>NC_137940.1:17985388-18585388 GCF_963969265.1 Rhamphochromis sp. 'chilingali' | reverse complement strand
CTCATTTTGTCTACATATGGTTCATTCAAGGTACAACCAGGAAGTGTCCAAGTGCAAGGACGTTAAGCAGAGAGGACAATCGGAGCTGCTGTAATCTCTGCATCCCGGAGACAGACAGCGGTAAGCAGAGTGACCGTGCTGGGAGAAGGAGGGGATTACTGATTAGTGTGTGTGTGTGTGTGTGTGTGTGTGTGTGTGTGTGTGTGTGTGTGTGTGCAATAAAGAGAGACAGAAAGAGAAGGAGCATGCTGATGTTTTTTTAATCTGTCTCTGGAGACTTATGTAAAAATGCAATTGCTTTCACTGCACTGTGAAATATGTAAATTATTTTGGAGGTAATGTAATAGTTTAAACCATATTCTGTGATTGTTTATGGTGTTGAAACAATACCCCTGAAATTACTGCTGCCGTACATTACTGTCAGCATAGTGAGGCAGCAAATTGCAACCAAATGCAAATGGGTAAATGTGAAGCAGTGTCTGAAACTGTCATGAATCGCTGTGCGGCAGGCAGGAGTTGGACCCAAAATGCAGGACTCACAGACTCGGGGAGGTGAACTCAAAACACAGCTTTATTTGCTGGTAGAACAAACATACAAACTAGACTAAACTGGGAAACCATAAACTAAGAACTCACAGGGAGACACAGGGAGATCCACACACAGCATGAGGGACGACGTCACGCCGAACAGAGGGAGACGCAGACAGAAATACACAGAGGGTAAACGAGGAAAGTTTGAACACACGGGGAACACAGGTGACACTGATAATCATAACGAGACAGGGCGGGGTGAACTGAACATGACATGTACGGGCGTGAGAGTCACAAAGTAAACAGGAAGTGCACAGAGGTTCAGACAGGAGGAGAGAGAGCACGGGGAAAACACAGACATAACGGGCTGGGGAAACATGAAACAACCACAAAGGGAGACGAGGGCTCATAAATACACAGGGCACACGGGGGGGGGGGGGGGGGGGGGGGGGGAGAGAGAGCACGGGGAGAACTTGGACATAATGGGCAGGGGAAACATGGAATAAAACATAAGGAGAGACGAGGGCTCACAGATACACAGAGGGGCACACAGGGGTAAAAGCCATGAAGGGAAAACACTTAGGGAACAACACAACAGGGCAACTCAGAAAACATGGCCTAAATAAGGAACAAAATACAAACATACAAGAAAACTAAGAACACTGGGCCAACATGGCCCAGGACCATGACAGAAACAGACTTCCATCTCCACTGATTTATATTTGCTTATTGTTTTAGGGTGCATATGCTGTTTAAGAATCCTAAACTGTGGAATACCTGCCTGCTGTGATATGCAGGTATTCCACGGGTGCTTGTTGGATGAACAAGTGGACCCTCAAATATAGCTTTGGATGTAATAACTATAATATAAACAAGCGTGATTCTGTCACTGTGCCATCCATGCAGGACAAAGCTCTATGGTGCATAGAAGAAATCATATGTGAACATGATTCAGAATCACCACCATCATCTCTGGGCCAAGCTCATTGAAAATGGACTGAGGCAAAGTGGAGAGCTGTTCGGTCATTTAAACCAAAACAGAGCCAAGAGTACTGAACAGCAAAAATGGGACATTATTTATTTTTTATTTTACATTAAAACCTTCTTAAGAAAACTGTGGATGCCAAATTACCCGAAGAGGTCAGCCAAAACAAGATGTTGTTTGAGCTAAACAGGACAATGCCCTCCTCTCCCCAGGAGCAAGCACTTGCTGACAGCTTGAATGAAAAACTCACTTTTTAACAGGAAGAAACATGAAGCCAGGCGAGTGGCGGTCATCTGCCTGACCGAGAGCTAATTAAAAAATGGACAAAAGACACATGGGAGTTCATTCAGTTTTATTTACAGTATATAGCACAAAATCATAACAGCATTCTCAAAAAGGTACTTTGTATTGTAAGGTAAACACCTTACAATAATAGTGAGAGCAATGAAGGCATGCAGTACATATATGGTAAATCCGCAGCAGCCTAGGCCTATTCCAGGGATGGGACGGGATGGTTCGGGGTCACATGATCTGGCCCTAACCAAATATTTTTTTAAAGAGGAAAGCCAAATCTTAAAAGTAGACATGGTGTCTGTCTCTCAAATCCAACCTGTGAGCTGGTTCCACAGAACTGGGGTGAAAACTGAAGGCCTCCCATTCTGCGCTGTAAACTACAGGTATGCCAGCAGACTGCTGTGCTCCGCTGAGGTCTTTAATGTTTGTTGGGACCTGATTATTCAAGACCTCGTATGCAAAAGTTAAATTCTAGATTTAACAGGTAGCCAACAAAGCCAAGCTAATACAGAACTATGTCCTCTCGAGCGATCAACTGAAAAACTCCATAAGAAGGCATTACAATAATCCAGCCTAGAAATAATAAATGCATGAACTAGTTTTTCAGCATCAGTCTGAAACAGGATTTTTCTACTTATAGAGATAGCAAGGTAGTGGCAGGTATGCAACCCAGAACTAACATCTGGTTAGACTTCCATCTGCTTCCAAGATTTTGGGGGCCAAGCACAATATGTGAATTCAGAAGCAAGAAATTAAAGACCATTGAGGTCCTTAAGACATTCCTGCAGTCTAACTCATTGGTGTGTATCATCTGGCTTCGTGGATACACAAAGCTGGATGTCATCTGCATAGCTGTGAAATGCTATGCATTCCAGTTATGTTGTCTAAGGGAAGCATGCATAATGTAAAGAGTTGTTCCTTGCACCTTCACAACACCACATTTGTAGTACTTCAAACCCAGGGTTAACTATAAGTTACCTGGACATACCTGGCCTTAGCACCACGAGTTGTTGACCTCCCAGTTGGTTTGTTGTCTTGTGCTTTGAAAGGAGTACTCAGATTGTGTTTGTCTTCTACTCTTCTGGTTTGTTTGCTCTGCCTACTTCTGGATGACGACCCCCTCTCTTGGAGTTAAGATTTTTACCATTCTGTCAGACGTAATTAGAGTTTCTAGTGAAATAATATTATTACAATAGCTGTGCTGGTCTGAGTCAGTAGACTGAGAACTGTGATTACGCGTCCTCATTACCAGTGCCCTTGTCCTACTTTCTTCAGTGACAGTTCCTCTTCCCTTTGCTTATTAGTGTGTTACATTTTTAATTCTTATGCATTTTTAAACAGCCACACCTTCCTGCAAATTGTCTCCGTTTGACACTTTTCACTGCAAATTACAAAGTCAGTTTGGTTGTTCTGCTTATCTGCATAACTTATTAATTTAGATAATGGGGCAGAGGGGCTCTGGTGACCTCTGGCATTTGAAATGATACAGGTGCACACAGCTAGCATGCAAATATGCACAAGCACATGGAAACACAGGGCCACAATGAAAATTCAAGATGAATTTTTAAAAATATTTCAGAAGATTAAATATTCAGAATCAGAATACTTTATTAATCCCAAAGGAAATAATAATTAAATAATAAGAAATGCAAAAACATAATGTTTTTAAGAGTGGTAACAGTAGAAAAGAACTATTCGTATTAAATGGAAAGCTTTGTATTAAAAAAACAAAAGCTCTCCAGGCTCATCGCCAAAAAGGTTCGGGTACTGTGTCAAATGTAAATAAAACTGAAAGGCTGCAGATTCATGTTTAAATTGGTAATTACATAGGAACTAATAGCTGAGCTTTTACCAACTGAACTATTCAGGAAAAGACTGCATATCACTGGAATATCAAATATTCAGCAAGTGGTGGAAAGAACCTGGGGGCTGTGAGCGTTTCTCCCCTGATGCTACAACATGTTCTTCATCTTCCCCAGACGTGGAAAGTGCCTGCGACTGGCAGGCTGTATTAATGCCTTGTCACCAAAGGTGTCTGACTGAGGCAAGTATGTTGATGTATGAAGCAAAGTATTAATTTGCTTGTCTGTGTGCACTGCAGCAGGAGTGTGTCCTCTTATTGCTGGCTTCTCCTAAAGCTCTCTGAAAAGCTCTCATTTAGAGACTGATATTTCTTTCATGTTGGCCTGTCTTAGTTGAGTCCCTGTGAAATAAAGGACTGAACGATCAGGCCCCATCGGTTCTTAAAGCATTCATACTTTCACAGTATCCCAATAAAGCAGTTTGCTCTCAGATTGCAGGCTGACTTGTGTTTTCTAGAATGGGAGGAAGGGCCCTCAGCTATCAAGCCTTGTCCTGCAGAGCCAGCTCAGAGTCAAGGAGACAGACCCCTGCTCTGCTTTCAACATTAACTTTCCTTTTTGATACAGCTTATAGTCAGGGCTGGATCAGGTGACCCTGAACCATCCTTTAGTTATGCTGCTGTAGGCTCGGCACTGGGGCACTTCCCATCATCCACTGAGCATTTCTGCTTCACTCCCCTGTATGTTTGTCACTACTGAATGACATAAACTGTGAGAGATAGAGGAGACAAAAAGTTAGTTTTGGCCTGCTTGTTGTTCTGCTCACGCTGCTCTTTTCTATCAGAGTGGATTAATGGATTGTTCTCTCTAATATTGGATAATCTTTACTTCACACAGATTTGCTTGGGTAATAACACCATTACACTTAACACTTCTTTAAATTTATATCATTGCTTGGGTTGTTTTTGCCAGTCTGACTTATATTACAGTGAGACTGGTGAAAATAGTGGTTGGAGGCTGCAACACAATGACAATGACTGAGCACGTGCAGTGAATTTACCATCTTGTTGCCTGTGAAATAGTTGCTTCAAAGACAGCTCTGTGTCCACTTGCAGTTAGTTGATGACTACAAAGCAACAAGCAAAATTGAATGTCAATTACACACAATATGATCATATGGGAAGTAACGGTGATAAACTAGTGAAACTTGCAAATGTGTTGCAGAAATAGACAAATTTAAATTAAGAACTTCACACATCTGAAACATAAATTCTTATACAGACAGCGATGCATTTGCAAACAGTCCTGTCTTGCAAGGAGCTGCATCACAGTCATTGTGTTATCCAAAAGATGCAAAATCAAAATAAAGACAAAGTTACCAAGAAACAATAATCAGAAACGGGTTTGAAATAGTTTTTAGCATTCCGCAGAACACGCCGATAGCTTAGTTATTATCAGTAAAAAACACGATACCACATGATTATTAGCTTTATGATACATTGCAATATTAAACAACAGTTTCTCTGCCATCTGGTAGTAAGAATTGTCGTAGCTCTTCTCTCATTTTTGAAAATTTCCGGACTAAAAAAATACACAATTTAACAAGCGATTCAGGCCAGTTTAGATCTGGGACGATATCGGTGGTCTTTGTTATCAAATGAAAGCGCATCACTAAGCCTAAGGTCTAGTTCTGCTAAAGCTTCAACACTGTGATTAACTAAATGGTCTCTCATTAACTGGAATCAACAGCTACCAACAGTAAAGCACTAAATGTTTCACACAGACACAATGACTCTGCAACTTCTAAGATGTGACCATCGCAGCACTAAAGTTTTTACATTCTGGGAAAACAGATCTCTATCTGAGGCTGAGCCAACTATACTGGCACCAGTCTAATGGTTGTGTGTTATCCACACAAGAGACATCTAATAAAACCATTTGAAGGCTTTGTTGAAGGCACAGTTGTTGGTTAGCAGAGCCCATGGACTGTCTTCTCAAAGTGCAAGATATCACAACTTTGAGATCAAATATTATGTTTCTTTAGCTAATAATCAAAATTGTTTCTTTATCTAGTAAAATATGAGAAATCTGCTTTACTATAATGGTAGACATGACACAACATGACCTGAAGGAAATATGTCACAGACGATTTGTAGTCTGTGTAAAGCAAAAGAAGTGTTAAGGCCTTTTCTGTCCACTCGTACTTCCTTACATGTATAACTGTGTACTAGTGATGTGTGGATTGATACTGAAATATTGACTCGTACGATACCAGTAATTTATGTTCTAGAATTGATTCTCATTTTAAAATATCAGTATTTTAGTAAGTTGGAGTAAATTTGTAGTTTATCATTAACAGAAACACAGTGGAAAGAAACGATATCATTCTGATCGTCTAAACTAGAAGGAACTACTTCCTCTTTCGCCTTTCATAGTCATATACGTTCATAGAAATACGGCTGCATAACTGTGTCGCAGCCCCTTGGCGTGCACACTCACAACAATGGCTGAGCGTAAACTGTGTTATGTGTGCCACAAACAGCCGAGACGTGGTTTGTGATACATGTGGCAAGACAGTGAGGTGTTGTGGCAACACCACTTGTCGCGGCCTTTTACGTTCCAAACACCAAAAAAGTCCAAGAAAAGGCCGTGGGTGGTAACGGGAGGTTTGTTTTAGAACGCACTTCTGACTCCATTGTTTAAAAATCATATGCTGTTTATTTCGTGGAAAATTATAAACAGAAATCAGCCAAATAACTTCTTATTCTCTCACCCCCGTTCTCTGCGGCCTGCTGGAGCGGGGGGGCTAGGAGGAGTTGGCCGTCCGACTGCGGTCTGGAGTGTGGGGCCTCCCTGCTGCTGCGGAGTCGGGGCGGTCTGCCTCCCCCCACCGCAGGGAAAAGGGTAACACCACCTGGGTCTGGGTGCAGTTCCCCCCTCCAGGGGCAAGGGTACCTAGACCCGGTTCTTAGAGTACGCTTGGGGAGTGTGATCGTGTGTACAGCGTCTCTTTATGTCTGTCTCCACGTTGGTTGAGTGTGGAGTAAGTGCATATGAGAGCATGAGGGTGGGAATGGATGTTTGTGTCTGTGTGTGCCTGTATGTCTGTGTCTATATGTCAGGTTGGGTATCAGACGCCACCTCTCTGGAGACATCTCAGGCCCTCCAAGGTTTGGAGGCCTATCTTCCCCTACCACCACTTCCCCTGCCAGTGGCGGACTCCCTCAGGTATCGGTGCGTTGGTGGTTCTTTGTGTCTGGGGATGGGCGTCCGGGTACACACCGGCTCACTCCTTGGCGGCCGCTTATCAGGGCCTGGAGCCTGGGGCTCGCTCGGGCCACTTCGGAGGTGGGGTGCCCCCGGCCTCTCGGCCTGGGGCTCAGTCACTCAGGCACAGCTGGCTGCCGGCGGAGCTCACGGGCGCGTCACTGCAACTCCCCCTGGCTTCTGCTCGGTGGCTGCTGAGTGAGCCCTCATCTGGGACTCTCCTCAGCTCTTTCTGGGACAGTGGCGCGGCTGCCCCTCTGTTGGTCTTCCTTGGTCTCTTGTGTTCTGGGGGCCTCTGGATGTCTGGAGTTTTGATCCCCTCCATACCTGCTTCATGCCCTGGGGACGGGGCTGTGGCTCCCCACACTCCCTAGCAGATCGTTACATGGAGAAACCTTTGGAATACAAGCATGCTGATCCACACAGGTATGCACACAGGTGTACACACGGGTATTCACAGACGCGGACTACACCTTTCTTGGCTGCTGCCTCAAAGCACATTGTGCGCTGTCTATCTTGCGTGCTGCACAATATCGTTTATTATTTAGTATCTACTGCTAGCTAGTTTATTGTGATGGTGCTGTTTTTTTTATTATGTTGCTCTTTGTTGTTTGCTTTCTCTCTGTTTTTTTTCTCCATACAGGTGACCCAGGTGTGTGTTTGTTTTTTTCTTTCTTCCCCCCCTTCTCACCGTCTCTTCTCCCCTTTGGTTTTCTTTCTCTCCCTCTCTTTCTTTCATTCTTTCTCCCTGTCCTATCCCCCAGTCATGTCTGTCCCATTTGTAGCAACTGAAAATAAAATAAATTCATAATTATAATAAAGGTCAATCAAATGGACCAATATGGCAAGGCCATGATGATCCACTTGGTAAAATAAATCCGCTTGGCATCTTTCTTGGCCTTAAGACAACAATTCTGATGGCTAAAGATCCAAACAGGACACAAAAAAAAAAAAAAAAAAAATTAAACGAAAGTTAACTTAATTAGATTTAACAACTTCAAAAGTGGTCAAAAAATCATTTTCTAACCCTCCCGTCTTCCCATCTGACATTTGGCAAACAAAAAACCTCTTTACCACACCCATCCAGGGTGCTCTTAATCTCTTGATTAATGGGAGGGTCCATAAGCTAATAAACCAATCACTTTCCAAAAGCTTCTCCAATAAAATCAAATACAAATTTACATAACAAAACTAGGTCAGTATATTCTTACACCTTTAAAGAAAAAACAAAAATGAATACAAATTGCATTTTATAAACATTCAACAAAAATGGCCACAACACCACTAACCTTGTCAAGCACCTCAGAGTAAATCATATCACAGAATATGACAAGCTTATGTTGAGGTGAGCTGAAGAGGGACAGGTGCGGCTGGGGGGAGACAGACGTCTCTTGCAGAGTCCTTTAGTGCTGCAGGCAGGCAACATGTTCAAACTTCACAACTTCAGGTTTTTATTTCTACATGATTATTCTGCATTATTAAACAATAACAAGAAGTAGTCTGATGTCCTTTAATCATTGTGAAGCTATATTATTATATTATTATTACAATTACATAATGCAATTATATATTGTATTATGAAATACAATGGAACATTAAGTTTTTGTACAGAGTATCGTTATTGGATCAGTATCGTCGATACCGTCCTGAATTTTACTTGGTATTGGATCAGAAAGGAAATCAGTGGTTTCGCACATCACTACTGTGTGCCCTCTGTTCAGAGCAGAGAGGGTCATTTCATGCATGCAGCTCTGGCTCTGAGCATAAAGAGCTCAAGCCTCCTGCTGTTTGGGTCTTTTGATTGTGAAAGATCTCCTCTACGTTTGAAGAAAGTTGGCTTAAAGGAAGAAGACCTTGCTTCAGACAGAGGAACTAAGGGGAGGTGCCAAACCTATAAGAAAAATTAGGATTTTTTATTTTGAGTGATGCAAAGCTGCTTTAGTTAGTAGAATAGATTGCCTCTGAAGGCAACAAACATAGATGCTTCACAGAGAGCTAATTTAAAGCGAGTGTGTATTTTGTCCTAGATCAAGCTACTGGAGGCACAAAAGTGTCAACTGCTGGGCCTGACTTTCACACACCGGCCTGACTCTTTCTTTGTGATATCAGCACAGTGGAGGTAATAATAACTTCAATAGGGTTTGTGCCACAACAGTCAAAATAAGATCTAAGCCAATTTCCCAAACTGTCAATGTACCAATTCAAGCGTGACAAAAGCATAATTCTGCAGCGCACAATGGCTTTTTGTGATTGCTCATCTGAAGCAAAGGTGGCTCAGCTCTTGTTACACAGGACTGTGGGTGGAGGGGGTGTCTTTATGTGGCACATGTGCTATGTGATCTCTGCCAAGCTGGGTCAATGACATCAATAATCATGCTGCAAAGATCATAGAAAAATGAGAGCGACACACAAGCACAGGCACACACACACCGGCACGCACACACACCAGCACACACACCAGCACACACACCAGCACACACATAGGAGGAGGGTGGCTGAGGGAAAATGAAAGCGACCATGTGAGTATCAGTTTGCAGTACACTTAAGCCTCAGTGTGTGTGTGCGTGGCCTTTGGAACATATATGTTAAAGACCTATGCAGGATCAGCAGAGCCAGGATACACTGCAGTATCTGACCCTATGGACCAATTAAATGAGCTCATCTAATGCATGGATTATCTGCTCGGTCACCTGTGGCCGTATCCTGGTATCTCTTACACTGACAATGATGCCACTGTTAAGTCGCACATTTACAGCACCTGCTGCCTCAGTGCAGGAACACATGTAGAGTCTTAACAACAGGAACAACCTGATTCTGACAGAGATGATTGATGAGTACTGTGAAGTCTTAGAGTTTACTGAAATAAAATACATGGGAAGTTTATTTAAATCCCCGTAGGTTTACTTCCTTGATAAAGAGATATAATACAGTTTAAAGTCAGTTGAGCCACATCTATTTGAACCAGTAAGTGCATCCTTTTTATGTGATTACAATATCTTTTGGTCTGATACATAACTCTTGGGATTTTACCATTTCCTCCTAATAGTGTCCACACACATGCATCAGTGCACATCGGTCAATGGCACTCTGGCATTTTCATCATCATTGGTATTTTCTTCTCCTGTATGCTGACTCAGCTTTTAGGCCATTGCACACATGAGTGCCCTGGAAAACCTGCACAGGTCTAAAGAGAAGTGGTGCCTTATGGGGCAACTTGGGGAAGCAATTCCCCACCACTTTGTTTCATAACCAGCCATTCATACCTAGCACACAAATACAAATAAATATGATGGCAACACTTCAGTGCACTTCTATAATTATACTGATGTCTGCTGCATGCTAGAGGCACATGAATCTCCAAAAGGAGACAATAAAACTGGCATGATGTTAAGTAAGTGTAGCAGCAACACTGGGGCCTTTTTTGCACGAGTGCTAAATGACTGTATTTGTCACTTTCAACCTTAACCCTGAACTAATCTGGTTTATATCTTAATAAATCTGTCACACCTTACAACGTGTTGTGCTTATGTATGTGAGAGAAAATTAGCCTGTGTTGGAGGTGCGCTGGTGAAAGTGATTTCAAATTCTGACGTAATGGATGGCAACACATCCCTAAGCTGTGCCTCAACCACCTAAAGAGTAGCAAAGAAGAATTCAGGTACTGGCTTCTCATTTTGAGGTAATCATATTAGCTGTCACTAATCCGTGATTAACTAGATGATGGAGTTAAAATGAAACTGATCTCTTGTCATGTTCGTGCACTTTCTGCAAGCTGCTGTTTTCACTCCTTCAAAGATCATTTCTTATGAAAGGATGTCCACTCTGCAACTGTGAATGAGAAATTAATCCTCAGTGATCAACATTTCAGGAGCCTACACTTTGCAGCTATGCTTCTTGTTTTTAGAGTCATGCCAAATGATTGGCCGAAAGCTGTTCTCTGAATGTGTCAGACAAACAGAAAGTTTGAGGCTTTTCAAATATTTAAAATCACATTATAAAATGTGAAACGAAGCTTTAAAATTCTCAGCTCCATAGATGGCAGCCAAACTGAAGCAGTTTAATGATGTTGATGTTGTGTAACTGGACTGTATCTGAACCGAAGGACGGATTTCTTTGGCTTGTGTTGCTTCTGCTCTCAGACAGAGCTCAGTGTATATTTTTTCTTACATTTGAAAGGCAAATAGACTAAAGGCTTTGCAGCATGCATTATGACTGCCGTCCATCCAACCAAGTGGATTTCCATTCTTTTACACAGTATTAATTTGTTTTAACATTTAGTCGTGACATTTTCCATTTGTTTTGTGTTTAACCTTCACGTCACCTTCTTTTCTACGTCTTTTTAAAATCAGTTTGAAGGTTAGAGAACTGACACATAGCACGCCTACAGGATTCTCAGTTCAATTAAAGCTAAATGACAACTAAGAGCCAGATTAAGAAAACAACTGAGTGATCAAATGATCTACCCAAGTAGATTTCACCATTTTTCATATATTTCATTTTAATTAGAAAATTTATGTCAAAATTGAGAGTTGAATGTAAACGCAGTCAAATGATTGAAATGTATCAATGAAAACAGAAATGGGGGAAATCTTCGGCTGATCAATGTTTTGATTAAAGCTTTGGGTAGTTAGCTGAAGGTTATAAGACTCCAGGATGGATCGTGACTGTCGTATGTTTGAAAATGTCTTTTTTTTTTAAGTTTTCTGTCCATTAAAGCCACCTGATAGGCCTGCTTCATTCTCAGTCATTGGCTCAAACATTTTGTTCTGATGCTCAAAACAGTTTGATGAGTGATTCAATCCCCAGCTCCAGTGTGGATATGGAGGTGTCCTTTTTTTGTACATGTGTGTGCATAGATGTCAAAGTACACAACAACATGGTGAATGACTCCATTCAGTTAAAGAGCCCACATTCTTTTTATAATACCTCCCTAATGTAAACATTTCTTTAAATGATAAACACAGTGTCTAAAGCCAGGATACCACAGTCAAAGGGAATAATAACCACCTCTAGTTAAGCAGAAAAGGCTGCTGATAAACAACATGTATGGCACTGATAACTTATAACAACCACCTAATGCTAGTGTATGCGTAGTTTTTCTACCCCATTCAGACTAATACAGACGGATACTGGTAAAGAACGTCTGACCTGAGTTTGTTTTAATATTAACACATGTTGGCACCAAGCCACCAGTGCTAGCGTAAGGCTGACAGAGTTCCTGGCTGTGTCAAACAGACCCTTTTAATCAGCCAGAGAATATTCCCGTCTATTTTCTCTCTTGTTTATATCTCTCCTAAATGGATGAGCAGATCACGATCACTATAAATAGACTGGAACTAATTTCACCTGACTTCCCCAGATTTATTCTAAAACATTTAAAACACTGGTCCCTTGGGGAAGAAATAACTTAAAAGCAATCACATCAGTGTGCGTCACCTATTTACAGAGTTCTTGGCAAGTGCTATGGTTCAGTTCCTGAGGCTTTCAAATTTATGCCCCATCTGTTCTTAGACAGGCTGATCAACTTGACATTCTTTGTGCACCAGTTCAACAGAGAATGCCAAACGTGGTTACATGCTTCCAAGGGGATGTTCCAGGCTGAACCCGTGTCCAAGCGATCCAAACCAGGACTGGTCAGAAATGGTAGTGCCATTGATCCCTGGTGACTCCATAATTATTGGTCTTTTCATAAAGTCTGTGGTAAGATGATTTCAGAAGGATGAGGAACTAGAAATGCCAAGGCAGGCAGCTCGGACTCAAGCACAGACTGTGAATTATAATTAAACAGTTCTTTATTTACAGACACCGGGGGGGGGGGGGGGGGGGGGGGGGTTCAGGGGTTCCAGGGATCCACGGGAAGGTTCAGCAGGGAAACAGGTCTTGTCACACCGGTCATCCGTCCACACGTTCCGTTCTCTGCTCACTCGTTCCGTTCGGGGAAAGTCCATTCCTAAATGCCCACACACGCCAAGCCAAACTGCCAGACACTCATGCTCAGAAATCCAAGATACAGGTGTTACAGGACGAGTCTGGGGAATCTATAAACGAAGAAAGGAAAAATTCACAACCAGGAAACCACGAAGAAACTCAGAAGATCACGGAGCTGGGATTTACACTTTTACTCAATAGCCCAGCGATGAGAAGCTCTGCGCCACTGCCTTAAGTAGTGACTGGACAACAGGATGATGAGCCACAGGTGAGTGATTAGTCACAGGTGTGTGGGCTGAAGGCGGGAGTCCACAGTGAGCTCCGCCCAGACAGAGCGAGCAAGAGAGGGAGAGCAAAACAAAAGCACGTGTGGCCTGAATGGGTCGACCGGGCAGACACAGGGACCATGACAAGAAAGCCCTTATGGCCTCTACAAGCTGTGCAGCCTTATGCTAAAACGTTGTAGAATAGCAGCTACAGTGACTAATAGCAGTGGGTATTTCCTTTTCCATGGTACCATGCTGACTGGCTGTTCATCACCACTCATTCATCACTCACTTTTCATTACTAATACATTTATTACTTTACATAACTTCTGTTTCTGTATCCACAAGAGTTGCTTTGCTGCAGTTTTCTTTGTGAATCACACAGAGAGGACATTAACAGTTTAGCCCCTCCACCACCACCATCCATGCGCACATGCACCCGACAAATATCCCTTGCTTGACTGTGACTTTGTGAGGCCAGCAGCCTAGTTCTAGTTTTCTTTCTCCTGCTCTTTCCTTATCTGGCCCAATCTCCAGGCTCCCTGTGACAGCACACCCGCTCCGACCAGTAAATCAAGAGTGTCGCTTTTATGCTCAGCTCTGTCTTCACCATGATGAGCTGGTACAGCATCCGCTGCTGTTCCAGAAGAACGAGATGGCGGATACAAGCGGCAGAAACTAGCTTTCTTCGAAGGATGGCTGGCCTCTCCCTTAGACATAGGCTGAGGGGTCTGGCCATCTGGGAGGGGCTCAGAGTAGAGCTGTCGATGGTACCATGTTGCACCTCAGACCGTACAGGAACTCGGTGATGCTGTGGTCCTGATCTGGCAGCAAATCCATCAGGTCACCATCTATCTGATTCCCCAGTGTTGTCAGGCATTCATACAAGCATGTGGGAACCATGTAACCTACTGAGTACCATTCTGAGTTGCTGTGATGAAATTTTGGCAAAATGTACTTGCATCTTTTTTTTACTTTGATTTTTGGCATGTCATTGAAGTCAGCCCTCTGCAGGGTGATTGTCATTTCCATCAAACGATGTGGTATCGTTTTGTTCCTCATACATTTCCCAGTCCATGTCAGTATATCTGGCATTATTGTTATTTTTTCCCCATTAAGAACTCCTGTGTTTTCAAAATGTTCCTTTATTTTTTTTAACCAGTGTACAGTCAGTGTTGGGAAGGTTACTTTTAAAATGTATTCCACTACAGATTACAGATTACATGCTCCAAAATGTATTTTGTAACGTATTCTGTTACGTTACAGAGAGAGGCGTTTAAAGGCTGCTCCAACTGAACTTATTGTTTCAGAGCAAAACACGAACACAGTGTACACATGTATTTCGTTACTCCCCAACACTGTGTACAGTAGGTTAGTATAGAACAGGGGTCGACAACCCTGGGCACGTGTATGGGCTCAAATTGTGGTCATAAATATTTTGTACTTGTAAATCAGGATTTGTATGTGTAAAAAAGATTTGTGTGTGGACTTAGCAAAAAAAATACGTTGGAAACTCTGCACTCAAGTTTCAAGTTTCAAGTTACAAGTACGAATTTTGACCTTCTTCCTTTCATCTGATTGGCCAATGTCATGTCAATCACAAATTTAACTATCCAATCAGAGAACAGATGGGTTTGGCTGTCAGAGTGCCCCTCTGACAGCCAAACCCTCAGTAAATTTGATCTAATGTGATTCAAACTGCACGTCAAAACCACTGATAGATTCCTTGAGCTGCACAGGAATGTGTCTTAATAGGTTGTAATTGTGCGCAGCTGTGTAACTGTCATACATCCACAAGTCTGCTGATGAAAAGCTTTGTCAATCAGTTTGACACATTTTAAAAAATGACAATACTAAATCAAAAGAAGTTACAGTCAATCGGAATATTGCTGATAATGAGCAGGCTGAGTGTCCAGAATGGCTTCGTTTTAAGGATTGTAAAGGCTCCTGAAAATATCACATCTTTCCTCAAGTCTGTTTAGTTCAGACACATTTATAATACAGCAAATCAAAAAAACTACAGCCTCCAACTCATTACATTTTTACAATGTTAAACAGTTTTTATTCAGGCTGTTCAAGAGGTTTTTTTTGTTTTTTACTAGTGTAAACATCACTTCTCCCTCCCGATTTGATGATATCAACAAATAAAACAGTGAATTGTAAAAATAACAGGAGGTATTAATTATAAAGCTTTTGTTATACTTGTTTCACGTTTGTTTTCGTTTTCTACATTAACTGCAACACCAGCTCATTTTACTAGAAAAGCTAGAGTCAGTACAGAGGTGTGACAGTGGCTCAGTCACCAGTTTTTCCATCTTCATATAGGGAGTGCAGAATTATTAGGCAAGTTGTATTTTTGGGGGATAATTTTATTATTGAACAACAACCATGTTCTCAATGAACCCAAAAAACTCATTAATATCAAAGCTGAATGTTTTTGGAAGTAGTTTTTAGTTTGTTTTTAGTTTTAGCTATTTTAGGGGGATATCTGTGTGTGCAGGTGACTATTACTGTGCATAATTATTAGGCAACTTAACAAAAAACAAATATATACCCATTTCAATTATTTATTTTTACCAGTGACACCAATATAACATCTCCACATTCACAAATATACATTTATGACATTCAAAAACAAAACAAAAACAAATCAGTGACCAATATAGCCACCTTTCTTTGCAAGGACACTCAAAAGCCTGCCATCCATGGATTCTGTCAGTGTTTTGATCTGTTCACCATCAACATTGCGTGCAGCAGCAACCACAGCCTCCCAGACACTGTTCAGAGAGGTGTACTGTTTTCCCTCCTTGTAAATCTCACATTTGATGATGGACCACAGGTTCTCAATGGGGTTCAGATCAGGTGAACAAGGAGGCCATGTCATTAGTTTTTCCTCTTTTATACCCTTTCTTGCCAGCCACGCTGTGGAGTACTTGGACGCGTGTGATGGAGCATTGTCCTGCATGAAAATCATGTTTTTCTTGAAGGATGCAGACTTCTTCCTGTACCACTGCTTGAAGAAGGTGTCTTCCAGAAACTGGCAGTAGGACTGGGAGTTGAGCTTGACTCCATCCTCGACCCGAAAAGGCCCCACAAGCTCATCTTTGATGATACCAGCCCAAACCAGTACTCCACCTCCACCTTGTGCTTTTGGGCACTCCAGTGATGTTGCAGCTCTGAAATATGGCCAAACTGGTGGCAAGTGGCATCTTGGCAGCTGCACACTTGACTTTTCTCAGTTCATGGGCAGTTATTTTGCGCCTTGGTTTTTCCACACGCTTCTTGCAACCCTGTTGACTATTTTGAATGAACCGCTTGATTGTTCGATGATCACGCTTCAGAAGCTTTGCAATTTTGAGACTGCTGCATCCCTCTGCAAGATATCTCACTATTTTTGACTTTTCTGAGCCTGTCAAGTCCTTCTTTTGACCCATTTTGCCAAAGGAAAGGAAGTTGCCTAATAATTATGCACACCTGATATAGGGTGTTGATGTCATTAGACCACACCCCTTCTCATTACAGAGATGCACATCACCTAATATGCTTAATTGGTAGTAGGCTTTCGAGCCTATACAGCTTGGAGTAAGACAACATGCATGAAGAGGATGATGTGGACAAAATACTCATTTGCCTAATAATTCTGCACTCCCTGTATAGTGTCAAAGTATCTTCATGGCACTTTATACTTTTTCAAGTTTGTTGTATTAATTCAAAATTGTATGAATTTTTAAAAGTTTTTTCTTTTTTATGCTGCATTTAGAGACCTTACAAACATATGTAACACACATAGATGGGGATTGCTTTTGTGACTAAGCTAATAACAACAGCAGCTTTGCAGCTCAAATATGAAACTACATTCTTCCATATAAACACTGTAAAACTATCACAGTTTTAAACCTGCAATATCAATATTTTGATGTGTTTGATATCAGTTAAAATACAACTGTTGGTTGTAGTGGTGTCAGTGTTCTTCTACTAATGACTGTCAGTCCAGCAATGTCAGAATTCAATGTTAAGCCAAGTAAAATTGACAGTCATATGGAATACCGCTGAAATTGTGTTGATTATCAGTTGTGATCTAAAGATTGTATTAATATGAATCAAAACCTTAAAAATGACTAAAAGCCAGTGTCATAATTTACCATTTCAAATCCTGTAAAACCATATTTTACTCAGAGTAGGACGTAGAAATATATCAAATGGTTAAATGGAGAAATCAGAAGAAATTAAAACATCTCAAAGAAAACACATGTCTGAAAGTTTACTTCTTCTGAAGGTCGTGGAAATGAGAACAATAGCTGGAGTTTTGGGGAATAACGTTATTCACTTCTTGTCTGAAACAGGATTCTGACCAAAGGTCATGTTTGTCATATTTTTCAGTGTTTTCACTTGATGAAAGGTCTGGATTGAGTTTAGCAGTGTCTGAAATATTCTAGACTTTCCTTGGATGGGAGCATATGCTGCTCTAAAACCTCTGTACTTCTAAGCATTGATGATGCTTTTCCAAATGTGGAAGCTGCCAGTTCCATATGCACTAATGCACCTTGTATCATTAATGACCTGAGCACTGGAAACAAACTGGATGGCCCCTCTGCTCTTTTGTCTGGAGAATCAAGCATCCGTGTTTCCCAAATCTGTCTCAACACAGAACAGTTTTCCACTTTGCTGAGGACCATTTTGCACACAGAGATTTCTTCAGATTTTTTCCATGTTTCCATGTATTATAGATTATAAAGTCTTCACAATCTCATACTGTGGAACACTATTCTGAGCTTGACAGGAGTAAAGAAAGTGAGAGCTGCACCAACCTGCAAAAAACTGAGATGCTTTTCAACCCAGCCGTTGTACTGACTCGTTAACCTGAAATTATGTTATTAATGCTGCATCAGTTTATTAATTAGTACCACTTACCCTTTTAGACCTTTGTTGACTCCATCCCAACTTTTTGAGACATTCGCTGCCGTCACATTCAAAACGAGGTAATGATGTCTCAGTTTAAACATTCAACATGTTTTTATGTATTCTATTGTGAATAAAACATGGGCTTATGATTGGGAACATTAAATTTCTCAGTGAATTAGGATCTAATTTGCCATCATATCAAATATCCTGCCAGGATTCTTAAACTGAGGAAGTGGTTTAGTTTCCTGAGAACATCTATTCTGACTAATATGGGCTTCTTAGCCGTAAGCATTTCAGAATGACTTTGTTTTTCTCTAAATGATCCTGATCGGTAATCATCCTTTTGGAACAGTACCATCAACCATGAATGAGTCCTGCAGCTGGGTGGGATACTTATTAGGCACTACCTATCAGCATCATATGTTTAATTCATCCATTAATACAATACTTTTTGCCTTTTGTTGAAAATGGTTAGATGTGTAAAACTCTTTGGTTTGCCAAGAACACTTGGCTCAAGCATGCTCATTATATGTCTATAAACCAACATCTGTACTCCACAGCATCACATCACTTATTCATGACTTCTCATCTGCAAACTGTGTTGTCTAAATTATGAAGCCATGCATGCAGCTTCTGACATGGTGGATTTGTAAGGTTGTTGGAAATTAGTGAAACATGCTAACCCCCCCCCCCCCCCCATGCATCTATTCAACACATAAATAGAGTTTTGTTTTTTGCTTTTTTTATTTAAACTTGTTTTGTTTGTTAAATATAACAACTGAGTTCACGTCGGTGCTGAATCAGAAATGGCTTTATTGGAGAATGACATCTTTCCAGTCCCACATTCTCCGCATCCCCCACAAACAGTTCATACTTCAACCCATTAATTTCTGGATTCTGTATTAGCAAGTTGATTTATTTGCTAAGCTTTGCCTCTTGGGTGTACTGCGGCAGCACACGGGACACAGTGGAGGAGTAAGAGAAGCATAAATGGAGGAAACAGACTGAGTGATAGCACTGATGGGAAGACAGGTGAAAAATGCTGAGGGACTGACTAGAAGAAGAAAGGGATGCACACGGAGTCGATTACATTTTTCTCCTTCTTTGGTGGCGGGGTGGTGGGGTGGGGCTAAACTTCCTGCCATTTCAAATGGAGATAAATGATCAAAGCTGATGGGTGAAAATGAATCAAGAGACAGAAAAAAGAGGGACAGAAAGAGGGGGAGTGGGTGTTGGAGATACTAAATAGAAGGACAGGGGTTAAATGAATGATGGGAGCAGAGTTGAAAAGGTAGGAGTGAGACATGGCTGGAAGGTAGCAGGGAGGAATATGATGACTGTTTTGCATATAAATGAGCCAGGTGTCATATATTAGCGCTGCAACAGGAAAAGAATAGGTGTCATGGTAGACGAGGGCATATGGGGGTGTGTTAAGTGTACTCGGTTCCTTCTCTGGGGTCTAATTCAGCAATGATGTTAAAGCCTCCGTAAGCTCAGGGTTTGTCATTATCTCTGATTGTAGAGATCCTAACAGCTGTCTGAGCACCACTATGACAGGCCGTTGACACTAAATATTTCTATTTGTGTAGCACTTTAAAATCAGCAATAACAAAGTCCTTAGCAGCAGAGCTGAACATATAACCACATATTTTACACTTAAACATATTTTCATTAGCTGATTTCATAAGTCACTGCTTTACAATCCAGGAGACTGTGGTTTGGATGCTGGTTTAGTCACCAAGATCAACTGGTTTAGGGTGAGGAGGTCATTGTGGACACCAGTGTACTTGGACCTGACTGCACCATTTGATGGCAAAAAAAAGAGCCGCTTGGCTTCTATGTCTTCGTGTCATTTTCTGGTCACTGACATTATTGCAAATTCTCCTGCACATCAAAAAAAAATTTCTCATATTTAAAGAATCTGCAATTTTAAAAGTCTGTCAAACTGTAGCCTTTTAAAAGCACCTAGAATTCATGTTGTTATTAATGTTTTTGTGACATTATTAAAAAGTCTGTGAGACTAATAGGAGCGGTTGGGTGGGAACATTGGAGGGAGCTGTAACAAGAGTGTGCAGTGGGCCAGACTGTTCTGCTACAGTGGCTGCACAGTTGGTTTTCAGATGTAGTCAGCTGAATGACAAGTTAACATGTGCTGTGGTTTGGTGCAACGCTCTGTCGTTCGCTGCTGCTGTTTCATTTTGAGTTCTCAGATTTGTCCTGTTTGGCAGCAGGACTGCTACAGCCAAACCTGCAGTTTACCAGTGGCACTTCTAGCTGTCCTCCATACTGTTCTGGATGCCTTAAACCAAAAACTGGAAGGCTTAAAGGGGACATGAAACACTGCATGTATAAACAGAAATTAACACCATTGAGCCCTGGTCTCGAAAACCGACATGGATGTAACTGTGTCTGTGAAGCTGGATTTCAGAAACACGTGCTTAAAGTTTTTAATCATGTTTATCATAATCATGTTTTACCTGAGGATGTTTTACCAGTCAGTGGTTGCTGGAGTACTTTTCTATGCTGTGGTGTGCTGGGCGAGCAGCACAGCAAAGAAGGACTCATGCAGGCTGATCAGGAAGGCTAGCTCTGTGGTCGGCATGAAGCTGGACACTCTGGTGACAGTGGCAGAGAAAAGGACACTAAAGAAACTGAGGGACATTATGAACAATGCTGGGCATCCTCTGCACACGGCCATTAACAACCAGAAGAGTCTGTTCAGTGACAGGTTGCTTCTCCCCAAGACAAGAACTAACAGACTTAAAAACTCCTTTGTCCCACACGCCATCAGACTGTTTAACTCCTCTCTGGAGGGGAGAGGGAGGGGAAACAGGAGGACAAAGGAGGGGGGAACAACTAAGCTGTAGTGCCTCTTTACCTCACTGTGCAATACCTTTGTGCAATACTTTTGTAAATAGTCAATGGTGCAAATAGACCTCAATACTTGAAATGTGCAATTCACTTGTATTTTTATTTTTTATTCCTATTTATTCTATTTATCCCCTTCGTATATTTTATTTTTATTTATATTTGTCTCTGTATTTATATATGTGTGTGTGTGTGTGTGTGTGTGTGTGTGTGTGTGTGTGTGTGTGTGTGTGTGTGTGTGTGTGTGTGTGTATATGTATATATATATATATATATAACATTCTGTAACTGTAACTTCTGTCGGTGCTGTGCTTTTGGAAACCGAATTTCCCAGAGGAACCCACCCGAGGGATTAATAAAGTTCTATCTTATCTTCTGTCAGCACAAATGTCACGTCGTCGGGTTGGTATGTTGGTTGGGTTAATAGACCTACATTAGTTCACATTAGGATCACAGTTGTGCTGCAACAATGAAAAAGATGTTAAGATACCAAGAATATACTGTCTACTTTCACTGCCTGTATACTTTTACAGTAAGTGGCTCCTCATTGTTTGGCTAGCAGCAATGTAATGGGAAAATCGATCTGTTAGCCATAATGTTTGGGATTGCAAAGCACTTTAAAAAATGGACTCTGTAGAGGAGAGTCACCCAACCGACAAGCTCATTAGACTTCACTTATATTTAGGCGTTTTGCTTTTTCTCACTTCTAAAATGAAGTAATTGGACAAGTGTGGCCTCTCTCTGGAGCCTGCAGGCTTTTTTTCTGCCATCATACTTATCCGCCTTTTTTTCCTCCCGATCGTGCTTTGGTCAAACACGTATGTTTGTGGTGTTACTGCATGTAGTAAGACTGTTTAGATGTGCTTTGAAAAAGATTATGTTACTGCACAGAACCACTGCTGTCGCTGATAGCACCAGCTGATTGTGCTGCTAGCCAAACAACAAGGACCTCTTACTGCTTAAGACTGAGAGTTAAAGTGGACAGCATGTCCATGGTGACATGAAACTCAGTGTTACAGCCAGGGGCAGTACCAAAGTGATCCCCTTGGACTGAGTTTTATTTTAGTGTACTTACTTTCCACTGAATTATTGGTTCTGTTACTAGTTAGCTAACAAAGTCTAATGTAAATCTATCGACCATAACCCGGTGACGTATCGTTCTGTACTGACAGAAGATGGCACCATTTAACTCTAAGCACTTATTTCTTAAATCCAGCTGCACAGACGAAGTTCGATCTGTTACAGTTTTTGAGAGCACGGCCTCCATGGTTTAAATGAGCCTTTATGTAGTGTAGTGATAGGGACAAATACTTTTTCACTGTAAAGACACGCTACTCTGCATTTCACTCAGCTAAATAGAAAAACTGTCAGGATATTGTTGCTTTTTATTGTTTATTTTCATCAGTTGAACATTATCAGCATTGCTGTAGTTTGAAATGGGCAGGGTCACAGTTTGTTAAAGGCTGCTTTCTGGAACGAGGCCTGATTTGTGTGAGAGCAGAGACTGAGACAGTCCTGATTAAGTGTGTTTCAGCCTGAGTGATTATTCAGTAGACTGTGAGGCTTCTTAAAGAGCTTATTCTTTGTCAGTAATGGAGCATTTTTAACTTGATGTTACAGTTAGCAGAGTTAACCTTGTCTTTTTTCATTAGGCTTTAAGTTTTAATTGTCAAAACCTTCTTGGTCTATTTTGTATTACTGGGTTTAAATGGTTGCAATTAAAGGTAAATGAATAATTATATGTGTTAGTTCTTTAAAAGTCCAGTTTGCTGCCGTATCATAAAGAAACAACACAATTAAAAAAAACCATTTAATTTAATATTTGTATGAACATCGCCGCTATGAGATTTTATACAAAAACACACTGCAGTAAAAACCATAAAGAAGACATTAACTGTTGCTTACCATCTAATCACAACAAAAAGATCTCCAATTACAGCCTTAGTCTAGTCTTCATTTCAGATAGATACGTCTGAAACTATATGATGCTGTATATGCAGCTGCTAAGCAGAAGGACAAGTGGCAGACAGAGAAGAGTCGTGGATGTAGTGAAGGAGAACATTAAGGGTCAAATCAAATCAAATCAAATCACTTTTTTATTGTCACATCATATGTGCAGGCACACTGGCACAGCACATGCGAGTGAAATTCTTGTGTGCGAGCCCCACAAGCAACAGAGATGTGCAAACACAACAACACAAACGAGCAAAATACAAGAATGGCCAACCTGAAACTAATAAATATATGTACAATATATAATAGTGTATGCATTTCTGGATGTGTATACTAAATATTTTCCTACGTGTGTGTGTGTGTGTGTGTGTGTGTGTGTGTGTGTGTGTGTGTGTGTATACACATTTTTACAAATTAAATAGTAAAAAAATAAAATAAAATAATAATAATAATAATAATAATAATAATAAAATATATAAAATATACAGAGTTGAATATGTGCAAAACAAGTGGCATTTATATACAGTGTGGAGTGCATAATGTTGAAGTTCCAGTAGTGAAGCTGAGGTGTCTATGACGTGTTCAGCAGTCTGATGGCCTGTCGGTGTGACAGAAGAGGATGCTCGAGCTAGAGTGTGATGAAGACAGATGTGTGACCCCTAAAGGGAGCAGCCAAAAGAAGACGAAGTTTTGTGAAGGTAGAGCTACAATCTCACTTTTATTTGACTTTTTTAAATATGTTGATGGTGCAACATACCACTGACATTATATAAAAGCACAACATGTATCTTTTTAAGTTTTAATGTTGAAAGAACTGTCATCCATCACTGTGTATAACACAGTGATGGATGACAGGTCCTGACTGCACACAGGGCATAAACTTTAGTTTCATTCAGAGAGACGTGACAGCAGTAACGGACTTCAGCAACGCCACAGTTCTTAGAGCTTGTTTTGCTGTAGTTGGCATCCAGAGGATGCTAAACATCAAGTCACTGATGATTAATTCATCTAAAAATCCCTCAGATCAGTATTGTCTGTACATGCTTTATAACCCAAGTGCAGACAGAAGGTGGCCTTGTCAATATGTTGAAGTTATTTAATTCAGCTTCACATCACGTTGTTTGTGACGGGATCATCAGACAAAAGAGTGAAGCCTCTCCTGACAAGAATGCCAAATTTCATCCCATTGTCTGGAAGACATGCCCTCCTGCTGCTGACAGCCTGCACTCTCAAGTCAAGTCACTGATCAGGATGCAGGGATGTGTACTGGAAGGTTATTATGTCATGGGAAGATTATTGTACAAGTCAGAGAATTACTTTTATTAGTTTAGAAGGCGTTCTGCTCAACATTTCCAATGACAGGTTCTAATCAGAGAAGCCCAAGAGGCTCAGTCTGACAGCTTTAATTGTACCATCTCAATATGAAAGTGCAATTTCCAAGTACTTGTTCAGAATAAAGGCAGTCTTACCCAACTGTGTAAGACTGTAATAATTAATGCGCACTTGGCTTTGTATCGTGAACCCATGTTGTAGAGCCACGGTCCCCAACCCCCGGGTCATGGACCAGTTTGGTACCGGGCCGCAAGAGTTGAGGCTTCAACTGAGGATTCAGAAACAATTATTTTGGAAGTTTTATCTCCGTCTCTCTTCACAGTCTGCAGTGGAATCAGTTAAACCATCAATGAGATGCCTTCCACAGACAGACGCTAGATTTTACCGCATTACAGCTGTATTGGAGCTGTAAATCAGCCGCTAGCTGGAGTCTACAGCTCTCCACCCCACCCAGCCCCCCACACCACTTTCATTAGATAGAGTGTAATATTTATTTTATTGCAAGTTTTTGCTGGAGCTATAAATCCAGCTCGCTGAGGAGAGATGAAATACAAGGCAGGGCAAAGAGGAGGATATTGCCCTCTTATAAATCCTTATTTCGGGGAACATGAGCATGTAAAAATGCCTCATCACCAACCTGTGTGTATGTGTGTGTTTGAGCATCACTCCCACGCTGTCTTTCCCCAGATCTCTATTGTTGCCGAGTTTCCAACCCAGCTCATGTAAATTGAAAACATTTAAAATGTCACAAAGTAAACTGCAATTTAGGTACTTTTCCATCTGTTGAGTGGAGGAAATAAACAGATTTAGTGAAAGAAAGAAATCAAGCATGAAAAGTATTTTTCAGGAGTTGTTTTAGGACAGTGCAGGTTTGCCAGTTTTAAACGAACACCTTTGAACACATATGCTAGAATATACATGTGCTCACACTGGTAAGAATTGTGGCTAAATGTTAAGCTGGTGAAGGCATTTTATTCTTTATATTTTCTGCTCCAGGATATCCTGTCATTTGCACGACATTCAGAGATTTTGTAACCTATTTGGAGTTTCTGCCAGGAAGACAGATTTTTATTGACAAACCCCTGGAGCTGTTGTGAATCTGCCTGAGAAAATATCCATAGAAAGCATGATTGTTCCTTCATGTCCTACAGTTTTGCAGCTGTTACTGAATTTGGGGATAAGCGAGGTTTTTGAAATACACTGAAGCTTCTTGTTGCCTTCAGAATGAAACAGATAAAGAACAATCTTGTGCTTATTCAGTTTATCAGATAGTCCTTCAGTGGTTTATTACTCTCTCCTTGTTTCCTGTCTCCTACGATCTGCTGTACTAAGGCCTGTACCTGACACTTAGCAAGGCAACTCCAGGGTTAACTCTTGGTTTTCAAAAGTGCGTCACTTCTTATTGGAGAATATTGTGAGGGTAGTTTTAGAAAACAAAACCACCTCCTGTTGACCATTTGGTTCTCTGGGAAATGATGTCAGAATGCTTGGAAATCCCTTTAGAGCCTCTTAATATCAGTACACAGAGCTCAAAGTCTTTAGGCCGTCTTAAGTCTTTCTCTGTTGAGCCTCACTGGGGAGTAAATATGTAGGTTCACTATCATGTAGCCATCACAGTCTTGCCCTGTCAAAGTCACTCAAATCCTTACACTTGCCCATTTTCCCTTCTTTCTAACAACTATCAGGATAAAACGTTCACTGGCTCCCTAATATATCCCACCCACTAACAGGTGCCATGACGGAGCGATAATCAATTTCATGAAATACTAAAACGGGACAGCTAAACCTTGTAGTCAAGTCTGGGTTTGAAAGTTGCTCGGAGAACAGTACTTGTGTGACTGCACTGTGCCAAGTGTTAAATTAGGTGGATGAAGGGATGTGGAGTGGGGTTGTTTTTCAGGTAATAAAGTTCAAGTGAAACTCTTAACACGTCAGCAAACCGGGTGGGCCGGAGTCCAGAGGATCCAGGATCCATGTTTTCCAAAAAGAATTTCAGATTTTGATTTGTGATACCACAGAACAGTTTTACACTTTATTATCTTCTCTGGATATTTTAAATGAACTCAAGCAGTGTTTCTGGATCAACCTGCATTAACCTGCATTTGTAGATGGCATGGTGAGCTGTGTGAGCTGTGCTCCTGAGCCCATGCACTGATTTCCATGACACAATCGTCCTTGTTTTTATGTCGAGCTCCCTGAGTGTCTGCTTATCAAAGGGGTCCAATACTTTGGGACGGTCCCTTGCAGATACATATGTCTCCAGATTCATCGTTCCCTCGTAGAAACTCTGCCTCTGCCTCTCAAAGATGTGCTTTTTACACCCAGTCACGTTACTGGCCTGTTCCCAATTAGCCTGTTCCTTATCTTATTAGCCCCACTTACTTTTTCAGCATCTTTTTTGACAGATGTTGCTTCAAACAAATTTTAAACCTTTGACATGTTTTCTGTTTTGCATTGTGACTAAAATGTGTGTTTATGAGATTTGAACATCAGTGTGTTCTGTTTTTATCCATATGGTACAAGTTTCCCAACGTTTTTGGAACTGGGTTCAAGCCACAAACACCCAGAAAACCACAATATGTCCTGTTAATTTTGACCGACAGTAACATTCAGAAGCAAGTCTGAAGTCAGTCTGCGCTATTAAGATTTACTCTTATATCAACTTCCACTGCAGGGCTCTGAAACGCTTCATAAATTTGACCCCACACCATTTCTGCAGTGACTTTGAAGTATGCATCAGGCTGTCCTCTTCGTTAACTCATCCTCACTTTTCCCCTCACTGCTCCTCCCCTCCTGCTTCCCTAAAGCTCAGAGGTAAACTTTAGAAAACAAACATCTCAGCGTGCACACTTCCTTCTACAGAGACTCTGACATTGCTTTTAGCTAATTATCATGTCCATCTTCATGTTCTCCTTGTCTCCCTGACTTTAATATACTTGCACCTTTCCTCTATCACTTGCACAATCTCTGTCTTCATCCTTCTCTCCCTCCTCTTCATTTTCCCTGGCGTATGAAAGTGATGCCTTTTGAAAACAAATATCCCCAAGCTCCACTCAGTTCTCTTCTCTCTTAAGGAAATGCCTTCAATAATTATGTCAGATCATTTGCTGCTTGGGGAACGGAGGGAACTAACGGTGTGCGAAAGAGAAAGCGATGAAAAGATGAAAGCCTAAAGTTGATTGAGAGAGTAAAGAAGTAAAAGATGGAGGCGAGAGGACAGATATGTTGAAAAGTAGCAAAACAATCTCAGGCTTCTATGCCATCTGTTCTACGAAGCAATTTAGATGCTCTCCCCTCGAGGACTTGTTTATTGGTGTATGTGAGCACACAAGCAAATAGCCACCAGCTGTGTGTGTCTAGCTGGGAATATACTTTGTGTTATACTAGTGGGTCCCTCATCCATCAGACATCAACCTGATCTGCTCTTAGATTTAATGCAACTGAAAAGAAGTTGAGAGCTGCAGCAGTAATGACTTTTACATGACTTGTGTTCAAAGTAAATCTCAAACTGAAGCTGCAAAAACAACAACGAGGACTTTGTTAACCTGTAAACATCCACCTGTTTGCCCATGACCTGTTGAACACAAATGTGTATTTTTTAACAAACTTGTACAGACAAAAATGTATGTGTGAGAGAATCTGCAGAGCTGCATATTTCACAGCACACAACAATCCTTTTAATACTTCTGCAGGTTTGACAAAGTGCCCACTTAAAGAACCTCCTGGAAGTTTCGAGTGTCTAGGAGGTGCAAGGTGGATTTTGTGAACCCTGGAGGAGCACTGCACCAGTTGCAGACAGTTATGTAAACTATTAAGAATGAGTGGAGTATCAGGAAGTGGTGACAAGCTTCCCACATTTGTGTGTGAAGTGAACGGAATTTTAGCAAGCCTGTACTGGAACAGTTTCATATCGAGATGGACTTGATTTTACCATTAGAAGGCTTCAAAGTGAAGTAAACAACCCAATCAGTGTCACTGTCATGGGTGTATTTTCAGTCTGTGAATTCTAATGCTTCATTTGTGCCTTGGCATGTGCACACTGAGAGATATGCACAGACCTGAGGCAGTGTTTTGCCATGGCACAGCCAGATTAAGATGCCTTCAGTCATTTGTTATCTACATATTGCTCTTAGCTCCCATGCCATATTTGATATCATTGAAAACCTTTGGAATTCATTTTAAATACAGCATAGCAGTAAAATCTGTCTGCTGTAAGTGTTACACTACTGGATGCAAACCAAGCTGCAACAGCCACAGCTTGAACTCAAGAGTCTCTTAATTAACTAAGACCACCATGCTTGCTTCAGCTTCAGCAATGGCCTGAAATTGAGTCAGTGAGAGCCACAGCTGCAGTAAGGGCAGGCGTGTTTTGGGGTTTCAGTTATCAAGACTGTTAGCCTAATGCTATGCTGAGGGTGATTTTTCCTTTAGATCTCATAGTCCAGGGGTGTCGAACTCCAGGCCTCGAGGACCGGTGTCCTGCAGGTTTAGATCTCACCCTGGGTCAGCACAGCTGAATCACATGATTAGTTCATTACCAGGCCTCTGGAGAACTTCAACACATGTTGAGGAGGTGATTTAGCCATTTAAATCAGCTGTGTTGGATCATCATCTCAAACCTGCAGGACACCAGCCCTCAAGGCCTGGAGTTGCCCACCCCTGTCATAGTCAGTGGCATCACTGCTTGTGTTCACAGCACCTCACCCTCACCTCGGCTAATTCGACTCACTGAACTGGAGCTTTTCAGTGTGTTTGTGCTGTTGGTGGCTTTTGGGGTGACATGTGTGACACACCTACTGTATGTTACAGACACTGCAACAAGTTTGGGTTCCTGCTGTCATGAGTGAAATTCAACTGATGTATTGAATTAGTACTGATTACCAAATATTTCTGCCTGTGCTTTGCAATCGTCCTGTCATGAATGAAGATCGCTAAACAAACTTACGAGCGTTTGCTGATTACTTTGCACTCAAACCATCAGGCATCCCCTGAGGGTTCCACTTAGCAGCACAATGCACTCTGTCCCAGCTTCCACACTCACCCAGTCCCAACTAGTCTATGGTGGTCCCAGCCCACAACTCACGAGACCCAAAGCATCCATTGTAGCCTATCATCATATAATTTAACTACATGCAAATAAACATATCCTTATTTTTTCCTTTGATAAAAGCTGTGGGAGAATATTATTGGGGAAAATGGTCATTTCAGACCATTAATCAGCTGTGTTTGTGATTTCCATTGATCAAAGAACTCAAGGGCACTTTGGAGGCAGAACGCAGCCATTAGTGCTGGAAACTAGTTTTGCCATAATAACTTGGGAATTCACTTTAATCTTGTATCAAGCTGCCGTCTGTTTGCAGTCCAGCTTCAGTGAAACCAGCCCTGGCATCAAAATGAAAGATAGACTTTGTCAACCAGGGACCCGGGCTCATTAAAACACATAATCTTAATAGATATAACTTCACATCTACTGTGTCTGCAAACATCCCCAAACATACATCATCAGAATATGAATCATTTATCTTTAAGTCATTTCACCATTGTAGCTGACTCATTTGTGTTATGAAAAGAGCAGTGTTGTGACTGAAGAGATAACTCATCATTGACCTGTTATTATCCAACCATATTTGTTTTTTAAAAAGGTCACTCTGTAATGGCTGGAAGAGAAGCTGCAGTCTGTATTTTAAAAAAACTGATCAGGGTTTATGTATCCAACACAGAGAAACAGTACATCACCAGTACAACGAGCTCACAGCCATTTATACACAATGTGTTTACTTTGTTTACTGCACAGTTTGAGCATTTTATTGAACCAATAAATCAAACGCTGGTCTGTTGCTTTATTAGATGATTAGCTTTTTTATTGTGTGGATATTAATTCTCTATGGAGTCACAAAACAGTTTGAGTTAGTGTTCAGCCTCTGCCCTTCTTAGAATGCATTTACATTTGTCTTGGTTTTATTCCCTAAAGCTTTGTCAGTGTCTGTGATGGACAAGAGTGCAGGGAGTACAATGAAGTCTTCCTTCAACCAGCCTGTCTTTTTGCCCACAGTACTCATCAGAGTATATCAGTATATCAGTTTGGCCAGCACTCATGGGTCACTTCCACAAAAATGGCACAAGACTGGGGTAAAATGTATCCATCAAATGGAAAACTTTATTAACGAGAACACATGTTGCCAGACCAACACACAGCAAAGAATCCAACCCCTGTGAAAGCAAAAGGCTTCCTTTTATACTCAGCCTGATTCAGGTGAGCATCTGGAATAGCCCAAGTCTGGGGGTCAGCAAACCAAATGAAAACATCAACCACAATAAAACACATCATAGACATATTCAGATTTGTAACAAGTCCTATAAATAACTCAATAACATATAAACTTCAAACACTCCTACATACATTAAAACACCTTAACCACTCTCCCCTAGCCTGGCACATTGATTTGCTCCAGGAGCTCATAAGCAGGTGATTGAGCTGCTTGGGCCAACTTGAATATGGAGTGACTGAATATTCTGGTTTTATTCTTGAATGGAAAAAATGACTTCACTTGAAAACTTTGTCACCTGCAAGAGTATTTAGCTAATGCATCAGACAGAGAAGGACTTGATTATATATGGTAAATATCTGCATGACATTGTCTTGATGGCAGAGAGAAGAATTTAAACGGCACAAAAGATGTCATTGAACTCCCTGGGGTGGACGCAGCTCCACAGGTAACAGGTGCAGCTATGTTGTGTTTCATCTCATTGTGTTTCATATCTGACACAGCTGCTTGCAAGTCCAATACATATCCTGTTACTAAAATTAAACCAATTTTATTTATTTACTTTTTTCTGCAAGTTGCATCAACTACAGCTGCACAGAGCAGATAAGGAGTGAAAGAGGTCAGATACAGAGCACAGGGAAGCTTGTCGATGTTTCAGAATATAAGAGCTGCTGCAGGCTAACTTCTGAAACACTCTTGGTGTGATTTAAATGCTGTGAAAGATGGAGCTAAAATCATCACAGATGCTACATTATCATAGTCAATGTTGTTCCTGCTCACCAACATGACACTGTCCAAAAACTAGAGCAAACCCAGCTCTGATAACTGCTGATGACTTAAAAACCGTCCTCGTCAAACTTTCCACCAGAGGAAGTGAAACACTGGAGCCGGTCTGTTCCGTCCTGAAGCTTACTGGATGGTTTTACTTGTGCTCATCCAAGCCTATACTCCCCCCTCAGGAGAGCAATCACGCTGCACTTTCATACGTCAGGTCATGACAGCGTCATAGTTGACGAGCACATCCATGTTAACCATGAATGACAGGTGAAATTTACATCTGACAGTCCACAACTCTGCCTTCAGATCATGAGACAAAGCCCCATCAACCCGCCGGCGTACCTCAAGAACTTTATGGTGTTACCCAGCCTGAAACTAAATACTGTTTCTCACCAGCCTCTACAGTGCAATAAACAACAGTTTAAAAAGAATAAGTTTATAAAGGCAGTAATAAATTGCAACAATAGGTATGGATAAATAACATAAAATCTAAGTTCTAAAACAAGCTCAAGTCATGCTCATTCAGGTAGATGGCAGCAATCCTTTCAAAGAAGGGGATGGTTAAATTAGGTAGTGTGTGTATCTGGGGAGTATATTTAGTGTGTGTGTAAATGGGGCAACACAACCTGCTTGTTGATCTTAGTGTAGCCGTGTGAATAGCTGTGTGGGTGGGGAGGGGGCACAGTCCGTTTATCACTCTCATGGTGCAAAGAACCCTTCCAGCATCCTGGTTTCTGATCCTGGTTCTGCAGCTGATGCTCCTGTACCTCTTGCCAGACGGCAGGAGAGAGAACAGGCCGTGAGAGGGGTGGTGGGGGTCTCTGATGATGGAGACAGCTCTGCGTATGCAGCGCTGTGTGTAGTTCTCCTCCAGAGATGAGAGAGGGGCAGCAACAATACTCCTGGCAGTCTTAACAATCCTATTGAGTGGAAGCTTCTCACAGGACTTGCAGCTGACAAACCAAGATGTAAAACTTTGTGTCAGGATTTTTTCAGTGGTGCCTCTGTAAAAAGTTGTGAGGTGAAGTACCTGGTCTAATCCCCATGCCACAAAAACTTACACAACAGCCATTTGAGTGACTACAGGCTCATTGTACTAATGCCAAAGTGTTTCAAGAAGCTTGGACACAACACATCAAAGTCTGCCTCCATCCTGACTTTGATCCCCATCAGTTTCCATACAGAGCAAACAGATCCACTGATGATGGCCTTTCTATAGCCTTCCATACCACTCTAAGCCACTTAGAGCTCCCACAGACTGGAGTCACAATGCTCTCCGTGGACTACAGCTCTGCTTTCAGTGCAATCATCCCGGACACCCCTGTAAATGAAATGGCTTCCTTGGACTCGGTTACGAGTCTTTGCCTGGATAAAAGATTTCCCTTCACACCGTCTAGAGTGTAAAAACTGGTAGCACAAGCTCCTCCACCCTGATGCTACCGTACACACGGCTGTGTGCTGAACTTGTTTTCTACTCATGACTGCACTGTCACTACACCAACTTCTATAATATGCCAACCGTACTACTTTCATGGGCCTTATGACTGAGAGGGATTAGACAGCCTACCGAGACGAGGTGCAGATCTTGGATGTAAAGCAGATCTTTACAGGTTGTGTTATCCCTTTTAATTCTGAGGCTGTCCACCCACTGGGAGCATTGTCAGTGCGCCCCAGGGTGGCTGTGGCTACAATGTAGCTTGCCATCACCAGTGTGTGAATGTGTGTGTGAATGGGTGGATGACTGGATATGTAAAGCGCTTTGGGGTCCTTAGAGACTAGTAAAGCGCTATATAAATATAGGCCATTTACCATTTTAAAATATTTGGTTCATTCCGTAAAATAAGTGTCTAATGTTTTCCCTACAGCTCAGATTGTTGACCTGCTGCAGAAGTAAACATAATATAGTTAGATGTCAGAGAAAGCCTTCAAGGCCACCAGTGTAATCCTCTCATGTTACAGAGCAGAGGCCTTATGTGTGATTCTTAAAGGAGAGTCAAACATCCTGTCACTACCATATGTGCCATATCAAAGTAGGAAGCACTAGAGTTTTTTCTTCGTGCAGCTCTCATGTTTATTTCTGTTCACTGAACTATTTAAAAGCCGTCCGGTCTAACAAAAGAATATTTCTGCTGTAGCCACTTCTTTCTGAAGTCAATAAAACGACACTTGTTTAAAGTACGCTCCATTATTTACAGGAACTTCTAACCCATCCATCTTATGGCCCAGCAATCTCACACTGCCAATGACAACAGGAGGGAGACGCAGCGCTATATCCTTTTCACCGGTCCCTTTCCTGTCTTAATGTATTCGCCTTCGATTTTTATGCAGATGCTTTTTGTTTCCAGGTGCAGCTTCAGCAGCACCAGTTGATCCTTGTCACAAACAAGACGAGCACACACCTCAAACTATGTAACTAAGTAAAAATAGGTACATAAGCAAAAAGCAAAAAGACAGTGGTTAAACAGCTTGAAATCATAAATTACTACCTGTTTATTTATTTTAATACTTCACTTCTAAGTCTTTCAGGGTCTTTTTATATTTCTAAATAATGGTTAATGGTAACAGATCCATAGAAAAAGCTTTCCAAAACTTCATTATTCTTTGGGGGCAGTTTAGACCTTGAATTTGATGACAACCATGTGGATGGCAGTTCAGCAACTGTTCAAAGGAGAGATAAACATTTGAACACCTATTTGGCAATTTTGGTCAAAAGACTGTGACCCTTTAAATGTGCTGTTCTGAACATAATTATTTAAATTAAGTCATTTATAATGTATACATAGTAAATGTTAATTGTCTGTAAAGGACATCCTTTTGTGGCAAAACCTGTACTTATTCATTTAGTTTCAATACTGGTCAAAAACACCCCAGTTTTTCCAGTTATTTATCACAATTCATGTGTTTCAAGTCCAGTGAATAGGTTGAAATGGTACAAAGGTAAGTGGTAAACTGCCAAAGGTTAAAAAAAAGGTAAGGTTACCCAAGATGAAAAGTAAAGTACACATCAGAATTATACAGAAAGGCCTTTTTCAGGGAACACAACATGAGTTAACAATTCAAAGCTGTTCTGCAGTATTGGAGGTTGATCAGCCTTGAAAGTTGGTGCTACTAATTCCTACAGGTGTTCCAACTTGTCTGGATTCCGTCCCCCTCTGTCTGCATGAAGCAGTGTTGGAGCACACTGTGGTACCATACCCTCATGGGCATCAGCTGAACAGTACTGTACTGTAGTGTGTTGATACAAACATGGTGAGAATAACAGTGGAAGAGACACAGACCATCATAACACATAAATGTCGGTCTGTCCGACAGAGAAACTGCAAAGAAAGTCAAAGTGTCAGTGAGTCCAGTTTCCTTCAGCATCCAAAGGCTCAGAAACAAACTGTGACAGGAAGAGGTCTGCAGACCCAAAGACACGACTGAATCAGAGGACACGTTCCTGAGAGTTAACAGCTGTGATATAGGCGACTCACAGGACAACAGCTTCAAGCAGCTTAATAGTGGTCGTAGTGAGAAAGTCTCAGTTTCAGGTGTAAAGAGAAGGCTTTGAGCTGCAGGTTTGACTGGACGAGTTGCAGCAAGAAAGCCAGACGTCAGAATAAGACAAAGAGGCTTGTCTGGGCCATGAAACACCACCATTGCACTGCTGAAGACTGGAAGAAGGTATCATTGACTGATGGATCAACATTTGGTCTCTTCGTTTCATCACTCAGGATCTTTGTACGCTGTGGAGTAGGTGAAAGGATGGTTCCACAGTGTGTGGCATCAACATGGAGGAGGAAGTGTGATGGTCTGGGGCTGTTTGCTGGATCCAGGGTCGGTGACTTGTACAGAGTGAGAGGCTCCCTGAACCAGAACAGCTACCACAGCACTCTGCAGCTCCATGCAGGACCCTCTGGTATGAGGCTAGTTGGTCAGGGCTTCATCCTACAGCAGGATAATGACCCCAAACTGTCCAAGCTGTGCCACAACTACCTCAGGAAAAAGAACAAGATGGTGAGCTTGAAAACATGGAGTGTCCAGCACAGTCTCCAGACTTAAACCCCATCAAGCTGGTTTGGGATGAACTGGACGGAAGAGTGAAAACAAAGCAACCTACAAAGTCCACATTTGATTTCTGTTGGAGAAAGAAGCCACAACTGTGTTCAGCTGTTATGTATGTGTTATATCTGCCAAAGGAGGCGACTCTGAGTCAAAGTTTAGAACACATTTGGTCTATAAACTGATTCCATGATTTATTTTTGAACTCCAGCTGGTTATTTGTACTGTGCCTTCATTTCAGAGTGCAAGAGACATCCTAAAACGTTTGACTGGTAGTCTATTAGTCTTCTCTTGGTTCGTCTAGTTGCAGATGTAAACATTAAACAATCATATTCTGTGTGGGTTGTTTTGAACAAACAGTCAAACCTGGGTTTTTGCCCGTTCAGTTCATACCAAACAGGTGTGGTTCAGTTTTCAGTGCGGGTAAGGCTGGATTGTTTACTTCAGCATAGCCATCACTGAGGATTAAATTTGCTGTTTCTCATTGAATTTGTGATATAGAATAATGATGACAGCAACATCAGGTATTTTTAGATTTGATTGGTGAGTAAATATCTACACATATGGTTGGTTTACTCCATCATTAACAGCAGAGGTATCAAGATAACCTGCCATGAGTACACTATGTTGAAGAAGCACATGTCTTTAGCTACATTCTGCAATGAAATGTGTTTTGCTGTGTTGCGAAGAGTGCGTTTTGTGTGGCCTTGGTAAAGTGTAATTACAAACTATTGGAGCACTGGAAGAGATGTGAACTGTACTTCCTGGCACTGTCCACCAAAATCACGTCAGGAAGGAAGTCTCTGGATCTACTGAGAGCTGATAATGTCATCAGAGAAGGAAATGAAAGCATGCTATATTCATCATCGCCAGTACAAATCCAATACAAGTCTAATTTTATTGCACAACTATTACCATCCAAAGTTAGATATGGATTCTCGCAAACCTCATTAAGAAGCTAATAAAGGGTAAGGATATAAATTGTTTGTCCTAGCGAATGCTTGTGGGGACTAACTAGAAAGCTGTTTGGAAGCTTTCGCTCTAACAGCTTTGGTTTCTTAAAGGCAGCACTCAGCATCAAGCAGAGAAATGGCCTGTATTTATATAGCGCTTTACTAGTCCCTAAGGACCCAAAGCGCTTTACATATCCAGTCATCCACCCATTCACACACTGGTGATGGCAAGCTACATTGCAGCCACAGCCACCCTGGGGCGCACCGACAGAGGCGAGGCTGCTGGACACTGGCGCCACCGGGCCCTCTGACCACCACCAGCAGGCAACGGGTAAAGTGTCTTGCCCAAGGACACAACGACCGAGACTGACCAAGCCGGGGCTCGAACTGGCAACCTTCCGATTACAAGGAGAACTCCCAACTCTTGAGCCACGATCGCCCCAAGAAACACTTCCAGAGGTTCTTCTTGTTGCATCAGGAAGAAGGTGGTTGTGAAGTGAATGAACACGTGGTGCTCTCTAATCCCGTTAAGCCATAGGTATTTATAGACACATTTGCTTTACTCTGATTATTTATGGTAAAACATTTCTGTTAAGCTGTCATTAACATTTTCTCTTTTCTCATTTTATTTCAGTGCTGTAAAAGCTTCAGACTCTGCACACTTACATGGCCAAAGCCAAACAGACAGAGCTTTTAGGGAGGCCCTGCTGTTACAGCTGGCAGTTAGAAGGCTCCCACCTGCAGGTGTAGACACATCAGCCCCCAATCCACTTCACACAAAGCCCACTACATCCAAGCACAGCTGGAAAGTATGGCCTCTGCCATCAGAAATACACATAATGTGTGTGTGCTGTCAAGAGCCCCAGTGCTTGTTGGGCAAAAGAGAATATATAAAAGCTCGGCACAATAACCGACTGATTTTAAAACTTAATGGGCCAAATAAAAACTACCAGCAAAATGATGCACATAAACCAGGTCAGACTCAATACTCAGATAATGAACTTTCAGAGACTGAGATGTAATTTATGTGATATTAAAATTCTGGTTTATTTAGTTTTTATATAGTTACATAAGAAGTCTTGTGAATGTTGAAAAAAAAATCCATGAGGCACCAAATCCTTGTCTCTACTGAGATCTCGCTGATCAACTTTGGCCTTGTTTGTAACTGTATCTTGTGTGGAGTTGCTGGAAAGTGTCGAGTTTGAGTGTTTTTTTCATGAGGTTTTTATTTTTGGTTGGCTGTTGAAAAAACAAACTAACTGGAGGATAAATGGCTGAGAACCCATCTCTCTAGTTCTTATAATAATAATAATAATGGATTGGATTTATATAGCGCTTTTCAAGGCACCCAAAGCGTTTTACAATGCCACTATTCATTCACTCTCGCATTCACACACACTGGTGGAGGCAAGCTACGGTTGTAGCCACAGCTGCCCTGGGGCAGACTGACAGAGGCGAGGCTGCCATATCGCGCCATTGGCCCCTCTGGCCAACACAGGATACCAACTACACTTGGTCAAAATAAGGCAGTTATTCCATATGCATTTCCATTTAATTCCCATTTGGCAATATGTTGACCCGCCAAGCCAACATGTGGAAGCTTTTTCCACAGCTAGCAGAAAACGTGTTGCAGCTTGACTAAAACAGCTGAAATAACATCCTCCTTTGTGTGATGACTGTGTAGATGGACATCAGTTGTGCCAGATTCATGTGGCCTTGACTGCCTGAACTAATGATATGATTCACTCAGTGGGAGTCTCTTCCTGTCTTGGTTTTTAATCGTGTATGGTTAGAACTCCCAAGTGGCCTTGTTTTCTGTTCTGCCTAATGTCTTTTTATATAATATAGATATGAATGTTTACTCCAGATAGACGCTCATGAACATGGCAGACGTCAAACCAACAGTGCCTTTAAAGTAGAAGAAGTTTAGTTTTAAATAATATAGCTGTGCCTACATACTCAGCAAAGCAAACCTATTGTACACAGTCCCCCACTCAAGTTATTGTTGGGGCATTTAATAGCTTGTCATTACTGTCTGTTGGCAAAGAAATGGTAAACTGCCATCAGTTGGCTGTTCTCTTATGTAAAACGTAGGATAGGAAGAAAAAAGATGCATGGAAAAACATGGGCATCCTATTTTTATGCTTTTTATTTATGAAGCTAATTAATTAGGAAAACCAATAATATGAAAACATAACAAACCCCCCCCCCAGGTGTCAGGGATCCACAGGTGTTTTGTGGGATAAGCCATGATGATCATTCAAACCCTTCAAAAACATATTTTTGTTGAGAAGTGAAAGGTGAAAAGTCGTCTTTGCAGACAAAGTGAAGACTTGAATCAAACCCAATTTCAATCATTCACCAACTCCTGTTTGCTGATGGAGCAATTTTGTGTTGATTGGGGTTCCAAGAACGTCTCATGGGTACCAAACCACCGAGGCTAAAATCAGGTTCAAGTTCAGTGAAAGTTTCAAAGGCTTCTACAACACAGCTCACTGTTGCTATGGCATTTTATTTGGTTCTGAAATAGTCTTCAGTCACCCAGTAAAATACTAGTATTACCTGACATACGTTATTTTTAAAAATAAAAAATGTAATAACATAAAATGTGCTTCATTAAAGCAAATTAAAATATAAGGGATCATATTTATCTAGATGTCAAATCTTAAATAATGTTTAGCGCTCTGTCCCTGTTAATGTCTTTTCACCTTCACACACTTTCACACAGTTTTTCTTTTCATGTCGAGTTGATAGGATAGGCGGCCAGGAGCGGAGGCCCTGGAGGACTGACCCCCGGCTGCCAAGACTGGCAATAGGGACATGGAATGTCACCTCTCTGGTGGGGAAGGAGCCTGAGTTAGTGCGTGAGGTTGAGAGGTACCGGCTAGATATAGTCGGGCTCACCTCTACACATGGCTTGGGCTCTGGAACCAGTCTCCTGGAGAGGGGCTGGACTCTGTCTCAGTCTGGAGTTGCCCCTGGTGAGAGGCGGCGGGCTGGGGTGGGTATCCTAATATCCCCTCGGCTTGCTGCCGGTACGTTGGGGTTTTTCCCGGTGGACGAGAGGGTTTGTTCCCTGCGCCTTAGGGTCAGGGAACGGGTCCTGACTGTCATCTGCGCTTATGCGCCGAGTGGCAGTTCAGAGTACCCAGCCTTCTTAGAGTCCCTGGGGGGCTGGAGGGTGCTCCACCTGGAGACTCTGTTGTCCTGCTGGGAGACTTCAATGCTCACGTGGGTAACGACAGCGAGACCTGGAGGGGCGTGATTGGGAGGAACGGCCTCCCTGATCTGAACCCGAGCGGTGCTCTGTTATTGGACTTCTGTGCTAATCACAGTTTGGCCATAACGAACACCCTGTTCGAACATAAGAGTGTCCATAAGTGCACGTGGCACCAGGACGCTCTAGGCCGTAGGTCGATGATCGATTTTGTAATCGTATCAGCAGATCTCCGACCATATGTTCTGGACACTCGGGTAAAGAGAGGGGCTGAGCTGTCAACTGATCACCACCTGGTGGTGAGTTGGATCAGGTGGTGGGGGAAGACGCTGGACAGACCTGGTGCACCTAAACGCGTAGTGAGGGTGTGCTGGGAACATCTAGCAGAGGCCCCAGTCCGTGAGATCTTCAACGCACACCTCCGGCAGAGCTTCAACAGCATTCTGAGGGAGACTGGGGACATTGAGTCCGAATGGACCATGTTCAGCGTCTCCATTGCCGAAGCTGCTGCATTGAGCTGCGGCCGCAAGGTGGTTGGTGCCTGCCGTGGTGGTAATCCCCGAACCAAATGGTGGACACCAGAGGTGAAGGGAGCCACCAGGCTGAAGAAGGAGTCCTATCGGGCTTGGTTAGCCTGTGGGACTCCGGAGGCAGCCGACAGGTATCGACAGGCCAAGCGGAATGCGGCTCGGGCAGTGGCTGAAGCAAAAACTCGGGTGTGGGAGGAGTTCGGAGAGGTCATGGAAAAAGACTTTCGGACTGCCTCGAAGAGATTCTGGCAAACCGTCAGACGTCTCAGGAGGGGAAAGCGGTGCTCTACCTGCACTGTGTATAGTGCTGGCGGAGCGCTGCTGATGTCGACTGGGAAAATTGTCAGGCGGTGGAAGGAATACTTCAAGGACCTCCTTAATCCCACTGACACGTCTTCCGAGGAGGAAGCAGAGTCTGGGGATGAGGGGAATGACCCGCCAATTTCCGGGGGCGAGGTCACTGAGGCAGTTAAACAACTCCTTGGTGGCAGAGCCCCTGGTGTTGATGAGGTCCGCCCCGAGTTCCTGAAGGCTCTGGACGTTGTAGGGCTGTCCTGGTTGACACGCCTCTGCAATGTTGCGTGGAGATCAGGGGCAGTACCTGTGGACTGGCAGCCTCTGGTCCCCATCTTTAAGAAAGGGGACCAGAGGGTGTGTTCCAACTACAGGGGGATCACACTCCTCAGCCTCCCTGGGAAAGTCTATGCCAGGGTGCTGGAAAGGAGAGTTCGTCCGTTAGTCGAACCTCGGATACAGGAGGAACAATGCGGTTTTCGTCCTGGTCGCGGAACACTGGACCAGCTCTTTATCCTCTCCAGGATACTTGAGGGTGCATGGGAGTTTGCCCAACCAGTCTACATGTGTTTTGTGGACTTGGAGAAGGCATTCGACCGTGTCCCTCGGGGTGTCCTGTGGGAGGTGTTGCGGGAATATGGGGTGTCTGGCCCATTGCTACGGGCCATTCGATCCCTATACAACCGTTGCAAGAGCTTGGTTCGCATTGCCGGCAATAAGTCGGACTCGTTCCGGTGGGTGATGGGCTCCGCCAGGGCTGCCCTTTGTCTCCGGTTCTGTTCATAATTTTTATGGACAGGATTTCTAGGCGCAGCCAAGTGGCGGAGGGCTTTCGCTTTGGTGGCCTCAGAATCTCATCTCTGATTTTTGCAGATGATGTGGTTCTGTTGGCTTCATCGGGTGAGGGCCTCCAGCTCGCACTGGAACGGTTCGCAGCCGAGTGTGAAGCAGCGGGAATGAGGATCAGCACCTCCAAATCTGAGGCCATGGTTCTCAGCCGGAAAAGGGTGGAGTGCCCACTCCGGGTCGGGGATGAGTTCCTGCCCCAAGTGGAGGAGTTCAAGTATCTCGGGGTCTTGTTCGCGAGTGATGGGAGAAGGGAGTCGGAGATCGACAGACGGATTGGGGCTGCAGCTGCAGTAATGCGGACGCTGCACCGGTCCGTCGTGGTGAAGAGGGAGCTGAGTGTAAAAGCAAAGCTCTCAATTTACCGGTCGATCTACGTCCCTACCCTCACCTAGGGCCACGAGCTGTGGGTAGTGACCGAAAGAACGAGATCGCGGATACAAGCGGCAGAAATGAGCTTCCTCCGAAGGGTGGCTGGCCTCTCCCTTAGAGATAGGGTGAGAAGTTCGGCCATCCGGGAGGGGCTCAGAGTGGAGCAGCTGCTGCTCCACATTGAAAGGAGCCAGTTGAGGTGGTTCGGGCATCTAACAAGGATGCCCCCTGGGCGCCTCCTGGGTGAGGTGTTCCAGGCATGTCCCACCGGGAGGAGGCCCCGGGGCAGACCCAGGACTCGCTGGAGAGATTATATCTCTCGGCTGGCCTGGGAACGCCTTGGTATTCCCCCGGATAAGCTGGAGGAGGTGGCTGGGGAGAGGGAGGTCTGGGCCTCTTTGCTTAGGCTGCTGCCCCCGCGACCCGGCCCCGGACAAAGCGGATGAAGATGGATGGATGGATGGATGGATGGATGGATGGAGTTGATAGGAAAGATAGATCAAGGTGAAAATGTCTTTAATTTATCATGAGCCCCAAGGAATGTTTTGATTTGATCAGCATTTTCACATTTCCATCCATCCATCTATTCACTTCCGCTTGTCCTTTTCAGGGTCGCAGGGGCGCTGGAGCCGATCCCAGCTGTCATAGGGCGAGAGGCGGGGTACATCCTGGACAGGTCGCCAGTCTGTCGCAGGGCCAACACACAGTGGACAGACAACCATTCGCACCTATGGGCAATTTAGATTAATCAGTTAATCTAACCCAACAAACTACATGTCTTTGGACTGTGGGAGGAAGCCGGCGTACCCATGGAGAGAACCCATGCAAACACGGGGAGAACATGCAAACTCCACACAGAAAGACCCCGGCCTGATGGTGGAATTGAACTCAGGACCTTCTTGCTCTGCGTGCCAACCACTGTGCCACCGCGCTGCCATTTTAACATTTAAATTCATCATTTCATGAGACCTGTTGCTGCTGATTTTCAGTCCAGTTCTTGTCTAACATCCCTCAGCCTTTTTCCCTGTTTCCCTTCCTTAGGCTTGGCTTTTCTACACCTTCTATTAAGACGTTATTGATGAGGGTTTGGTGAACTGCAGATGAATAAGATCTCAGCCCAAGTTAGAAATAAAAAAAGACATTGAGTCACAAGGAGAACAAGACTTTGTGCCACAGATGACCTAAAGTTCTGTCCCTTCAGTTCTGTCACAGAATCTTTTACCTGTTTGCCAAACAGAAAATGAAATCTTATGAAAGTTAAAGTAACGTCTACTGAAACTGTTTAGCTGTTGATCTGGTGACCTGGTGCATGTCCAGAGATTAGGGGGACATTTTCACATTAGACTTCCAGAAAGGCCACATGGAAATAATATAGTGAATGATAGATTAATTGTATTTAGCTGCTTCTGTTTCACAATAGTATTGCATGCTGGCTAGCTGTCAGAGAGCCATGACTCACTAAATGTGAGCTGTGAAAACGTCTGCTTGACTTTTCACTGATAAACTCACACTTATAAACAGCATAAGTAGAAGACCCAATATAAGAGGAAGGACAAATTGAAAAGTGCATCTCGAGAACAAAGATAACAGATCGATAGAATGACTAAAAAAGAGCTGTGAGTGTACATGAGGCTGAAAGATGGCGTGGTGAAACGCCTCATTGCCTCTCTTTACATTCTGACCTTGAAAAGTGTTTGTCCATCAATGGTCATGTGTCACAAAGACTGTTTGTGAGAAAGAAAATGTGTAAGCACGAGTTCTGTGTTCAAGGTAGACTGAAATGGAACACTTCATCTCACTCTTTGTTGGCTCATTGGCTGAAATCAGTTTGTATTTTGAGAGATAATAACTTTCTCACAGCTCACGCACACGTTGGAGTGAGCTGTCACAGACCTGCACTCTACATGTATGTGTAAAGTGTCAGGCAGGAGTTTTGTGACGCCACATTCAACTGTAATGTAGAAATACAAATTCTTAGTAATAATTATACAACTTATCACTCGTCTTAACTGTGTGCAGAGCTGTGTCTGAATCATGAGATCAAACAAATTCTACTTGAAATCACCTACCACATTCTGGCAAATTCAAGAGTGCCAGTGATACATGACACATAGGTCAGCCCGTTCTCACTCCCGAGGCGTAACATGTCGACGTTTTGTCACGTTCCTGAGGAACGCGAAAGGAGGCCTTCGGCGTTCTTATGGTACGCGGCGGGTTATGGCTGGAATCCAGTGCAATGACGCTCCCGCGGTAATAGACGTTCCAGCCCTGTATTCCAGCCCTAAACCTAACCTTATCCCTAGCCCTAACCATAACCTTATTCCGGATCTTAACCAGGACTATAATGATGTTAAATAGCGTGTTTCTAAGCGATTTGAAGAAAAAGAGCGAACATGTGTAGATGGAGTCCAGACGGTTCTCATATTTCCTCTTTTTTCCGACGTCGTCATTTAGGAACGTGGTGGGTAGCCGAAAACGTAATATGTTGGCGATTTGTCACCTAGCGTAAAATGTTACGCTTTGGGAGTGAGAACGTGTTGCATAGGTCAGTTAGTCCATTCATCCGTCCATTTTCTTCCGCTTATCCGGGCCGGGTCGTGGGGGCAGCAGCCCAAGCAGAGAAGCCCAGACCTCTCCCAGCCACCTCCTCCAGCTTGTCCAGGGGAACACCAAGGCATTCTCAGGCCAGCCGAGAGATATAATCTCTCCAGCGTGTCCTGGGTCTGCCCCGGGGCCTCCTCCCCAGTGAGTACTGGATGATAATTGATGATGACTGATATTGGCATTTCAACAAACTACATGTTATTGACCAACATCAGTGCCCAAATGATCTGTTTTGTCACATCGTTATTGCACCGGCTAAATGATCAGAAATCATGTGATCAAAAGCTGTAAGACTTTTTTGGGACAAGCTGTAAGACAGGGGTGTCCAACTCCAGGCCTCGAGGGCCGGTGTCCTGCAGGTTTTAGATCTCACACTGGGTCAACACACACCTGAATCACATGATTAGCTCATTACCTTCAAGACATGCTGAGGAGGTGATTTAGCCATTTAAATCAGCTGTGTTGGAACACAGGACACATCTAAAACCTGCAGGACACCGGCCCTCGAGGCCTGGAGTTGGACACCCCTGTTGTAAGGGGTCTTACATAAGTAAATACAGTTTTCATTGGATAAGGCCACCTAATTCATCCAGCATCCTGTTATGAGGTAAGTCAATGCATAGGAGGCAATGGAAACTTTTGAACAATTAATGGAAGCATTGTTTAGTTTTTAGTGTCAAATCTGGCCCTGCGCTATCTTTCCTCTGACCACTGTCTTGATTGAATATGGTTGGCTAATTAACTCAACATTCTGGTGCTGAGAAGTTACACAGGTCATTTATTACCATATGTTGCAGTCTATTTATACCCACTCCAGATATTTGATCTTGCATTACCAGAAAGCTACATTACAGCATGCTGACTAACAGGTTTATAACTCAAACTTTACAGAGTAATAGTTAACATGGGGCCAGTCAGCTACCAAGTGTGTATCTAACTTTAGTTGCTCCAACATGTCTAATTCAGGCCTTGTTATCATTACACTGATATTCAGGTATATAGTGTGGCCTACGGGTTGTTGTACTACATGTCTTATCACTGTGAGGGCCAGCAAACATGACCAATACTGCCTTTAGCTTAATGATTGTCATTATAGGTGTCATTGCTAATAGTTGTTATCTGAGATTAGAGCTTCATTTATTATTGATGTAAAAAGGCGGAGAAACAATCCTTTAATGTGCCAAACCTCAAGCCTATTTTAACTGTTCAAAAACTGTTCTGCTCTGTGGAGAAAAGCCTCAGTATGTTCTAGGTGTTGTCTCTTTGATCTGGTTGCAACTGCAGGTGTTGAATGAACTGCTGCAAAGATGTGAGATATCTGCTCTGTGCACATTACATCCAGAACATTCTGGGATCTAGTTCAAAAGAAAGAAAGAAAACATAAAAGTGGCACCCCGGTGGCATGGTGGTTAGCACTGCTGCCGCACAGCAAGAAGGTCCTGAGTTCAATTCCACCATCAGGCCGGGGTCTTTCTGTGTGGAGTTTGCATGTTAATTTTCTCAGACATGAAACAAGTGCTGTAGACGAGATCCAGTAGTTTAAAATGGGTGGAGTCCCCACATAACCATCCAATTACTGTCCACGGTTTGCTCCCCAGCCTGAACCTGATTGGTCTCAACAAAATCTGATTAAGTTTGAAAGAGGAAAAGACTCCTTGGCAGGTTGGTCTTTTCATGCCTTGAAATGTGTTTTCTCTGGTGATGTTGTACCCAGCTCAAGAAGGCAGTGAGAAGAAACACACCAACATGTGTTTCACTTCAATGATTCTTATTCTGCTCACCATGAACCCTTTCCACCGTGTGCTTTGTTACCAACATGAACCACATTAGTAGGTGTGCTACCACATAATCAATGTGTCCAGGACCTCTTGGACACTTTGTGCTTGTTTTTGTCTTTACACCATTAAGAAATGGCCCAAAGTTCAGCCATCACACTACATTAGTCTGGTGGGCAAATGGCCAGTAATGAGTGGATAAAATAAATCAAACATAAAGCAAAGCTTTGGATGTCAGAGCAGATCTCAAATTTAGCAGAAACCGAGTTGGATGATCAATCGATAAAAACCTGAACCCTTGGCCCTGCACAGACACATGATCTGTGGCTCGGTTATGCTGTGAATACTGTTTTCTAGGGCTGCACAATTAATTAATTTTTTACCTTGACCACAATTTTAGCTTCCCACAGTTAAATGAGCATAACTGTGTGATATTTAAAACGTGTGCTCTGCCAACTAAAGCACTAAGTAACTGCAAATGAAGTGCTTCCTCAGTCAGCGCCCGAGCACATACCTGCATGTGCTAATCACAGCTGCTCCCCTCACGGTGTGGCCTGAAGTTGGAGTGAATATGAATCATTTGTCTGCAATGATTCATTTATAAAGATTAATTAACACAGTGTAAAGGTGAAAACAGACTGTTGGTTTAATTTTGTGTTAGGTTTTGAATGTGTGTACTTTATTTCTATTTGAAGATATTCACTGAATTTAGGTTAAAAAGAAGACTGATGTCATTTTGATTTGTACAGATGTGAAAGCAGTTTTCTGCTTACATGTCAGTACAATCAATAATCGTGACAGGTGATGGTGATTAAAATGACTGTGATTATCATTTTGGCCATTATTGTGCAGTCCTAGTATTACCGTAGCATTATCTGAGTTCACATGTCCCGTAAGGAGAGGTTCACTGCAAATCGACTGAAAGGCGAGGGATCACCTTTTTGTTATGATGAAACATTCTGATGTAAGAGTGTGGTGTGACTCACATGCTTACCAAACGTCACCCGGTTGAACACCGATGGGGGATTTTTAACCAATTCATGTCTACCACCATCATCATAACAGCAAGTGAGGGATTACTTTAGAAAAGTGCTCTTCCACGCTGCCAGTAGAATTCCACAGACTCAGTGCCAGGATGTACCGAGGTGCGTTTGGTAGCATGTGATAGCTAAACATCTTGGGAGATACAGATTGTCAGTTTCAAACTGTGACTAAGCCTGTAAAAAATTCAGAAATGCATGCACATATATACTGCAGTCAGGCCCAGTTCACCCCACTAACCCACAAATCTCATTTAGCAATGCTACAGTCTGCAGGCAGCACAGCAGACACACACAACAAGGTAAGCAATTAATAAAATAACAGGTTTTCCCTCTTTCTTACTCGTAACAGCTAAAGATAATTAAAGTGGTTCCTAGGCTTTACTAACATCTATTACCTGCAGTGTTACTTTGTTCAGATCACATATGGCTTGATGCATTTTCTGTTGTCCAGGCGAGGAAATCCTAAAAAGTTACTTCTGTTTATCCAGAATAATTCATCACTTGGATGTTGCACTGGAAAAACTAGCAGAAGATGCAGTTTTGTATTTTTCCCACTAAAAGCACGACATCCAGATGAACACCTTTCTGCGACTAATCTTACTGTACAGGCTGGTTAAAGTTGTTGTTCCAAGTCTTGGCAATCAGGCGTTACCATATAAACATAGAAGTGTGTGTTGAACCAAGTTAAACCAAAACTCTGCTGCACTTGTCTCAGAGAAGCACTGAATCCTACAGGTGCATCAGGAGTAAAACTTAACTGTCTATTTTTATTTAAACTACAGTTTAAACCCAGGCATGAACTTTTTATGCACCTGTACTTCATCATAACCGTTTTAGTTTAAAGACCTAGATGCTTGTTTTTCCCTGCATCTTATGTACTCTGTGAAAAGTGTGGAATTCAATTTTTCAAGGCAGAAACAGGGAGGATGAGACCAGCAGAGCTCTCTGAAAGAATCCTGTGAAACAACATTTTCTCCCCTATATTTATCTTTTTCTTTGCCCTCATCTAAATGTGGGTGGGAGTAATTTCCATTTCAGCTTCACATTCAGCCACGGCTCAGTTGTTGTGATCTTTGCCACATTGGTTTGCCACATTGCTAATTTATTACTGAAGCATTAATTCTATACACTTGAGTCACTGTTTTTGGCAGATTTCTGTATGTGTATATATATCTGGATGTATCATAACTAACAAGCTGATTTTGTTGAGGATGTTTGGGCTTTTTTCAGAGAACAACACACTGCACTTCTACTTCTCTAAACTCGCCCATGAGAATTATCAGTTGGGTCATGTGGCTCACTCAGTGTGGCACACGATGGATAGCAACAGTCTCCCCAGCTGTTCCTACAGTTTCATTACACTGACACTGTTCTGAAACCTGGCTCTATAACCCTCGGGCTGCTTGCGGTACATTTCAGTCACGATGGAAGTGCTGCCTCTCCACTGCAGAGTTCTTACTTACCTTGAATGTGTTTCTACAGTCTGTGCTGACAGATCCAAATATAATGAATTAGCCAACAGTTAGTGCAAAGACCCCTGAGAGGCTTCCAACTAATCAAAAATATCATCCTTATCCTTGGAAACACTTCTGTTACATTATATTTGAAACTGCAGAACATTCAGAGAAATGTACAGAATGTAATGAGGCATCTAGTTTTCGTCAGTCGTAGATATTCCAACATTATGTTTCCTTTCAGCTGTGCTCCTCTTAGATGTGCATTCATACTTTAATAAGATCTTACGTTCAGACACAGAGGTCATAAACTGCTGCATTAACTTACACTGGTTAAAGCAGTACGGTGGCAAGGTGGTTAGCACTGTTGCCGCACAGCAAGAAGGTCCTGAGTTTAATTCCACCATCAGGCCGGGGTCTTTCTGTGTGGAGTTTGCATGTTCTCCCTGTATTTGCGTGGGTTCTCAACCGGTACTCCGTCTTCCCCGCCTCTTGCCCTATGACAGCTGGGATAGGCTCCAGCTCCGTGACCCTGAAAAAAAAAAAGGATAAGTGGAAGCGAATGGATGGTTAAAGGTTTGGGGTTTGAGTGGATTAGTCACAGCAATTTCAGTTTTTGTAACAGCTACACGAAACAACATTGCATTAAACAAGTCAGTCACAATAAAGATGATACGCTTCTAGCAGCTCTGAGTCAACAATTAGCACACATAAGAGTAGTGCATTATCTGCCTGCTCTACTTCCTGGCCTGTCAGAAAGCCAACCTTTTTACCCCCTTAGCAATGTTCCCTCTAAGCTGCGCACATGCGCAATTGCGCACTGCTGGCACGGTCTCTGCGCACAGAAAATCTGCGTTGCGCACAAAAAAAAATCTAACCTGACTTGAAATTAAAATTAATACTTTAACAATTCTGTTTTGCAGTGTTAGTCAGTGAGTGACTGGCTGCTCTCGTATGGGATTAGAATGATGCCACCTTATCCCATAGTCCAGCCAATAATGCGATTTACATTCGTATATACGCAGCTAATCAACATCGTTGACAGGCTATGACAGCGTCCTTATGTGCCGACACCGGTGTTTTAGCTAGCAAAGCGACGTCGCTGATGTGGAGTGAAGCCACGTTAATGACAAAGTGTACAACCATTGGCGATGTGAGCAGGGCAGGGAAAAAGTGTGAACTTTATACCAGTTTTTAAATTGTGTTGATAGGCCACGTAAAACAAGAGTTATGATAAAAATATCTGCAATGTTTGGTTTCCTTGCTGAATACTATCGTTGTTTATATTTACTGAGAAACGGAAAAAACTGTGTTTTATATGAAAAAAGGCTTGAAAGCGCTCTCCGCCTATGAGCAAAAACAAACTCCACCCCCCTCTCCCTTTCCTATTCGTTCAAAAAAGTACCATGTTGACCAATCAAAAAATGATATGGCAACGTGGCATCTAGTTGTTAAGAAACAGGGGGAAGTTTTAGGAGTGACGGCGGAGTGGCACAAATAATTTGTGTGACATCAAATTTGATGCAGAACAGCTGATTGTTCTGTAAATAGTTTGAAATGTTTATTTAAAAAACGCCTTGGCTGCATTTAAAAAAAATAGCTGCAAAAAACTTTGTTTTTTGCCAAACTCATTTACTTTTTTGAAGAAGTAACTATATAATTAATTGCCCAACATTGGTCATTATATACTGTATTTTGCAGAGAGAGAGTTACAGACTCCCAGACCACAGATTCATAATACAAGTCAGAGCTTTATAAAAAAAAAAAGAAAAAAGTAAGTTGTGTTTTCGAAATTGGAGTTCTAGTTATTTTTACTTCCAATAGTGTTAACATACTACACAGGTCAATGACTAGATTTAATTTAAATTTTCATTTTAAGTGGGCTAAAGCAGTTAATTAAAAGTAGTCGAACATAAATGCTGTAATTTGATTATTTTAATAAACCATGTAACTTGGATGGATTAGATGCTGGTGTGACCACAGTGCACTTGTCTGATGTTGCTCACAGTGGTCCAAGGGGCCTCTCAGGGAGTTTGTGCGTTCGCTCAGACACGTGAAAAATTAGAGGGAACATTGCCCCTTAGTATATAAGGTAGATAAGATCTGGGTTTTTAGCTTCTGTAGTTTGCTTTGTGCTAATTGTATTTATTTATTTAGTTGTGTTTGAACTGAACAATACATTAATTTCACACTAAATGTGAAGCCACACAGGAAAAGTTGGATGCAAACAAAAGCAGGAAACCAAGAAGCAGTCATTTCAGTTGTTTTATCTTACAGCAAACAGCAGGACCACTGACACATCGAAATCATTTAACTCTCACAGAAGAAGATTGTGGACAGTTAAATATGAATTTTGAATAATGCTTGGTATTACACACCTTTAAATAGAGAAGGTATAACAATAGAGCACTTGATTGAACAGATGATTGCCAACACTTAACCTCAGAGCTGTCTGTAACAAAAAGAGGAGAAACAGTCGAACAGTTGAATTGTGTCACAGCGTCTGTGTGACAGCGCTCACACACCTGCAGCATGTCAGCTGCCTCTGGATCTTTATCTGTCCACACTGTGGGGGCCAGAAAACTCAACAGGCTGGATTATCCCAAAGTATTTAAAAGTCTGAAGTTAAAGTGAAGGAGAAAAATGTCTCTTAGAATAGAATAGAATAGAATTCAACTTTATTGTCATTGCACATGCACAGGTACAGGGCAACGAAATGCAGTTTGCATCCATCCAGAAGTGCTTTAGTGATATAGATATATTACAATATATATTAGCAATAATATAGATATGTGAGTATATTACAGAAATGGGTCTATTATGGTATGTTATAATGTACACGGTATGAAGTATGTTGTGAATATTCTATAACTATAAGTATGTACAGGCTGTAGTGAGTACAAGCTATGTACAGGATATGAACAGGATATAAATATGAAAAACTATACAGAATATGAAATAAATAACTTTACAGAATCTGGGATATACAGCTATACAGAAATGGGAACTATGCAAGTTGTAAACAGTTGTAGGATTAAAGATTATCGAATGTACAGAATGATTATTTACACAGAGCTATACAGTAGTGCAGTTAAGATAAGTGAGGGTGTAGATAGTTTCTACAGAGGCTATATAAAGTGCTAGTGGTTGTGAGTGGTGGTTCAGTCCATGTTATTATTGTGTTTGAGGGTACAGTTGTCCATTGTGGGTGTGTGTATGTTCAGTCCATGAGTTTAACGTGGGTCAGATGTCAGGAGGCAGAGTTCAGGAGTCTGACAGCTGTGGGGAAGAAGCTGTTCCGGTACCTGGTGGTCTTAGTCCGGAGGCTCCTGTGACGCCTCCCAGAGGGCAGGAGGGTGAAGAGTCCATGTGATGGGTGACTGGGGTCTTTGATGATTTTCCCAGCCCTTTTCAGACACCGCTTCCTGTAGATGTCTTTTATGGCAGGAAGTGGTGCTCCGGCGATGCGCTGGGCAGTTTTCACGACCCTCTGCAACGCCTTCCGGTCCGAGGCAGAGCAGTTCCCATACCAGACTGTTATACAGTTGGTCAGGATGCTCTCGATGGTGCAGCGATAGAAGTTCACCAGGATGTCTGAGGACAGGTGGTTCTTCCTCAGAGTCCTCAAGAAGAAGAGGCGCTGGTGAGCCTTCTTGACCAGCTTGGAGCAGTTGGTCGTCCAGGTGAGATCCTCGGAGATGTGGACTCCCAGGAACTTGAAGCTGCTCACACGCTCCACAGCCGTCCCCTTAATGTGGATGGGTGGATGTGGGTCAGCATTCCTCCTGTAGTCCACGATGAGCTCCTTGGTCTTCTCGGTGTTAAGCAGCAGGTTGTTTCTGTCGCACCACTCAGCCAGACGATCCACCTCCTCCCTGTAGGCGGCCTCATCGTTGTCACTGATGAGGCCAATCACCGTGGTGTCATCTGCAAACTTAATGATGGTGTTGGAACCATCAGCAGGTCTGCAGTCGTGGGTGAAGAGGGAGTAGAGGAAAGGGCTCATCACACAGCCTTGTGGTACACCGGTGTTCATTGTGATGGTAGATGAGCAGCGGTTATCCAGCCGGAATGTTGGGGGCGGTTGGTCAGGAAGTCCAGTAACCATTTGCAGATGAGGGAACTGATACCCAGGTCTGTCAGTTTCCTGATGAGTTGTGAGGGGTGGATTGTATTGAATGCTGAAGTTTGTTCTGATATCAAATCATTAAATGAGACGCTGGTGTGTTCAGGACAGGAAGGATGATTCTTGACTAATTAGAGTTTAAAAGCCGAAACACAAAATCAAATTCAGATTGTTTCTCTGAAAGTTTATTTAAACAGCTCTTAAAGCACTGATATGTTTAAGCCTGGTGGACAGCGCCCATGATGTGACAAAGCTGCATTAATTATGTTCAGGGGTTTTTTAAGGATTAAAATCGATGCAGCAGCAAACCCAGAGCTATCCCATTTTTCTTCGCCTACATTTACGTGGGAATGCAAATTATTGCCAGGTGGCAAATTCATCATTCAAAATATCAACTTTGAAATAACTGATGATGCACTGCTAAGGTCGTCTTGTGACTTTGAGCTGCCAAAATTTTAACTTTTCACTGAACTTCTCTCAGATGTTGGGCAGCCGTAAGGCCAGCACATAATAAAACACGGGCCTCCATGGTGCCTACGTCTGTATCAGTCTGCATCTCTGCCCTTCCCATCTCTCCCTGATTATCTACTTATTTCCCATTCCCGTTCTCATTTTATCTCAATATCTGCAATTCTCTTAGCTCTCACTGCCGCATTTAAATCAACACAGGGCCAGAGAGGGTAAGCTGCAAGACAACTTTAATCTCCGTCTTTCTCTTTGGTCCCAGTCCCATGCTATAAGCCTCTGTTGGTAGTCTTGTTAGCTGTATTCCCTCTCGAGACTGTTTAATGTGCTGCATTGCTATTCTGTAGCTAAGGAGTGAGAGAGTGGAGGTGCAATAATACAAGGAAGTATGGGAAAGGAGAAATAGAGCGCGTGTAGGACAGCGTGTCCCCGTAAGCTTTATGCAGCTTTGAGAAATAGTGACGTCACTTGTCCTTATTGGGTTGCTTGCCGTCTGTTCTGCGTTGTTTCACCTTACTGATTTATTTTAATATTCACAATGATCAAGTGGATGGGGCTGGACTAATTAACAAACTACCTTAAATAATGTAACAAATTACACAAACAACTTTATTACGTTATGGATTGCTTGTGTGGACAAGTTTGGATGAAGTGCTGTAGATATGACATAACCAGCTGTGCCAGCAACCACCCAGTATGCAGCCAGTTAAACAAATGGGACATTTTTGTGGGACATATGTCACATATAGTGACCATAAAATCACTGAAAGATTGATGCAACCATAGACAGTACATTACAGACAGGCACAGGAATTTGTTCATGAATTCCAGTTACAAAGCTTCTATCAGAGGAGTTTCTTCATTGCCATCTAAATATTTCGTAGTAAAACAGAAATGATGAGTACTGAGCAGGTTTGACCAAGTAACCACTGAACGTTTACAGGCTACGTCCTGCATTAGTGTTTCTGGACACTATTAGAAACAATAATTTGAAGAAAAAAGATCATGTTGTATTCAGTAACAATTCAAGCTAACAAGTGAGCCCATAAATCCATAAAGTGTTTACTGTGTTATCAGATTAATGAAGCCGACAGCCGTTTACAACAGCCAGAGGAGCCTGATTCCTGGTCATTGCAAGCCACAGGCATCTTCTGAAGGCACCCAGTGGATCTGCATGGCTGTATTCCTTCATGTTAGTTTGGACAGTGTTGAGAAGGTTACTTTTAAAATGTATTCCACTACAGATTACAGATTACATGCCCCAAAATGTATTTTGTAACTTATTCCATTATGTTACTCAATGAGAGTAATGTATTCTAATTACTTTTGATTACTTAATATATTATCAAGCTTTTTACAACTACATGAATGTACTATTGCTGTGTGATTTATTACTATTACTGAAGGTTACTCTGCATACCAACACCAACTAGATGTTTAAATCTTAATATAAAATGAGTAACAGTGGACATTAGGTAAGGCTGCACTTTTTGCAGCGATCTCGTATAGAAAACTATTCCGCGCGTATATAAAACAGGTCCGCGGCTCTGAACCGTAGTAAAGGGACCTCTGGCTAATACATTGGGTTCATGTCGGGCTCGTAGCTGAAAACTAGCTTTACTTCTGAGTCAACTTTGCTAGCAAGAGACAGAGAGAGGCGTTGAAAGGCTGCTCCAACGGAACTTATTGTTTCAGAGGAAAACATGAACACTGTGTACAGTCGGGTCTTAATAGATTACTTACAGCTGGGCTCGTCAGGCTCTCTTTTTGGCAGCAGTGGTTATTATTATATTTACATGCTTCCAGTTCCCGTTTCTGCTAGGTGACAGCTCATACTTTTCCTTTCTCTCCCTCCTCGCTCACAGACACATCACGGGTATGGCAGTCCATTCTCCCTGCAGCACGGACTACACTGCCCATCAGGCTACATGCTTTAGGGCGATGCCTGTAACACTCTGCCTATTGCAAAAATCCTTCAGCCACTAATAAGCTTTATTTTTTCTTGAACTGGTAATAGAAGGTAAGAGTAATAATTCCTTACGAGTAGTATTTACGTTAGAATATAAGGCAACACACCAGTACACAAGTGCAGATGCAAAAATAGGAATAAAATCAGCTCTATGGGAATTCAATGCTGAACTATAAATCAAACTAAATGTTGGTATTCTGAACAGGCATTAACTGACTTTGCCAGCTCATGAAAATTCAAGATGATACCAGTGAAAAATCAGCATGACCCCAAACAGCAGTTGTGGCTTCAAAAATTAATCATCTTAAAGTTGCATCTGCAGCCACGCTGATGCTGTTTTCTTTCTTCAATAGAGCTGAATATCCTGCAGTAAAATTTTAAGCATGACTCTGTAGCAGTGCAGCTGCCATGCAGCATTGGGAACCCCGCATACAAGAGCCAGCAGCAGGAGTAAGCAGTCATACTCTGACAGGCTCTCTTTGAGATCCACATTTGCTCCAGGGTTAACACATTTGACAAGTGGGTTGCATCGAGTCTTGTTGATGACACACACACAAACACATAAACCAAGGTAAGAAGCGGGAAATAACAACTGGAACCTGCAATCGAATCCACATACACACAGACATGCATGCATTTCCAAGATACGTAAGGCTGCAAGGGACTGACGTGAATGAATATAAAGTGCTCTGATGTCACATGGTGAGGCATGAGGGTGACAGTGTGAAGTAGCACAGTAAAAAGTCAGTGTGAGCTCGAGGCAGCTGTCATCCATCACTTTGCTGTGGTCGTCTGAAGCAACTTAAGAAAGTAAGCGTGCACATGACTCTCACGCCGAGAGGTGTTTATGTTCACAATCCTTCACACACCGCACGCTCGTTTGTGAAACAGAGTCACACACAACCTGCTTTTTCATACCTCTGTGCTAAATGTATGAAGATAGACTCACTTTCAGTGATAATGATCAGAACTCTTCTCAGTGTGTGATGCAATGGAAAAACACTTTACAAATATCACACGACTGTAGTACTCGACTGCAATATTCCCTCTAAGCTGCGCGCGTGTGCAATTGTGCATTGCTGGCACGGTCCCTGCGCACAGAAAATCTGCGTTGCGCACAAAAAAAAAATCTAACCTGAATTGAAATTCAAATGAAAACTTCAACAATTCTGTTTTGCAGTGTTAGTCAGTAAGTGACTTGCTGCTCCCGTATGGGATTAGAACGATGCCACCTTATCCCATAGTCCAGCCAATGATGCGATTCACATTCGTATATACGCAGCTAATCAACGTCGTTGACAGGCTATGACAGCGTCCTTATGTGCCGACACCGGTGTTTTAGCGAGCAAAGCGGCTGATGTGGAGTGAAGCCACGTTAATGACAACGTGTACAACCATTGGCAATGTGAGCAGGACAGACGGAACAATTGACGGGAAAAGTGTGGACTTTATACCAGTTTTTAAATTGTGTTGATCGGTCACGTAAAACCAGAGTTATGATAAAATACTATCCTGAATATATACTGAATATACTGAATACTATCGTTGTTTATATTTACTGCGGGAAGAAACGGTAAAAATGGCGTTTTATAAGGAAAACACTCTCCGCCTATGAGCAAAACCAAAAACACCCCCCAGCCTTTCCTATTGGTGGAAAAATGCACCATGTGGACCAATCAAAAAATGATATGGCAACATGGCATTTAGTTGTTTAGGAAGGGGGAAGTTTTAGGAGTGACGGCGGTGTTTGAGATGTGAGAGATTTGCGTTTAGCGCAAATCTTGTGTAGTTAGTGTGTAGTGTAGTCAATAGTTTTGTTGTGTGTGTCAGAACAAAGAGGCGACTGCTGAATGTTACAGGTGTTACAGGAGTGATGTATCTCCTGCTGTCAGGCCTGCAGGTATCAGGCTGTTGTTCTCCTTTATCTCATAGTGGACAGAAATTATTTTTGGAGTGGCACAAATAATTTGTGTGGCATCAGATTTGATGCAGAACAGCTGATTGTTCTGTAAATAGTTTGAAATGTTTATTTTAAAAAAATGCCTTGGCTGCATTTTTAGGTAAACAGCTGCAAAAAACTTTGTTGTTTGCATAACTCAGTAACTTTATAATTAATTGCCCAGCATTGGTCATTATTTACTGTATTTTGCAGACAGAGAGTTACAGACTCTCTCCCAGACCACAGACTCATAATACAAGTCAGAGCTTTATAAAAAAAGGTTGTGTTTTCAAAACTGGAGTTCAAGTTATTTTTACTTCCAACAGTGTTAACATACTACACAGGACATGAACAAGATTTTTATAATTTTCATTGTAAGTGGGCTAAAGCAGTTAATTAAAAGTAGTCCAACATAAATGCTGTAATTTGATTATTTTAATAAACCATGTAACTTGGATGGATTCGATGCTGGCGTGACCACAGTGCACTTGTCTGCTGTTGCTCACAGTGGTCCAAGGGGCCTCTCAGGGAGTTTGTGCGTTCGCTCAGACACATGAAATATTAGAGGGAACATTGCTCGACTGTAAGTGAAAACATGAATATTGTGGATCAAACATGTTTATGTTGGGTCTGTGTTTCCACAAGCCCCACTAATTCTAGAGACTTATTCATCATGAAGAAAACAAGACAGTCGATCGATCGATTATTTGCGCAAGGGAGGCCTCGTCTGTGTCCACCACGAAAATGACCCCCAGATCTGACCTCCCCCTGCTACCTTTTGGTTCTAAGACAAAGCATTTTATGTATATGTGTGAACTTCTGTAAGAATGTGTGTGTGTGTGTGTGTGTGTGTGTGTGTGTGTGTGTGTGTGTGTGTGTGTGTGTGTGTGTGTGTGTGTGTGTGTGTGTGTGTGTCAGACCTCCTGCTGACCAAAGGGTCTTAAACCCAGGAAGCTTACATCAAAAGAAACAGATCTTTCAGATAGGATGTATCTACAATAAAACGTCCCCCAGCACAGAGTGGTTGGAGAGGTGGTCAGGATCAAAGGAATGGCTTTGATCCTACTGCTTGAACTAAGACTGTACAAATTTAAGAAACACAATGGCAACATTCAACAATTAGACTTAACAGTTTATTTCATGACTTTTTCACAGTTTTAGGTTTCACGAGCTGTTTTCTGGACCATCTTCTCCACCAGTATACTACCTCTGGAACAGTAACGTCACATATGATAGTCATGGCTGGAACTCCTGTGCTTATTTTCCCAAAATGTGTTGCAAGATGTCCCCGATGTATTCATCATTGTGTGTATAAATATATGTCTGTTTATGATTGATAAAAGTGCTTAGCTATAGATAAAAGCGTTGTATAAATATCTGTGATTTGGTTAACGAGACCTGTGGAGGAAAGTGCTTTCAGCGCTCACATTGAGTGGAAAGGAAGTGTATAAGTACCAGTGCGTTTCATATTTACCATGGCTGCCAATAATGATGAGATATAGCTAATGTGGCTATCATATAATTGTTTATAGTTATGACTAATGCACTGGTCAGTTTAATATTTATGATTTATAATTATACTTAATTTTGGCTGAAATTGTAGCTTTACAGGGAGTGCAGAATTATTAGGCAAATGAGTATTTTGTCCACATCATCCTCTCCATGCATGTTGTCTTACTCCAAGCTGTATAGGCTTGAAAGCCTACTACCAATTAAGCATATTAGGTGATGTGCATCTCTGTAATGAGAAGGGGTGTGGTCTAATGACATCAACACCCTATATCAGGTGTGCATAATTATTAGGCAACGTCCTTTCCTTTGGCAAAATGGGTCAAAAGAAGGACTTGACAGGTTCAGAAAAGTCAAAAATAGTGCAGCAGTCTCAAAATTGCAAAGCTTCTGAAGCGTGATCATCGAACAATCAAGCGTTTCATTAGAAATAGTCAACAGCGTCGCAAGAAGCATGTGGAAAAACCAAGGCGCCAAATAACTGCCCATGAACTGAGAAAAGTCAAGCGTGCAGCTGCCAAGATGCCACTTGCCACCAGTTTGGCCATATTTCAGAGCTGCAACATCACTGGAGTGCCCAAAAGCACAAGGTGTGCAATACTCAGAGACATGGCCAAGGTAAGAAAGGGCAAAGGATTGGTAAAGGGCAGAGAGCTCCAGTCCGACTCAGACGCCAGCAAGGTGGAGGTGGAGTACTGGTTTGGGCTGGTATCATCAAAGATGAGCTTGTGGGGCCTTTTCGGGTTGAGGATGGAGTCAAGCTCAACTCCTAGTCCTACTGCCAGTTTCTGGAAGACACCTTCTTCAAGCAGTGGTACAGGAAGAAGTCTGCATCCTTCAAGAAAAACATGATTTTCATGCAGGACAATGCTCCATCACACGCGTCCAAGTACTCCACAGCGTGGCTGGCAAGAAAGGGTATAAAAGAAGAAAAACTAATGACATGGCCACCTTGTTCACCTGGTCTGAACCCCATTGAGAACCTGTCGTCCATCATCAAATGTGAGATTTACAAGGAGGGAAAACAGTACACCTCTCTGAACAGTGTCTGGGAGGCTGTGGTTGCTGCTGCACGCAATGTTGATGGTGAACAGATCGAAACACTGGCAGAATCCATGGATGGCAGGCTTTTGAGTGTCCTTGCAAAGAAAGGTGGCTATATTGGTCACTGATTTATTTTTGTTTTGTTTTTGAATGTCAGAAATGTATATTTGTGAATGTGGAGATGTTATATTGGTTTCACTGGTAAAAATAAATAATTGAAATGGGTATATATTTGTTTTTTGTTAAGTTGCCTAATAATTATGCACAGTAATAGTCACCTGCACACACAGATATCCCCTTAAAATAGCTAAAACTAAAAACTACTTCCAAAAACATTCAGCTTTGATATTAATGAGTTTTTTTGGGTTCATTGAGAACATGGTTGTTGTTCAATAATGAAATTATTCCTCAAATATACAACTTGCCTAATAATTCTGCACTCCCTGTATTGCTTTAAAAGCTTTAAAATTCCTCCTAAAATGTGGTTCAGTGTTGTGAGCATTCACTACTTTTCATGTTGTGTTTAATTCAGAGTTACTGAGAGTTGCTTCAGATTCTTTCAGCTCCCATAAGATGGCCCATTTGTCCAGTGTTAGAATAAATGCACAGAAACAGTATATTTAGTGTAAAGTTTAACATACAGGCATCTATAAAAATGATGATTTACGAGGTTTAGCAGTATTAGAAGTTAGCAGAATGTTAGCTAGCTAGATACCGACTAAAGAAGATGTATCCTGTGCTGACTGAAGTATTTATTTTAAAAAAAATGTACAACTCTTCTATAACTTTAGACCAGGGGTTGGCAACTCCAGGCCTCAAGGGCCGGTGTCCTGCAGGTTTTAGATCTCACCCTGGGTCAGCACACCTGAATCACATGATTAGTTCGTTACCAGGCCTCTGGAGAACTTCAGGACATGTTGAGGAGCTAATTTAGCCATTTAAATCAGCTGTGTTGGTTCAAAAACCTAAAACCTACAGGGACGCCGGCCCTCGAGGCCTGGAGTTGCCCACCCCTGCTTTAGACAAAAAGCCACGGTAAAGTAAATCACAGCCATGTTTGGTGGGATAGAGATGTTGGGCTACCAGGTGGCTACCGAACTGTGGTTGGGTGAATAAACACATTCAGGGAAGATATAGGATGAGGGTTAACTTTGACCTTTATAAAAGATTAGTCAAAGACATCGGGAAAGACAAAAAAAATCACGTGGCAGAATTCAGCCAAGGGAACTTTCTATCCATGAGATCAGTCAATTACTCAGCATAAGGCTGATTTCTCTTCTAGAGCAGTTAAATATTTGGTGTACAGGTTGCTGAGTTTTTAAAAATGTAGCCTAAAAAGGTGCTGCACAGGAATAACATAACAAACGGGGCTGAAAATGACTCACATAAGTTGGGAAATATTATCACTGTGACGAGGAGAACGGAGAGGAGCTGCTGGACTTTTTGGAGAGGAAAGTTGTTCTAGCAGGATTCTAGCTGCTTAGCAGTCCTGGGTCTTCTTTGTCACAGTTTGTGCTTCATGATGTGCCAGATGTTTTCAGTTGGTGAAAGGTCCGGACTTTTCTATTACGAAGCCACGCTGTTATTATAGCTGCAGTATGTGGTCTAGCATTGATTTGCTGAAACATGTTTAGAGATTTCTCCAAATTTACTCAGTCCTTTGATGAAATTATGTACTAAAGATGATGACATATTCAAGACCTTCACAATATTATTTTGAGGAACATTATTATGAAATCGTTCTATAATTTGTAGATGCATTTTTTGCAGATTTGTGAAGCACTGCTCATATTGCCTTCTGAGAACTGCTGCCTCTCTAATACACTCTTGTTTGCACTCAGTCGTGTTGTCGGCCTTTTGCTAATTTACCTAAATAGATGCAAATGCTATCCCAGCTGTTTCCTTATAATCAAAGGAGCTTGCAAAGAAAAGCGTCTGGACTTCTTTAAGTTACTTGAAGACGTTTCACCCTCAAGTAACTTAAAGAAGTCCAGACGCTTTTCTTTGCAAGCTCCTTTGACTACGATGACCTGGATGACTGAGAACCTTCACAGACATTTTTCCTTATAATCCTACTTAATTTCCTGACCTTTTGTTAACCTATCTCAACTTTTTTGTTTCTGCCAGCATTCTTCTTACTGTGGAGTATTACCTCCGTTTAAACATTTGATATGTTTTAGTTCATCATGAATGAAATTTGCAAATCATCAATTGAATGTTTAACTTTATTAAAGTACATTTTGTCTGTATGGTCTCATATGGCCTCTGATCACCCTTATAAACTGGGAGTTGTGGCGATGGCGTAGAGTAAAGGCCGTGTTTCAGATAAATAAAGGGAATCTTGAATATCTAAATCTGCCTTGAAAAACTGCCCCTGTGACCTTCTGGGGTTTGATTGCTGCAGCTGAAAGCGTTGTACCTCTGGTGGGGGCGCCTTTCTTTGCCGGGGGAGGAGGGGGGGGGTTCAACAGATTTCAGCACAGCCAGGATTGGGAAAGTCTCCCAGGCGTTGCATGGAGCTATTCAGCGCTGGTGTTACGACCAACACAATAAACATTACACACTAGCCGGGTTACAGTGTCTGGTCTTATTTATATGGTTATGCTTTATTTTTATATATTTATATATCAATCTGTACAGCCAAATATTGTTAAAACCCATTAAATTCCCAGTAGTGCCTAACTAATGAGATTAAATTGAACATATTTCTAGTTCCAGAAAATGAATCATTCATTTTGCTAATTGAGCAATCATTTGTCAAGGAAAAACAGATTTTTAGGGCCACCTTCACAAATTAAAGGATTAGCTTTTTATTGTTTTACATCATTGTAAATGGAATTTTAGTTGTGCTCAAACAGATGTCGTGTTCCAATGATTCAATATAAAAGGTTTAATGATTCAGTCATTTAGAACCGGCCTCAGAGCTTCTTTATTTAAGATCAAGCACAAGACATTTATAAATGTTTGGGTTTTAATACTTTGTCAGCATATTCAAACGCAAGTGAACATGGCTCCACGTAATATTCATATATTTAATACAGGGCAGAACTAGCTGTTACTTACAGTTACAGTGGTAGCAGCCATTGTTGTTCTGATTTTGAGAGTGACAAAAACATTATCTTGTACGCTGTCCTGTTGTACCAGTGTGTGCTCACTCAGAGAGGATTGAGGAATATTCTGCAACATAATTGTAGATCAACACCCACCTTACTCACCAAGATACATGTATTGCTCTCTGCAGCTGCAAAGTTGTGTCCTCTTCCCGAAAATCAAGTTGAAGGGTCAACAGGGTGACTGAATTGAACTGGAGTGAAGGAAACGGTCCTAACAACTCGTTTCATCCCTGCAATAAGAAGAAACATGTGCATGTAAATAACATGCGCATACACTTCAAACTGAGCTAATGAAGTCACACGTTTCCCCAGGCTGGCTCGCAGGCTTGCTTGTGTTTGAACGTGCCATAAAAATGTGTGTTGAACACCTCGCCTTGAAAATAAAAAGGACCAATATTAAGTGTCTGTACTGAGGTGCAGTGCATGTTTGAAATAGGCAGTTTGAATAACTTGTTAATTTAACATGAAAACAGTTAAGTGCTTAGAGCTGGGAGAAAAGGTGTCGGCCTTGAAAAATACAGGAGATTTGAGGACAGCGTAATGAAGAGAAGAGGTCGGACTGACAGCTTCTGGATTATGTGACAGTGCTGCAGATGATGAGTCTCAGTATAAAACTTTACTCCACTGTTCTATTCAAAGACACTACAAGCGGCCTTGAATAGATTCATGTCAGTGGATTAACCTCTTGGTGTTAATGGAAAATACCGCTGGCTACTATTTCACCACTCAGGTGATGGATGTGGGTCCAATATATGTGTAAAACTGAGCATGTAGCTGCCTCCACCAGTGTATGAATGTGAGAGTGAATGAATAATGGCATTGTAAAGCGCTATATAAATCCAATCCATTATTATTATTATTATTATTTAAACTGTATTACGAGCTAAAATCAAGTTCTATTGCATGTATGTGGCCAGTTTAACTAACAGTGAGCATTTCATCTTTAATCAGTTTGGTAGTACAGCATGAGGCCCTAATTCTAATTTGAATGCCCTGGTTCTCCAGTAAATGTTTTCTTTTCACATTGAATTACCATCGAGTTTGCTAACCAGTTAGTTCAGTTTAGTATCCTGCCCCCTGTGAACCATCTGTACTTCCCGTAAGTCTCCCTTTGTGCTCTGCACATCTCTGATAAATCACTTTTACAGCTAACGATTCCAAAGCCCGGCCCAAATATCCTCTTTATCCGCTGTGATTTTACCAAACGGTATTCCAGGAATCACTGACAGAAAGTATTTACAGTACGCTGTTGGAAAACAATCATTTTCTTTATATTTGCCTGAACTTTATGGCAAAATTACAATGAGGGATTCTTGCTTTTCTTATTTTGTTGTTCAGCTGCGAGGCTTCATCTGCGTATCATCACCTCTTAATGAAGTGAAATAAAAACCTTCTACAGACAAGCAGCAGCCCACATCTCTGCCTGTCTGTAAAACCTTCTGAATGTCATCGATGTGTTTTGTTCTTTAATAAAATGAATCATAAATGATTAGTCTGGATTTTAAATCACTGTTAAATTCACATTTTTAAAAGGAGGCAGCAACAGGTAAAGTTACTGAAACTGATCTAACATCTGCAGACTTGGTGACATCGTGTTGCAAATATATGTAACTTAAAGCTTGGTGGAATAATCTGACATGCCAGAACATGCATGTTTAGTTTATTCAGGTCCTCTGAGTCCAGAAACAGCGTTCAGTGCAGAGCTGCGTTCATGAAAACTCCGACATCAGAATATCACCATTTGTTATCTCTGGGTAACTGTGAGAGCATTAAAATACCAGAAAGAACAAAAACTGAGTATCAAATAGGAAAATCTTACATTTGAGGAATTCATGTAGTCTAGATGACATTTGTTTGGTTGTTTTCTAATGTCCCGTTTTCTGGAAGGCACCACGAGGTTGCTTCTGTTTGCCAAGTGCAGTCGCACATTTCCAAAGACATCATCCCAGCCCCCATGAAACACAGCTGATAGGTTACATCGATCACGTTAATGTTGGTCTAATACGCTTCACTTTGGATGGTTGGAAGGTTAAAACAGGTCTGAAGAAGTAAGAAAATCTGGGCATAACCTCCATATCTGCTTTGGGAGCTATGATGAAGTTTGTGTGCAACAATATTATTTTTCTGTATTTAATGTTCTTTAATTCTGTTTATTAGATTAGATTAAAATGGATGAATGAAGAACTGTTTACTGGAATAGTTTTTTGCTGTGAAAAATGTCTGAATGGTCAAATTGACTGTAAAGTTTTAACCACTTATTTTACATTTAGAAAAATTTTAATATTTTAACGGGTGAAGAGGTTTACAATAAAAGCTACCGAAAGAGTTTTATTTATATAGGACCAAATCTCAACAGTGGCCTCGATGCTCTTTATATTATGAAGTAAAGACCCTACAATAATGCTGAGAAAATCAGCTATAGCTAACCACCCAAGTCAAGGTTTTTAGAAGAAATCTCTCGGTGATGTAATGAGTGAAAGGGGCTGTTTATGGTGGAAAGTAGATACACTGCAAGCGCAGCAGGGTCAGCTGAAAGCTGTTTTGAGTGGCTGTATCTGTAGATTAGAGGTGAAGACTGATTCAAACGACGCTCCGGGTGTGACTACTGCACCAAAGTAAATGAGAAGCTCTGTGAAACAGAAATATTATAATATGAAAACCACAAAGAAATCAAAGCAATCAGAGAGTATTCACATATTAGACAAAAGCCACGTGTTTATTTTTGTGGTTTGGCCTTAAATTGTCCCTCCAACTTGTCCTTGCTGTTAGCAGACTTCCCTGCTTTATCACCAAATGAAGAGCATCGCTCTTGGTCTGTCAGGCTAAGACACAACTGTACTTAAGCAGACAGGCTGATAGAAAATCACCCGGGGGAGGCTTTGACCATTTGACTGGAAATTGGATCAAGACAAAAAAATGGCTTCAGTCTTCCTAATCACCAGATCTTAGGGAGAAATCCCCAGAGAGGACTTTCAGTGCAAAATTGAGATATCCACCTTTCCTGACATCCTCTATTACATCAGTGATTGGAGAAATTACACTTCCTTTTAAATGATAGACAGTAATAAGTCTGTGCTTAGAAAAATGATCAGACTGAAAGTCATGATCCTTAAAACTGAGAAACACGAGATGATGTTAGAATAAAATAATATAAGGGTGTGTTCACACCTAACTAGCCACTCACCCCGTTTTCTTTACATGAAATAATAAATGTTAAGGAAAATGTTATAAAACACTTCTTCAGTAAAGACTCAGAGAAACACACAGAACTTCTTGCTAGCAAGGGCAGCCTCCAGACTGAGACTCGCACTAAAAAACTGCCCCGGTCTTTATTTATACTTCAGTGTGTGTGTGTGTGTGTGTGTGTGTGTGTGTGTGTGTGTGCGTGTGTGTGTGTGTGTGCGTGTGTGTGTGTGTGTGTGTGTGTGTGTGTGTGTGTGTGTGTGTGTGTGTGTCCTGCTGATCAAAGGGTCATATAACATGAAAGTACAAAAGGTACATCCTTGGTCACAAAGAGGGTAGTCTCCCCCACCCTAGATGGTTCACCCTAGATAACCCGGTGAGGAAGTCCAGCAGTTCATCTAGACGAAAGGGCACTTAGACTAAAACAGACATAGCTATGTTAAAACAATAAAACAATAAAACAAGGTGCAACCTCTCATGCTCCCAGGACATGGGGGTGCATTCCTGGAGTGCACACCAAGCCTGCAGCCTGTTAGAGATCACACACAATTGATTATATGCCTCTAAGTATACATGGTTGAATATTTCCCAATACAAATAACTACATGCAGTATTCTATCATATGCAAACTTATATCACTAAAAGATTATACTGACTACTAAATACAATTTTCCATTGACAATGTTGGACTGCTGTTACAGGTTTGTGTGAACTTAAGACAACAAAATACATCAGGACAAATGTCACTGAGTGAAATAAGTCTGTGATCCCTAAAACTCAGGAAGAATTCTGGTTCCCACAGATTGGCTGTGTGACGTGTTCCTGATCAAGCAGTTCTTCAGCCGTGTTTTAACTCATATAAGTCAGAAAAGGCTGTAGAGTCCAAATCTGTGACTGAACGTTGTCTTTCTGAGCCTGCACATTCAGAAGCAGTCTCTGTTTTTAAAGTCCAGTCAGTTACGTTGATAATAAGTTGACAGTTAATGTAAGTATTCAGTTTTACTTTTCTGTAACAGCCAGCATTACGTCTGAGTTTTGGTTTCTGAAATCTGAGCCACCTAGGACTTTATGTACGCTACTGGCTGCCTCTGTCCTGTGAAGCCTCATGATGGGCCCTGTCCCCCCCACTAAAACACCTGAGGGGTCCCATTTCCTCTATCACTGCCAGCCTTCAGCCTGTTTCCTGAATGTTTGCATTCTGTGTCTAAAGAAACGACAGACAGGATGAAGAGATGACAAAAAGGATTATTTTGTCTGCTGCAAATGTGAGCCTCTGTTAATCAGCAGCAGCACAATGACAGAAACAAGGCCACAGAGCTCACTTCTACCTGCCCTTCTTTTGTTTTGATAAGCTGGGGCCTCTTTTTGTGTATCTGCAGCCTGTTAACTGAAAGTTTGCCGGTTCAAGTCCCATCAAGGACATTTTTTGTGAGCTGGGTAAGAAAGCAATAACAAGTGTCACAAATGAATAGTACTGGATTTTAAAATGAAGTCTGGAATTTTCACTAATGATCAGTCTTAAGCTACAAAGCATGCTCAACGAGCAAATCACATTATATATGGACGGGCTTAGCTAATGTGAACACAGAGTCAGCTCCAGCACGAGTGAGGGTCACACAGCACAAACAAGGCAGACGAGAGAGACTTGTTATTGTCATCGTGAAGTTTCTTACACAGCGAAATTGGAAATCAGTGAAAACAATAAACAACGAGGGAAAAAAAGCAATATATATGTGTACATATATGTGAGTGAAACTATATACATGATGTATGCATAAGAGACATTGAAACAGAAGCATTGTGGGGCTGTATACATCTGCAACAAAAGGCACCCTGCTGTTCAAAACACTTGAAAACACTCACTCTTTGACAGATTTGAATCTTCACTGTCCAAAGAAACTCTTGGGAAAGCGGTCTGTTATGCCGATCCCCTCAAACACTATTTTATAGTGTTTCTGTAAAAAAAGAAACTTTATGTTCATAGTTTGACAGAAAAGCAGCACCTCTTTTTGCTCAATCCTTTAGTTTCTTCTTATTATTCAAATTACTTTCTAAATGCTCAAATTAAATGTCATCGCATCGGTATACTTGGGATGAGACAAAAATGCTTCTTCCCAAAGTGTAAAATGTCTTCATGCTGTGCAAACTTTACTATCAGCTAAAATCAGCTCCACCATTAGCTTGATACTCTTGCCTCAGGCCCTTTCTGTTTTTCTTCTCTGCTCTGTTTCTATGGAGTTCATCATAATGAGGGTGATTTGCTGAAAGCAATCTACATACAAGACAGTGAACATTGTGTAGATTGTTCCAACACAGCCTTAGAAGCCACACCAGTAATACATCAACATACTCTTATGTCAACGAGGAGCCACGATGACAGATGCTGACAGAGGGTGGATGAGTGTGGGTAGGTGCCCTACATGGTTAGCTGGACATATAGGAGTGAGCAGCCACACAGTGCAGAAAAAAAGCAGTCCTACGACTACATCATGGTGCTGGAAGGGATTTCATGTGGCGTGGCACAAGCACAAAGCTCTTTCCAAACTGAGCCATTCAGCCCCTAAGGGGTCTAAATGTGTGTCCAAAGGAAAAGTGAAGTGTTCTTGTAATGGATGGTCAATGTCATGGTGGCTGTGTTTGCCTTGTAGGTGATATTTACAGTGATGGGGTCAACTAAGATGGGAATAGGCAGTCCAATTCCGCCTCCAAGGTAGAGAGTGTGTTTGTGCATGAGAATCGAGAGACTGACCTCTACAGCTCATCGGGTTTTCTATTGGCCACGAGGAGTGTGTGTGCGCGCGCGTGCGCGATGTCAAACACTGAAAACATCAATAGAAACTTTCCAGGTAAAGGTAGGAGAAAGCAGGGGTTCAATTAGGGGTTTAGATGCCTGTAGAACAAATGGAAAAAGTGAAGAAACAAGCAATATTTGTGTATTTTTAAACAGCAGAATCTGCTCAAATGCACTCCTTATCTTAGATGTAAAACCAGGAAACCTTACCTGAAGCTGTTTGCTTAAAAATCGTGTCGGTAAGTCGAGTGAAAGTTGCAATGAAACAGTTATGCCAACCCTCGAGGTCCAATCAGATCTCTGTGCTGCTATGTTCCCGCCTCAGGGGTCAGCTCTTTAACAGACAAGCACAAAACATAAAGTTGATTAAAGGTTTGGTTTTCTTTTCAACTCTTTTAAAAACATAAAAACCTTGAGACACTGCTTTTTGTTGGATGATGAGTATATGTGAGTTTCTGACTCAGGAACTGCAGTATAGCTGTAAGATCTTCTCCTGGAGTTAGTCATTTAGAAGTATGCCGTGTTTGACATACAAGAAGTTAAAAACATGTCATGACAAATGCATAATTAAGCAGACCTGCAAAGACTGCCTGATCATGTCTGCTCTGCAGAGACTCTGCTACATGCTGAAGTTGCTGTAGTATTACATGTCTGTTCACCAGCCTATACTGTATGTGTTCTGTACATCTGACATGTGATGACCTGTTTAAACAAAGCATTTAATCTAATAATGAGAGCTATGGATGAGACATGCTTTGAACATCCACCACTGTCCTGACTGGCTTGTAGTTTTACCTGCTGTGTTTTTGTTTTATTTTGTTTTTAACTGTGTCAGAAGGAGGATCTCTGATTTGTACCAATGCATTGCTGGACAATTTTATACTGTTACAGTGTTACACTTTTATTTTTATAGTCATATCACAGCTTTTCAGCTGAAAACAGCCACATCTGTACACAAAGTTTACTGGAGTGGAATTTAAGTTGTTAGCTTTACCTGTACATTGCATAGTTTTTTATATCAAACACATTGATTATTATAGGATACAGTATAAGTTGTCAACTGACTGTGATTGCTTTCTAGTACGGGGACTTCCTCCTTTATTTCAAATGTGGACTAAGCATGAATCCAGCAGATCAATGAATAATAAGAAGCAGTGAAAATGTAATTTGTATCAGACATTTCTTACAGAGGGTCATTTTTTGTTTTCCCACTGTCTTTGGCACGTGGACAACTGCTGAAGACTGTTGCAGACACCAACTGCAGAGGCATGACCCACAGCATCACCCCCTCCCAGCAAGGCAGATCACAGCTTCTGTCAAAACAGCAGTGAAGCTGCAGCCTCTAGCTGGGAGTGTCGGCCGGCCAAGTCTGGCAGCTGAAGGTCGACCTAAAAAGTCCGATCGAATTTCCAGAAAGCACCAACAACTAACTCAGACATGCCGATGACTGAAGCATCGAGAAGACCCCTTTGTAGCTGAAGATGAAAACCACACGTGATTAAACAGAGATAAAGACCATGAAACATCCATCGTTTCTTTTTATGCAGGCAGTGAAATATGTGCTAGACGCATGAATGTCTGTTGTATAGAAGCATGTCACACTATAAGCTCCGATCAGCGGGCAAGCACTGTTAGCTTGCCTCTCTCTAATCTGAGTCATCTTCCCATGTGAACAATAATCCTTTCATGTGTACTGTTGTGAGACTGACATGAGGGCGCGCACCTTCATGTCAGCCGCTGTGTTTCATTGCATGTGTGGATTGCCTTTTCCTGCCTGATCTGATAAAGGCGACGGGACAGTATTGAAATGCACACTGCATCCTGGCATTTCCATTCATCTCACATGGTTTTCATCCCACAGCGGCCTCACTCACCACAGACTGTTGCTCGCTAATGCTAAAGTCCCAACAAGGCATTTTTAAAATATGAAATAATAAAGAAATACAGTCAAATAAAAGCCCCTTTTTAAAACTTCAGTGTTCTGTCACAGTCACTGAACTGATGTCTACGCGCCTAAAGATGAACTTCACATCACTCCAGGGGCAACTGGAGACCAGCTACCAGATATTGGCCATCAGGCATGGAAAGAAGTTGAGGCTTACCTGGACAACTTTGGGCTTACTAGCCAAATGGCCCTTGATGTGAAGTCATGAACCTGGCTTCTACTCCAGCCCCTTCTCACTCCTGTCATAATATAATGACAGTTTGTCAAGTCCACAGTCTTTACTCAGGAGATCTGAACCAGCTCACTTTGTCCGGTGGTCTTGAGTCACGGTTCCTCACCCTGTGGACTGTTCAATACTTAATTGACGAGACATAAAAGTAGTAATAATTTCCAAACAGGCAAAAGGGGGAAGCGAACACCCCCAGAGATGCTTGGGTGGCTTCACCTTTTCAAAAATCCTGCATCTCACACATGCCCTCCCATTTCATTGAGGGTAATTTAGCAAACCTTAAGGCTCCTCAGCCCATACCCTTCACATCCCAGTGGCCAAATCCTTGAGTGGGTGGTACTGTGACAATTCCACTGAAATGTTTCATCGAGGCAAACAAATATTTTTGAGACTATTCAGAGCAAGTGAATGCTGCTTGAATGCTGCTTTCTTCTTCTTAAAAAAAAAAAAAAAAAAAAAAAGGGGCAGGGATAGCTCAGTAGGTAGAGTGGTTGCCCCATGATCGGAAGGTCGGGGGTTCGATTCCCCTTAACAGCTACCCTGAGGTACCCCTGAGCAAGGTACCGTCCCTACACACTGCTCCCCGGGCGCCCAATGGCTGCCCACTGCTTCACTGAGTGAATGGGTTAAATGCAGAGAGCAATTTCCCCACGGGGCTCAATAATGTACACACTTTCTTCTTCTTTCAGGTTCAACTTAAAATTGCCTACTTGTCACCTTGTTAAAGTTAGAATCAGTAGGCCAATAATTTGAGCTCTAACTCTGATGCAGCCAGAGGCAACTGCTAGCACTATGAAAGAACTGTTTCACCACATTGATAAAAGAAATGTTGGGAATTTAAAAATCGGACGCCTACTAGCAGCTTCGGGAGTATTTCATTAGAACATCGAATGTTACATCATTTGTCTGGATGTGATGTGCTTACTTAAGAGCCCTACGTTCATGGAGTTTGTAAAGGTTAATGTGTTTTTACTTGAGATCCTTTCTGTTGTGGACAATCGTATTATTATTAAAAATAACCAACTAAATGTTGAAACACAGGCCTTAATCAGCTTTGCCACAAAACTAGTGGCAACAGACCAAACTCCTGCAGAGAGAGTCAGACTGCTGGAGAACAAGTTTTCTTTTGAGGTGTCCCAGCTCATTTTCTTGAAACTTTAATTAAAGCACTTAGCAGAGCAACAGTTTTAGTGTAGCTCTTGAAGATCTGCCTTTGATATTATTATATTCTGAAAGACATATTCTAAATTATGTTCTTAACTTTCCAACAAAGGCGAGGACACAGGGGTACTTTAATAAAAGTGAATAGCATATTACTGGTTTTTCAGTTCCAGACTTTCATCCTCTTCCTTGAATGGAGATTAAGAGAAGAATCCTCCTTAATCAGTGCTGTTACAGCTCCACCAGGGCGGACGTGCCTGCAGCGAGGGAGGTGCAAGCTTCTCCAATCCTAGAAGAAAACGCTTTAGATTGGTTGCACTTGTGCCAAAGTCTAGGTATATTCCTAAAATTTTGACCCACCAATAACCCACTTATTAAGTGAACTCATGCAGCACATTCAATATTCTATTTATTATTATCTTACATCCAAATGTTTCTTAATCATTTTGGTTCTGATTGGTTCTGGTTATTTTTACTTTCAGTATCGGTGCTACTTATTTTGGGGGTTTTATGTTTTCGGTAACATTTGTGCGCACATGTCATTATTGTTTCTGTAAGCACGATGGCTTTAAAAGTTTTGAATGAATTCTGGTAAAATTTTGTGGGGTCATGTTAACAATCCATTCAAATTTGACTTACATCCACCAAGGTCTTCAAGGTCAATGTAACAATTTATTGATCGACACTTGATAAAAAGCCTTTTAGTTTAGAAACTATGTGTCAGGGTCCTGGGTCATTTGAGCCAGTGCTTTGTGTTTCTGGGTCAAGTTTATCCTGTGAATTACGGCCTTCTGTTACTGTATCATATTGTATAGTTCCTGGTTGTTAAGTCTTTGTTGTGCTTCCACTTGTCTCGTCAGCTCTGATTTCTCCCAGCTGTGTTTGCCTCCTGTCTCCCATCCCCTGATTGCTCCTGTGTGTATATAAGCCCTGTGTGGTCTCATGCTTGTTACTGGTCCATCTGCGTGACCGCCGTATGGTTCTCTGTACGTGTCATTCTGTGAGTTTTGGATTCATTTGGTAGATTTTTCCAGTTTAGGTTATGTCTTACTTTCTGTCTGTATTTTCATCACATATAAATAAAGCTCACTCTTCACATCTAAGCCAGTGCCGTTTGGATCCTCGCTCATAATCTCGACACGTCTGCTGCAGCAGCTGTGACACTATAATTCTCATAAATGTGGTGTATATTGTCAAAATATAGAAAGTCTGTATAAAGATTTAAAATATCATGTCACTTTTGACCTTTGACCTCTCCTTGAAGGTCAGCAGATGTTTCTTCCTGCATGTGTTTTGACAACATATAGGAGCATGAGCCCGATCTCATTCCTGACACGCATCATACCGACGTTTTGTCACATAGTGTAAAATGTTACGCTTTGGGAGTGAGAAGGTGTTGGGAGTATAGAGATGATACACAGGGATTTAAACTATCACATTACTTTATTATGTCTTTTATTATGACACATTAGTCTGTAAATACGTAACAATTTGGTTCTAAATATATTTTTGGAAAACAAAACAAACTTGTGATCAAATGATTTTTTTTCACTTTGCCTAAACATTTAGATGAATTTCCTAAACAATGAAATTAATATTGCACATCTAATACAGCCACAGAAAAATAACAGAACAATAATTGCACTCATAATTGTGTCAGGTTGTGATGGACCGAGTTGAAAAACAGGAGGAGTCCCAGGAATTATTAGAAAAATATAGTTTCCATTTATTTAACCCCCAAAAATCATATTTACAAGAGTAATAAATGTTGAGCTCATAAAAGAGGTCAAAGAAATAAAACTGAACTCAGGCAAAGACTGCAAACTTAACAACCCAAATGACTGCTACAAACAAACATAACTGACCTAAACATGAAATGACATACAAGGGTATATATAATGGCTGATCAGACCATTGTGACACATGAGGGGTAACAAACAAACACAATCATAAATCACAAACGATGCAGTACAATCTAGTTTGTTAATAAACTAAACACCAAAGAAGAAAATCAAAAACCCCACTAAACCCTAAACTCAAATATTTAATTAAATACAAATAATTTGTTTTTAAAGTAAAGAAAACACACATTCTCCCCTTCAGCAGGAAGTGGTGGTGTGGTGCAATTATCTTCCTTTGCATTTAATGGTTTCAAACCCTGGCTACCATCTTTTGTCCGGCAACTCCCAGGGATGATGGCAGGTAAGAAATAAAAGACAAAGGTTAATCAAAAATCAAAGAAATGAAGTAGTATGAATACATAAGTAAACTAAATGTGCGCGCTTACAAATAGAACCAATGTATCCAAACCAATCAATAAAGTTATTGGTAACTAAAATGTATTACTATGTTCAAATGAAGAATGAAAATACAAAAGTTACCGACTTTAGAGTGTGGCCACGGGTTTGGCCATCACACAGGTTAATAATAATAATAACATGGGCTATTAACAGCTGAAATTCTGCACTTGTTTAATTGCACAGCAAACATTTTAAAGTGTGTTTAAAAGGAATAAAGAAGACATGTACATGTGACTGGCTAAGGGTGTTTATATGCAGGTATCCTTTGCAGCTGTGCATATGGTTACTGGATTTTTTTTAATAAAGCCATCTTATTTTGAGAGCCCATTTATGCCTTCATCCTTGTCTTGAGTACTCTTCATTATGTCAGAAACAACAATTCAAATAAAACTGAAAGAAAAATAGGAGAAAATACTTCACATGTAGTTTGTGTGATTTCAGGAAACTCCAAGGATGGTTTTAAAACCACCGAGTTATTCATTATTCCCACTGAGATTAATACTGTGTGCAAGAGTAGTGGGCGGAACATAACTCGACCTTTGATCGCCATCTTTATTAATGGTTCATGCTTGTCTCTGCACATCCATCACTCCAGTAAGATCATATGTTATGTGCACAGGGTATTATTTAATAATGATTTTGTCATTCATAAAGAAAATGTGTAAAAAAATAAAATTGGTTATCCAAGTTGAGTGTTATGAAGAGCAAATGAAATCCTTATCCTAGAGCCCTGTTATCTAGCGTTAAAATCCACGGGTTATGGTATCTTGATGGATTTGCCTTTTAATTGCCTTCTGCACTTTAATTGCCAAGCAGAAGCCAAAATAGCAGAAAGAGAAAGTGTAATTTTATGGATGGTACCTCACGGGAGAGAACAGTAGTGTGGCATAATTAACCAGTGAGCCATTTGCAGATGCAGCTATGGTGGATGTCCCACTTTCTGACTGCTCACCAGTGATCCAGTGCTGGTTAATTATGGCTGCTCTGGTGTTCCGCCCCAAGAGGAATTATTTGGGAAATTCACAATAACTCGCCAAGTAAGGAAAAGCAGTAATTAAAGTGAAGTAGGAAAACGGACGGAGGAGGAGAAAGATGGACGGAAGAGTGCAGTGTTTGACAGGAGGAAGAAGCTTTTACCCTCAGACACCAAGAGACATGAATATGTCTGCATTTCACCACGAACCATGCAATTTTAATCCACCCAATAAAACAGCTGCCCAGTGCAGCAGCAGATCACTTACAAGGCTGTAAAAGTTTGATGTGGCCCTTGTCAGGCTGGATTTAAAGTCCTACGCTCTGTAAATTGGCTACCATGGAAGACCGTATGGCCGAGTGCAGAATCTCAGTCCTCACATATTTATTGCTGTCTTGCAGCCAAGTAATGCAGTACGCGTGGGCTATTTCTGTAAATCCTCCATGCTCGGTGCTATCAGTTCCCATAACACTGACACTTTACAGCTTGGGTGTCAAACATATGGGCCGAGGACCAGAGGGGTTGCCGATGGGTCAGATCTGGCACATGAGATCGCTTTGTAAAACATGAAAATTACAAAGGAGGGGGCGCAAAACTGTTGGACTTTAACAGCAATATGTCCTTCTTAAGTCCTTAAGAATGGATTACATAGTGAGTGTTGTAATTTCATGAGAGCCTGACGTCAGATGCTAAAATATGTTTTTGTTTCGTTTGTATTAAAATTAATATTGAAAACTCAGGATTTTTTTCCCTGTACAGATTAATATTAATGTATATTAATATTAAGATTTTTAAGATGTTTGTATAGCACACACACAAATGTATAGCACACTATACATTTGCAGTGTTTGTTATATGTTGGCTTATTTTTTTCAATTATTGTGAAAAGTGAAAAAATTTAAATGTATGGGTTTATCACATCGTGTGCAGGACTGCTCTTAAGTTTCTTTGAATGCATTTCCACCACTTGTATCTGCAAAATGTTCTTTCAGTCGTCGCCCATAGCTCATGGCCACAGATGAGGGTAGATGACAGTAAACTGACTGATCTGTCCTTATTTCCCTACTGGGAACTATGACCTCACACTTAGAGATAGTTTGTAGCTGATTTACCCCGACTATAGAGATCATCACTCTAAAGATTGATTTTTGCATCCAAAAAGAAGTTGAATGCAAGAAGAAATTTCTAAATCAGGTCTCCTTTTGCAGCTTTGTTTCCAGAAGCACCTGCTGCTGTCCTTATAACGTCTTTAACCTCTGTGCAACCTGAAGCTAGAACTGGGTCCTGACTTGTAAAATCTACTGAGGATGCTTAATGTCTTTTCTGAATTTTAGGGTCTAAAGATTTATTTTCTTTTTTACCTTTATTTTCATTTATATAGCACATTTAATAACAACAAAATGTTGGCCAAAGTGCTGTACAAAGACAAACAATTACACAGTAACACATAACATCAATAGCAAATAACAAATACCTGTTAACAAATAAGTAAATAGATGGGTAGATTTTTTTAGATTAAACTTGCCCACATCTCGAACTGTTTGGTGTGTAGGAAGAGAGAAATCCTGCATGGCCCATCCCCTAGACAGAGTTGGACTGAAACGGTCATCTTTGATATAGATGTAAACACAACAAGGCTGCAACACATGACCAGTGTGGAAAGTGTCTGGAGCACTTTATATAAATCATTCTTATATGAAGAAACATTGAAAGACTCCTTCATAGCATGTTTTTCTTTAATATGATGAATAACAATCATACTAATGGTGGAGGATACTGTGCGATCATTTGTTTGTGGTACCATTAAGATATCAAAATCAATCAGGCCCTTGTTTCACTCTACAGCTTAACCTACACAGAAGTAAACGTAACACAGTCAGTTTGTGTGAATGAGGAGACAGATGGAGTAAAACACTGCATACATGTATCGACATGTGAATACATTGTATCTTTGTCGGTATAAAAAAAAGAAAAAAGAATTACAACTATTAGCGCGCTTGTGTTCATCTAACGCTTCTTCTTGTGTGTGCATGTGCACTGTGGAGGTGTGTGTTTCCGAGTCAATGTGTTCTCTACCTTTAAGCCAGTGAGTGGGTGTTAAGTGTTGTTTATCTCTGATATAACCTCCTGTCTCAATATACTGCTCAAGTTAAAACAGCTGCAGGTAGGATGGTACATTATGCTACCGCTACCCTTTATTGTTTCTCCTCTTTCTATCATCTGTAAAAGTAAATGCTTTACATTTCTGTCACGGGGTCCCCTTCCAGACCTCTCCCGGACAAACACAGGCGTAGTCGGTAAGGTATTAGTGTGGATACTTTATTTGAAACGGCCTCCCCAGTGCATAAAAAGATGGTTGCAAAGACGTAAAACTGAGATCCGCGCTACACAGCCTGTATGTTACAACACACCCCCCTTCATATCCGGCTCGCCGTCTCTTATATCCCGTAACCCCTCCCCCTTGGCGTCACCACCAATTCCCCCGCACGTCTCCCCGACCGACGCCCTTACCAAGTAAGTGGGAACCAAACTCTAGCCACCCCCGATGCGGCTCACAACTTGCTCCTCACCCCTTTTATTCCTCTACTCGGTCGTCAGAAAGATACGCCGCCCCGGGTGCCAAATCGAACTAATGGTGGCGATCTAATGGTGGCGGTGCCATACTCAGCGGACTCTGCCTTGACACGGGTCACTCCGTCACAATTTCCTATGCTTTTATGCTGCAACTGACTGGATACATTGGAACTCATAAGATATATTGTATTGTGTATATATAGAGAGAGGTTGTCACTCAAACGAAACTTTATCATACAACATTTCTTGCTCAGAGTTTCTGCCTGAAAACGGAAATAGGACAGAGAGTATTAGCCTAAGAGCAGCTAGATTTCACAGACTAGAACAATGAGAAAGGTCTGTCTTATGATCAAGAATACTGTAGCTTACTATAATTCACAACTAGTGGACACAAGTGACAGATATCCGTTTAACATGTGTTACCTGGGTCAGAGAGTCAGCCTCTAGGGAGGCTTTGTGTCCTTTGTCGTCACTACCCAAGCCTCAACTTTGCAGGCCTCCAAAGGTGCTCTGTCTGTGTTCCTGGCCTCCTATCCAACTTCCAGTTATCCTCTATTACTGTTTCTGACCACCAGTCAGACCCAAAGTCAGTCTTTAACACTGCTTCCATCGCTGGTCACTTCTAAAACCAACAGAGGAACTTTACCACCTCCATTGCTGACCTCCGAAATGGCTTGTCCACCCTGCTCAACCTCCAAACCGTCGCCCTGAAGGGTTTCTCTGCCCAGTTTGTTCTCTGGGTCAAATAAGAATTGAATTTTTTGGGTGAGTGTTCACAGAAAGACTAATTAGAGGGTAAATCCAGTTGAACACTAGTGTTGGGTCTATATAATAAACAGACTATGTGATCTTTTGGAAACTTGATATACAAAAGATATTTGTTACTGCACTGATAACCAGTTTATGAATAATGAATCAAACCTTCTACTTTGATCATATGTGCATAAGAGCATTGATGTTCACTGCAGTGCCTAAAACAAAAAGCCTCTCTTACACATAGGTTAGGCCTCTGTGTTAAATCTGTGCCATGGGTATGTTGCAAACACAAACCTTTCTGAAACCCTGCACTATGACCTATGCCAGCGGTCCCCAACCCCCGGGCCTCGGACCGGTACCGGTCCGTGAGTCGTTTGGTACCGGGCCGCGAGAGTTGAGGCTCAGGTGTGAAATGTCTGGTTTTCAGGGTTTTTATCGGTTTTCAGCATTATTTTGTTATCGTTTTGATTGTTAACTCTGTTTTCCTGGGTCTTTTCACGTGTGTTATGAATAAATCTTCTTTTTTTTCGGTACCGGTACTAGTTTTATTTTGTTGTATTTATCCGCGACACCTTAAAGGCCGGTCCGTGAAAATATTGTCGGGCATAAACCGGTCCGTGGCGCAAAAAAGGTTGGCGACCGCTGACCTATGCTATAATCCAGTGTTCACCTACTTACTGTAACTACACACTGCATCAATGCAACTTCCAGTAATTGTGACTGTCCTGTTCACTTGTGTATTTCTGGTAATTCTTTTGAAAAGATGATTGAGGCAATAATTATCATTGCATGTCTCCTGGAGGAAGCTCGCCAAAACTATTGGAATGGACATGAGAACATGTAGAAAGAAGTGCAAAAACTTGAGGGAGAAATATATTTGCTTCCAAAAAAGAAAAAATGGGAAAAAACAGAACAAAGAGTGGGGACTCACAAAAAAAATGTCCCAGCATTTTACTTGTTTCTATCATAACTGGCAACACATATAAAACACTGGAACATGACCAAAGCGTACCATGAGCATGACTACTGGCAATGGTGTGACCTTCTTGCATAGGCTAAGTGACCCTAAATGGCTCTAAACCAGTGGCGGAGCGGGGGGGGTGGCTTACTGGGCTTAAGCCCGGGTTGTTTTTTCAGAAGCCCGGGGTCTTTTGGAGTGTAATTTTTTCATAGTTAGATGCCTGGCTGACACTGTGTAAAACAAGAACTACAAACAATATTCGAAGCACATAGTGCACACTGTGGGAATTTACGACTGTGCATAAATCCCCCCTAATATTGGTATGATCCGAGCTCAGACACTAAGCGGGGCGGGGCAGCTGCTGCCTGCGAGTGTGCTGTTAGAGAAACGCAGCCAGGCAGACAGAGGAGAACTCAAGTTCGACCAGGTGACCACAGCAAATCATTCGTACTGTACAAATAATGTAAATATGACGGTGTATCACGAAAGATTGATATCAAACTGATCACTTGACCCATATTACATTACTTGCTCTTCGAGTGAATCAACAAATGGCGAAATGAAAAGCCGAACAACAACAGTGCTGTTTCTTTAGAGAGTCTTAGCTTACATGTGTGTTTATTTCATATATTCAGTTGTTACTCTCCACGGCTAAATAAATCGGTTTCAGTAATGCACTGATATACAAGAATGGACATAAGGGGCTTCTTTCAAAGAAAAAACTCTGGTAGTGTTTTATATATTATGCTTTGTATGTTGTTCAGTATATTTCTATGCAAAACAAGAGGAATTTCAATATACAGCAGTATATTCACAGTTAAAACCAGATATTTACATACACTTTATGGAAAACACAAGAACATTTTTTTACTGTACAACATCAATTTAGAGTAAACTTGTTTTGTTTTGGTTAAATAAATATTAAAATATCTTTTGAATTAGTTAAATGTCAGAATAAAGAGAGACAGAGCTGTCTATTTTTCATCACTTTCATCAAATTTAGGAGTACATATACACTAAGTTTATTGTTAATTAATAAGAAAACTCCAGACGATTCCATTCTGAGCTGAAGAAGCTTCTGATAGGTTAGTAGAGTCCATGTGAGTAAATTGGTGGCACACCTGTGGATGCATACAGTGGGGCAAAAAAGTATTTAGTCAGCCACCGATTGTGCAAGTTCCCCCACTTAAAATGATGACAGAGGTCAGTAATTTGCACCAGAGGTACACTTCAACTGTGAGAGACAGAATGTGAAAAAAAAATCCATGAATTCACATGGTAGGATTTGTAAAGAATTTATTCGTAAATCAGGGTGGAAAATAAGTATTTGGTCAATAACAAAAATACAACTCAATACTTTGTAACATAACCTTTGTTGGCAATAACAGAGGTCAAACGTTTACTATAGGTCTTTACCAGGTTTGCACGCACAGTAGCTGGTATTTTGGCCCATTCCTCCATGCAGATCTTCTCGAGAGCAGTGATGTTTTGGGGCTGTCGCCGAGCAACATGGACTTTCAACTCCCGCCACAGATTTTCTATGGGGTTGAGGTCTGGAGACTGGCTAGGCCACTCCAGGACTTTCAAATGCTTCTGACGGAGCCACTCCTTTGTTGCCCGGGCGGTGTGTTTTGGATCATTGTCATGTTGGAAGACCCAGCCTCGTTTCATCTTCAAAGTTCTCACTGATGGAAGGAGGTTTTGGCTCAAAATCTCACGATACATGGCCCCATTCATTCTGTCCTTAACACGGATCAGTCGTCCTGTCCCCTTGGCAGAAAAACAGCCCCATAGCATGATGTTTCCACCCCCATGCTTCACAGTAGGTATGGTGTTCTTGGGATGCAACTCAGTATTCTTCGTCCTCCAAACACGACGAGTTGAGTTTATACCAAAACGTTCTACTTTGGTTTCATCTGACCACATGACATTCTCCCAATCCTCTGCTGTATCATCCATGTGCTCTCTGGCAAACTTCAGATGGGCCTGGACATGCACTGGCTTCAGCAGCGGAACACGTCTGGCACTACGGCATTTGATTCCCTGCCGTTGTAGTGTGTTACTGATGGTGACCTTTGTTACTTTGGTCCCAGCTCTCTGCAGGTCATTCACCAGGTCCCCCCGTGTGGTTCTGGGATCTTTGCTCACCGTTCTCATGATCATTTTGACCCCACGGGATGAGATCTTGCGTGGAGCCCCAGATCGTGGGAGATTATCAGTGGTCTTGTATGTCTTCCATTTTCTGATGATTGCTCCCACAGTTGATTTTTTCACACCAAGCTGCTTGCCTATTGTAGATTCACTCTTCCCAGTCTGGTGCAGGTCTACAATACTTTTCCTGGTGTCCTTCGAAAGCTCTTTGGTCTTGGCCATGGCGGAGTTTGGAGTCTGACTGTTTGAGGCTGTGGACAGGTGTCTTTTATACAGATGATGAGTTCAAACAGGTGCCATTCATACAGGTAACGAGTGGGGGACAGAAAAGCTTCTTACAGAAGATGTTACAGGTCTGTGAGAGCCAGAGATTTTCCATGTTTGAGGTGACCAAATACTTATTTTCCACCCTGATTTACGAATAAATTCTTTACAAATCCTACCATGTGAATTCATGGATTTTTTTTTCACATTCTGTCTCTCACAGTTGAAGTGTACCTCTGGTGCAAATTACTGACCTCTGTCATCATTTTAAGTGGGGGAACTTGCACAATCGGTGGCTGACTAAATACTTTTTTGCCCCACTGTATAAGGCAAAACACAGAGGCTGTGTCCCAATTAAGAGACTGCACGCTTGAAGTACGCATTTTAAGTGCGGTTACGTCACCGCCACGCGACGACGGCTGTCCCAATTCGAAGTCTGCTTCAAATGCATACTCCAAATGCGCCATCGATTTCCCCAAATATCAAGCGTGGTCCGGTGCACGCTTCGTGGTCCCATATATCCCACAATTCATAGCGCGGCGGTGGGTGTGGATAATTTTGCCGCAAAATACGGCAGACGGGAGCGGCTGAAGAGGTTGTTTTTTTTTTCTAAACTTTATTGAAACCATAAAGCGAACAGTCAGTCATTCCAGTTCAGTTTGTACAGTAGACATACAAGGCAAATAAGAGTAACAATACACAGTACAATGAAATAAGAAGGATAAATAAATAAAGGGAAAAAAAGAAAAAAGGGGGGGAATGTGACAGACTCCATAACAACTTTGTATTTGAAAGTTGTGACAGCTCATTCGTTAAACATATCTGAACGAATTTCAATCAATGATAAACCTTTTTTATTGGAAGTTAATTTAAGAGAGTTTAAGTAATATTCAATTTCAATCAAAAACAAATTAAATGATGGGGTTGAGTGTTGAAATTTACATTTATGTATGTGGAATGGAATGGAATTTCCCTCCCCTCCTTGAATCACTACCTTATCGTGGTGGAGGGGTTTGTGTGTCACAGGGATCCCAGGGGCTATGTTGTCTGGGGGCTTTTGCCCCCTGGTAGGGTCTCCCATGGCAAATTGGCCCTGGGTGAGGGACCAGACAAAGAGCGATTCATAAGACCCTTATGAAAAGGACATCGAGGGAACAGTTTACCCTGCCCGGGATAGGGTTACCGGGGCCCCGCCCTGGAGCCAGGCCCGGGGAGGGTGCCCGAGGGCGAGCGTCTGGTGGCCGGGCCTTAGTCCATGGGGCCCGGCTGGGCACAGCCCGAAGAGGAGACATGGGCCCATCCTCCCGCAGGCCCACCACCCGCAGGAGGCGCCATAGGGGTCGGGTGCATTGTGTGCCGGGTGGCGGCCAGGAGCGGAGGCCCTGGCGGACTGACCCCCGGCTGCCAAGACTGGCAATAGGGACATGGAATGTCACCTCTCTGGTGGGGAAGGAGCCTGAGTTAGTGCGTGAGGTTGAGAGGTACCGGCTAGATATAGTCGGGCTCACCTCTGGAGTTGCCCCTGGTGAGAGGCGGCGGGCTGGGGTGGGTATCCTAATATCCCCTCGGCTTGCTGCCGGTACGTTGGGGTTTTTCCTGGTGGACGAGAGGGTTTGTTCCCTGCGCCTTAGGGTCGGGGAACGGGTCCTGACTGTCATCTGCGCTTATGCGCCGAGTGGCAGTTCAGAGTACCCAGCCTTCTTAGAGTCCCTGGGGGGGGGGGGGTGCTGGAGGGTGCTCCACCTGGAGACTCTGTTGTCCTGCTGGGAGACTTCAATGCTCACGTGGGTAACGACAGCGAGACCTGGAGGGGCGTGATTGGGAGGAACGGCCTCCCTGATCTGAACCCGAGCGGTGCTCTGTTATTGGACTTCTGTGCTAATCACAGTTTGGCCATAACGAACACCCTGTTCGAACATAAGAGTGTCCATAAGTGCACGTGGCACCAGGATGCTCTAGGCCGTAGGTCGATGATCGATTTTGTAATCGTATCAGCAGACCTGCGACCATATGTTCTGGATACTCGGGTAAAGAGAGGGGCTGAGCTGTCAACTGATCACCACCTGGTGGTGAGTTGGATCAGGTGGCGGGGGAAGACGCTGGACAGACCTGGTGCACCTAAACGCGTAGTGAGGGTGTGCTGGGAACGTCTAGCAGAGGCCCCAGTCCGCGAGATCTTCAACGCACACCTCCGGCAGAGCTTCAACAGCATTCCGAGGGAGACTGGGGACATTGAGTCCGAATGGACCATGTTCAGCGTCTCCATTGCCGAAGCTGCTGCATTGAGCTGCGGCCGCAAGGTGGTTGGTGCCTGCCGTGGTGGTAATCCCCGAACCAAATGGTGGACACCAGAGGTGAAGGGAGCCACCAGGCTGAAGAAGGAGTCCTATTGGGCTTGGTTAGCCTGTGGGACTCCGGAGGCAGCCGACAGGTATCGACAGGCCAAGCGGAATGTGGCTCGGGCAGTGGCTGAAGCAAAAACTCGGGTGTGGGAGGAGTTCGGAGAGGCCATGGAAAAAGACTTTCGGGCTGCCTCGAAGAGATTCTGGCAAACCGTCAGACGTCTCAGGAGGGGAAAGCGGTGCTCTACCTGCACTGTGTATAGTGCTGGCGGAGCGCTGCTGACGTCGACTGAGAAAATTGTCAGGCGGTGGAAGGAATACTTCGAGGACCTCCTTAATCCCACTGACACGTCTTCCGAGGAGGAAGCAGAGTCTGGGGATGAGGGGAATGACCCGCCAATTTCCGGGGGCGAGGTCACTGAGGCAGTTAAACAACTCCTTGGTGGCAGAGCCCCTGGTGTTGATGAGGTCCGCCCCGAGTTCCTGAAGGCTCTGGACGTTGTAGGGCTGTCCTGGTTGACACGCCTCTGCAATGTTGCGTGGAGATCAGGGGCAGTACCTGTGGACTGGCAGACCGGGGTGGTGGTCCCCATCTTCAAGAAAGGGGACCGGAGGGTGTGTTCCAACTACAGGGGGATCACACTCCTCAGCCTCCCTGGGAAAGTCTATGCCAGGGTGCTGGAAAGGAGAGTTCGTCCGTTAGTCGAACCTCGGATACAGGAGGAACAATGCGGTTTTCGTCCTGGTCGCGGAACACTGGACCAGCTCTTTATCCTCTCCAGGATACTTGAGGGTGCATGGGAGTTTGCCCAACCAGTCTACATGTGTTTTGTGGATTTGGAGAAGGCATTCGACCGTGTCCCTCGGGGTGTCCTGTGGGAGGTGTTGCGGGAATATGGGGTGTCTGGCCCATTGCTACGGGCCATTCGATCCCTATACAACCGTTGCAAGAGCTTGGTTCGCATTGCCGGCAATAAGTCGGACTCGTTCCCGGTGGGTGATGGGCTCCGCCAGGGCTGCCCTTTGTCTCCGGTTCTGTTCATAATTTTTATGGACAGGATTTCTAGGCGCAGCCAAGTGGCGGAGGGCTTTCGCTTTGGTGGCCTCAGAATCTCATCTCTGATTTTTGCAGATGATGTGGTTCTGTTGGCTTCATCGGGTGAGGGCCTCCAGCTCGCACTGGAGCGGTTCGCAGCCGAGTGTGAAGCAGCGGGAATGAGGATCAGCACCTCCAAATCTGAGGCCATGGTTCTCAGCCGGAAAAGGGTGGAGTGCCCACTCCGGGTCGGGGATGAGTTCCTGCCCCAAGTGGAGGAGTTCAAGTATCTCGGGGTCTTGTTCGCGAGTGATGGGAGAAGGGAGTCGGAGATCGACAGACGGATTGGGGCTGCAGCTGCAGTAATGCGGACGCTGCACCGGTCCGTCGTGGTGAAGAGGGAGCTGAGTGTAAAAGCGAAGCTCTCAATTTACCGGTCGATCTACGTCCCTACCCTCACCTATGGCCACGAGCTGTGGGTAGTGACCGAAAGAACGAGATCGCGGATACAAGCGGCAGAAATGAGCTTCCTCCGAAGGGTGGCTGGCCTCTCCCTTAGAGATAGGGTGAGAAGTTCAGCCATCCGGGAGCAGCTCAGAGTAGAGCCGCTGCTGCTCCACATCGAAAGGAGCCAGCTGAGGTGGTTCGGGCATCTGACAAGGATGCCCCCTGGGCGCCTCCTGGGCGAGGTGTTCCAGGCATGTCCCACCGGGAGGAGGCCCCGGGACAGACCCAGGACACGCTGGAGAGATTATATCTCTCGGCTTGCCTGGGAACGCCTTGGTATTCCCCCGGATAAGCTGGAGGAGGTGGCTGGGGAGAGGGAGGTCTGGGCCTCTTTGCTTAGGCTGCCGCCCCCGCGACCCGGCCCCGGACAAAGCGGATGAAAATGGATGGATGGATATGTGGAATTTCCCTAATAAGATGGAGTGGCCGAAGAGTGAACTGTCAAAAGTACTGAATATGACGTCACTTATTTATGTGCGAATGTGTAATAATTAAAGTCAGTCATATATCCACTAACACAACAAGCTGAAAGTCAGTGATATATGTATATGTGTGTGTATATATATATATATATATATATATATATATATATATATATATATTCATAATAATCTGACAATACTATAATATTGGCCATATTATATTTACATTGCCACAGTGACTTTAGTCTCATGAACAACATTAACTAATTGTTATTTACTAACTAATCTTAAATGACTGTTCAGCACAGAAATGAAGCCCAACAATCATGTTTTACAGTCCCGTGGTCTCAGCCTCAGATACTCAACTAATCAAAGTGATGTCATGACAAAAATGAATGACCAACAAAACATTTTTCTCCTTCATTTCTGTCAAACAAAGCTGTATGTAACGTGTCTCGCGGTTAGTATCATGGTTGCTAGGCAACCTGAACAGCGCGACGAAGCGTATACCGTCCCATTTCACAAGCCTCTCACTTCCGCACTTCTCGTACTTATAGTACGCACCATACGTAGTACGCGTAGTGCGCGCACTTCAAGCGTGCAGTCTCTTAATTGGGACACAGCCAGAGCCTGTTTCTTTAAAATGGGAAAATCAAGAGATGTCAACCAAAACACCTGGAAAAGAATTGTGGAGCTCCATAAGTGTGGCTCAATTTGAATATAAATTTGGTGCCATTTGCAATTAAGAAATACAGACAATTTCTCTCTTTACTCTTAAAGTTAACAAATATGTTTTTTGTATTTATCAATCTAAAAAAAATTAACATTTAGTCTGATTTGATGTTACAATTAAAAAAGTTTTTTTATCTGAAGAGTATGTAAATATCTGGTTTCAACTGTATATTTATAGCAGGTGAGACATAAATGTTAGTCAAATGGTTGTTTACCAAAAGTATCACCGTATCATAGGTACTCATGTATCTCCCCATATGGAAAAGAAATAGTAAAAACATATATGATTTACTCACGAAAGTGGCCACTTTCTCATTACGTTCATATATTGTTTTAGGAAGTATCCAAAACATACAAGTTTCATTATATAATTCTTCAAGGGATCTTATATCTGTTTTCACTCTTGTATGCTTTTCATACAAGTTTCACACAAAACAGATACAAACTTTATAAGATTTATATATATCTTTTCCATATGGGTCGTACCTAGTGTTTCTTTTTAGGTTTGTTATTTTTCAAATTCTATATTTTTTAAGTTATGCAGGCTTCTTTGCACAACAAGGCTAAATAATTATATAAACTTTTCTGAATCTAAATAGTGTACTTTGGTAGAATTAAAAAATAAGTGTAGTGCAGGTCTATGATGATTTTTAGTGCTTCTATCATCTAGTTCTGATTCTGGTTCTGTCTTGGTTAAGTCCTCAGTAGTCCTGATTTTGAACTCTTGTAGTCCTGTTTTAATTCCGGATCAGTTCTGGATCTGGTTGAATTGGGGTTTAGTCCCTGTGTCTTGATACACCCCTGATTTTGTTCTGCCTTGCTGCTTAATTGTGATGGGATTTCCGGCTCTTTTTAGAGAACCGGCTCTTTCGACTCGGCTCACTAAAAAGAGCCGGCTCTTTCGGTTCTCAACTGGCTCTTCAGGTTTTTTTGTTGCTTTAATTAATTAATTATCAACAACAATATAAAATTATGCACAAAAGGAATTAGTAATGTAAAAAAACGTGGTTTTCTTTATGTATGTTTATATATAAATATTTATGGGGGCCCCTAGAGACGAAACACGTACAAACTCCAAAACACATTTCTAGCGTTAACTGAACTTCCAAAACAAAGCTACTTAGATCACTTAAATTACACAATCAAATTCATATGTCTGTTGTTTTTGTAATTTGTAATTTGTAATTTAATACACAAACACTCATATATATATATATATATATATATATATATATATATATATATATATATATATATATATATTCAAATAATTAAAAAGAAAAACTTCATTTACCTGTTACTTTTTTTTTTCTTTTTTTTTTTGTGTCCCGTTTGGATCTTTAGCCATCAGAATTGTTGTCTTAAGGCCAAGAAAGATGCCAAGCAGATTTATTTTACCAAGTGGATCATCATGGCCTTGTCATATTGGTCCATTTGATTGACCTTTATTATAATTATGAATTTATTTTATTTTCAGTTGCTACAAACGGGACAGACATGACTGGGGGATAGGACAGGGAGAAAGAATGAAAGAAAGAGAGGGAGAGAAAGAAAACCAAAGGGGAGAAGAGACGGTGAGAAGGGGGGGAAGAGAGTGTTACTAACACACACCCAACCCGATTGTTGGTACTTCCTGGCTTGTGTAGCCACTACGTAACAAAAGCTCAACACGGCCCCTAGCATCCTGGAGCACTTCCGTTGTGTTTTGGAGTTTGTACGTGCTTTGTTTCTAGGGGCCACTGTAAATATGCATTTATTTATTCACTCCATATAAAATGTAATAAATAAATTATAAAATACAGAAACCAACTATTTACATTCCATACATTTCAGCTTTTAACTACTTAAATTTTCAGCTTTTTCCTTTTAATCAAATTTAAGGTGAAACAACACAAAACACTGCAAACCACAACACAATAAAATATAAATTAACTCATTCACTGCCATTGACGTCTATAGACGTCAATTGAAAAACTTACGTTGACTGCCATTGACGTCTATAGACGTCAATTGAAAAACTTACGTTGACTGCCGTTGACGTCTATAGACGTCAATTACGTTTTTCAATGGGAGGGGCTAGAATACAACCTCGGGCAGCTTGTCAGTGAATTTTATTTTTTCATATATTTGTAAATAAATTGTTTTGATAAAACATAACCTTTCTCAGTGTTATTTCTGTTTTATAGAAGTGAAAAACTATTTTATATGTTAGAGGTGTCACAAAGCAAGAAATATTAGTGTCAAAGGCACTTTTCTGCTTGAAATGTATTTTTCACAAAAAGCTCGTTTTCTCCCTTTTTTTGGTCAAAACAGGCATTTTTGGTGGAACCCACCTCTCTTCTACAGCTGATTACTAAAGAATGGAAAATGGTAGAAACAAGCTTTTTTTTGGATGAAAGAAGAGAGTCTGTTCTTCATTTTGGTAGGTTCAGCGTTTATATGATCATAACACACAGTTTTCTGTGGCTCTTCAAAAATGAGTAAAAATGCTCAAAAACCCTGGCAGTGGGGAGTTACCTGATTTGAAAATGGCTGGCAGTGAATGAGTTAAAATATGGAGAAAAAAAAAAAAGATCTTTAATTAAGGAAAAGGTTGGCATCTAGAAATATTAATATCATTTTATCTTCCCATTGCACTGATGGGTGGACAGTTCTTAGGTGCCTGTGCATGTTGTTTGTGGAGCAGGCTCTATGTCAGGGGTATTAAACTAAAATTTGAGGAGGTCCAGTTGGAGAAAATCTTCTCAAGCAGAGGTCCGGGACATCATAATGTCTAACTTACATTATGATTGTGATAGAGAAGCAACCTTTTTTTTAAATTTATATCTGAATGTATGAGCAATAGACTGTCAAATCAATGAAAATACAAGTTAAAAACATTTCAACAAAATGTATTGTTAACACTGAAACACACAGTAGGCCTACATTAGATATAGGGCTGCTGTTTAAAATGAATTAGAGAAAATAAATAAAATGGCTAAATTGTGCATCTTAAAACAAAGTGCTTTTTCTTTACATTTTACATCTCGACTTAACAGTCTCAATACAGTTTCAACAGATAACATCAAAACATTTTAACAATTTTACAGTTTCTCTTTCTTTCACCCCCTTATAGTCCACGTCCCCACTTTCTGTTGTTCAGTGAGAGAATTTAGCTTTAGTTTGCTCTACTAGGATTTTAAATCTGGGCTGGAATGGTGTCAGGGCCATTCTCATACACATGTGTAGGTGCTCATTGGTGAGCCTAGAACAATATTTAGTTTTTATTATGTTCATTGTGGAGAAAGCTGCCTCACAGCTGTATGTGGAGCCAAACGTGGTCAAGATGTACAGGGCTACTTTCCTCAGATTTGGGAAAGCTGTCTCAGAGACCATTTGGGGCCAGAAAGTGGCAGGTTCAGTTCTTCCAAACTGCTCTTTCAGGGCCACATCTGCTTGGAGATCAATTAGTTGCATTTGAAGAGGCCCAGCATTTGCCCACTTGAAGTGCTGTGTGACTTCCTTTGAGAACCCTCTGACATCAGTGATGGCAAATGGGTTCTTTATGAACATGGTGAGCTGCTGTCCAAAGCTGAAGCTATCAAAACGTTTGCCGAAGTTTTCAATCAGCTTATCAACAAAGTCAACAAAAGAGGACACATCTCTCTGTCCCTGAACCTGTTCCTTCGCTGTTGGGAAGTGTGCTTAGTCTCCTTGCAGGTCTTCTTGCTGTTTAGATGTCCTGCCAACAAGTTTTTTCAAAAAGGTCTCAAAGACTTTAGAGTCAGACCTGTTACAGATCGTCAACTTTTCCTTAATGTCAGGTGTGTTTCCAGAACCACTAAAAACTGCTGTAATAAAACCTATACTGAAAAAGGACAATCTTGACAAGACACAAATGAAAAACTACAGGCCGATCTCAAATCTCCCATTTTTAAGTAAGATCATTGAAAAAGCAGTTTCTCAACAGCTCAATTACTTCTTAAAACAGAATAACTGCTACGATGCCTTCCAGTCGGGTTTTAGACAGAACCACAGCACTGAAACCGCTCTGACAAAAGTGTTTAATGACATATGTCTGAACACAGACAGTGGAAAAATGTCAGTCTTAGTTTTACTGGATCTCAGTGCAGCATTTGATACAGTTGACCACAACATATTACTCAAATGACTGGAGAACTGGGCAGGTCTTTCAGGAACTGTACTAAACTGGTTCAAAACATACTTAGAAAACAGGAAATACTTTGTATCAATAGGTAACTCCACATCTGAGCAGACAAGTATCACATGTGGAGTTCCCCAAGGTTCCATCTTGGGACCCCCTCTGTTTAACATTTACATGCTCCCACTGGCACAGATTATAAAGAACAACAAAATAAACTACCACAGCTATGCAGATGACACACAAATATATATCACAGTGTCACCAGGAGCCCGAGGCCCTGTACAGGCTCTTGGTAAATGCATTGAGGAAATTAATTACTGGCTGTGCCACAATTTTCTCCAGCTAAACAAAAACAAAACTGAGGTAATAGTCTTTGGCGCCAAAGAAAAACGATTACAGGTCACCAGAGAACTTCAATCTATACACGTGAAAACCACAAACCAGGCGAGAAATTTGGGTGTAGTGATGAATGCAGACCTAAACTTAGAGAAACACATTAAGACAATAACAAAATCAGCTTACTATCACCTCAAAAATATTTCTAGGATAAAAGATCTGATGTCTCAACAGGACCTGGAAAAACTAGTCCATGCATTCATCTTTAGTAGGCTTGATTACTGTAACAGCATCTTTACAGGTCTACCTAAAAAATCAGTCAGACAACTACAGCTCATTCAGAACTCTGCTGCTCGAGTCCTCACTAAGACCAAAAAAGTGGACCACATCAGTCCAGCTCTGAGGTCTTTACACTGGCTGCCTGTCCGTCAGAGGATAGACTTTAAAGTTCTGATGCTGGCCTATAAAGCTCTGAATGGTTTAGGACCAAAATACATCAGTGACCTCCTGACCCAGTATGAACCTTCCAGATCCCTCAGGTCATCTGGATCCGGTCTTTTATCAGTTCCTAGAGTCAGAACCAGACACGGAGAAGCTGCATTCAGCTTTTATGCTCCTTATATCTGGAACAAACTCCCAGAAAGCCTCAGATCAGCTGAAACACTCAGTTTATTTAAATCCAGGTTGAAGACTCACCTATTCTCAGCTGCATTTGAATAAAGCACCAAATCCACACTTTTAAGGTTAAATTTCAAAACTTACATTAACTACTGATTTTATCTACTGTTCTGATTTTATCTGTTTTGATTTTACATGCTGTTTTGTTTGTTTGTTTGTTTGTTTGTTTGTTTGTTAAGTGGGTTAGAGCTGGGGGACGACCCAGCTGGGTAGCTCCCCAGCTGGGTCTAGACTGGGTCTAGAGAGTATTTTAAATTCAGGGAATTTAAAATAGAAAGTAGCTTGTCCACAGAAGGACTGGTAGCTCCCCTTACGATAAGGGTTCAGATCACGCGAACAGGTGTGAAATGTGTGTGTTTAGTTAGTTTGTTTGTTTGCTTGTTTTAATCAATTTTAAATCATGCTTTTTATTTGTTTTTGTTTCTAATGTCTCTGTAAAGCACTTTGAATCACCTTGTTGTTGAATTGTGCTATACAAATAAATTTGCCTTGCCTTGCCTTCTTTGAACACTTCAAGTTTCCTCTGAAAGCAGCAGACAGCTGTCATCAGTTCACAAATTGAATTGTCCTTGCCCTGCAGCTTCAAATTCAGTTCATTCAGGTGTGAAGTGATATCAACCAAAAAGGCCACAATATCCATGTTTTTCCCATCATTTAAAAAGAGAGAAAAGTTTGTTGCTTTTTGACTTTCCAGCTCTTCCAAGAAAGCTGCTACTTCACTTCTGACGGACCAAAATCGCTCCAATGCCCTGCCTTTGCTAAGCCATCTCACATTGTTGTGAAGCAGAAGATCATCAGCGTGTGCATCAACTTCTCTGAGAAATTCCCTGAGCATGCCATGCTGACAAGAAGAAGATGCCCTGAGAAAATTTATCATTTTCATCATTGTTTTCATCACCTCAGCATACTCATCTGACAGGGTGGAGAATAACACTGACTGATGAATAATGCAATGGTAAGAGATTAGCTCGGGATTGTCCTCTTTCATTCTTGCTACAGCTCCTTTCTCTCTCCCCATCATAGCAGGGGCTCCATCTGTGGTTATTGAAACCACTTGGTTTGGCTCTATTCCTCGCTTTGTTAACATTTCCTTAATGGCCAGGTAAATATCCTCTCCTCTTGTAGTGCTGTAAAGGGAAGTTACACCTAGCAGGTCTTCACAGAACTCTTTCTTATCATTGTTGAAGAACCTTACATAAACTAACAGTTGAGCATTGTCAGACACATCAGTGGACTCATCTACAGCCAAGCCTACACATGGTGTCTTATGAATAGCTTCTTCCAGCTGGGATAGCACATCCTGAGCTAATATTTCACTTCTCTTTGTGGCTGTTGATGCTGACATAGGTATTTGCTTTATTTTGTCACAAAGCTCTTCTTTTTGTTTACCCTCAAGTAATGTTTCTGCTACTGCACTCATGCACTCTTTGACAACACCTGCATCTGCAAAGGACTTTTTGTGTTGACCTAAAATCCAAGCAACTCTGAGGGAACATTCACGAGCACGTTGTTGGGCGGTGAAAGAACTGGTTAAGATCCTTGTGGATTGATCATATTGGGCTCTGAGACTGCTAATTTTCTGGGACCTGAGTTCAGACTTGGGTGGGTATGATTGTTCAAAAGCTTTGTGCTTTGTCTCATAGTGGCGTTTGACATTGCCACTTTTAATCAGTGCCACGGTTTCTGAACATATGAGACACACTGGTTTGCTGCTTGTGGCCGGAAGAATGAACATATATGCGTACCCCGCCTCTCGCCCTATGACAGCTGGGATAGGCTCCAGCGCCCCCCGCGACCCTGAAAAGGAGAAGCGGAAGCGGATGGATGGATGGCAGGCATTCAGTCTTGAAAGTTCTATTTTCGGTGTCTACTTTTCTATTTTTTGAAAGCGCCATAGTTGTTTTACCTCTTGTGACTCCCACTCACGTCTTGTCTCACTGTATCGTTAATCGTCTCGCTTGTCATTCGCCTCTCACCGTCTCTTTCCTCTGTCTGTCTGTGTCTGCACTCAGCGTTGCGATCGCCTTGAATTGCGCAGATGTGATTGGCTAAGTAGTGTCACGTGGGTGGCTTAACTCGCACACAATTGGTTTGTATGTTCCCTGGTCTAATACAATGTAAGGTTACCGCTTAAAATTGAATCGCCTGTCAAAATTAAATATAATTTAATATTTTGTTAACTATAGGTCCGGGTCCATATAGGATGGCGACTGGGTCCGGACTCGGACCCCGGTCCGCCTGTTAGTGACCCCCGCTCTATATGATATCCTTTTTATCCTTATCCTATTCTTGTAGACTCTACATTCTGCCTTTGTTTTGTCAGTAAGATTGAAATGGTTCCAGACTTTGCTTCTTTTCTTGGTGTCACTCATTTTCTTTACTGTACCTTTCCAATGTGAAGGTGTTGTCTCTTGTTGTTGCTCCCGGCTCTCTTTTGTTCCCTCTCCCTCCTGCTCTTGTTGTGTGCTACTGCTGTTGCGAGTGTAACTACCGCCCTCCCCCCTCAGCTCAGCGCTGAGCAGAGGGGGGAAGGGCGCATATGCAAGGCTCTGTTTGCCGTCTCTGCTCAGCGCAAACACAGGGTGACTTGCAGCATGAAGCGAAAAAAAGTGAAAGAGAGGGCAGGAGAACGGAAAAAAAAAACCCCACGGCTCCCAATAAGGAGCCGGCTCGCATCGTTCACTTCCCCCCCTTTTTTTATGAAGCGCCTTGAGGCGACTTTTGTTGCGATTTGGCGCTATATAAATAAAATTGAATTGAATTCAAAGAACCGGCTCTAAGAGCCATTTCGTTCGCGACCGACCCATCACTACTGCTTAATTAAAAAACTAGTTTAAGGTGTCCTGCATATGTGATATATTTTTTTCCTATATGAAGTCATTCTTTTTTGAACAAAACTCAAAACAGAGCCTATTAATCTTTCAGTCATTTCTACACCTTTTATAGAGAGGGGAGGGGGGATCAGTTCTTGTCTTGTGGAAGTCCATGACCACTTCCTTTGTTTTCTGGGTGTTTAGGGTGAGGTTATTGTAGGTACACCATTCTGACAGTCGCCGGACCTCATCTCTGTAGGCGGTGTCGTCATCGTTGGACATGAGCCCCATCAGAGTGCTGTCATCTGCAAATTAGATGATGATGTTGCAGTTGGGGGTGCAGTCACTTTTGTGGATGGTGTATAGGAGAGGACTCAGCACACATCCCTGTGTTGAGCCAGTACTGAGTGGCAGGGTAGATGATGGGAAAAACAAAATCAGTCAATTAACAAAAACGAAATGTTTCATAATTAGACGAGAGTCTGAACAATGAGCTACCAGAACTTTGTCTGTAATTTACACATTTATTTGGTAAAATTATCTACAGATTTCCGGTGCAGTTACACCAAATATTGACAGAAAGACAGTTTGGTCTACCCCACTTAAAATCAAGGTAGGATGGATATTGCCCATAACATGTAAAATGAATTTGGCATTCATAATATAGACCATTAGTCCATAACCCCTAAATCTGCATGACTGACTGTAAAACCAAATAGTTAACAAAACTAAGCAAAAACGCACACAAAAAAGACTATTGATCAGCCCAGTCTCATCCCAAGGTTATCTGTTAACACTTTGCTAAAGCTGATGCTGATATATGGAGTATGTATTCACTGAGTTACGGCAGAAGTGTGAATGATCAGCAAATGCCAATGTGTGATTTGTTATGCATAATAGTGACAGGACCCAAACCTCAATTTTTCCAAGTTGTCTGCAGTGCAACTTGGATATGAACTCCCAAGCCCTGATAGAAAGGGAGGATTGCATCAGCACAGGCAACAGCAGATCACCGCGATTTCAAGAAAACGTGCAGATTGTTGTCAATTATTGTGAAAAGGATGGAATGGCTGTGGTTAACATGTACTTCAAGAAAAGGGAGGGACATAGGATGACATATAAGAGTGGAAGAAGGTGCAGACAGATGCATGAGGTGCAATCTGAAAGAGACAAGCTGATGTCAGGGGAGAATGTAAAGGCATGCTAGTCTGTGGGATGGCTTTGAAATTCAAAAAGAAGGAAAAAGTTAGAGGTAAGGCTGAGATGGGATGATGTGCAGAGGAGGGATAGAGGACACAGTGGACAAAGGATTTTGGATATGGCTCTGCCAGGCAGGAGGAGAAGAGGAAGACCACAGAGAAGATTCATGGATATCGTGAAGGAGGACATGCAGACTGTTGGTGTGACAGTTTAAATTCAGGTAAGAAAATACTGATGAAAACCTAAATTTGTGCATGAAATGCCTCTGTGCATGGTTTATGCATAGATATCTGCATACAAGATGTGTATGTTAATGTATGGTAAAAGAAAATATGGATTCTAAAGCACCTGCACTACCTGGCTTAAAATACTTTAAAGCCAGAACTTTTGCATTAATAAGCTGGTTCTAAAAAAACAATTTGGCAGGAGGCAGTAACATCTCCTTTTACCTAAATAGTGCCTTCTTTCAAAAGTTGTGCAAAAACATTTTGCACATGAAAAAGTAAGGGCCTGAAAATTCTTGATATCCTTAAAGACAAATGGTTAGCATGTCATTCTAGTTTTACTCAGTATCTTCAAACATGGTTGCTAGAAACGGGAACTGAGAACCTGTTCTTGCAGAGAACTGGTTCCCAGTAGTCCAGTCAAATGGTAAGTCTGCCTGCCCGTCGATCCCGCTAATCAGTTCTTGCACTCTCTCTACAATCAGCTGGTTTCTGTTCGTGTGTTGGAGCAAAATAGTAGCGCAGTCTCCAGCGTCGGTATGCGCATGTGGCGGAGGTGTGGCGCGGCTGCAGGGGAGGAGTGGTGCAGTGTGCACAACGGGGCGGTGCTGGTAAGAACAGCTGATGGCGATTTTGGACTGATGGTGGTTTTCCTTCCCTTTATATAGTGAGGCGGAGAGGAGCGGAGGGAAGGAAGCTGGGGAAACCGACCGCTGTCAAACGGTGTTCAGCTGTCATTCTGTGGACACTCACAATAAATGTGCATCTGATGTTAACGACGTGTGTGTGGGTGTATCTGTGCCTAGCGTGTGTCACAAGTGGTGCCGAAACCCAGGAGCCTGCCGGTGTGGGGATGTCCGATCCGCAGGCTGCGCTGCCCGCCCAGCCTTTGCAGTTTTTGGCGCAGATGCTGGCGGAGATGGCGAAAATGAACCACGACCATGCGGCGGCCCAGCGGGCTCACCTGGCTGCGCTGCAAGAGCAGACGGACCGGCAGACTCTGGTTCTGGAGCGGCTGGTTGGCGCCGCTGCCCCGCCGAAGCCCCCACCGCTGTCGGTGGCGGTGCCCCGGATGGGGGACGACCCCCAGGTTTTTCTGGAGACTTTTCGTGCCACGGCGGAGGCCTGCCAGTGGCCGCAGGTGGAGTGGGCTCCGCGTTTGCTTCCTCTGCTGTCGGGGGAGGCTCGGACGGCGGCCCTGAGTCTGCCGCCGGCTTCGAGGGGCAGCTTCCAGGACGTGAGCCGGGCGGTGGTGGACCGGTTGGGACTCACCGCTGAAGATCATCGCCGGCGGTTCCGGGCCTGTCGGCTGGCCGTGGCGGATCGGCCGCTTGCTTGGGCCCGGAAGCTGCATGACGCGGCCGTACGCTGGCTGCAGCCGGGATCGTCAGAGGTCGAGACGCTGCTGGTGGGCAAAGTGGTGCTGGAGCAGTTCGTGGAGGGGCTGCCTGCAGAAACGGCGAGATGGGTCAGGTGCCACCGTCCCGCGAGTCTGGAGGTGGCGGTTACGTTGGCGGAGGACCACCTTGCCGCTAGAGCAGGGGAGCCCGGGGACAGCGGCCGGAGGCCGAACAGACAAGCCCCGGTGCCGGCACCGAGGCGCCGGATGCCCGCGCCAGGGCAGGCAGAGCGGACGCTGGCGTTGAGCCCCACTAATCCTTTTGCCGCATTTGTGCCTTCCCAGGGATCGGACCTAAGCAGTGCCGCACCTGAGCCACGGAGAGCAGCACAGACGCCGGGGCAGGAGTGCTGGAAGTGCGGACAGCCGGGACACCTGAGAAGGGACTGTCCTCTGATGGAGGTGGGGCAGGTGTTCTGCGTTGCCGGTGCTCCAGCGCCCTCTCCCGGTCCGGGAGGGACATACAGCATTCCGGTAAGGACTCGAGGGGGTATACGCCATGCTTTGGTGGACACGGGCTGCACGCAGACCCTCGTGCACCAAAGCTTGGTTCGCATGGCATTGCTGGAGGCAGAATGGGTGGAGGTGAGGTGTGTGCATGGTGATGTTCACAGGTATCCCATAGTGCCGCTGTTATTAAAGTATAACGCATAGAGTAACGGCTGCGGTTAGCCCGCGCCTGTCGCATCCCCTAATTCTGGGTACGAATTGGCCGGGGTTTCATCATCTGTTGGGACAGTACGCAGGGGTGCGATCACGACCACCAGTAGCATGTAGTGTCTGCGCGGCGCTCAGTGGTGACGCGGGGTCGTCCGACACTGACTCTGGGGAGGGGGGGAACTTCCGGAGCCGGCGGGGCTTCCTGTGAAGGACCCGCCGGCTCCGGAAGTTCCCCCCACGGGTGATTTCCCACTGGAGCAGTCTCGTGACGACACCCTACGCTCAGCCTTTGACCAAGTGATTGAGATTGATGGTCACGTGGTGCGCCCTGAAGCCGTGCGGACCTACCCACACTTCATGTTAACGAAAGACAGGTTATATCGAGTGAGTCGTGACGCTCGCACAGAGGTGACACACACCCAGCTGTTGGTGCCGCAGGGCCCCCGGGAAACGATTTTCCAGGCGGCTCATTATAACCCCATGGCATGGCATATGGGATACAAAAAAACTCTGGAGCGAATAACGGCCCGATTTTATTGGCCGGGCGTCCGAGCGGATGTGCGCCGCTGGTGCGCGTCCTGCCCGGACTGCCAACTTGTTAATCAGCCGGCCATACCAAAAGCTCCTTTGCGTCCGCTTCCACTCATAGAGGTCCCGTTCGAGCGCATTGGCATGGACCTCATCGGGCCGTTTCACCGGAGTGCACGTGGCTACCGCTTTGTGTTAGTCCTGGTGGATTATGCAACGCGGTACCCGGAAGCAGTCCCGCTGCGCACCATCTCTGCAAAGAGTGTGGCGCGGGCACTGTTTCAGGTCATCTCCCGAGTCGGAATCCCGAAAGAGATACTGACTGACCAGGGCACGTCGTTTATGTCTCGTACACTGCGGGAACTGTACGAATTATTGGGCATTAAATCTATTCGGACCAGCGTCTACCACCCTCAGACTGACGGGCTGGTGGAGCGGCTGAATAAGACCTTAAAGTCCATGATTCGTAAGTTCATTAACGAGGATGTACGCAATTGGGATCACTGGCTAGACCCTCTGTTGTTCGCAGTGCGGGAGGTGCCCCAGGCCTCCACGGGATTTTCTCCCTTTGAACTGCTGTTCGGCAGGAGGCCACGTGGGGTGCTCGACCTGATTAAAGAAAGCTGGGAGGACGGTCCGAGCCCCGCCTAAAATGAGATTCAGTACGTGTTGGACCTGAGAGCTAAACTCCACACTTTGGGGAGGTTGTCACGGGAGAATTTGCTCCAGGCTCAGCAGCGTCAGCAACGCCTGTATGACAGAGGGGCTAGACTCAGGCAATTTTCACCGGGAGACAAAGTGCTTGTATTACTCCCTTCTTCCAGCTCAAAGTTGCTTGCCAAGTGGCAAGGACCCTTTGTGGTCACACGGCGAGTCGGGGACGTTGACTATGAGGTCGCTCGGTCGGACAGGGGAGGGGCCACGCAGATTTATCACCTCAATCTCCTTAAAGCGTGGAGAGAGGTTGAAACCGCTTCTCTGGTGAGCCTGGTTAAGGAGAGAGATGAGTTGGGGCCGGAGGTGCCAAATTCCATCATCCCCGCCTCCCTCCCTTGTGGTGACCATCTCACACAGGCCCAGAGAGCGGACGTTGTCGCGTTACAACAGCGTTTTGCTGACGTGTTCTCCCCCCTGCCCGGCCGGACGTCTCTCATTGAGTATCGTTTGGTAACGCGGCCTGGTGTGACGGTGCGTTCACGGCCCTACAGGCTTCCTGAGCATAAACGACAAATCGTGCAGAGGGAATTAGCTGAAATGCTGAGGATGGGAGTGATAGAAGAGTCGCACAGCGCCTGGTGTAGCCCCATCGTTCTGGTGGTGAAGAAGGATGGGTCTATACGGTTCTGTGTCGACTATCGCAAGGTGAATGAAGTGTCACGTTTTGATGCTTATCCCATGCCCCGGGTCGACGAGCTCCTGGATCGGCTGGGCGCGGCCCGTTTTTTCACGACACTGGATTTAACCAAGGGCTACTGGCAGATTCCCTTGTCTGCTGAGTCCAGGGAGAAAATGGCCTTCTCCACTCCGTACGGTTTGTACCAATTCGTTACGCTTCCGTTCGGCTTGTTCGGGGCCCCTGCCACCTTCCAGCGTCTCATGGACCGGGTGCTGTGCCCGCATGCTGCGTATGCTGCTGCCTACTTGGATGACGTGATCATCCACAGCGACACCTGGGCGGAGCATGTGCAGCGGGTGGCCGCGGTCCTGGGGTCCCTGAGGGAGGCGGGGCTCACGGCCAATCCGAAGAAGTGTGCAGTTGGACGGAGGGAGGTGCAGTATCTGGGGTACCACTTGGGGGGTGGGCAGGTGCGTCCACAGGTGGAGAAGACGGCGGCTATCGCATCCTGCCCGCGCCCTAAGACCAAAAAGGAGGTGAGACGGTTTTTGGGGCTGGCGGGTTACTATCGCCGGTTCGTGCCGGGGTTTGCGCAGCTGACCAGCCCCTTAACCGATCTTACCCGGAAGGGTGCTCCAGATCTGGTCCAGTGGACGGGGCCGTGCCAGGCGGCGTTTGTGCAGGTTAAAAAGTCTCTCTGTGGGGAGCCGCTGCATCACACTCCTGACTTTTCCCTCCCTTTTGTTCTGCAGACTGACGCCTCGAACAGAGGACTGGGGGCCGTTTTGTCCCAGCAGGTGAGGGGGGCCGACCGTCCCGTTCTTTACATCAGCCGGAAGCTGGCGGAGCGCGAAAGACGGTACAGCACCGTGGAGAAGGAGTGCTTGGCTATCCGGTGGGCGGTCGACTCCCTTCGCTATTACCTCCTGGGGCGCTCATTCACCCTCTGCTCGGACCACGCCCCGCTACAGTGGCTTCACCGCATGAAGGATGCCAACGCCCGGATCACTCGGTGGTATCTGGCTTTGCAGCCTTTTAAGTTCAAGGTGGTCCATAGGCCGGGGGCGCAGATGGTGGTGGCCGATTTCCTCTCTCGCTCGCGGGGGGGGGAGTAGGTTCGGCCGGTGGGCTTCCCGGCCTCAGTCGGGCGGTGGGGGTGTGTGGCGGAGGTGTGGTCCGGGGCGCGGCTGCAGGGGAGGAGTAGTGCAGTGAGCTCAACGGGGCGGTACTGGTAAGAACAGCTGATGGCGATTTTGGACTGATGGTGGTTTTCCTTCCCTTTATATAGTGAGGCGGAGAGGAGCGGAGGGAAGGAAGCTGGGGAAACCGACCGCTGTCAAACGGTGTTCAGCTGTCATTCTGTGGATACTGTTGAATTCTCCCAATTCTTTGAATCTTTGGGCTGAAGGAGGGACAATACTCGGTGTATCAATGCTCAATCAACAATCATTTATTTCCATACAATTCAACAGTCAGAGCATTACAACGTCCGGACGGGAGAGATGCTACCAGAGGGTCAGGCACATGTCTCAAAATGGTGACGGGTTGCTCAGCTTTTTATAGTCTCTAGTGGCCCCCAGCTAGTCGTAAAAGCCAAAACATCACATTTTTTCTCTGTTACAGCGCCTAAGTTATGACCTCGGCAGTTGTTTCTCTGCTTTCTGTAAGGTGGGGGTGTGGAATGTGGTCTATCTATCTCCCCTGTCTTTAGACACAGAGTCTCCTGCTTACAACCTTCTCTTCATGATTCAACAATTAAGCATGTCAAGAAAACAGTGTAACACATTCCCAGCAGATCAAGGATACAGAGTGATGCACATTTATCTAATGAACTAATATGTGAATATGTTCTGTTAACTCAAAAGTATAATGAGAACTAAACTACATACAGCTCACACACTCTATATTAAAGGGTATAATGTGATCTACAGCAGTATTCTAATTCAACTACTCTGATTACATATATAAGGTAACATATAATAACAGAATAATCTAATAATTCCCCCTTTTGATCTCTGAAAGAGATCACTTACAACATGCACTCCAGGGTCGCAAGGTCCAAGTTTTCTTGATCCTGAGGCCCTCTGTCCCCCTTTAACGGGTGGACCATATGTGGGATGACCTCTGTGTTCATGCAGTTCAGATGCAAGCAAAGTTAGATTTACAACCATAACAGCAGTTACAGATGACTCTCCCATCACTCCCCAATTCTCCCACAGCTTTATTTTGGTGCTCCAGTTTTCCACTCCCATTTTAATGCCCCCTTATACCTTTCAAATATACTTAGACTAGAACCTCTGTCTAAGGAGCTTTTAACCTTTATTTTTATTGCTGCAGCTACCAGTGTCTTCCAGTTGGGTGATTCTCAGCTTCTTTCTTCGACCTCCGGGGTTAGACCACCCTTTAGTCATTGCACAGTTCTGGGGATTATTCTGCCCCGATTTCAAACAAAGATCTGTGTGTTTTGGGGTCACCGGCGTGTCCCCCTTTTTGCCAAGAGCCTCTTGAACCTCGTTGGTCTGGTGTTCCTGGTTTTCGCCAACCCCTTCATGGTTATTGCTGTGTTTGTGGGATCCATCTTCTCCAGGAGCCCAAACGTCATGACACTTGACCCCAGTTGCTGTCTCAGCAGTCCCTACATCTGTCTCTGCTGTGAAGGGTCCTCACATCTCCGAGTCCCCGTCTGGTGTCTGTTCCTTTCTCTGCAAGAGACAGAAAACCAAAACACCTCTCTCCCTAGCCTTGATAATCTAATATTGTTATCCATTGTTCTTCTAATGATTCAAATTTGGTTTAAAATATTATGTTCAGGACTCATTCTAATCATAATCTATGTGTGTGTGAAAGAAATCAAAAATTAGTGAACCCTTTCTAAGTCTAACACATTATAAGCTTAAGTTTTACCATAGCTAATTTATTAAACACAAAAATAAACTCATAGAAATTTTCATATCACCATTGTTTGATGTTCAAACTCAACTTCCACTTCCCCCTTTTTTGACACACTCCCATGTGTCAATTCACCGGAGCTAGACACTTAAAAGAGAAGGTTGGTGACATCATATCTCAGAAAGTATCAGAAATTCTTCTCTCGAGTACCGTTGCTCCAGCCTTGTCATCCCTGAGGATCTTCGATCCCGAAAATGTCCCTTCTCCTCATGTAATAAAGTCTGTCATCCTTCCATGCCCTGGTAACTGGTCCATCCAGAGCTGTAACATTTTGAAATGTACATACAACAAGCCAAACCACACCTTGGTCACACCAACCCTCTTCCGCCCCGAAGATGTCCAATGCCATCCTAGTATGGACTGTCAAAAGTGGCTTTAACGCTGACTATCCTGACAATCCATTTTATAACGTTTCCTGGTCAGATTTGCCAATCTCTGCACCAGGGTTTTAAACTTTTCGCCATTTCCATTAGTTGTTATTTTTATTTAGTTTCGACTCCAGATTTTCAATTTTTACCAGTTGTAATTAGTTTTTACCAATTCTTTGCTAGTTTAGTGTAGTTTTTATTTTCTGAAAATCCTTAGTTTCAATTTAGTTTTATTTGTGTTTTGCAAAAATTAAGTGTAACAAAATCCCAGTTCCCTCATATCAGTCATGCTCTTCTGGTTATCCTTGGGTGTTGAGACTAATAACTATTAACTCTTGCCGCACCGAGTGGTCCTAATTTTGGTTCAAGTGAATTGATAACCTTTTGAAGGCGATTGTTTCACACCTTTATTTAGATGTCCCAGTCCTGTTGTCTCGGGATACATCACGCTGCCTTATCTGGGGTTAGCTGTTTTCTGGGGATGCGGGTTGAGTGGGTGAGCTCTTCAAGGAGGGGGAGTGTGCTCCCCCTGATGAGGTCTTCTAGGTAAGCTAGGTTAACCTTCTTGTGTGGGCTTTTCAAGTGCACTTTAAGGTTAGTGGGACTTTTAGTTTTATAAATGTCCCTCATGACCCCCTGATGACCCAGTATTTCATTTTTGCACACTGTAGTACACATTTTAGTTTTTGCTTGTAGCTCGCATACTCTACTTGCCACTCCTCTAATTCCTGATGTTTCTTAGAGAGGGCAACAGTACCTTTAAAATTATATCACATGTGTGGGGGTGTGGCCTTGCCAATTGCTTTGCCCACCTTTTCAAAATGGCTGGCGTGCCCACAAGCACATTTCATGGAAAAAGAAAGGTAAGCTTGATGTTTACATTTGAAATGTTTTGTTAAACTCAGATTTTTATTTTATTCTTTTTACAAGTACCCCTCCTCGGTGGCGAGAAACTGTTGGTGTGGTCAAGTGGGTGCTCTGGAAACAAACGCTCAGGACAGAACAGTTATCAGTCATGTACTTCCTACAAATTTTGCATATGTTTTATTCCATATTGATCCTCTGAGTGTAATGGTACATTTTAATTTGAATTTATCCAAACTAAACACAATATTTTCTTTATTTACTTTGCTCTTGTTCTTTTTCAGTACCACATCCTATCAAATGTCCCTGTCGATTATATTCTACATTTAATAACTTACTATTTCAAGTGAGAACCTAAATCACGTGGACCAATGTTTATTATTGCATATCTCTATTCTGAATGTGGCCAGTCATTCATAGGTATTGTTAAATTTTGGCGATTTTCCTCTATAAAATTTAATTGACTTTTTTACAGTGGCCTGCTGTGGTTAATAGTAACATATTCCAGTCATGAGTGATATCAATAGTTATCTCCACTGTAGCATTTGGCATTCCCAATAATATAACATGATACCTTAATCAAAACACAGCTAATATAGCACAGTTTTCTTAATGCAAACATCAGTAACTCAAAATCAGCAACCACAGTGTTAAGTCTGCAGTTCATACTTATGTGAAGCTAGAGTCTCCTCCTCCAGTCTCTCTTATCCTCCTGCTCCTGAAAAAACAAAACAAAACAAAGCGAAGCATCCACCCTTCTCTTGTCGGCTGGGTGAATTGTTTATGAATTGTTTATTGGCATTTACTAATCCTAAAGTGGGTGCAGTCATTGTCTCAGTATCAAGTCAGTCAAAACTTTTAGTCGTCAGTCCATCACAGTCCATTCACATGCATACCTCCATACACATTCATACCAGATGTTGCTGATAATGGAGTCTCCCGCGCAACCTATTCGAGCCTCCATCACCAGCAAGATGACGTCATCATTTTAAAGGAAAACAATTCCTTGTTGTTTTTTGGGCCGGATTGACTCGGTGCAATCCTTTTAGATCAGTGTTCCCTATAAGTGAATTTCTCCCAAGCCAATTACAATCATGGAGAAGCACACTTTGCAACTGTTTACAGTAATAATATTTTATAGCGCTTTAAATTTCAATCTTTCAGGCCTGGTTTAAAGAGCTGATTGTTAAATCATGAACTCACAAAATATCAACATATCACCACCGGTGGATCACACCTCTCAGATGTTTTTTTTTTTCTCCAGTGCACTGTAACAAAAACAAAAACAGACATAACCAACAAAATACTACTAAAATAACACAAACTAGGGCCCGTTGCAGACATGTCCAAGCAGACATATCCCTCTCTCGCTTACGAGAAAGAACACAAGCCAAAGCTCACTGATAAAATCAAGCTAGCGCTAAACAAAACCAAACAATCAACCAGAAATTCACAGGAACATTTTGCTTCCTGCCGGGACAATATTGTGTGGGAATGAGAACCTCAGGTGCCGTAACACCTTTTGTTCCTCCTTGAATTAAAACTCAATCACAGAAAATGCCGTACTCCGACCTAAAACTTACACTATTAATTCATCATTTTCACTCTGTGCCACTGTTCCTCATCAGGGCTGTGTGAAGCACAGCAAAGAATTCAGTCAAGGCCTTGAGCCATAAACAGACATCACGCACAGACATTGTTTTCATAACCAAACTTTTTTAGACCTTATTCCTAAAATCTACATAAATGCCCTCTGGGTGACATATAACACATTCTAAGTATTTAATGGTAATCAATGGCTCCTCATAAAAAATTATGCATTGGGATGTTTGTGTGCAGCATTTTGCATATCAGCATAAGCAAAGCATTCTTCATTGCATCAGCGTGTATGTGTGTGTGCGTGTGGATCACTCTTCATTGCACAAGCGTGTGCATGTGTATGTGTGTGCATCACTTCTCAGTGAATCAGCATTCCCGTGTGTGTGTGTGTGTGTGTGTGTGTGTGTGTGTGTGTGTGTGTGTGTGTGTATATGTGTGTGTGTGTCATTTCTCACTCACTCAACGAGTGCACGTGTTCATGTGTGTATTTCACTTCATTCTGAATCTGTGTGTTTGGAGACGTGTGTGTGTGTGTGTGTGTGTGTGTGTGTGTGTGTGTGTGTGTGTGTATTTGTTTCTCTTCATTCTGAGTCAGTGCATGTAGATGTGTGTGTTTGTGTGGGTGTTTGTGTTCATCACTTTCCTGTTCTGGTGTTCTGGGTAAACCACGGCCTGAAGCATGCCCTGGGGTCCTGCCCCCCTCCTTTTCAGTTTGTTTGCGACCATTGCTGCTGCTGCTGCTCAAAATTCAGTCCGTCCTGGTTCTGACCCCAATTGGGGCAGTCCTTTCTCCAGTGTCGATGTTCACCGCAGGTGAAACCTGCATCTTCTTCTGTGTTTTTGTCCATTCTGAGGTGCCTTCTGTCCTCAGTTACTCCTCTTGTCTCGGTCACGCCCTTTTTCGCCACCCGATCATCCGTGTTGGTCCATCACTGTCCTGCACAGTGTGAATGCAAAGTTATCAAGGTCAGCATTCTTTCGCTCGGCCTTACTTTTCATTCGGGCTTGGCGGGCGTCTCGTCACAGCTCTGTCAGCTGACGCAGTCTGGGAATTTTCCCCCGTGTAGTGAAACGGGCCTTAGGTTTAGTGCTCTCCGTCTCGGCTGCATGAGATCACATTCCTGCAGGTCTGTTGACATTCTCAGGTCGTTGTTGTGGGTCCAGCTGTTGCAGCATTTGGTCAGTGTCACGTATGGGGGAGAGCAGGAGTCCAGTCAGCCTCGGCTTTCAGGGCCGGCAAAGCAGCCTGTAATTAAATATGTATAGAAAAAACAAAAACAAAACAAAACAAAAACAAACAAAAAACAAAAACAAACGAACAGGAAAATGATGTTGTGTTGGCTGTGTTATTCAGAGGGGAGACAATGGGGCCAGGCCCTGTGTCAGCCTTCTCTCCCCTTTTTTTTTTTTTTTTGTCTCCCGATATAATCAACTCCTAACCCACCAAGTTGACAGGACAACACCGGTATATGTTAAAATTCTTAAGATCATGTTTAAAAGCCCAAAAAAGGAACTTTCTTTCATTCAGTAATCACTTTTATTAATCAATCAACAGAAAACATGTCACAATTTGAATCTTTTAACCACTAAATTTGTTGTGTCTTGCCTGGTTGGTTAGACCAGTGTTCCTTTTTTTTTTTTTTTTAGTTAAATTGTTGTCCTGCAACCCAGAGGGTTTCTTTGTCAGTAATGTATAGAATTCATCATTTAAGTATGTTAATTTTTCTTTAACCTTGCTGGAAAATCTTCACGTGTTCATGAGTGTAAGCTGTTTCTTCATTGCGTGTATGTGCATTTGTATAAAAGCAGGTTAATTTTATCTTTTCTCAAACTAGGCGTTACCTTAACAGGAGCCTTTCTCTCAGATTTCTCTGCTTGTGTGTGTTTTTGTTTCACCTTTTTGTTGTGATGCTCCGGACGCCTTCCCAACCTCCACAAGTCCGTTGGCCCCAATTTTATGTGTTAAAACTTCTCTTAATTTCTCCTCTAATTCTCTCCTCGCTGCTGTCTTTTTCACAGCTGCTGATTCATGCTGGGTGTGATTCCCATTACCTATAATTTTGCTTCGACCGCTGTGCTTGTGGGGGCAGTTGGTCCAGGTCCGCAGCTTCCTGTATTAACACACTAAGAGATTTATTTAATTTCATTTTCATCACATGTTAAACAGATAAGCAGGCAACACGCCTACCTTGACAGCGTCATAATTCCCCACTACACACCTCTTACTATCTCTCCTTTTTATTTTTATTACACCACAGAGTAATACACCCAATTATGCCCGTCTATCTCTATGTGGCTCCAAATTCCCCCTTTATTTTAATTTCACACTCGTCAGGGGACAGGCACACAACAATTTCAACCACTGAAACGAGGAATTTTAACCTTTTTATTTCTTAACTAATCTAGACTCAACGTTTGTTCGCAAAATGTGTCTTGTTCTAGTCCGGAATAAATGTGAACCCGTGATTACACGGCCGTTCCAGTGTTATTTCCGTAGCTATGCGGGGGCCCTCACCTCCCCAAGTCACCACCTCGGCACCCGGACGCCGCCGGTCCTGGCCGCGCGTCCACGAACAGGAGGGTCGCCACTCCATAGGCAAAATGTTCCACAGGTACACTAGGCATCAACCTTTGATCCTAAAATGTGTATTTGCTCTAATGTCCTCCTAATCAAACACATCAACCGTCACTGTCACTGTGTTCACGCTTCACACTTCACACAAAAAACACACTCAGAGCGCGCCTCACTCACACTCTCACTCAGAGCGCGCTTTACACACAAGACAGCACCCAGAGCGCGCTTCGCAGCTTCACACACACTCTCACTCAGAGCGTGCCTTCACACTCACACACAACACTTTTCCTCAGCGGGAATTTTACACAGAAACCTCTGAGCTCAACTATTAGATCTTCTTAAAGCACACTGCACCATAGACCAAAATACCCCTTTCTCTGCGCTTATGACCGCCACCACGGGGCAAAGTCGCATCATAAAAGTGATGCTTGCATCCCCGAAGTTATACCTGACATCATAAACCAGGTGTTGCTATGTACTTAAATTTTACTTTGTATTATGACCGCAGCCCTTTATACTCGACTGACGCCACAAACCACCGTCAAAACCTCTATCCAATGTACTAAAACTAGCACCAACCACTACTGCACTTCACGGCCGCACCACCGGAACACGCCGTATCATAAACCAAACCTACGGACGTGTTTCGCTCTCGCGTTGCCAGCGTTCAACTGCACCGTGAAGCCAGCATCTGCTTTTCCTTAAATCAACTTCTATTTCATAGCCGGCAAAAGCCAGGACGTCACTGACACCATAAACAAAATAAACAAACCTCGACTTCAATGTACTGGACTAATGGCCGCGTCTTCAGAATAAATTCTAATGTATTATTGCTACAGAAGCCAGTATTAGACAAAATTAAATGTGGAAGGTAAAGTGGCTGCAACTAGTCCAATGTAGTATGTTATTAGTATCTCGGTAGAAGCAGATTACTGCAACTAGTCCAACGTAGTATGTTATTAGTATCTCGGTAGAAGCAGTTTACTGCAACTAGTCCAACGTAGTATGTTATTAGTATCTCGGTAGAAGCAGTTTATTTAACACACTGGAATTCAGCCTCAACTTATGTTGTTAGTATCTTGCGCCAAAAACCAGACACCGACAAATTTACTGTGAAAATACATGTGACTCAGTGAACAGATTAATTTGGAAAGCCCAATATGCACATTTGGTATTTATAATACAACAGGCTGTGCTTACCTTTTTATTTTTGGACCGGTCCTCTGTTCACCTCGCCTCACGATCTCACCAAAGGTCAAATCTGCACCTCCTCAGCACACCAAAGATCCGGGTCACGGCACCAAGTTGTTGAATTCTCCCAATTCTTTGAATCTTTGGGCTGAAGGAGGGACAATACTCGGTGTATCAATGCTCAATCAACAATCATTTATTTCCATACAATTCAACAGTCAGAGCATTACAACGTCCGGACAGGAGAGATGCTACCAGAGGGTCAGGCACATGTCTCAAAATGGTGACGGGTTGCTCAGCTTTTTATAGTCTCTAGTGGCCCCCAGCTAGTCGTAAAAGCCAAAACATCACATTTTTTCTCTGTTACAGCGCCTAAGTTATGACCTCGGCAGTTGTTTCTCTGCTTTCTGTAAGGTGGGGGTGTGGAATGTGGTCTATCTATCTCCCCTGTCTTTAGACACAGAGTCTCCTGCTTACAACCTTCTCTTCATGATTCAACAATTAAGCATGTCAAGAAAACAGTGTAACACATTCCCAGCAGATCAAGGATACAGAGTGATGCACATTTATCTAATGAACTAATATGTGAATATGTTCTGTTAACTCAAAAGTATAATGAGAACTAAACTACATACAGCTCACACACTCTATATTAAAGGGTATAATGTGATCTACAGCAGTATTCTAATTCAACTACTCTGATTACATATATAAGGTAACATATAATAACAGAATAATCTAATAATACTCACAATAAACGTGCATCTGATGTTAACGACGTGTGTGTGGGTGTATCTGTGCCTAGCGTGTGTCACAGCACATTACCTTTATTTTTATTGCATTAAAGGATAAGAGTGCAATGGTCAAGTGGAGATTGCTCCGGGACAGAAACATTTGCATTACACTGTGAACACAACTTTGGCTCTTCGCAAGCACCTGCGCGGACAGCATGCTAATGCTAAGCTAGCCAAGAGCCCATGTTAAAGCTGAGTAAATGCTGACCCCATCCAGCACCGCGATAAAGTGAGCCGTTATTTGAGGTGAAGCCAACCACTGCTGAACTTCAACAGCTGACTGATAAGTGATATCGATAATGGAACCGGAATCAATGAATTCTTATCTATTCCCATCCCTAACTGTTGCCCTTTTAAACATTGTCTAATATGATAAAGTAGTGTTATAACAGTTTAAGGTGGCTCACTAGACCAATGTGGGAGTCATTAATTCAACATACACATGCTGTTGAATGACTATGGTGCCCCCTCTAGAGGGCTAATTAGCTCTCTCTGCCCTCCTACAACCAGTCATAGCATCTTATATAATCTACACAGCCTGCTACTCCATCACATTCATGATTCATTTATAACCATCTGCCTTTGGTGTCCTCTGAAATAAGAAGAAGAATAAGGAATAATTAGTATTTTTTTACATATTATATATAGCATTAGTAGCCCAGAGGACTCGTTTGAGTAAAATCACAGCACATTGCTCTGTGTTGATGGGAACAGATTGCGCTGTGGTGCTGAGGAAAGCTGAAGCAACTAACTGTGTCTACAAAAGCTTTCTACTATATTTGTCAAAGCTGCTAATTAACAAGACAACATAGTCTGCAGGAAGGAGGAGAGAGAATGCCAGAAAGAGGGATAACACAATCCAACTAATGTTGATGGATTTAAAGTATTGATTTGAATGCTGTAGCCTTTCATTACAGATGGCAAGTCAGTGATGAAGATTTACAGACATGCATTTTTAAGTATAAGACTACATACAGTATGAATATGTGAAACAGAACTTTATAAAGAAACGTTATAATACTTTTTACATGGTAAAGAATGATGCACCTTTAGCACAGAAATCAATCTGTCAGCATGAATTCTGGTCTTAGATTGTAAGAAGTACATTTGGAAAATTACAGGAAAAGTTCTTTAAGCTCATTACCCAGACAGCCCTGTAATTATAAAATAAAGTTTTTTTAATTCACAGAGAATGCCACTTTTTATGTACATGGTGAAGAAACAGGAACTTTTCCATCAATTCATTGTTTATTTGTTACTTCTTTTACTTAGTGTAATATGAGCGGCCATGGGGAAGGTATACAGTATATCAATAATGAAAGCAGTAAGACTCAGGAAAATGCAGTAGTGCAGTAAGATAAAGTGGAAAATCTGCCGCCCTTCACATTTTCCAAAGGCACCGAGCAGGCGATTCTGGCCCTTCTGCCTTGTGTTTGACACCCCTGCTTTAAAATACTAATTCAGTCTGATTTCAGCACCCACTTGCATCATCACCTGAGCTTCCCTCTTTTCCCCCGACTGTACTCAGTTAATGCAGTGTCTATACACCCCATGCTCATGTGTTACTGTGTTTGTTTTTAGAGTTGTGTTATCCTTTTCTCCCGGTGATGGGGTTGGCTTTGTTTTGTCAGATTTTGCCGACAGGATTAATTTTGTCCACCTGATTTTTGAACATTTTATACCTGTTTGCCTCAGTTATTTATATTATTAATAGGCACCCACAGCACAAACATATTTCAGATGTGATTTACTGGAGGTGAGTCCTAACAAGCTTTGTGTCTGTGAAGGTTCATCGTAGTCTAAGGAGCTTAGAAAGAAAAGGACTTCTTTAAGTTTCCTTGAAGATGTTTCACCTCTCATCCGAGAAGCCTCTTCAGTTCTAGGGTCAACTGGTGGCGAATCCCAGATTTAACCCCTATGGAAGTGTCCCCAATGGGGTCAAAAGGTGAAAGAAGCCATCTATGTCCACTGTGAATGACCATCTTTGAACAGAGGGCGGGGCTTACGACACCAACTGTCTGCCATCTATAATCTAGTCCCTGAGAAATGTTCAACTTGACTGAGGTAGAATCGTTCTTACAGAGTGAGAGGAACTAAAAATAGATATTGTCTAGATCTGATTAATGCAGAAGATTTATACGGAAGTCAATTATATGTCATCAGTACAAGTTCATATGAAATCCAAACAACAAAAGTGGAAACTCTCGCAGCAGCTGGAGGCATCTTTGCTAATGACTCCATAATTGTCACTTTGAGGAAGAGAAACACAGTCTGCTCCATGAATGCCATAGTAACAGCAATAAATTGCATTTTTTGTTTTCCATCTGTCTTGAGCAGTGAAAAGATTGGGAAATCATCAGCACCTTATTACTGCTAAAGTTTGCCAAAGGAGCATCAGGTATATCTGAAGTGATGACAGGTGTTTTCATAATGTGGCATATTGCGTTTTCCTGTGTGTTCGGTTTAGACTATTTCAGCTATTTGCTCATCATACTGTCTTTCTATTTAGAAATCAAAGTTATTACAACATGATGTTTTGCATTTCTCATGTGGATTTGCTCACTTTTCAAGTTTAAATCAAGAAGTATTAAGACTGAATACAGGCAGCGAGGGTAATAAAGTCCTTCTTCATAAAGCTGGAGCTCTCAGCATGTATAGTTTCTACTCGTCTTGGCATTGCCTAATCATAAGGATCTTTACCGAGCCGGAGAAGAAAAGATGAAGAAGGTAAAAGGTTAGAAATGAAAATAGCATCTTTTCTGTGATGCTAATGATGATGATTAAAGCGGGTATTTCGCTGGACTGCACTAAAATTAATGTTTTAACTCTTTAAAGTCTAGTCATGATCTGTAACCCTAACCTTAAATAATTTTGGGGCAGACAAACTCTGTCTGCCAAATAAAGTTGGCAGACAGAGAGTTTCTGTCTTATGGTAAGATATATACAGGGCAAGAAGAGCGGCACAAGGTTAAGGCAGAATTAACTTTTGACTTGGATGGTGGAAAATTCAATGAACTGGTCTGAACAACTGCATAATTGCTGGGAAAGATAATGCTTCTTCTCTAACATCCTCTGTCCTTCACAATCAATGAGAGTTAAGTTTGATTTAACAGCACAAAGATGCAGCACTTTGCAATTTATTTCAAATTAGCAGTTTTTTCTGATGTGATCCATGACTAGATGCATACTTTATGTGCTACATACCATACTTATATAGGGGTATATATATATATATATATATATATATATGTATGCGTGTATATGCACTTTCCTTCTACGGACATCATTCACACATCTACAGACTCGATGACACATTCATACAAGTTCTTTTTGTAGATGCAGTACCTGCTCCAGCCACAGCTAAAATCGGCCTGTAGAATTAGCAAACCTAAGGGTACAACAATTTATGAAAAAAAAAGTCTGGACAAAGGACAGGAGTGGTTTTGTAAGTAAGTGGAAATTTCACTCGAGATGAGCAGTGCCAGTACGTCTTCATGCACGCACAATCATCCAGTAAGTAAATCCCAAAAGGTTGATTCTGTTCATCTGGACGTTTCAGTGGGAGAAACGTTTCGTCATCATCCAGGTGACGTCTTCAGTCTCAGCTGACTGCAGGTTTCCAACCTTACAAACAGTACATTTGCACAATGACTGAAACCAACACCACTGAATGACACTGAAGTCACTGGATGAGTGATGAAAACACTACGTCCAGAACAGAATCAACCTTTTGGGCAGTGTGAGTGTGTTTCACAGGATGCAGTTCAGTTTCATAGGTTTCTATGACATTATAAAAAAAATGAAGTAACCGTGGTATTGGTGAAAAACACCCGAGGGTGTTCTGAGCTGTATTTGTTTAAATCAGTCTTGATAACACCCATGTGTCATGCCAGGACATGCCACCCAGGATTCATTGGATCTAACTGTATAGATATAAATTCTGGTGTACATCAGGATACAAGTTTTTTTGTGTGTGCGACTCTGTGGGAGTGGTCTTTATAGTAAAAATTCAGCATATACTACAAAATAAAAGACTTAATTTTGAATCCGGTCACATTGGTTTATTCAGTTCAAATCTTCAGTCAGACATTGGTTTTGTGGTATCAGTGATTCACAGACAGTTGTCAAACCCAAGAGAAGGCAAATGCAATAAAACACAAACCCCAGAAGGCAAAAGCTCAAACCATCCACTGAGCACACACAGACTCTGTAGACCTGAAATCTGCCAAGGCTGCTGAAGAAAACAACAAAAGCAGATCAAGCAGACGCTACAAGAAGCTCGGAGACATTTTAGCGAGCCTCTAATTACAGACACGACCCAGAGATATTCCACTGTGATTCTGTATTTGTGAATTATTGAATTTAAGCCCAGCAATTTTCTTAAATATTTTAGAAAATACAACTTGCCACCTCAGGCATGAACTTGCAGCCATTAAGCGTTTGTTTCAAGTTCACCTGTATCCTGTTTTGATGCAAGACTGTGTATTGTTATTGTTTCTATCATATGCACACTTCTTTTTTGCTCTTGGCAGAACTTGGCATTGTTTTTTTTACATTTTTGTGGAGATGGATATTTTTCAAACAAAAGCAGAACTATTATTTTTCTGAAAATACATATTTCAAAAATCACCAAAACTGAAGCCACAGCACTCGACCAGTGGATGCTCCAGGGTCATTGCTTATATGGTCAAAGCTTTTTTCTTCTCTGTTTTTTCAGCCATGTCACGGTTCAAACACACTAGCAGTGGCTGAGGGTGGCTTACAATGTCTCAGATACTGTAATCCTTGATAGTATCAAGAGCAGGAATGTCAGCGCTCAGCCTCCGTTTACCATCCTCTATTCTGAACTTTCCTTGGTATCCTTTCACTTTACAAAAAGGGAAATGCAGGTATATCATATCTCCAGAGGTGTGGACTCGAGTCACATGACTTGGACTCGAGTCAGACTCGAGTCATTAATTTTATGACTTTAGACTTGACTTGAAAAAATGTTGTAAGACTTGTGACTTGACTTAGACTTTTACACCAGTGACCTGGGACTTGAATTGGACTTGAACCGGTTTACTTGAAAAGACTTGATATTTCACCCCAAATATAAAATTTAACATGCATATTATATAGAGATTGAAAATGTGACGTCATTCAGGGGTAGAACCACAAAGGATTCTGGGAACTCGTGGCAAGAGGTACTAGCGCACGCAGGCTTTTAATTGAAATCAGTCACACAGCGATAAAAAGAAACACAAAAATGTCAAGAAGCCGTTGTATTATTAACTGCAATAGCCGGTCGCATGACAGCCACGGGAAGCCGACGGGTAAAGAGATCGGTTGTTATCGGATTACGTCGTTGAAGAGAAATTGTTCGAGCCATGTTTCCGAAGTAACAAAGAGGCGACGGATGGCCTGGATTGCAGCCATTCAAAGATTAAATATAACGTCCCAGAACACTCCAGCTCACAGGTTAGTCTGCTCCAAGCATTTACACAAAGGTCAGTGTTTTTTAGTAGTTAATACGTCATTTTCATAACATAATTGGTGATATAGGTTACAAGCAAGTCTGGCGCTGAACAGAAATTGTCGCGCTATGCTCCTTTGTTTATTGTGCATAAATAGTGAATTGTCCTGACACAATATTGCGTTTCGCTTCTGTTATTATGGTACATTGACAAAAACATATACTTTTATTCACAGGATAAAACAGTTTTTTTGTATCACTAATTGCCCAGTACGATTACAGCATACAGTATTATTGTCACTGCTACATTTCTGTAACGCGTACCAGAAATTATTTCCACTGCTAATTAATTACGGTTGAGCTCAAAGGTCCTATTAATAAACGGTTAACGAATGTGTATTTATGAAGACGATTTGTGAGACTGGTAAACTTATGATAGGTACGATGGTCTTTCGTTCTACACGGTGCATTTCAAGGTCCTGCACCCATCTGTCGGTAAACTGTACCTGGGCTTGTTGCAGTGACCTGAAGTTACTAAACTTCATGAGTGTATGCACTCACTCCAAGAACCGTATGATTATAAATATGCATATAAATATGCTAAGATGAGATAGCTGACTTCATCTAACTAGCAAATGTTGTCCAGGCTACGTGGGTGATGCAGTTTTTTTAATGTGTATGATACTTTTGTCATGCGATTTTAAAGCCGGTCCTACAAGCGCATCCAAGAATAACATGCGGCTTATCTCAGAACTGTCGGTGAAAATTATTCTTGGAGCTAGGTTTAATTGAGCTGCATTTTAAAGAGGTGCAATTTCACAATTTGTGTATATTCACTATTTTGTCATGTGTTGAGAAAAACACAGATTTAAAAATTACACGGTCTAATATTTACATTTAGCATATAACTGCAACATTCGTTTTTCGTTTTTTTTTAAAGACTCGAAAGGACTTGAAATTCAAAATTTCAGACTTGTGACTTTACTTGGACTTTTACACCAGTGACTTGAGACTCGACTCTGACTTGCCTGACATTACTTGAGACTTGACTTGAGACTTGAGGATAAAGACTTGAGACTTACTTGAGACTTGCAAAACAATGACTTGGTCCCACCTCTGCATATCTCCCCTTTCTCAGAAAAACATCAGCCATAAAATGCTGTTGTGCATTTAGCTGAAGTCTTTGAAAACATGCTGGGCTTTTGAGTTAGCCACATTGCATTGGTAAACTTTCCCCCCGGTAGTTAATTAGGTCCATTACTGATAAGTAACCAGAAAATGTGCTCTTTAACATGAAAATCACTTCCATGTGTATCCTGTGTGTGAATCAGCCAAGAGTTCATTTCCAAAGTTGAATATGCCTCTGAGGTTTGACATTTGTGTGTCTGTGTGTGTTTTATGTACTGTTTTAGTGCCAACTGTCATTGTCACAGGCTGCATGCTACAAAATAAAATTGATCATCTGGCGATGAGAAGCTTTTAAAACTATCTTTGCAGCCTGTGTGGGAGAGTAAATGAGGTAAAAGCCATGTAATGCTGGTGTGTGGGCAGGCGTTGGTGTGTCAGTTGGAAATGAACAGTAGATTTTAAAGCATCAGATCTCATGATTAAAAAGAGAAAAGCCTCTTTGCAGAAGAAAAGACGAGGATTCTTTGTTTCTCTTCAGAGTGCCGTCTAAATTCTGTCACAGACCAACCTTCGAAATGCGCTCTACGTTTTAGACGAGGATGCACAAGCCTTTTTGGGATCTTTCATAACATTTGTTGTTTTATGTCTGTCAAATATTACAATATAAAGTGCTGTCCTATCGTGTGATGTGCCATAACACAATGTAGTGTGACATTTTGTAATATTAACTTATTTTAAACAGAACTTGGTTTTACTCTCAGGAGTTGTCTCCACATTAAACACTTTATGATTCAGTTTAAAGCAGTTATAATTAATACACCTGTGAAGACAACTACAGATTAGAAATGTATGGATTGTAAATTGCACTTTACAATTCACAAATAATGCAACCAGTCCACCATATAGTTGTCAAGCAAATTCAGTAAGGTCTGCCTTGTTGCTAAGTAACCGGGTGTGCGTCAATAGTTAAGCTTAGTATTTCTGATTTCTATATTGGATAAAAAATGACTACTTGGAAAGTGATGTGATTTTATTTTACCCCAGCATGTCTCTAACAAATTGGAGAAAAATAACTTGTGAGGAAAAGAGGTAAACCCAAGAACAAAAGGTGACTTATTATCCATATCCATAGCCCCATGCATGAAAAGTCCTCAACATAAAAACCAGATAGTGAAGAAGATGAGCACTGATTATAGCAATGATAGCAAACACAACAGTCTGAAATAACGATTATTCTTGTGGAATAAATCTGGAAAAATCTGCTTGTGGTTTCCATCCCTGTGCTATAAAGACTTTGAACACACACCATCTGATAAGACTGCTGTTGTCTCTGCAGTGCCACTCAACTTTCTGCAAGCTCTCCCCCGCAGCCCCTCTGTACATGAAGACACTTGCATTCAGAGATGCTTTGACAGCATCTGGGCCAGCTAGGTCACTGTCACCTGAAGATTTCGTGCAGAACTTCATTCAGGGAAGAATCTAGTAGGATACCATTTACCTTTATTTGAAACATCTTATGAAACATCCTTTGGTTTGTGGCCTGTTTCAAAAGATTTCCTGACAGGAGAAGAAATACTGCACACGGTTTGGTGAAATTTAGGAATTCGCCCTTACATCCCTCACAGGTTGGCTCGTTTTAATTATGGTATTTGGACAGCTGCCAGGAAAAAACTTTACATTTACAAGCAGTTAATGATATAAAACCGATGTCCGATTGCCCATTAAAGCCTGATAAAATAGGTTTCGTTACACAAAGACACGTTTTAGTTCCTAAGATCTCAAAGTCTAGACTTGGAGAACAATAGATTTTCACCTTTATAGTACAATGACAACTAGAAGGACCTTCAATCATCTTCAGTGTTACAAGTGACAGACTGAAGTATGTTTAATCATCCTTAGTCTGGAATCTAGATTAAGGCACAGTTAGCTCTTTTATGGCCTTCATTCTCAAGTCTAGACAGATGCATGCTCAAAGGTCCTCCATCACCCACAAAAAGGTCCAAAAGACATTACTGCAGATTGCAGGATATAGTGGAGAATGAAGAGGCGGAAACATTTTCTTTGTAACTGTGACACATGGTGGTCTGATTGACAGCAGCTCTAGCCTCTTTCTGTGTTCTGTTTGCTGTTTGGTTATGTCGTGGACTGGCTGTGCACAGCAGGCAGGATAGGACCCCCAAAGCAGACTCACAGGCAGGACTTAAACTCAAAAAACACAGCTTTATTGCTGGAGTGCAGGAAATACACAACTCAACTAAACAGGAACACAGGAAACAAAACTAAACATACAGAGGAACACACGCCATGGGGCAGATTGTGATACGGGACAGACGCAGCCATAAATACACAGGAGGGCAAACCAGGGAACACAGCTGAAGTAGAACAGGAAGCACTAAGATGCAGACTAACTCACAACATGACACAGGAACTGAGGGAAAGAACCCTCAGGGAAACGAGATGGAACAGGGAGATAACGGGAGGTGATAACGAGGGGGACGCGGAACCAGTTAAGGGGTCGAGACCAGTGTTGGTCAAGTTACTTGGAAAAAGTAATTAGTCCAAAAAGTAATCCTGTCACTTTACTGATTACTTATTTTCCAAAATAACTAGTTACTTAGTTACTTAGTTACTTTTTAAAAACATGATCCACAACCTGAATAGGTAATAAAGCAACAGACCTTTTGTCACGGTCCTGAGTCTGTGGACTCAGTGTTTTTCTGTTTGTATTAGTTATCTTTGTTTTCATGATGTGTTTTGATTCTCTTGGGTTTGATTTCTGTCACTGTATCCCCTAGTTTAGTCCACGTCTGTTCAGTTTCCTGTTTTACTTTGAAAGTCTGTGTACTATGTCAATGTGTTGAGTTTTGCCTCCCCTTGTCTTGTCATGTCTGATGAGTCCCAGCTGTGCTCTCCTCCTGTTTCACATTCCCTAATCACCTCAGTATGTATTTAAGCCCTGTGTTTTTCCCTGCCAGTTGTTGCGTCCTCCACGTTTGTTGTGTGTGTATCCATGGTCGTCTACCTTCAGCATCTCCTGTCTAGTTAGTCTAAGTTGTTGTTTATGTGTCGTCCTAAGGTGACTCTCCAGCAAATAAAGCCGTCGTTTAAGTTAATGTTTTGTCTCCGAGTCCTGCACGTGGGTCCAGCCACTGACAGCCACACAACTCATCGTGACAGAAGGACGCAACCATAACATGGACCCAGCGGACTCAGCTCACCTCGAGAGAGAGGTGGACCTTGCTCGCATCCTCGGACTGATGACTCGCATTAGCCACGCCTCAGATTTGCAGACGTTCTCAGTCGGGCTGAATGCAATACAAACCATATTTGACAGAAATCCTCAACTGCGCAAGCTGTCTATTGCCTCGGAGTTCAGCCGTTCGCTGACCCAGGCTAAGGAGGCAGTCAAAGCCCAGGAGCTGGCCCAATTCACCCTCATCTCCTCATCCACACCGCCTCAGTCACAGCGAGCAAGCCTTCTCATGCCGCCGCAGCGGGCGGAGCATTCTAAAGCCCCTCTGCAGCAGCTGAAGTCGCAGCATCGGACTCCTTCCTCCCTCACGTCTGGTTCCGACCACCCCTCACCTGCCTCATGCCTGGCAGGAATGTGGTCGGAGGATGAGGGACCAGTCACTGTTGCTCCGACACCCTCCGTTTTTTCTGTCGCTCCGGTTTCTAAGAGAAAGCGGCGTTCTCGTCGTCGCCGTCCCTCACCGCAACCTGAGTCCAGTTCTGAACTGCTGGACGTGGTGAGTGAACAGAACAGTTGTCACCCGGCTTCTTCCACGCTATGAATTTTCAGCTCTGAGCCGGCGAATTCGGAGTCAGTTAACTTTTTGACTGTTAACTCAGGGCCTGCAAAGACAGAAACTGATGATCCCAAGATGGCTGACTCTGAGGCTGTCTTTCGGGACTCTGAGCATTCTAATCTTCCCTCTTTTGTTTCTTCAAAGTTTGAGAATATTCAGGAATCAGATGACCTTATTTCAGAGTCAAAAGAGGTTTTTTGTCCTGTAACTGAGAGTGGTGTTTCTGGGTTTCATTCTGAAAAGACTGGGGTTTCTGTTTTCGCTTCTCAGGCAGGTTATGTTGATTCCGAGCCATCTGTTTTTGGATCAGTTAATAGTGAGTTTCCAGATGTAGATTATATATGTGAATCTGTTATGAAATTTTCTGACTTGGACAATCGTGATCTCACTCGGGACATTAAAGATGCAGCTCAAAAGACTATTTCTCTTACTGCTAAACTAAACGGGGACAGTTCAATTTCCCAGCCACATTCCATCTATGCTGTGCAGGCTATACCTCATGAGGCTGTTGTTGGTGTTGCTTCACCCATGGTTTACGCGGCTCACCAGCCAGTTCATTCTGAGGCTTCCTATGATAAACCTCATGTTTCCATAACCTCCCCCGAGTTAAATTTCACAAGCCTAGAGTCTGCTTATTCAAAGACTGTTTGTGTTGCTCATTGTGAACTCTTCCAGACTATACGTCCTGTGACTGTCCAGGTTAAGACCAACCAGGTGTCATCTGCTGTTACCAAGCTGGCAAAAATACTTGGTTTGAACACTGCAGAAGTGGTTGCTCAAGTTAAAGTTTCGGATCCATGATCATGTTTGTATGACTCTGTGCGCCGTGCTTTTCAGCCAGTAGCCCTGGACACTGTGTGTGCAACTTCCCAGGCTGCGTTTTGTAAGACTGTGTTTTATGTTGCTTCACACCCAGTTTCTTCAGATACCGCTTGTATAATTCCTCCAGCACCTGTGACTGCCCCTGAACTCGTTTTTTCTAAGACTGCTAACGTCAACCTGGACAACTTAAGAATAGCGGTTTTACCAAGGTCAGCCTGCCGTAAGTCTCGGTTTTCTAGAACCATGTCTGGTGCCATAAACCTGGTTTTCCCAGTGACTGTTACAGCTCCTCTGCTCTGCTCTCCGCGTCCGGTTCCAGTTCCCAGGCAGACTATGGCTCCGTTCATCCCTGCACCTGTATCTGCTCCACGGGCGGGGATGGTGGGCGCCCGGTCGTTGCCTGTGCCTGTTCTGGTTCCCTGGGTGGGGGCAACTGAGACCCCGCTGACTCCTGCACCCGTTTCAGCTCCTCGGGTGGGAGCAGCGGCGGTCCGGCTAGCTGCTGCACCCACACCGGCCCCCAGGGGTACGGCAGCCAGAACACAGCTCTTCCCTGGACCTGTATCTGTTCTTCAGGTGGCGGTGGCTGAGGTTCGACCAGGCCCAGTACCCGTCCCTGTTCCCCGGAGAGTAGTTGCTGAGAGTCGGTTACCCGCTCTGTTGCATGTTCAACAACCATCACTACACCCAGCACGACCATCATCGCGACCACCACTACAACTTCTGTTTCGGTCAACCGTCCAGTCTCACGTCATGTTAGCTGGGGGTTCAGGTGAACCCAACCAGCGTCCTGCCTCGTCTGCTGGGGGTTTAGGAGAACCCAGCCAGCCTCAAGTGTCGTCTGCTGGGGGTTTAGGAGAACCCAGCCAGCCTCAAGTGTCGGCTGCTGGAGGGCCCGAGGAGCCGGTCCAGCCTCATGCCACGTCTGCTGGAGGGCCCGAGGAGCCCGTCCAGCCTCATGCCACGTCTGCTGGAGGGCCCGAGGAGCCCACCCAGCCCCACGCCTCGTTAGCTGAGGGTCCTGGAGGACCCTGCCAGCACATCCTCACATCTGCTGGTGGTCCTGGAGGACCCAGCCAGCACATCTCCACATCACCTCCTGCAGCCGTCCCGCTGCCGTCAGGTTCCGCAGCCGTCCCGCTGCCGTCAGGTTCCGCAGCCGTCCCGCTGCCGTCATCCACATCATCTTTGCCTGGTCCGGCCTCCGCATCTTCATCATCATCGTCTGGTCCAGCTTCAGCTCCGCCATCGTCTGGTCCAGCTTCAGCTCCGCCTTCATCTGGTCCTGCCTCGTCTGGTCCTGCCTCGTCTGGTCCTGCCTTGTCTGGTCCTGCCTTGTCTGGTCCTGCCTTGTCTGGTCCTGCCTCGCCTGGTCCGGCCTCGTCTGGTCCTGCCTCGCCTGGTCCGGCCTCCGCATCCTCATCATCTTCGCCTGGTCCAGCTTCAGCTCCGCCTTCGTCTGGTCCTGCCTCGTCTGGTCCTGCGGTTGCCACGCCGCCGTCGGTGCCAGCTCGACCTGTTCCGCCTCGCCTCTGCCAGCCGTTTTCCAGGCCGCTAAGTTGGCATCATGGCCTTCGGGGACGGCCTCCGGAAGGAGTTCGTCGCCACCGCTGGCATCGCGGCCGCCCTCCGGACCTGCTCAGTGGCCACCACTGCCTTCCGAGTGGTCGGCCTCCAGAACTGTTTGCCCGTCGCCGCCGTTGCCGTGTGCACGGTCGGCCTCCGGAACTGTTTGCCCGTCACCGCCGTTGCTGTGCGCATGGTCGGCCCCTGAACTGTTTTGGCTCTTGTGTTGTCGACTCCCGGACTTTGCTATGGACTCGTGGATAGTCTTGTTTTGTGTTGACCTGTTTTTGGTTTGTTCTGGTCTCTTGTGCTCCTTGTTTTTTGTTTGGTCTCTGTCCCTCCATCCTGGGCCCCCTCCGCCCACCCTGGCCAGGTGCTTTGTGCCTTTTTTGTTTGGGGCTGTTGGGAGCCAGCCCTTTGAGGGGGGGGTACTGTCACGGTCCTGAGTCTGTGGACTCAGTGTTTTTCTGTTTGTATTAGTTATCTTTGTTTTCATGATGTGTTTTGATTCTCTTGGGTTTGATTTCTGTCACTGTATCCCCTAGTTTAGTCCACGTCTGTTCAGTTTCCTGTTTTACTTTGAAAGTCTGTGTACTATGTCAATGTGTTGAGTTTTGCCTCCCCTTGTCTTGTCATGTCTGATGAGTCCCAGCTGTGCTCTCCTCCTGTTTCACATTCCCTAATCACCTCAGTATGTATTTAAGCCCTGTGTTTTTCCCTGCCAGTTGTTGCGTCCTCCACGTTTGTTGTGTGTGTATCCATGGTCGTCTACCTTCAGCATCTCCTGTCTAGTTAGTCTAAGTTGTTGTTTATGTGTCGTCCTAAGGTGACTCTCCAGCAAATAAAGCCATCGTTTAAGTTAATGTTTTGTCTCCGAGTCCTGCACGTGGGTCCAGCCACTGACAGCCACACAACTCATCGTGACACCTTTCAGCCCAATTCAATTTTTTCGGCATGATCCATCATATAAAATCTAATCAAATGGAAACTTCTCTTTTTAAAACTTGTTTTATTGGTTTTGATCTTTTAATTTTATGCACATTGCATCAAGCAAAAATTAAATTATATCAACAGTCTTTGACTTGAAGAAATTGTTTAACATTTAAACCTATTTTCTGCATATTCCAGGATATAAAGTAAAATCATGTTTAGTGTTTACACTTTTTCAAATTGTTGTATAGAGCGCTTTGAGAGTAGAAAAGTGCTCTATAAGAATCAGTCCATTTACCATTCAAATAGATGCAAGTAAAACACAGCAAAAATAATAAAATCAAAGACTCAGCAGCTCTTAAATCTATTGTCACCTGTTTATCAGGAGTGGGGCGGGTGGAGGTTTGCCCACAGCGGTCATGTCAGTGGGAGGATCCGGGGGTTTCTCTGTGAATGTCACGTTCCCGTGGCAGCGTGCTCGCTGCTCGCTCAGATTAGAAGTTTAACTTTTCGCTGTAGAAAGAAGTTTCCTTCCCACGCAGAGTGAACAGCGGATGCTAATGTTTGTGTCACTTTTTACAGATTCAAACTCAAAGTAATGTGATTACTTCCACACTTTAAACACTGCATGGTCTTACTCTCTTCATCACTCCATATTATTCATTGTTGATCTGCACACATGTGTTACCACGAACGTCTCACGCTTGTACGTCACTGTCATGAGACGCTCACACAAACAAAATCAGCACGAGTATGAGGGAGCAAGAGGAGAGAAATGACGGGCTGGGGAGGCATGGGATGAAACAAAAGGAGGAGAACATGGGAACAGAAAAGGGAAAGAAGACCCAAGGACACACAAAAACCCACATAAACACAGACATACAGAGACTGACACAGAGGACAGAGACACAGGGGGAACCTCAAGGACAAGGAACCAAAAGGAAGATGTTGGCGACTTTCAAGCCTTTGAGTCGCCGAGCAGCTGAATAGGGGAATAATGTTGACGCGCCCGCTGTTTAAAACGTTAGTCAAAGTTCCAAGTTAAAACTCCTTTATTTGTTATCAAATCCTTAAAATCCGTAGAAAAACAGTGATCAAAAACATTCCAAGCTTGAGCGGTCAGCAAAAGTCGACTTCCCCCATCACCCACTCATTCACAAAATTTCCCTCGGGCCGTGAACAGGTGATATAGCAATCACTATTACAGACACCACGTGACCCAAAGCTACGCCTATCCATAACAGAAGATAAGAACAAGACAGACTAACCTAAGGACTGCTAATGAACCTAAAACATAAACCATAATACAGAAATTACACCAAAACACAAGAACTCAAAAACACTGGATCAAAATGACCCAGAACTATCATTGCAGTCTAAGTGCTTCTTCGGTTTGCTGCCATCAGGAAGGAGACTGAAGAGCCTTCGGACTCGAACCAGCAGACTAAGAGACAGCCTCATCCATCAGGCTGTCAGGATGCTGAATTCTCTCCCTGCTCTGTCTCTTTTCTGTCTTTATATCTTTAAGTTGTTTAGCGTACACTGAGGGCCATGGGAGCATTGCAATTTCAAATTCCTGTGTATGATCTGTACATATGGTTTTTGACAATAAAGCTGACTTTGAGGTTACAGTGCATACAGTTTGTGCTTCAGTTGACTGATATGTATCTGTCATTGGATTCCTGAAGGCTATGGCAGATAAATAAGCACTCGCTCACTATTTATGCATTGGCCAAAATTCAGCTAACTCTGGTCTGAGTCTAAAATTTAACAGGCACTTCACAAGCAACTGCATGTGTCATGTGGAAAACACATGTATTACCAAACATCAGCAGCATCTTGAATCTCTAGGTCAGGGGTCGGCAACCGCATGCGGCTCTTTAGTCCTTATAGTACGGCTCCGCCTGGTTTGGGAAAATAAATTAGACGTATTTAGCTAAAGTGTATTTTATTTATGTTAGTTCTTTTTTAACTTGCAGTTCTTGCAGATTATTGTGAAATTGAAATATAAAAATAAAATTATATTCTATTATTTTTTCATCGCTCAAAATAAGCGTCACACTCGCGGAAGCCGGTATACCCGCCGAAACGTCTGCATTTATTGAGACTTTCAACCCCAGGTAGGCCAAATATGGATCTTCGGATCCACATTATGTCAGCAGCTGTTCTCCACCGTGAACTATGTTAAAAACAAACACCGCTCACGCCTCACAGATGACAGCTTACAGTCCTGCGTAAAGATGAAAGTGACTTCGTGCAGCCCCGATCTGCAGACGCTGTGCGCAGAGGTTCGTGATATGTTTCCCATTGTAAACATATCACGGCAGACCCGACGATGTTTGCATGAACATGCTTTTCAGCATCTCTTTATTGACCACTTTTCACACACGGTTGCTGTACGCATACAGCCGGCTGTAGCTTTGCAGCTCACAGCCCGACACAGACCAACACAACAGCATAGAGAGCGCAGCAGGGCCGTGCAGAGACGTTTAAAGGGGCGGGTGCTCAAAGTTAAAAAGGGGCACATTGAACCAGGCTGAATAACAACAACACACATTCATCAAGAATCTAATATGGGATTACATCATACTATATCACTATTGTGAGGTGGCGACAAGGCAACGCAAACGTAGCCTGTGTTTGACCTGATGGGTACAATGTTGCTGTTGGGGGGTTTCTGCTGCTCCTGCTGTTGATAGTGCTGGAGGGCAGGGCTGTGTTGATCTGAGACTGTAGACATTAAAAAGTCCATAGGAGAGATGGTAGCTGATTAAACAAGTATCATGAGATAATAACAAAATGCAAAGATTGGTGACAGCACTTGGAACCATAAGGCAACAAAAAACTGTGAGAAATCATTTAGGCTCTGCCTTTGAATCACTCTTTGCTTCTCTTCTTCCTTCCATTCCATCATTTCATATATCACTCTCCACTTGCTGTCTTTCTGAGAACAAGGCACAACTTGCTATTGCAATAAACTATAATCTAATTATCCACACCTAACAACTCTTGCACTTAATCTATAATAAAATGATGACAGAAAAATGTTATAGCCCTGCCTTTAGTAGCCTCACACAGCTCCTACTGTTTCCTCCTCATGTCCTTACCAGGCATGTCTGGACAATGTTATATCATCAGTAATAATTTAAAAAAATCCATATACATAAAACAAACACATGCACGCACACACAGTGATATTTTAGACCTTCTTCAGAATAATGTATATACTATGGGCATCACGGTGCTGATTCAGAATCCTTACATTATTATTTATTACTAGAGCTACAATAATAAAGCAATGAGGAGGAAGTAATAAATATGAAATAATGTATTTATGATGATTCCATTTGTTTCACTATCCACTCTGTGCAGGGGGAAAGCTTATTACATTTTTAAACTGTAAAGATATATTTTTACTGCTGTAAAATCCAAATTTTGTCTTATTTAAAATATAAATCTAATATAATCTGCTTCTTAATGTATGTTCTTTAAAATACAGTGTGTGTTTTTTAAAATATTATAATAATGCATAATTATGTGGACATGCATATTAGATCGTTTTTAGTGCAATATAATCCCCCCAGAAAGGCAGGAAAAGCTCTGTAACTTACTTTAAAACTAAATATGTTCACTAAAACGGTGACAGAGCTACAGACCCATGACAGCCTTACCAAGTGAGCTAGCAGCTATGACCAGCACTACATGTGCAGTTAATAAAAGGACAGGTAATGTTTGTCGTGCTGTTGCACACACAGCACGCTCATTTGTTTCAGTTCCTCAGTTACCACAAGACAACTTACCAACGTGTACGTAATAAGCCAATACTCCTGTGTGCTATAGACTACAGTGTACGCTGTACACCTACTTACTGGTTTTGTTGCATCAGTCTGTATGTAAGAAATATAGTAAGTCTGTGTCTCTGAGTTAATTTGTGTTTCTCCATGTTTAAATGTCCCGGTAGTCGAAAAGGAGGCAGAGCTGTTGAGAAATGCTAGGAGCTAACTGGGCGCTAACTGTATATTCAAATATATTGAATGTCACAATGTTGGCAAAGAGAGGAAGTGACGTAAGATTTGCGCACGCGGAGTACGGATCGGGTTTCCGGTACGGATCGGGTAGTGACACTGCCTTTAGCATGAGGAGCTTTGGCTGTGTCCCAATTAAGAGACTGCACGCTTGAAGTACGCGCACTACGCGTACTACGTACGGTGCGTACTATAAGTACGAGAAGTGCGGAAGTGAGAGGCTTGTGAAATGGGACGGTATACACTTCGTCGCGCTGTTCAGGTTGCCTAGCAACCATGATACTAACTGCGAGACACGTTACATACAGCTTTGTTTGACAGAAATGAAGGAGAAAAATGTTCTGTTGGTCATTCATTTTTGTCATGACATCACTTTGATTAGTTGAATATCTGAGGCTGAGACCACGGGACTGTAAAACATGATTGTTGGGCTTCATTTCTGTGCTGAACAGTCATTTAAGATTAGTTAATAAATAACAATTAGTTAATGTTGTTCATGAGACTAAAGTCAACTCACTGTGGCAATGTAAATATAATATGGCCAATATTATAGTATTGTCAGATTATTATGATTATATATATATATATATATATATATATATATATATATATATATATATATATATATATATATATATATACCACTGACTTTCAGCTTGCTGTGTTAGTGGATATATGACTGACTTTAATTATTACACATTCGCACATAAATAAGTGACGTCATATTCAGTACTTTTGACAGTTCACTCTTCGGCCGCTCCATCTTATTAGGGAAATTCCACATACATAAATGTAAATTTCAAAACTCAACCCCATCATTTAATTTGTTTTTGATTGAAATTGAATATTACTTAAACTCTCTTAAATTAACTTCCAATAAAAAAGGTTTATCATTGATTGAAATTCATTCAGAAATGTTTAACGAATGAGCTGTCACAACTTTCAAATACAAAGTTGTTATGGAGTCTGTCACATTCCCCCCCTTTTTTCTTTTTTTCCCTTTATTAATTTATCCTTCTTATTTCATTGTACTGTATATTGTTACTCTTATTTGCCTTGTATGTCTACTGTACAAACTGAACTGGAATGACTGACTGTTCGCTTTATGGTTTCAATAAAGTTTGGAAGAAAAAAAAACCTCTTCAGCCGCTCCCGTCTGCCGTATTTTGCGGCAAAATTATACATACCCACCGCCGCGCTATGACTTGTGGGATATATGGGACCACGAAGCGTGCACCGGACCACGCTTGATATTTGGGGAAATCGACGGCGCATTTGGAGTATGCATTTGAAGTACACTTCGAATTGGGACAGCCGTCGTCGCGTGGCGGTGACGTAACCGCACTTAAAATGCGTACTTCAAGCGTGCAGTCTCTTAATTGGGACACAGCCTTTTTCTCAGCAAAACCGAGTGCTTGACCGGAACCGGAAGTGCCCTGACAGAACAGGAAATACATTTTAGCGATATTTTCCTTTTAACTAAAACGTATGTATGAATTATTCATTTTAACAACAAATATTAATTTTTTTTAATGGCAAATCTTTTTAGAATTATTTATTTCAAACTTATGAACCTATTTATTCAGAGAAATGCCTTAAGGGCAACACAGTTATTGTTGAGGGGCACAGACAGGACTCCGCACGCCCACACACATAAAAAATAATAATAATAATTTAAAAAAAAAAAAAAAACATTATTATTATTATTAATTTTTTTTTAAAGTTGCCTCAACAAAAGGGCACTTTGGGCACCCATCAGGAAAGGGGCGGGTGCTCAAGCCCCCTCTCGGCCTGGGGCTCGGTCACTCAGGCACAGCTGGCTGCCGGCGGAGCTCACGGGCGCGTCACTGCAACTCCCCCTGGCTTCTGCTCCGCGGCTGCTGAGTGAGCCCTCATCTGGGACTCTCCTCAGCTCTTACTGGGACACTGGCGCGACTGCCCCTCTGTTGGTCTTCCTTGGTCTCTTGTGTTCTGGGGGCCTCTGGATGTCTGGAGCTTTGATCTCCTCCATACCTGCTTCATACCCTGGAGGACGGGGCTGTGGCTCCCCACACTCCCTAGCAGATCGTTACATGGAGAAACCTTTGGAATGCAAGCATGCTGATCCACACAGGTATGCACACAGGTGTACACACGGGTATTCACAGACGCGGACTACAGCTTTCTTGGCTGCTGCCTCAAAGCACATTGTGCGCTGTCTATCTTGCGTGCTGGACAATATCGTTTATTATTTAGTATCTACTGCTAGCTAGTTTATTGTGATGGTGCCGTTCTTTTTTTTATTATGTTGCTCTTTGTTGTTTGCTTTCTCTTCTGTTTTTTTTCTCCATACAGGTGACCCAGGTGTTTTTTTTTTTTGTTTGTTTGTTTGTTTGCTTTTTTATTTTTGTTTTTTCTCTTTTTTCCCCCCCTTCTCATCGTTTCTTCTCCCCTTTGGTTTTCTTTCTCTCCCTCTCTTTCTTTCATTCTTTCTCCCTGTCCTATCCCCCAGTCATGTCTGTCCCGTTTGTAGCAACTGAAAATAAAATAAATTCATAATTATAATAAAGGTCAATCAAATGGACCAATATGGCAAGGCCATGATGATCCACTTGGTAAAATAAATCCGCTTGGCATCTTTCTTGGCCTTAAGACAACAATTCTGATGGCCAAAGATCCAAACGGGACACAAAAAAAAAAAAAATGCTTCTGTTGTGATTTGAAGCTTCTGTGACGCAAAATGCAGTTTTGTATTTCAGGGTGAGCGGTGCTTACCACTTCAAAGATATTACGTCCAAATTCCTTTGGAAAAATAAACCCCCACGTATAAGCTTAAAAACACTACAAAAGACCAAGGATAAAGGAGGACTAGAACTGCCTAACTTTCAGCACCACTTCTTAGCCAACAGGCTTCAGTTTATCTCAGGATGGCTAAAACATACCCTCTTAAATGAACCTTGGCTAGATGTAGAACAAGCACTTTGCAATAATCTAGAGATCTCAGACCTACCATTTATCAGCTCAAACATCCAACGACATGAATGCTTTAAAAGCATCAACATCAGCTCTTCTCTGACAGCATGGTGGGAGTTTCTAAAATTGACGGCGTCTTCATTAATCCCATGCAACCGTACACCTATCTGGAACAACCCTGACATATTACAAAACAATAATATGATAAACTTTTCAGATTGGAGTGGTAAAGGAATCAAATATTTAGAACATATACTAGAAGGAACAGAATTTATCTCATTTGACGGACTAGTTACACAATATGGGATCAACAAGAAAAGATTTTTAGAATATCAACAAATTAAATCCATAGTAAAAAAGACATTTAAACCGGGTCAAGTTGAACTACAAACACCACCAAGTGTGGTTCAATTTCTTACTCTTAAAACCCCCAAATTACTATCCAAAATATACAGAATGCTTTCTAAAACAGATGAATCAATATCACTTCCTATTGCAAAATGGGAAGCGGATTTATCAGTTAACTTAGACCTAAACTTCTGGTCTCAGATTTGCTTAAAAACCTTTCATCTAATTAGAAATCCCAGTCTGCAATTAATACAATACAAAATATTACATAGAGTGCACTATACAGGTCATCGGATGTTCAAGATGGGCTTTACGTCTACCAACAACTGCTCACACTGCCAAACCAATTCACCGGACAATTATATCCACGCTCTTTGGTTCTGTCCACCAGTTCAGAAGTTTTGGCACGAGATATGTGAAGACTTATCGAAGTGTCTGAAATGTAACATTCCAACTTCCCCCTTAGTGTGTTTGTTGGGCAGCTTAGATAATGTCACTTCAGAAAAGAATATCGCCCATATGGTTTTCACTGCCCTATGCATAGCCAAGAAAACAGTCCTCATGAACTGGAAAAATAAAAACAATCTTATTTCTAACCAATATAGAAATTATCTATTAGATTACATTAGTCTTGATACAGCCTCTGCCACCACATCAGATCAATTGCTCTGGGCTCCTTTGATCAGCTCCATCACCTAGTGGGGGTGGGGGGTCATAGTTTGGTCCCGCCTTCACTGTTGTGATTGGTGTGGGGGTAGGGACAGGCTTAGGGTGTCGGGGGGTTCCCCGGAGGCATCTTCCTTGGGGGGCTCAACCCGGGGTAGCGGTCATGTCCGGTTAGGGGCTCTGTTGGCTCTCAGCTAACTGTTTCCTCGCGGCTGTGTGCAGCGGGGCTAGGGGAGGGTCTGTGCTGACGGACGTGGGTTACTGACCTGGTAGCCTGGCTGCCCCTGGGTGGGTCCAGGATGGGCGTGAGGTTCTGGGGGTGCTCCGTCTCTGGGCTGGGGGCCGGGCCTCGGGGGCTTGGGTCCTGGTTGGTGTGTTGCCGGGGTTGTGGGCGGGTGGGTGCATGGGGGCCCAGCCCTGGAGCAGGGTGCCGCCGGTGCATCGAGCCACCTGGGGGGCTCTTCAACTGGTGGGGAAGATTGTCACATCTTGCAGGAGCTTTCCTCTCCTCAGGGGCTCTCTCTGCAGGAGGGGGAGATACAGGAGAGGTGGAGGAAGATCTCAGCCTGGGTGTTTATTGTCTTATGTAGTCTGGAAGATGAGTGGATGGTGGGGTGAGTGCAGTTTTCCCTGTGGTGGGGTTGGGTGGACTGTCCCGGGCTCTGTGGGGCCGGGAGGCGCTGCTGCGCTGGGCCCCGGTCTGGATGGACCTGGGCCCCCTTTCCCTGGCAGGTCGCGGAGTATGGGGGTGCCTACTGGGGTCAGCGGGGGAGCTGGCCCCAGGGAGGGGTCACGTGCCCCTCCCTTCCTTCCCTCCCCATCTCCAGCTGCCTCCCTCTTCCCGCTCCACCACAACCACCCACACATGCAACCTTGGAGTAGGGGTATGTCAACAGGGTGCAGAGGAGGCTAACCCCCCCCCCCCGTCCCCTTCTGGCTGCCTCTGCCTCAATTTTATCCCACAACTTAGACATTCACATTACTCACGCTGCTGAGTGAGCCCTCATCTGGGACTCTCCTCAGCTCTTACTGGGACAGTGGCACGGCTGCCCCTCTGTTGGTCTTCCTTGGTCTCTTGTGTTCTGGGAGCCTCTGGATGTCTGGAGCTTTGATCTCCTCCATACCTGCTTCATACCCTGGGGGACGGGGCTGTGGCCCTCTAGCAGATCATTACATGAAGGAACCTTTTAAAAAAAACAAAAACAAGCGCGTCCATGCTCACAGGTGTACACACGGGTGATCACACCCACAAACTACACCCTTTTTGGCTCCTACCTCAAAGCACACTGTGTTCTGTTGATCTTATGTGCTGCACAATAATGTTTAATATTTAGTATTTACTGTCATATTCCCATATATCATTGTGATGTTGTTTATTCTATTGCTCTTGTTCTCTTCTGCTTGTTTTCTTTTTTCTTTCTCAGCAGGTGATCCAGGTGATTGATATATGCATTTTTTTTCTGCTCATTCTGTTGGTTTTTGTCTTTTGCCCTTCTCCCCCGTCCCTCTTCTCAGCTGTTTCTCTTTCCCTCTTTCTTTCTCCCCTTCTTTCCCCCAGTCAAGTCTGTCCCGTATTCAGTAAGTGAAAATAAAATAAACAATAAAAGGTGAATCAAATGGACCATTACGGCAAGGCTGGGATGGTCAATTTGGTAAAGTAAATCCATTGGGCATCTTTCTTTGCCTTTAGACAACAATTCTGATGGCAAAAGAGCCAAACGGGACAGGCAAAAAAAAAAACAAAAAAACAAAACAAAACAAAGATATTACGTGTATGTAGAAAGGAGTATTATAGTAAAATATTGAACAACAATAAACATAATATGAAGGGAGTATGGGATGTTTTAAACGGTATCATTAAAAATAATTCTGGACAACAAAGTTATCCTCAATACTTTATCGACAATGGCAATATTATGGAAAACACTGCTGATAAGGTCAGCAGCTTTAATCATTATTTTGTAAATATTGGACCAAAACTGGCAGAACAAATTCCTGAGTCACTGCCATCAGTAGACTGTAGTGAAAACCTGATTGATAGGAACCCTAACTCAATGTTCCTCACATCAGTGAAGGAAAAAGAAATAATTGACATTGTACACATGTGTAAAATAAAACATCTACTGATTATAATGATATTGACATGAAAATCGTCAAGAAGGTCATTGAAGGAATTGTAGGACCTCTAACATATATTTGCAACTTATCATTTCAGACGGGAAAAGTGCCAAACAAAATGAAAATAGTTAAAGTTGTGCCGCTGTATAAAACTGGGGATAGACGCCACTTCACAAATTACAGGCGTGTTTCTTTACTACCAAAATTCTCCAAAATCTTAGAAAACCTGTTTAATAAACGATTAGACAAATTCTTAGATAAATATAAATTACTCTCTGACAGTCAATATGGATTCAGATCAAAAAGATCAACATCTCTGGCATTAATTGAATCAATTGAGGAGATTACGAATGCTATAGATCAGAAACAGTATGCAGCTGGAGTATTTCTGTATCTCAAGAAAGCATTCGACACAATCAATCATGACATATTAATTCCTGCTCCTTTTTGAACATGAAAGTTATTTGGAGTTGTGGTTGCTCGTTTTCCTTTTGTTTTGCTTTGTTCATTTGTCTCTTTTAATTCTATTTTGTTGTACTTTTTCAACATGTTCAAAATAAAGATTCAATCAATCAATCAATCAAAGATCTGGATCTCTCACCACTGACAAAACCTTTGTGATCTTCCAGTTTTTCCATTTCCAAAATGTTTTAGTAATGTTCAAACGGTATTTGTGGCAAGCACCTTGGGGTTTCTGTTGATCAGGAGGTGCAGAAGGAAATTTACTAATTGGAAGGTTGGGGGTTTGATTCCTGACTTCTCTATTCTGCATGAGGAAGTATCCAAGTTGTTCTCCAGTGTGCTCACTAGTATGTGAATGTTAGATTCATTCAAACACTTGTTGTTCTATGTCTAAATGCTTTATATCTGTGTCAATGAAGCATGTTGTACAGTGCTTTGAGTGCTCGAGTAGAAAAGGACTTCATAGGAACCAGTCTATTACCACCATGCCTCTTCATAAATCCTAAATATAGGTTAATATTCCAAAACTCTAAAGACAGGTACAGTCTACCAGGTACTTGAAACATTAATTATAACCAATGAATGATTTGGCACCAACAACATGCTCTGCACTCAGCAGCTGAGATGCACTTAGATGAAGTGCTTGTTCACTAAAACTGTGCGGCACTGGTAAAGATTCAGATTCAGCAGTCATTAATGAATTGTCTCACTTAAATCAATACCTGGCAGCCTGTCAGTGCATGAGCTTGTAGCAAATGATTCAGCCTCTCTGTTTTATGGGGAGGAATCTATGCATGCTAATAAAAACATGCTAATCAACTACTGTGATTACCAATGAACTTCCATGTCCTGCTATGCTAATGACTTTCCCCTTACAAAGGTCAGGAAATGGCAAGCGAGTAATCAGTTGTCTTCTTCAACTGTAAACTTTATAGGAGGCACAGAAAACACACCAGCCCACCTATAAAGGTTAGTTCACTTCAATTCATTTCTATTTATATAGCTGATTATACACTGATTAAGTATTTGTATCTCAACATTGTACCTGTCATATGTATGGATAGTTATGGATGCAGCTTGCTAACCAACCTTGCTAGCGTTAGCTTTTGTATCCTAGAAATTGTCTTTTACTTGTGGTGATTGAAAATCCACTATGTTGAAGCAGGCAACGATATTTGTAGAGTTATCATCTGTCATGGTTCAGAGGTACAGTGAAATGGAGAATGTTTTATAAACTTGACATTTTAATATAGGAGTCTGTTAGTAATTAGAGCCAATCTCAAGTGGCTGCACTTTAACACTGCCTTTATTTTGTAGTGCTAGAAGTTGCTACCTCATGTTATGTTTCCTTTTTGTACAGGACCCATGAATTCTGCATCTGATGTTACACTGAATCCCTCATATTACATCAAGCTGTAAAAGATTGCTTTATATACGGTGTGTTGATGATTAATTTAGGCTCATAATGTTAAAAGGTGTAGATTCTGGGTTTTGGAAGAGAGAGTTGTGAGTTGTGGCATGGGGTATGCACGGCTGGCAGTCTGTGGGCTGCCGCTGCCTTCAATAATATGGCTCAAAAACTTGACCCGTGGACTCACCGTGTCTAATTTACGCCACAGTGTGCTAATTTTAGCTGACTTTGTGATAAATGGCAGATATCACAACCGTTCTCTGTCCATTCAGTTGGTTGAGACATAAAATCTTTACAGATTTCGCTTTAGTTGATCTGCCAGCACCACTTCCTAAATGTCCTAATTTCAGCAATCCTACATATTCATGTAGCCACACACTTAGACACGGTGAATAAACCTCAATGTCCTCGGAAACAACAAAACAATGCACGAAAGTTACCAAAAAGAACAGCTTAATGGAGCGTACCAAGATGGATGCAAGAACCGAAATGAATAACCAAACAATCTGTGGGAGACGAAACAAGTAGTCTGGGAGAAATAAGAACTAAGGCATAGGTAATTTAAGAATGGAAATCAATCCTCCAGGAGCTTATATAGAAATACCAAAGGATGGAGTCTAGCAACCTATGATTTACGAGCATCCATCTTATAGTCCTTCTGTGCAAAAATCCTGTTTCTAAATGAGTTTGATCTTCAAGTGAAAATATCACTGAGTAACAGACACACTGAATATAAATGATGGATGCAACGTCCTAATCTGAAAAATAACTCAGAAATACCTTAAATTGTATTCTTTCTGATCGCCAACAGGGGGCAATTCCTCCTACAATAACGTCAATGTGAAAACGGTTTCCTTTGGTCTGTGACTTTCCTTACCCTCTGCATGTCCTCCTCCACTACATCAAGGCTCATGTCTGTGATTTTCCTGTTTTTCTCCTGTCTTAAAGATCCATATTTAACATCCTCTAGCCAGTATGTCCACTATCATCCTCAGTACAGGTCCAAACTATCTCAAACACACCTCTCTAACTTTCTTTCTAAACCACTATACACGTCTGATTTCTAACCTTGTCCATCCTGGTCACTCCCAGTGAAACTCTGCCTCCTGTCTTTTTGTTAATGCCACAGTCTCCAAATAATTAGTCACAGCAGGTTTCACTATCATTATGTAAACTTTCACTTTCAATATTTCATTCACCTTTCACCTCTATCCTCCTGTCACAATTCACCCATGGCACTCATCTCCACCCACTCCATGCTGCGTCCACTTCTTCACCTGTCTTGTGGTGCACAAGACAGGTGATGTAGCCGTTGCTTTGAATGGTTGATCCTACGGCTGTGCAGTTAGAAGATCTGAAAGTCAGTTTTGATTAATTTTCGATAACTTGAGCAGCTTGTATCAAAGAAAGATGCAGAGCCATTGTTTGAACTCTCCACTTTTCTGAAGAAGAAGACAAAGCAGAAAAACAATGTCTCAGAGATCAAAGCTAATACTTGAGGCACCAATCACATTACTGAAAAACTATCCCAGCTTTGATACGTAAAGAACCACAATAATAGGAAGGACAATAATGAATTAGTTTTAATTGAGATAAAATGTTCAGTTAATCATGATTTTGTACTCCTCGGCTCTAATTTAGCCCCAGATATTTAAATTCAGTCACCTTCAGTAGCTCTACTTCACTGTTACACTTGTCTTCTTCTCATACACACATGTACGAAACACTGTGTCTTTACATACACCAGTTAGTTCTGATGCCACACAGCAAGAACTTTTTCTCTCGGTGTGGCAAGTGCACATGTGGGGCATGTTGGTATGTGTATAGCACAACTCTGGACCACATTTCCAGGTGTATTAATGGATAACTTAAAAAAAAACAACTGCAGACTTGAAGAAAATGTTTGGGGTTTTTTTTGTTTTAAAATGTTTTTGTTTTATTTTTTTACAAGCCATCCGACCTCTTAAAGGTAAAATAAGATATTTCACTTCACTGCCAGAAAAAGTACCTGTGAAGTCCAGCTACTGACCACAGCAACATCAGGTAATAGTTTATAGCAAATTAAAGAATTTCCACTTCATGGATTGTGTAATTGATTACAAACTGGTAGAAGGAAGATTTTGAAAATCAAACTATACTTTATTTGTTCGAAAAACTTTGTTTCTTGATTTTTCAGATTTTACTTGTGGGAGTAACATTACCACAGAGAACAAGCGCCCCGGGGAACAAGCCAACAGTGGAGTTTACACCATGTAGAGTAGCGAGTGCAACCCTGTCCCTTCACTGCTGCCAACAGTGTGAGCTTGTTAAAGGCTCCCCGGTGGTACTGTGTGGTGCAGCCTTCATTGTTACAACTGATTTCACACAGCCTTGCTGACTGCATTTTCTTCTTCTTTTCCTGGACTTTTTACACATTCTCTCGCTAACACAGAACTGTGTAGAGATGTCAGGATCTGGTGTTATGCTTGTTACCAATGCACGCCACACTTCTTTATAGACACACATCTTAATGTACACTGACTTTGATTCAGAGAGTGAAGTGAAATCCAACTTCCATGTGCTGAAATTAAAATCTGAAAGGTGAAAGCCATTTGTTGTTTTCATTGCTGCATTTTACACAATAACAAGAGAACTGTAGGTCAGGGAGTAGCTATGCAAAGTTTTGAAAGTTTTGCCATTGGAACATCAACATACTAGCTTCAAAGAATTTAGAAGGTGAAATGAGTATTGTAGGATCACTGTTAAGTTTTCTCTGTTGCCACCTGAACTTTTTGTACATATATATATATATATATATATATATATATGATGTATATATATATGAAAAGAATATTGAGGGGACAGTTTACCCTGCCCGGGATAGGGTTACCGGGACCCCGCCCTGGAGCCAGGCCCGGGGAGGGTGCCGGTATATATATATATATATATTAGGGGTGCAACGATACACAAAATTCACGGTTCGGTTCAGTTCGATACTTTGGTGTTACGGTTCGATATTTTTTCGATACAAAAAAAATGTTCATGCCTTTTTAATTTGTTGTAAAAATTCTAAATATATATTTGAACTCAAAAGTACAGTTTTTAACCCTTGTGTGCCCGCCTGTTCTCGGGGCGTGGGTCGTGGCGACCCCCCGAGGTGTGTGTGTGTGTGTGTATGTTGTTATTAGGATGGTATTGATGATGATGATGATGATGATGATGATGATGTGTGTGTGTGTGTGTGTGTGTGTGTGTGTGTGTGTGTGTGTGTGTGTGTGTGTGTGTTGTTATTAGGATGGTATTGATGATGATGGTGGTGATGATGATGATCATGATGATGGTGGCGATGGGGGGGGGGTCTTGGTAACCCCCCTGGGGGGGGATATGTGTGTTTTATGATGATTAGGGTGGGGGTCGCTAGGACCCCCTCGGGGCATATGTGATGATGATGATGATGATGATGATGATGATGATGGTGATGATGATGATGATAGGTTTGGGGTCACTAGGACCCCCACGGGGCATATGTGATGATGATGATGATGATGATAGGGTTGGGGTCACTAGGACCCCCACGGGGCATATGTGATGATGATGATAGGGTTGGGGTCGCTAGGACCCCCACGGGGCATATGTGATGATGATGATGATGATGATGATGATGATGATAGGTTTGGGGTCGCTAGGACCCCACCGGGGGCATATATTGTGTTATGATGATGATGATGATGATGATGATGATAGGGTGGGGTGGGGGGGGGGTCGCTAGGGGACCACCGTTGGGGCGCTTGTGTTATCACGGCGTCGGTGGCGTCCGGGGAGCGGCGGCGCGGGAAGAAGAAGTGGCGCAGATGGGACAGTACATGACGGCGCAGTTTGTACACACGTGCGCTCGGCACTCGCGGCACAGGATCTTGGTCTTGACGTCTTTGCTCCTGGGACACGCGCGTCACCTTCGCCTCTTGACCGGAGAGGAGTCGCGTGGCGTAGCGTTGTTAGAGGCTGCCTCGGCGGTAGCGCCTCGGGCCGCGACTCTGCCTCCTCCTCCTCCTCCTCCTCCCGGTCCTCGCACTAAAGCCGCCCTGGCTTCGAGCATGGGGCGCGCGAGCGCTTTGCCCAGTCGCTCGAGGAAGAGCCGTCGTCTGTTGAGCTTGCCCGGCATCCAGTCGGGGTGAATTTCCCTCCCCAGCACGAACGCGTTGTAGGCCGCCACGTCGACCATGTTGTGGAAAAGGGCCACGGGCCACCTGCGGGTCTTTCTCCTGCAGCTGTACGTGCTCACGACCTTGTCCAGGTTGTCCACTCCTCCCTTGGTGCGGTTGTAATGCAGCACCAAGGGCGGTTTCGCGCTGCTTCTGTTGCTGCCGCCGCTTCTGTTGCTGCCGCTGCTGCCGCCGCCGCTTCTGTTGCTGATACGGCGGCTAGGCCGGGGCTCGGGGCCGGAGCGATGGTGGTAACGAGGAGCTGTGGTGAGGAGCAGCACGTTCTTGTTCTTCTTGGCCACGTAGGAGAGGATGATCGTGTCGGGCCCTCCTCCTCGTCCTCCTCCTTCTCGTCCTCCTCCTCCTCCTTCTCGTCCCGCAGAGCCGCCGAGTACCACGGATTCGACGGAGCCCACGGCCCTGCCCTTGACGCAGCGCAGCTCTCTGGGGATCTCGGGTCTGTTCGACCGCAGAGTGCCCAGCACGGTGTGGCCTCTCTCGCGATAGAGCCTGTCGGCGAGCTCGCGCGAGGTGAAAAAGTTGTCGCACGTGACGTTGCGTCCCGGAGTCAGTCCCTCGGTGAGGTCCACGACCACTCGAGTGGCCAGGTGCTTTTCGGGAGGGCCGCGCTTGTCGGGCTTGCCGGTGTAGACTTGCATCTTCCACGCGTAGCTGGAACGCGCGTCGCACGCCACCCATATCTTGATCCCGTACCTGGCCGGCTTGCTGGGCATGTACTGTCTGAACGGACACCGTCCTGATGGAGAGAGAGAGAGAGAGAGAGAGAGAGAGAGGGAGATGGAGAGAGAGAGAGAGAGATGGAGAGAGAGCGAGAGAGAGAGAGAGAGAGAGAGAGAGAGAGATGGAAATGGGGAGAGAGAGAGATGGAAATGGGGAGAGAGAGATGGAGAGAGAGAGAGAGAGAGAGAGAGAGAGAGAGAGATGGAAATGGAGAGAGAGAGAGATGGAGAGGGAGAGAGAGAGAGAGAGAGAGATGGAAATGGGGAGAGAGAGAGAGATGGAGAGATGGAGAGAGATGGAGATTGAGAGATGGAGATTGAGAGAGAGAGAGAGAGATGTGAGAAAGTGTGGGGGAGATTGGGGCAGAAACGCAAGGAGAAGAGACGTGAGTTTGACAGAGAACGCGCTTGCTTGCTTGCAAGCGTGGAAGACATAAAGAGTCATGCGAAAGCACAAACGCGGAACCCAACACGAATATACAACGAAGCGAACTAGCCTGTTTTCGCCATTCCCGCTCCTATTCCTCCTCTCTTACCCCAGTCACACACACACACACACACACACACACATACACACACACACACACACAACACACACACACCACGTACGTACCTCTGAACGGCACCAGTCTCTCGTCGACGGTGACCTCCGGTCCCGGGCGGTACATGGCGGGCAACCTCGTCCTGGCGGGTCGAGGTCGTCGTTGTCGTCTTCTTCTTCTTCTTCTTCTTCTTCTTCTAATTCTAATTCTTCTTCTTCTAATTCTTCTTCTTCTTCTTCTTCATCGTCATCGTTATAATCATCGGCGAGGACGTCTTCTTCTTCTTCTTCTTCTTCATCATCATCATCATCATCGGCGAGGACGTCTTCTTCTTCTTCTTCTTCTTCATAGTCTTTGTCTTCTTCTTCATCGTCATCGTTATAATCATCAGCGAGGACGTCTTCTTCTTCTTCTTCTTCTTCTTCTTCATCATCATCATCATCATCATCGGCGAGCACGTCTTCTTCTTCTTCTTCTTCTTCTTCTTCTTCATAGTCTTTGTCTTCTTCGTCATCGTCGTAGTCGTAATCGGCGGCTACATCCGCGTCGCGAGTTTCACCGACAGCGCCGCGGCCGCGATCGCGCCCAGGATCATGAACGCCACCTGCAGCGCGGCCGGCGTCGTCCTCTTGCCAAATCTCCCGAGTCCGCCGCCCCGGGTCGGCGCCTGCTTCTTCTTCCTCTCCCTCTCGGCGGTTCGACTCGCCTTGCGAGCCGCCGTCCTGGCAGAGTTGCGACGCCATTTCGTAACCGCGATCCTCTTCCCCGAAATACCTATCCACCCCATCGTTTTCGTCCTCCTGATCATCCGAGTGGCTCTCCTCCTCGTCGTCTGCGAGCGTTCGGGCCGTCGGGTCGTCGTTGTCGTCCCCCTCGGCCTCTTGCTCCTCTTCCTCGCTCTCGTCCTCCTCCAAGTTCTCCTGTAGCTGCTGCTGCTGCTGCTGCTGCTGCTGCCACCGCTGCTCTTGGTCTTCCTCGACCCCTAGCCCTCGATAGCGAAACGTGGCCGGTCGCAACAACGGAGCCACCGGAGCCGACCACGCAGCATACGCCAAATGCGATGGCGATGGCGACGGTGATGGTGAGCGGGAGGAGGAGGAGGAGGAGGAGGACACCGCTGGCGATTGCGATCCGCCTGTACCGACCTTAGTGCTCTTTGGCTCCCACGGTCTAGTGCGTGACATTGTCTTCTTCGTCTTCTTCTTTCTCGTTGGCACCTTGTCGCCGTTGTTGTTGTTGTTGTTGTACAGCACGCGCCCGGACACTGCCTCTGTAACCTCTGTAACCTGTAACCCCGACACGCTTAGTACCCGCCATCCACGCTCTTATCATCTCGCCGCGCGACGCGCTGTGCTTTCGCCGGGGTGTTTCTCGACCACCTTTTACAAGACTTTATCGTCCACGCTTGCACGTGTGGTCTCTGTCAAACTCACGTCTCTCTCTCTCGCTCTCTCTCTCTCTCTCTCTCTCTCTCGCTCGCTCGCTCTCTCTCCAATCCCATCCCATCCCATCCCCATCCCATCCCCTCGGGGGGGATCTCGCGACCCCAACCTCCTCCCTCCCTCCCTCGGCGGGGGACCCTCATCCCCCCCCCCCCGAGCCCGTCATCCCATCCCATCCCATCCCCTCGGGGGGATCTCGCGACCCCAACCTCCTCCCTCCCTCCGCGGGGGACCCGCGGATCGCCCCGTGCTGGACGGCCAACACGTTAACGAGCTAACTGCGCTAACGCACTAGTTCCCAGCAATGTAATTGAGCATTGCATGGCACATCCAACATACTGTTTTACTTTTGTCCATGACACGCTTACCTTCAAGGTCATACGTCACATGAAAACCAAAATAGTTCCAAACGCCAGATCTGAATGAGGGTGGGGGAGGTTCAATTTGCCATGTTGCAAGGAGAGCTTAACTTCTGTCTCGCTAGCTTGCCCTGCGCTCAGTGAATCTGCATTCGACTACTCCGCCTAGGCTGCACTGTCGAGCGCAAATCCACTGAGCGCTCAACACAGACAGCATTGTCAGAAGGAAAGTTGATAAAATAAATTAAAAGTTTTGTATTGTTCGATACATATGCGTACCGAACCGAAAGCACTGTATCGAACGATTCAATATCAATACAAGTATTGTTGCACCCCTAATATATATATATATATATATATATATATATATATATACTGTATATATATATATATATATATATATATAACCGGGCGGGAACACCAAGCAGCTGGATAGCGTAGTGGTGTCACAGGCTGGGTCTCCGACCCAGCACTTTGAGTTTTCTTTGTATTGTTCTTATTTTTTGAGATGTTGCTAGTTTTGTGTTATTTCCTATTTGCCTTTAGTTTAGGCAGTTATTGTTCCTGGGTTTTCTATGTTTGAGTTCTTGCATTATTCATCACGTATTTGGTATGTTAAGTTTGTATTGTCATGTCTAGTTTTAGTGTTTCCTGTTTTATTCTGACAGTGTCATGTGTTCTTTGGTCATTGTATTTAGTTTCACTCCTCCTGGTCCTGTCATTAGATTCATGTCAGTCAGCTGTTTCCTCATGTGTCTCCACTTCCCCTGATCACCTCATGTGTGTATTTAAGCCTTCTGTTTTCTGCATGTCATGGTCGGGTCGTCTGTTTATCTTACCAGAGTTACAGTTACAGTCATAGTCTTCGCCTGTTTTTCCACCATAGTCATAGTTACAGTCTTTGTCATAGTATGTCATAGTCTTTGTTTCTTAGTGGGTTTTTTTGTCAGTTTGCTTTAGGTTCCTGGTTTTAGCCCTGCAATCATCCAAATAAAGGATCGCTTTCTGTTTAAACTTACAACTCCTCGTCTTCATCTGCCTTTGGGTCCTGTTTCCATTCACATCGGCGCACCCCGCCGTGACAAGTGGTTAGACTACACGCCTTTGGAACAGAGGATCGCAAGTTCGATTCCTGCCTGGGGCGTCTGTATCCAGTAAGGGTCCTAAGGCTAGACCCCCTATGCTAAGCAAGCCTACCGCGGACATGAGCGAGACAGATAAATATGAAGGCATGCCGGCTCGGACGTCGCCCGGATCAACAAGGTCCGCGTCAGGTGTTGAGGAACCAGGGCACCCTGACGAAAAGTGGGCTACTGGAACAAGAAGGCATCGGTGGGCAAGGGACGAAAACAGGGCGTTGTTGGAATGCTACTATGCAAGTAACCCCGGCGGAAGGGGCTACATGAATAGGATGAGGGACCTATGGATTCTTCGATACCCAACATCCACAATGACGGCGAAACCAAGGGCTCAGAGAAGAGCTCGAGAGGATGTGGAGGGTGAAGGTAACGGTGGTCCCCGTGGTAATCGGAGCACTAGGTGCGGTGACTCCAAAGCTAGGCGAGTGGCTCCAGCAGATCCCGGGAATAACATCGGAGATCTCTGTCCAGAAGATACTGCGCAGGACCCTCAAGCTCCCAGGCCTCTGGTAGAGGACCCGAGCTTGAAGGATAAACCGCCCGCATGGGCGTGCTGGGTGTATATATACTGTGTGTATATATATATATATATATATATATATATATATATATATATATATAAAAAGAATATTGAGGGGACAGTTTACCCTGCCCGGGATAGGGTTACCGGAACCCCGCCCTGGAGCCAGGCCTGGGGAGGGTGCCCGAGGGCGAGCGTCTGGTGGCCGGGCCTTAGTCCATGGGGCCCGGCCGGGCACAGCCCGAAGAGGAGACATGGGCCCATCCTCCCGCAGGCCCACCACCCCCAGGAGGCGTCATAGGGGTTGGGTGCATTGTGTGCCGGGTGGCGGCCAGGAGCGGAGGCCCTGGCGGACTGACCCCCGGCTGCCAAGACTGGCAATAGGGACATGGAATGTCACCTCTCTGGTGGGGAAGGAGCCTGAGTTAGTGCGTGAGGTTGAGAGGTACCGGCTAGATATAGTCGGGCTCACCTCTACACCTGGCTTGGGCTCTGGAACCAGTCTCCTGGAGAGGGGCTGGACTCTGTCTCAGTCTGGAGTTGCCCCTGGTGAGAGGCGGCGGGCTGGGGTGGGTATTCTAATATCCCCTCGGCTTGCTGCCAGTACATTGAGGTTTTTCCCGGTGGATGAGAGGGTTTGTTCCCTGCGCCTTAGGGTCGGGGAACGGGTCCTGACTGTCATCTGCGCTTATGCGCTGAGTACCCAGCCTTCTTAGAGTCCCTGGTGGGGAGGGGGGTGCTGGAAGGTGCTCCACCTGGAGACTCTGTTGTCCTGCTGGGAGACTTCAATGCTCACGTGGGTAACGACAGCGAGACCTGGAGGGGCGTGATTGGGAGGAACGGCCTCCCTGATCTGAACCCGAGCGGTGCTTTGTTATTGGACTTCTGTGCTAATCACAGTTTGGCCATAACGAACACCCTGTTCGAACATAAGAGTGTCCATAAGTGCACGTGGCACCAGGACGCTCTAGGCCGTAGGTTGATGATCGATTTTGTAATCGTAACACCAGACCTGCGACCATATGTTCTGGACACTCGGGTAAAGAGAGGGGCTGAGCTGTCAACTGATCACCACCTGGTGGTGAGTTGGATCAGGTGGCGGGGGAGGATGCTGGACAGACCTGGTGCACCTAAACGCGTAGTGAGGGTGTGCTGGGAACATCTAGCAGAGGCCCCAGCCCGCGAGATCTTCAACGCACACCTCCGGCAGAGCTTCAACAGCATTCCGAGGGAGACTGGGGACATTGAGTCCGAATGGACCATGTTCAGCGTCTCCATTGCCGAAGCTGCTGCATTGAGCTGCGGCCGCAAGGTGGTTGGTGCCTGCCGCGGTGGTAATCCCCGAACCAAATGGTGGACACCAGAGGTGAAGGGAGCCACTAGGCTGAAGAAGGAGTCCTATCGGGCTTGGTTAGCCTGTGGGACTCCGGAGGCAGCCGACAGGTATTGACAGGCCAAGCGGAATGCGGCTCGGGCAGTGGCTGGAGCAAAAACTCGGGTGTGGGAGGAGTTCGGAGAGGCCATGGAAAAAGACTTTCGGACTGCCTCGAAGAGATTCTGGCAAACCGTCAGGCGTCTTAGGAGGGGAAAGCGGTGCTCTACCTGCACTGTGTATAGTGCTGGCGGAGCGCTGCTGACGTTGACTGAGAAAATTGTCAGGCGGTGGAAGGAATACTTCGAGGACCTCCTTAATCCCACTGACACGTCTTCCGAGGAGGAAGCAGAGTCTGGGGATGAGGGGAATGACCCGCCAATTTCCGGGGGCGAGGTCACTAAGGCAGTTAAACAACTCCTTGGTGGCAGAGCCCCTGGTGTTGATGAGGTCCGCCCCGAGTTCCTGAAGGCTCTGGACGTTGTAGGGCTGTCCTGGTTGACACGCCTCTCCAATGTTGCATGGAGATCAGGGGCAGTATCTGTGGACTGGCAGACCGGGGTGGTGGTCCCCATCTTTAAGAAAGGGGACCGGAGGGTGCGTTCCAACTACAGGGGGATCACACTCCTCAGCCTCCCTGGGAAAGTCTATGCCAGGGTGCTGGAAAGGAGAGTTCGTCCGCTAGTCGAACCTCGGATACAAGAGGATCAATGCAGTTTTCGTCCTGGTCGCGGAACACTGGACCAGCTCTTTATCCTCTCCAGGATACTTGAGGGTGCATGGGAGTTTGCCCAACCAGTCTACATGTGTTTTGTGGACTTGGAGAAGGCATTCGGCCGTGTCCCTCGGGGTGTCCTGTGGGAGGTGTTGCGGGAGTATGGGGTGTCTGGCCCATTGCTACGGGCCATTCGATTCCTATACAACCGTTGTAAGAGCTTGGTTCGCATTGCTGGCAATAAGTCGGACTGGTTCCCGGTGGGTGATGGGCTCTGCCAGGGCTGCCCTTCATCTCCGGTTCTGTTCATAATTTTTATGGACAGGATTTCTAGGCGCAGCCAAGTGGCGGAGGGCTTTCGCTTTGGTGGCCTCAGAATCTCATCTCTGATTTTTGTGGATGATGTGATTCTGTTGGCTTCATCGGGTGAGGGCCTCCAGCTCGCACTGGAACGATTCGCAGCCGAGTGTGAAGCAGCGGGAATTAGGATCAGCACCTCCAAATCTGAGGCCATGGTTCTCAGCCGGAAAAGGATGGAGTGCCCACTCCGGGTCGGGGATGAGTTCCTGCCCCAAGTGGAGGAGTTCAAGTATCTCGGGGTCTTGTTCGCGAGTGATGGGAGAAGGGAGCCGGAGATCGACAGACGGATTGGGGCTGCAGCTGCAGTAATGCGGACGCTGCACCGGTCCGTCGTGGTGAAGAGGGAGCTGAGTGTAAAAGCGAAGCTTTCAATTTACCGGTCGATCTACGTCCCTACCCTCACCTATGGCCACGAGCAGTGGGTAGTGACCGAAAGAACGAGATCGCGGATACAAGCGGCAGAAATGAGCTTCCTCCGAAGGGTGGCTGGCCTCTCCCTTAAAGATAGGGTGAGAAGTTCGGCCATCCGGGAGGGGCTCAGAGTAAAGCAGCTGCTGCTCCACATCGAAAGGAGCCAGCTGAGGTGGTTCGGGCATCTGACAAGGATGCCCCCTTGGCGCCTCCTGGGTGAGGTGTTCCAGGCATGTCCCACCGGGAGGAGGCCCCGGGACAGACCCAGGACACGCTGGAGAGATTATATCTCTCGGCTGGCCTGGGAACGCCTTGGTGTTCCCCCGGATAAGCTGGAGGAGGTGGCTGGGGAGAGGGAGGTCTGGGCCTGTTTGCTTAGGCGTACAGCCTCAGGGTCCCCGCGACCCGGCCTCCGATAAAGCGGATGAAGATGGATGGATGGATGGATGGATGGATATATATATATATATACATATATATATATATGGTACATACCGTGCAGGGGCCTATGCTTCCATGATGGTTCCTCCTCTTCCTCCTCTTTCTTGGGTTTCTGCTGCCTGAGGTATTCAGTGAGCACGCTGTCAGTTGGAGCCATCTTCGTGATGTATTCATGGATGTTTGTTGTCTCATCCTGGACTGTGGTGCTGACACTCACCAGTCCCCGACCCCCTTCCTTCCGCTTAGCGTACAGCCTCAGGGTCCTGAATTTATGGTGAAACCCTCCATGCATGGTAAGGAGCTTTCTTGTCTTGATGTCAGTGGCATACTTGGTACGTACCACGTACTTGGTGGTTGCAGCTTTCCTAGCGGCCTCTTCATGGTTCCCATTTGCCTGTGGGATCCCCAGGTACATGTAACTGTCCTCTATGTCTGCAATGTTGCCTTCTGGTAGTTCGATCCCCTCCATTCTGACTACCATCCCTCTCTTTGTTACCATCCGACTACACTTCTCCAGCCCGAACGACATCCCGATGTCATTGCTGTATATCCTGGTGGTGTGGATCAGTGAATCGATGTCTTGTTCACTCTTGACATACAGCTTGATGTCATCTATGTACAGGAGGTGGCTGACAACTGCTCCATTCTGTAGTCGGTATCCGTAGCCAGTCTTGTCAATGATCTATCCAGGCAGTGCACAGGTTGGTCAGTCTGGTCTTGCAGTTTCAGCTGATTGTTCGGTCTGCCAGTAGCTTCTTGTCCATCCCTTTCTGTGCCCCACTCATGTATTGACCCATGTGCCTGTTCACCTTAGCCACTATGATGCGTGACAGGAGCTTCCATGTGATGCTGAGGCAGGTTATTGGTTCGTAGTTGGATGGGAACGGTCCCTTCTGGGGGTCCTTGAGGATCAGGACTGTCCAGCCTTCAGTTAACTATTCCGGGTGTCTCTCGTCAACTAGCAGCTGGTTCATTTGTGTTGCCAGACGCTTGTGGAGTGCAGTCAGCTTCTTCAGCCAGTAAGCGTGAACCATGTCGCTCCCTGGTGCTGTCCAACTCTTCATATTGGACACCCTTTCTTGGATATCTGCCACTGTGATGGTTACTGGGCCTTGTTCAGGGAGGTTGCTGTGGTGGTGCTGTTCTCTTATTGTTCCCTTGCCACTGAGAGTACACCTTAGCTGGTTCTGTGGAGAACAGCCGGTTCTTTCTCCTGCCTTCTATCTCTCTGGTGTACCTCTTTAAGCGGCTGGCCAAGGCTGTGAGTCATTGCTTAGCAGTTTCCAAGGCTCAGGTGTGGACAGCTTCCTGTACTTCTTAGGCACCTTCTTCATCGCGCCTTTCTGCAGCTCTGATAGTTGGTCTTGATCTTGATCTTAGCCTCTAGCCTCCCTCTCCATGGAGAGTACTGCCCCTTGTTGCTGTTCAACTTATATCCAAGCATCTCACTGATCACTGCTGCCGTAGTGTAGATCAGCTTGTTAGTCTCGGTAATGGTGGCTGTAGGTATTGTCCGTAGTGCTGGATTAACATCATCTAGCAGACCTTCTGAGGGTACTTCACGTAATCTTGGTAGTGGCTCACTGCAACAATGGCCTCCCTTGTGGCACCGCCCTGTAAACAAACAGACACTGTCCAGAAACATTGTCTATGAGGCAACCTGGTTAATCTCCACTGGGACCCTCGCCCAACATGGCTGCACATGGAGAATGACAGTGGAAAACAATATTTACAGATGCAGGCAGAGGTTCACCTATGCCCTGCTATCGATCACACGTGTTGTTTCCCACTGGTCACCGAATCTGTTGCGGGAAATGGGACGCCTCATTGCACTGATCAGACCGTCTTCACGCGACCAGTTTCACCTGACGATCAGCATGACCGTCTCTCTCGTGCCTGGCTTCTACATGCTACTTCTGGGCTTTTTCCCTTTTTGGGTGCTCAGCCAGCTTTTTTAACAGGTCCGTTCAGGGGCTGATAGGCCCTCTCAGGAAACACCCACAACTCAACAGGTGGCTACTATTAACTAATTTATCAATTGTCCAACAAGTCCACAGCAGATTAAAACAATGACATGAAAAAGTTCTAAAAACACAAATAGTGAAAATCATAAATTTCATATGACTATAAGACAAATAAAAATTTAAATTGTGTGGCAGCTACATAATTCCATATATCGTGCTTCATATATTTCCTGTCTTCAGTTTGTATCTACAATGTAGAAAGTAGTAAAAATAAAGGAAAACCATGGTGTGTCCAACAGTGTACTGTACTGTCAGACAAACTGTAAATAATAGGTAAACCAAATATCATATTTGTTAGCTCAGTGTTATGGATGGATGGACAAGGAATTCTTTGCGTAGGCGTATTAAGGTTTGGAGTAAATCCCGATTTAGAGGTAAAAAAATCTTTGGAAACATTAATTACCTTTGTGACAAGAGCAAAATTGGTAATTAAAATTGTATTTTGTTTTAAGAAATGTATATAATAATTTAAGAACTTTAAAATTATTGATAATCTGAAGAAAATGTGATATGCAGTTAAACTTGTGGTAGTTTTTGGCACATTCACCTGCAGTTATCAGCTCCACAGGGATTCAGGATTTCCTGCTGAATGTGTAAATATGCCAACATATGCTTCGCTACCGTGATTTGGCAAAGTCTCCTGGTTAAATTAGCTTGAAGTGCATAAACAATTTCAGATTAATCCTGTCTGAATAGGATTTTAGTTACATTTTTTAACTTTGCTGAATCACAAGTCAGTCTCCTGTCAGTTTATATAGCACCTGAGATATTTATTCATGTTTGGACCCCATTATTTTTATTTTTCCAAAAATACATGGTTGTAGTGAAAATGCATCCAAAGCCATTTGATAATAATAACATATGAGTTTCATCTTCGGATTGTTGGTTTGAAGAACCATCTTCTCTCACCTGGAGCCAGAGCTCAGTGCAAAATTCTGTCCTGAGAAGCTTCTTGGAGGATTCGAACAGAATATTGCTGCTTGGTTGATATCCCTTAGAAAACCAGGAGGAAATTAGGCTGCTCCACATTTGCTATTATACAAGTTCCTGCAACAGGATCATCCAGTGTGCAGACAAACACAAGAAGAAATGGATTTTTCTGGAAATTCTGTGTTTTTCTTTTTTTCAGAGTGATTATACAGCAAATGATAACTTAAACAAAAAAGAAAAGAATTGCATTTGTACACTTTATATACAGTAATCCGCCATGTAATCTCTCTATATATACATGTATGAGAGAGAGATCAACAATATAGATATAAAAATATATATGATAAATGTGTAAGAAAGTCAAGCAGAGAATATATCACTGACATTGAAAAAGAACAGAACTCTGCGTATATGTGAAGATGCAAATTGTATCTCAGCATGCAATATTTGGAGTGACTTTACAGTTCCTCCCAGTCCTGAGTCCCTGCACAGCAGGACGCATACTGACAGTTCCCACACAAGCGTATCCTTTCACAAAGCCCTGCGGTAATGGGTCTGTGCTGCTTGCATGTAGTCATTCTAGTAAGAATGCGTCCCCCACAAGGCTGCTTTTAGCCTGCTATGTTACAGCATCCAGAAATAATAGAATAATTAGAGTAGCGGACTAGAGACAAGTGTTACAATTTGAGTCCCTGTCCAGATGGTGTAAGTACTGTTTTTGTACAGTACATGGCTCCTGACAAAAATGACTAAAAAAGATTAAACTAAACTGATGCTTGGAACATTAATTTTTTACAGTCCATAGCAGATTTAGATTAGCTGCTTGCAGACTGAAGTAAATCAGTTAATACAGGAATTAGGAGCGTCATGTTGATTCTCTATGACGTGGGGTATAACATGGGGTAGATTTAATGAACCGACACAGTGGCAGGCTCTGCAAATCCTCAGAACTAAAGCTTTCTACCCATATGGAAAAGATATATATAAATCTTATAAAGTTTGTATCTGTCTTGTGTAAAACTTGTATGAAAGGCATATAAGAGTGAAAACGGATATAAGATCCTTTGAAAAATTATATAATGAAACTTGTATGTTTTGGATACTTACTAAAACAATGTATGAAAGTAATGAGAAAGTGGCCACTTTCATGAGTAATCACATATAAGTTTTTACTATTTCTTTTCCATATGGGTAGCGTTGACAGAGAAAGCTAGAAAACGTTTCCCCCACACACTCTTGACATAGTTACAGTAAAGGTACAAAGAAAATTCTCAATATGTAAAGGTTCTATCCACTGAAACAAAATTCACTAAAAGTTTTCTCAAAAACAATCTCAAAAAGGCATACAAGGCAAAGACAAAACCTACCAAGCTCAGTAGTTTAACATTTAGAACAGAGATCCATTCATCCATTCTCTTCTGCTTAGCCTTGTCATTTCTTGCTCGCCCCTTCCTGTTTCAACATGCAAGCACCATAAAAACGTTGAAGAGCGAGTTTGGTGTACAAGAAATTGGCTGGCCTGGACAGAGTCCTGATCTCAACCCAACACAGCACCTTTGGGATGAATTAAACCGGAGACTGCAAGCCAGGTTTTCCCATTCAGCATCAGTGTCTGACCTCACAAATGTGCTTCTGGAAGAATGAGCGAAAACTCCCATAAACTCTCCTAAACCTTGTCGAAGTCCTTCGCAGTAAAGCTGAAGCTGTTATATGTCCAAAGGGTGGGCATCATATGAAACCATATGGACTAAGGATGGGATGTCACTCAAGTTCATATGTGTGAAGGCTGATGAGTAAATACTTTTGGTAATATAGTCTATTTTTAACTTTCTATATTTTTTCATTCTATTTGTCACCCTGGCAAGTACATCCCAGCACTTCTGTTAGGAAATTTGAATGATCACTTACTTCTCTATGGGCTCAAATTGTGATCATAAATGTTTTGTACTTGTAAATCAGGATTTATATGTGTAAAAAGAATTTGTGTGTGCGTAAAAAAGATTTGTGTGTGGCCAAAAAACTACGTGTGAAACTCTGCACTCAAGTTTCATGTTACAAGTATGAATTTTGACCCTATTTTTCTTCCTTTTATCTGACTGGCCAATGTCAATCACAAATTTAACTATCCAATCAGAGAACAGATGTGTTTGGCTCTTGGAAGGGTGCTTTATGGAGCTTCAGGTCCTTGAAGGGAATAAATGCCCTTTTACATGCCAGCGTTTTCCTTCATCACCACGAAGGAAAACAGTCTGTGGTCGTCTGAGTTTTGGGATTTTTGTATCACAGGTTTACGTGCTTAATACAGGGACCTCCACAGCCTTTTCAACAGCGCTGCGGATCTAGGGGGGGCAGTGTGGTGGAAATGACAGTCTTCACTAGTGGGGATGGTTACAAAGCTTTCTTCATTATGAATGAGCATACATGTTTTTATTGAACATTTGAAGAACCAGCAAAAAAAACTGAAACTCTTGTAGAGGACATAAAGTCAGAGATAGAAACGACAAGGAGCAGGTGCATCTAGTACAGATAGAGCTGCTGCAAAAACACACAGGGCCCAGCAGCCAGCGCAACAAATTCTGGATCCTTGGTTTTTAGTTAGCAGTTAGCTAGGGATGGGTACCGGTATCCGGTGCCATGGTGGCACCGGTTCTGACATAAACGGTAGTAACCAGACCGAAAAGCAGCGCAAATTTCGGTGCTTTATTGCGGTGCTTTTTTTTCCTGAGGTGTGATACACTTTAGATTCTAGCCAATCATTTTACGTTTCCGAGGATAGTAGGTGGGCCCAGGTACGTATGTTCTTTTAGAGCAGAGCTACAGATTAAAAATGCCCAAGGCGAAGTGGTCAAAAGTCTGGCTGTACTTCACAGCAAAAGATGCAAACTCAGCAGCCTGCAACAAGTGCTTTAAGGTGATACTGTGCAAAGGAGGTAACTTCTCGAATCTGATGAAACACCTGGCGACGCATAGCATTTTTTTTAAAAGCCAAGAAATGCACCGTATTTGATAGCTTCCTGCGAGACCCCACACCGTGCACATCTACTACGGGTGGGTTGCCTGTTATCGGACCCCGAGTTTGCAACATCCTCCAAAAACCCGAAGAGTAGAGTCCTGGCCCCTAGCCCTGCCAGTGTAGCAGAAATGATGACGGATGATGATGGCAGCAGCAGCCATTCTTCTCTGCGTGAATAGCTTAATGTTGTTCGTGTGTAATTTACGTTGAGTAGGCTAACCACGTTATTAAATTAATGCATGTAAGGTGAATTAGCAAACATCATCATAGCTACATGCGGCTGTCTTCTTGTTTGATGGCAGATACTCCCTTCACCCTGGCCAAAAAGGCTAAAATGACCAAAGAAAAAGTGGAAAACAGTTAAACATGAGAGGTTTTTGGACAAAGTTTGTGTTTTTTCCAAGCACTGCTTCCAGCCAAGAGTGATACCATATATGCCCCATAGCTGCAGAAAAGGCTAACATTGTTATCTTTTTACAAAAAAACAGCTGAACATGAGAGGTTTTTGGACCAATTTTGTGTCCTCCAGCTTCAAACTGTATTACCCTTCAAGGACCTGCAGTTCAAAAAAAATTGACCAAGCAGCTTAAAGGAAGAAAAACAGGGTCAAAATTCATACTTGTAACTTGAAACTTGAGTGCAGTTTCCCACGTATTTTTTGGCTAAGTCCACACACAAATCTTTTGTGACTTTACTTTTTTTTCCCCAAAAAGTAAAGTCACAACACCCACATGGAGCACACTGATCACAACACATGCAGTTTAGTGCAGCTTAAGTTAGTTCCACAGCTCTAGTGACACAATGCGCGCACACACATATAAACACAAGTGCCATTGTAGTGGCTTCTGGTGAAAACTGCATCATTAATAATGCAGCGACACAAGACTGAGATTAAATATACACACCCATTTGACAGATCACAGGAAATACGTAGTGGTGATGCACAACAGCTGCATATGCCTTAATCAGTGTTGAAGCTATACGATGAAGTTACGCTTAGATTTATTCTCAGACAAGCAGCTGTACTGTGGCTTCACAGTGTAACATGGATTGTAATGTAAAAAGTACAAGATTAGAAAAGCAATAAGATGTTATTTAAGTTATAATTTGGTCAAGATGTCTCGTAGCACTTCAGCAAGAAATAAATAAATGGCGGTACTGTCATATATAAACTGGACTTATCAGTCCTGACCAGCTCCTCCCTGCTACACCGCGATCTCATAACCATCTGTTGTTCTCCAAGTGATCGTCTGTGTGTGTATTTCCATCTATAAAAGCTTCCACGCTCACCTGCTTCCTTTCACAGCAGAATCCCTGACAGAAATGGAAGTGTTGCCCTTGCGCTTTGTCACTGACCCGCGTAATGCTGGTGTTGCCCAGGTCAGAAGCCTCTCTGGGTGGAAATGATGACAGGAGGGCGGTTCACCGATGCCATGAAGCTGACCATGCATACAGCATGTCAATTAGAGATGCTCTACTTCTTCAGAGGGAAGTGAAGAGAGAGTCATTGAAGGGAGGAAGGAGTAAACTTTTGTTATGACACTGTGCCAAAAGCCATTAAAACATTTAGTGATGTCTCTGGGCAGTGTGCCTCTACACACACACACCCACAAACTTAATAGCTATTACAGTATGCATTATGCCATCGAACTCTTTTGAATAATTTCCATAAGCACATGTTCCTGATAAACAATCATGTCAATCAAGAAATAAATGCCACTGAACCCTGTGAATATGCAAACGCTTTAAAGAAGATATAAAATCAGCAAAAGCATAACATATTTCTTTCATTTCTCCCTCTCAGCTATGCTGTTTGGTTCATTTACATCAGCTTTTAAGAGCACAGCATTCATTTACAAGTTTAATCTAATTTGCACTCATATCCATTTAGTTTCTGTGGAGAGTGACATTTTTTATCATTTTCCCACTGTACACTGGCATAGAGCATAGAGACAATTAGTGCATGTCTGAAATCTGTGATTTCATTTTTTATTTTGTTTTTTATTTAAAGCTTTTAACAAAAATATTACTTTAACATTTAAGAGTTTTCTTTAGTATAGTTTTGCAGAGTTCCTCCGTTCATACACTCAGATATCTAAGAAAGAAAGAAAAATGATGTGTACAGTGTGGCATGGTCCATTTCCTTGTTACTTCCTGAGTGAAGGAGAAAGAAGATTTGGTGTTTATGATAATTCTTGAATTTGCATTTGTACATTTGTTTGTGGCTCATTGTGCATTAGGCTTATTGAGAAAAGAATAGAATGGAATGGCATTCACTGTAGTCATAATAACCCCTCACAGCACTTTATTCCACGCTCTTAGGCCCACCATCAGGGTTGCATCCACACCTAACTGGTGGTTTACAATCAGCAATGAGCTAAAAGGAAAATTAGAACAGGAACACAGAAAGCCCCGTCCAGCCAGGAGACCACTGCACCACAAAAGAACAAAAGCAGATCTATCAGAGAGATAGAAAGAACTTCCATCCAGCCATCTGTTATTCCACTTGTTGCAGGGGAGCTGGAGCATATGCCAGCCATAAAGCAAAACATTCAGGATTAAATCAACAAGTTCTTTAAAAAAATAACAAAAAAAACCCCACAAGGCCCAAAATATCATGGAAAATAAGATCTCATTCTTCTCTGCAGCACGAAGGCCAGATTAGACTTTGTAACAGCAAATCAAAAGAAGCTGCATGATTCTGCAAAGTAGATCTTTAGACAGACTGAACAAAGATGAACGTGTAGCAGAATGATGGAAAAGTGTGTGTGGACATGTGTCGATAAACAACATGTGAGATGAGATTTACTTTGTTTTGTTTGTTTAAACTTAGAGACAAGAAGGCCAAAAAACAAGTGTCGTATTGAAAACAGTATTTGATGATGTTCATGGCTTTCAGAGTTGAGGGAGTTGTTGTCTGCAAAGGATTTTCATCTAAGTATGAAAGATAATACTTATAAATATGTTAGTTAGTCTAACTCCTGTGAAAATAGAGAAAATTAAATGCATGTAATCCCCACAAACATTAATGCCTTCTTCTTTGATGCTATCCTTAAATAAAAGGGATTTAACCCCCGTCAGACTCATTTCAATCACGTTGCTCCATTTTAAATCCTCAGTTGTGGTTTGCAAAGGTAAAATTATAAAAACTGTAAGTTTCAAGCTGCACTGAGTCAAACTTATTGAAATAGAGCAATATTGTCAGGGTCCTGGGTCTCCTGACCCAGCGTGTTTAGTTCTTTGTGGTTTTTGTATTATTGTACTTGTGAGTTATTCTATGGTTTCTAGTTTTGATCCCTTGCCCTTCATGTTTCTCTGTGCCCCCTCTGTTCTGTGTAAGTCTGTGTCTTTGCATGTTTGAGTTTCTTTTTTTCTGTCACTCTTTATTGTGCATTATGTTCTCATGGTTGGTCTTTTGTTACTCGCTCGAGTCTAGTTTCTTCTGTTCAAAGCTTAGTATTTCCCTCTGTGTATTTTGGTTTCTTAGACCTCTGCCTTATGGTTTATGTCTCTGTGTTTCTTAGTTGCTGTCTCCACTGTGCCAAGTTTGCGTCTCTGTGTCATACTTCCTGTTTTACTTTGAAGGTCTGTGTCTTATGTGAATGTGTCCTGCTTTGCTTCCTTGTCTCGTCAGTCCTGATTTCTCCCAGCTGTGCCCTCCTTCTGTGTCTCATTCCCCTCGTTACTTCCCAGTGTATTTAAACCTTGTGTTTCGCTGAGTCAGTGTTGTGTTGTCCCTCATGCTGTGTGGATTGCCCTGTGTCTCTAGTGTGTTAGTCCCCAATTTAATTTAGTTTACTTTGTATGCTTGGTTTTCTGCGACCAGCAAATAAAGTTGTGGTTTTGAGTTCATCCCTCGAGTCTGCGAGTCCTGCATTTTGAGTCCTCATCTCCTGCCTGCCACGCAGCGTTTCATGACAAATATTCCGGTTTATCGACTTCTATATTTACAAGTTGTTGGCATCTTGTCAGTTTTATAGGCAAAATTTCCCAACTGGGGCAGCAGGCCATGACTCACATTAGACAAGAGAGAATGGTCTTTGTAGACGGGCAGTGCTGGCACGTCACATGCATCAAAACAGCCGCGCCTTGTTTTCTGTACAGACCCACGTCGTGACAGGATCTCCATGCTGCACTGCCAGACCTCCTCGTACTGACGTCTGTCAACTCTGAAGGAAGAAGAAGCTTTACTCCTTTGTCAACGATTGTATCGTGATAGTTGTACAAGTCCTGTTGTGCAGCACGACCACTTGACTGATTGTCAGAAGACAATAGGTTTGAAATTACAGGTTTCCTACTGATATTAAAAACCTTTTACGAAGTCAAGCCTTCAGTTTTCATTTACTTTTAGCCCATATGGTTGAGGTTTTATCAGATCTTTGGCTTTTCTATTTTACTGTAAAAATTAGCTCACAGAATGTACCGACACATTGAGTTGGCCTCATGTCCATCATGAATTCCTAAGCAGTGATGTCTAAGTTGTAAATAAGACAAATTAAATGGCAGGCTGATGAAATACCTACATTCATATGGACATAGCAGTGCACCTACATTTTCATCTCAAGCAGTGCAGCGCCACTAGCTCCATCATCGGGACTTAGCCACATGTGGTTCAGACGCAGCATTCTTTTGGTGTTTCTCTAAGAAGGAATGTTGGGTTTCTTGGTGCCTTTGCAGAGCTAGTATCTGCCATCTTTCCACACAGATGGCACACTCAGGCTGAAGACCGCTGACTTTCTTATTCCAGCTGAATCTACTGATGCGTTTCTCTTATTTGTGGTTTTTCTCGCACAGTTAATCATTTTCTGCCTTTATCATCCTCTCAGTGTCACTCTGGTCTTTGATCTGTCACACTCTGAATGAATGAATTGACTGGGGGTCCCTTTAACAGAAATATCTAAGAAATGTCTTTGGGAAAATGACTGCATGCAGAATATTATGTAGTACAGTAAAAGGTCTTTGTGAAAACAATGTTATTTTTCCAGTAAAGAAATGCACAGAGAGTCATGTGGCAGATGTAGTGCTTAGCTCACTGGTGCCATGGTCTATCAGTCCACTGTGATAGGTATGAAACCAGTCTAAGATTGTTTTCTTCTTGAAATGGTGTGTTATCACACTGCAAGTAGCCATTATTTGATGGCTAAATTGTGGTCACATTGATATGAATGGTAGTGGTATTAAAGCCATGACTGAGGAGCAGCATTTTATCTGTCACCCCAGCAGAGGGTTCATCATGCCAGGCTAGCTGGACCAGATTAGGTTTTCCTCACTGCTGTCTCAGATTTCCGTTTTTGGCTGAAATGTTTGGAACACGGCTGCATTCTGCTTAATGTACATGTGAAGTGTGATTAACAGGCTTACAGGAACCTGTCATGGCTGCAGGCAGGCAGGCAGGGAAAATGACCCAAAATGCAGGACTCACATAGGTGAACTCAAAATGCACAGCTTTATTGTGGGTTGCGGACTGGACAGAAAACTAGCTATACTGGGGAGAAATAAACTAACATATAGGCAAGCAGGTAAACAGAACACACAGCGCAGTATGAAGGTGAGCAGACGTCGACGACGCACCACTGACACAGAGAAACACAGGCCTTAAATACACAGAGGGAGCAATCAGGGGATGAGAGACAGGAGGAAGCAAAACCAGACACACTACACACAGGACAGGGACTATCAAAGTAAAACAGGAAATACAGAACACAGGGAAGCCACATAACAAAACCTAAAACTGGACTCAGGACACACTTAAAGGCTAGGGAGCAAGACACAGTGAGAAAAAAAACCACTACGGTGGAAATCTAAACTCAAAACATGTACAAAACTCAGAAACACTGGGTCACCGACCCAGGACCATGACAGAACCAGTCTTTCAGCGGCCAAGAGACCGTAGTCACAACTAAATGAGTGCGAGGTACAGGTCACCCTTCCACTACCATACTTGACTTGTAGAATGTGTTTTTGCTGATATGCTGTGCTGCATTTCACCAACAATGGTGCTCTATTATGATCAGACATGTCCACTTTGGTCTTGTCTGTCCAGAGGACATTGCTCCAGAAGTCTCGGTTTGTTCATGGAAACATAAGCCACGCTGCCATGTCTTTTTTAGAGAACAGAGGCTTTCTCCAGATAACATTCCCAAACAGGCTGTACTTGTTTAGTATTTTTCTCATTGTATTGTCATGAACTTTAACATTTTTAACATGCTAACTGAGGCCTGCAGAGTCTAGATGCATTGATGGTCTGATCTTGTGCTGAAACTGCTGGGTCGTCCTCCAGGGAGAATTGTAGTATTGAGTTAACATGCCTGGATGCTTCTGCACACACATGTAAACGTCATACTAATCGGAACACTTCCTGGTGACAAGCTAATGAACTACATTTGATTAGCAGGACCTAGATGTACTTACACTCTTAATTCCTATGAAAGCAGTGTGTATATTTCATTTTGACAGGACTCCACAGACTCCCCTGAAAACTTTCTTTTTCACAATTGTTGTAGAGTCAAGAAGCGCGTTTTTATCTCAAGTTAAAGCCAACAAAATAAAAAATGCCAAGTTTTAAGCCTATTTCACATTCACCATTTAGGATCACATTTGTTAAATGCACAAAGACCCAAACCACCGTCTCTCATACATGTCTAATACATGACAGCCTGACTGACAGTCTACAGACTGCTTCTCAGAACAAAGGTGAGTAAGCTGCAAAAACATTTGTTTGCATCATGTCATGGAGTTGACACCAGGGGCTGGAACAGCATGCGTTCTTAGCCTACAGAGTAATTACCCATCTTTACTCTGTGAATTCCCCGAGTCCCTTTTCTTGTCTCTGCTGTTTATTGCACTAAGTGTGTGTGTGTGTGTGTGTGTGTGTGTGTGTGTGTGTGTGTGTGTGTGTGTGTGTGTGTGCGCGCGCCCTGCTGTGAGAAAACTGGGACTCAACGAGGGATGCCAAAGTCCATTCAAAGGTTTCCCACTGAGATTGAAATTACCATCCTTACATTCACAGATGTGCACACTTACAAACATCCAGGCTGCTTTGCATGTGCATGTGTGTGTGTGTGTGTGTGTGTGTGTTCCCTGTTTGGAAATGAAACTGGAAAGCACTCCCAGTGTAGAAGCATTCTTTCTATTTCCCATCTGAGTGTTGACTGGTAATTAAAACTCATAAAAGCAAAGTCATGTTGGTGAAGCATTTACTTCCTTCTGTTTAAAGCTCTGAGTGTTTGCATACGTGTACTGCACTGAAGGAAAGAAGGAAAAGCCAGAGCCAGAGCTTTGGAGTGGGACTCTATGTAAAGATGACCACTTGCTCCCAATGAATGTCCAGGAGAGAAACGTGTGATGGAGATTCTGCCACACTAAAGTAACAATTATGAAGACCACTAAAACTTTAACATTAAGTGCTGTTGAAGAACCAACGTGAGTCGACTCTGCTTGAGAGGTGAAATTTGCAGCATGTCACTGCTCAGTGGAGTGATGCTGAGTCACATGACCACAGCACAGCTAAACCCAACAGAGCATACGAGTATCAATCCAATACAAAAATAAGCATCAATATCAGGACTATGGGTCCGTCTGCCCACCCCATCATACATATTTCAGGATGCTGGTGGTGCAGTTTCAGGTTTTGTTGGCAAATTTGGACTCTCGTCTGAGGAGGCAGAGAGGTGCATCAATGTGTCTGAGGTAAAATCATATTTCCATATAATTGTATGATTCAGTTCAGGTGTGTTGTTTTGAGCTACAAGTGCACTTATTGCTAAATGCAATCTGATCTGATTAGTCAGATTGGCTTAGTCAAATGTGAACAATCTGAAAAATCATCCAAAAACATTAGTTGGCTACATTAAGAATAAGTGAATATATAAAATGCACTTTAGAACAGCACGCAGCAACACTACAACACTACATATGTCTGTCTCCACATCGGGTGAGTGCCAAGTATTTGTTTGTGTATATGGGAGTGGGAATGCACGTTTGTGTCTGCGTGTGCCTGTTCGTCTGTGTCTATATGTGTATATGTCAGCTTGGGTCTTAGGCTCCACCTCTATGGGAACATCTCAGGCTCTCTGAGGTATGGAAGCCTATCTCCCCTCACCACAAGGGAGTGTGGTGGTGACCGGGCCTCAGGCCTCTGGGCACAGCTGGCTGCCAGCAGAGCCCGCGGGCACGTCACTGCAACCCCCTCTGGCCTCTGCTCCGTGGCTGCGGGGTGACCTCTCGTTTGGGGCTCTCCTCAGCTCTTCCCAGGAGGGTGGCACGGTTGCCCCCCTGGTGGTCCTCCTTGGGTCCTCGTATTCTGGGGCCTCTGGATGTCTGGGGCCTGGATCTCCTCCATACCTGCTTCATGCCCTGGGGGACGGGGCTATAGCTCCCCACACTCCCTAGCAGATCGTTACATGGAGAAACCTTTTGAATACAAACATGCTGATCCACACAGGTGTTCACACGGATGTTCAGAGACACCAACTACACCTTTCTTGGCTGCTACCTCAAAGCACATTGTGCGCTGTCGATCTTGCGTGCTGCACAATAACATGTAATATTTAGTATCTACTGTTATCTATTGTTAGCTAGTTTATTGTGATGGTGTCGTATTTATTATGTTGCTCTTTCTTGTTTGTTTTCTCTTCTGTTTTTTCTTATCTCAATACAGGTGATCCAGGTGTTTTGTTTGTTTTTCTTTTTTTCTTCCCTTTCTCACCATCTCTTCTCTCCTCTGTTTTTCCTTCTCTCCCTCTCTTTCTTTCATTCTGTCTCCCTGTCCTATTCCCCAGTCATGTCTGTCCCGTCTGTAACAACCGAAAATAAAATAAAATAAATACATAATTTAAAAAAAAAAAAGTATGCCTGCAAAATAGAAGACTGAATGGACACTTTAGTCATACTGATATTGTAATACAGATCTACAACATATGAGAAAACGGCTTAAAACTTGTTGGCAGCTTTAAGTTTATTTTGAGCTGCACACACAACCTGCCGAGGTGTGTGGAAATACAAAACACACAAGCTTTGTTCAAGTGCAGCAGGATGGCTGTGAATACAAACACTCTCACTGCGACTATGAGAGAGGTGATCGGGGCAGAGAGGAAAAACCTGGGTGACACAGCTGAACTACATCACAATGCAACACAGTACCAGAGACCAATGACTATCAAAATAAAGCAGGAAGTCACAAGACAAAGTAGCTACAGAGATCAGAAAGAATAGAAAGAACACAGGAAGTAAAACTGAAAAGGATAAATATGAACAAACTGTAATCATGAGCAGTAATATTACCTGTACTAATACTAACAAAGCCAGAGAACGTAAAGAATCCAATAACGGCTTAAAGTAAAATAATCCAAAAGTCAAAATGCAAAACTCAAACTCACACATAAAAACAACAATTGTATTCTTATTTTTGTGGCTCGGGTAAAAGTTTTATTCCCTTGCTCTCTCTAAAAAAAAAGGAGAAAAAAAGAGAAGAAAAAAAAGAAAAATGAAAATGGAAAGAAAAAAAAGAAAAGAAAAGAAAGAAAAATAAAGAATAGGTGAATATTTGAAGCCTTTTGCTGTTTCAAGCTGCAATGATCAACTTCCTTAAAAAGCCTAATTTTCCATCTTGGTGTCTTAAAGTAACAACATGATAATTTGGCTTCAGACTTTTACTGCATAAATTAGCGACAGGGAAAAATAGCTATGAGAACATAAAACTAAACTCATCAAGCATAGTAAAGGCAGTATTTGTGCTTCATATCAGAGCGTTCATTGCAGCTTCTTGATATTGACAAGCTTTTAAAGGTTTCCTGTTTTATATCAAATAAAGAAAATAGTGGAATAAAGTTCAGCTAATGCAAATGGACAGCCACTTTGTTTTCACTGTTGTATCCACAGGGGTGTTTATTAGGAGTGCAACGATATTCGTATCGATATTGAACCGTTCGATACAGTGCTTTCGGTTCGGTACGCATATGTATCGAACAATACAACATTTTTAATTTATTTTATTAACTTTCCTTCTGACGATGCTGTCTGTGTTGAGCGCTCAGTGGATCTGCGCTCGACAGTGCAGCCTAGGCGGAGTACTCGAATGCAGATTCACTGAGCGCAGGGCAAGCTAGCGAGACAGAAGTTAAGCTCTCCTTGCAACATGGCAAATTGAACCTCCCCCACCCTCATTCAGATCTGGCGTTTGGAATTATTTTGGTTTTCATGTGACGTATGACCCTGAAGGTAAGCACGTCATGGACAAAAGTAAAACAGTATGTTGGATGCGCCATGCAATGCTCAATTACATGGGTGGGAACTAGTGTGTTAGCGCAGTTAGCTCGTTAACGTGTTGGCCATCCAGCCCCACGCACGGGGCGATCCGCGGTAGCTCGTTAACGGAGATTTGCCGTGTTGTGGCGTTAACGTCATTTCAACGAGATTAACGCTGACAGCACTAGTGGGAACACAACGAATATGACTGCACATTTACTCCGACATCATCCTAGTGCAAAGACAAGTGGAAGCAGACAAAAACAACAAGCACGCATGCTACAAACTTTACCCGAGTCATTTAGACAGCCGTTAGCACATGAATCTCCTTATGAGGACCTGATATGTTTAAAATTATAAATATATATTTATAATTTTAATAAATGACAAATTAAAAAGGCATGAACATTTTTTTTGTATCGAAAAAATATCGAACCGTGACACCAAAGTATCGAACTGAACCGAACCGTGAATTATGTGTATCGTTGCACCCAGTGTTTATGGTGTGCAATCCTCCCAGTGCACATCTCTCACCCTTTATGTCTTCTGCTAAATGGCAGACGAAGGATTTTTGTAGGATTTCTCCAAGAAACCAACATCAGACAAAAAGCAAGTGGCCTAGTAATAATTCTGTCACACAGGCCACAGCTGTCTCATCTACTCGGGCAGATAAGGCCTGGGAAGGGCTTTCCGTCTTTGTGGAAGTTCTTGAGTTCACAGCTGGAGAATATGTGGTCATAGTCCTTTAGAGAGGAGCTGTAAACAAAAGAAAACAAAATGCTGTTTGGTACCTCTTGGAGAGTTCAGGTCCATCACTTCTCCCCCTTGCTCCCCATCCAACACCCTGTTGTGTTTAGGTATCTCTGTTGCGTTGTCATTCCTCATCTCTTTGCACTCAGTGAAAATATTTGTTTTCCCCACAAAATCTTGTGCCTTTGCAGTCTGGCATTCTTCCCGCAGCAAAAAAAAGGGTAGTGACTTAAACCTGCAGCACATAAGGGGATAGAGGAGCAAAGCACAATTGGCTGGGGCTTAACTTACTTTACATAATTGTTGCCTATAAACACATTCTCCACATCAGAGGTTTAAGCGCCTGATACGGTTAGCGGAGAAAGAGGAATGAAGCTGTCGCAAGCTATCCTCACGATTTAGATGGAGAGGAGGAGAAAGAGGCAGCAAGGGGGTGCGGGATGCGTACAGGGAGTCAGAATGGTGGGCGGTGGGGGGGTTGTGGGGGAGAAAAGCAAGAGAGTCAGCAAACCAGAAATCAGGTGAAATGTAAGTTATCAGCAGCATGTTTTGGCTGTTGATGCTTCATTAAGCTAAACTGTGCAGGACTCACAGCCTGTTCAGGACAAATGGCCTGCTCCTTCCTACATCGTGTACTTCCTAATCCTATTCTTTGCATACTCGTGCATGTCACAGATACTTTCTAGCAGGCACATGAAGGTGCAGAGACGTGTACACTGCACTTCAGTACATCCAGTACACTCTGCTTTATTCCCACAGTGTACCTTGCCATTCCCTGTTTCTCACTGTTTATTGATGAGTCGCGTACTGAACAAACATGAACAAGCAAATCTCCACAGCTCCATTTAGCTCAGCTGTAGTTCATACTACATTGCTTTCTTGTTAAAAGCATATTAAAAAAAACAGAACGCCACCAACAACCCTAATTTGATTGCTCAGTGGTAAATAACAGCTTCCTGAGATATTAGCCTCACTGACAGTGCTTCAGCGGGCTCGTTTTTTTTTAAGACCACACACACAGGCAGCATAACTCACAGTCGTCTTTTGGCACCTTCTTTTTTTGTGCTCGTGCTCAAAGTTTTTCCAGGTTTAAAAGATTAAAGCGTCTTATTTTCAAAGCTGGAGAAGCTAACTGTAAATTCACCATTCAAATGATGAAGGGCAGTTTAAGTCCAGCACAGATGCAATCATGTTTGCATACTCTCAGGCAAGTGTTTACTGAGGTGACAGAACAAGGAGCTGAAGGTCACTTTCCCATCCACTATGCAACAACATTTCTGTTTGGAACCAAAACAGCTGCCCCCTGCTGGGCAGGAGGAAGAATGCAGGTTGTGGAGCCCTCTTCACTTCAGCTTGACTGAAGCTACTGGATGTATTTCAGTCTGTGGTTTACTTGCATTTACCTCAGTGCCTGTTGTCAATACCAGTTAGACTGTGAACTGCTGGACCTGCTGCTTTACTGCTACACATTTATAGTTGGATAATATTTTAATAGCAGACACAAATATAGCTTCACCTTTTTTTCTAGCTTTAACTTTGGCCAGTGCAAACATTTATAATTCAGACAAACATGTAATCATTTCTGTTTATTCATGTTCATTGGTGTTTCCACTGCAAACCATCCCCGTGTGTGTGTGTGTGTGTGTGTGTGTGTGTGTGTGTGTGTGTGTGTACATCTTAGTGAGCAGTACCTCACTCTGGCCAGGAGCTGACTAATGAGCCACAGTCTTAGTATCCGAAGTGCCGAATAAACTGGAATGCAAGCCAGTTCAGGTCCAACATGCAGCCAACTCGAGTGCAGTGTTGAAACCTGAAGCCTCCACTGCACATACATGCAGAACAGACTACAGCAGTAAAGCTATATAAAGACTTTTACCACTGCAGCAAAATAAAGGAGATCTTCTGTGTAGTAAAACATTTGCATATTTACAGTTAGTGGATTTCTCAGGGAGGAAGTGCGTGTTATTAGAAAAATTTACAGAATTAAATTTACTTCTACTTATTTTTTGCTGCAGATGAACTTTGAGTGTCAGTATGACTGAGCGTTAAGGGATTAACTTGCCAATTACAGGATTTCTCACAAAAATTATTAGTCAGCACTGAATATTTATTAACTATGGTGGAAACTCCACATGCACAAGCTACAGGCTCTGGGCAGCCTGAATGTACTGAGCTGAGATGTTAAATGCAGCAGAGCATGTAGATGTTGTGCTTACATATTGTTGTGTTAAAGCTGTTGACAAAGCCAGCGGTTAATGTTTGAGGCCTGTTTACTTTGTGGAAGAACTTTTCATTTGCAGTGTTTCCTTGGACATTTCATGTATTTCTGTCTTTGTAATCTGATTTATAACTTATATAAAATTATAAGAGTAGCTCTTATAAAATTGAGTAACAGCTCTGCAAATATAGGACTGAAATGAGCAACTTTGGGCTCTGTGCCTAAAGAAAAAGGACAGAAGCCATTGCAGATGGATGATCTGGCATCAGTGGGCAAAGCTTCATGGTAAACTGGAAAAAAGCTTCTTCACATGAAGCAATAATTTTGTTTAAAAGACACCTGAAACCTGTAAAATCAAAGTTTTACTTAATCAAACTGTTTATATCAAGTACATTTACTTAATGATAAGTTACAATATACATACAGATACAACAGATACAATTTACAGCAGCTGTGAGAGTGGATATGTCTCCCCTGCACTCAGCAGCACCACACTCTGGCTTCGGCTAGACAGAAACAGGAGATCAGCTGGCTCGCTTCCAAAGTCCCACTCCTGCCCGTACAGTCTGACCTCAAGCCTTACTCTGTCAGACGCATGGCTTTTAAAGGTGCGACACATGGATAACTATCTCAGGTAGGTCAGGTCATCTCGTTACTTACTGATGATTCCTCTGTACAGCCACAGAGGTTCTTAACATTGCCGCCTCTATTCCATTCAGTGGTGTCTGGCACAAACCGATGATTTCTGACAGTTTTACAGCCAACGCTGTCGTCCAAGAAGAACACAGCTCAGTCTGTATTTGCCCATAACAACAGCTCATTTTTTGGGTGTCAGTGATTTAGTTCATTGGTTTGATAGTCTGTCCTAATCGTTTCCCTTGGATCAGCAATCATGACCACCACCACCACCACAGGAGAGAGAGCAGAAAAGCTCAACAGATATGCAGAAATCTAAAACTCCATGTTGTCTCTTCCAGATGAAGTAGTGACTCTCCTCCCTCTGCCATTAAACATATGAGCACGTCTTATTTTGCCGGTTTAATAATAATAATAAAAACAGTCCAAGTTTAACAGACTTAATCCCAAGTCCTCTTCCTCTGTCCTCCTTTGATGACTGTGAAAAATTTCTTTGCTTGTAAAATGAATGTTATCAGGTCAAAGTTCAAGTCTGGATCTTCTCAACCTGCCCGAGTGTCTCATCGAGTTCTGTTGTCAGTGTTTATACTGATTTACATGACAGATGTACTCTCACACGCTGCCTGTCACCTGCCTTCTCCTCGTAATAAATCAGTCCTTCTTCATGAGCTGAGCTAAAAGCTAGAAATTCCAATCCTCTTACCTGCATAACCACAGCACTGAAACTGCATTACTGAATTTGAATTGAATTTTGTAACCTTGCTGTGTCGATGCTGCCCAGCTGTATTTTTTCTGTTAAAGCTTCCAGTAAGTGAGCAGCTTCTTCTACCCCAACAAATGCTTCAGTTCCATAATAATGGCATGTAGTCATCTCCATCTCAATTCTGGCCAAACTGAAGTTTTTGTCTTTGGTCCTGACAGTTTCTCTGAGGAGGTCAGTCATTACATCAGCCCGCTTCTTCAGAAAGATCACATCCTGCTTACAGCACAGATACTGAGACTTTATAACTGCAGCGTCCCAGATCATCTGATCAGAGTCTCCGTTCTTTGCTCTCATTTTAAAACCGGAGGCAACCGCGCCTTTGATCCAGCTGACCTAACAGACGGAGGAAGGCTACGAGGAGCTACAACCTCAAACTACAGAAACTCATCTTCACCTTCATCTTTCTTCCATGAACTGTGGCCATAGTTTACATGTAACATGTTTGTTGTGATCACCGTAAGACTGTGTGCTTGATTCTGTAACATGTGTCCTTGAGTCTGTGCTTTTGTTCAAACTGTACAGACTTATGTTACTGCATGTTTGAAAATGTGCTCAACAAATAAAGTTGCCATTATTTTAAACCACGATCCAGTGCTGACATTACTTTGAAATAAGGAATGATTTAAAAAGTCTCTTATTACAACTTCAGCACTTGCACAACATTATTAAAATAACCTACAGAGCCATGCAGATCCAGTAAAGAAAGGCTTTGCCAAACTTACTGTGAGTCAAAAGTTTAACAGAGTATTTGAAGCCACCTTGTAAGTCTGCTCACTGTAACGGTACATTCTGCTGTCCTCGCCATATTTCGTGGCTTTGTCTGCTGTGGTGGCTTCGATCTCTCGCTTTATCTGCTGCCTTCTTCTCTTTCTCTGAACTAACGATACATTCTCATAAATATCCACTCATAAAACTCTGGGGAATATGTTCTTCCTTTCTTCTGCTACACATAAGCTGCAGAACACTTTATGTGAAAATGAACAAGTTATTGTGAGAGCCAACAAGCTATACTCACCAACATGCGGGGGGGGGTGGAGATGAGGGGGGAGAGAAAGAGCAGAGCAAGAAGTCAGGAATAAAGAGGAGAGGTGCAGGACAATGAGTGGGAGAGTTGGGAGGAAAAGGAGAGGAGACGGGAGAGGTTAGCAGGAGACAGCAAGCAAATGAGCAAGAGAAGGTAGGAAGGAGGGAGAAGTGTAGTGTGGGAGGAAGAAGAGGAGGAGATGAGGGAAGAAGGTCAGTGATGAAGTGGCAGACAGCCTGCCAGACTCCCCGTGGCTCTGAAATACTGACTCACAGACTGGATAGATGGAAGTCGACCATGGAAAGAGGGAAAAAAGAGGAATGACCAACTTACTAACCAGTTAGTTTACAAGTCACTCTGCATCATGCGATACAAAGCACCTGATGTGTACATGTATGTGTTGTTTTGAGTGTCACTGAATGTGTTCTTGAGGAGATGAGATCTGATAAGTCAGCGTACAGTATAGCTACCTATACTCACCTTTTTACTGTAATATGGCCAATTTACTAACAGAAACCTTTGATTGGAACCGAACAGATGCAGAACTTTCTAACGTATCATACAAACGTATAACGTTCGCGACTCATTCTAGTTTTTTTCCAGTGCAGTAATGAGTGAAATGCAACTAAAATATCCTTTACAGCGAGGGCTGTGAATTTATGGACACAAACACTCTTTATTTTTGTTGATTAGCCAAACGACCGATATCAGTACATGAATTAAAATAAGTCCACACAGGATCAGTCAGCCCAAGGCATCTGTGGCTGATCCTAATAGGACCAGCCGAAAAAAGAACTGTGAATATTCAACTCACATTTATCTAATAAACTGGGGCCGAACATGCAGCTTTTATCAGAGGGTAAGCACAACCAGGTCTGTAGGAATCACAGCTTTTTCCATTTCTACCCACCTCTCTTATTGACAGCTGTGAGGAATTCCTTCTTTATTTCATCAAATAATCATGTAAAAGGTTAATTTATTACCTCAAAATCAGAATAAATGGAGATCTAGAGTGAAAAGGCATCAATAGGGTGCAAACGCAAAACTAATCCATGGCACAGAGGAGAGAAAACAGCATCCACCTGGAAGAAACTGGATAATCACAGGATCTTTTTCATTTTGGAAAACCCGTTGGCATACGAGTTTTTGCTTCTCGCTGATAACATTTTAATGTTAACATCAGTATGCTGTACATTTTAAATATGATATGATGTGTCTTTGGTAAGCCAGCATCAGTACTCTGTAAGTTAGACATCCTTAAATCTCTTTAACATGCTTCCTGGATAGGTGCCCATGACGATCAAAGTGTTCTTTCAAAGCATTCCCCACTCTGAATATTCATGCCTATACATTAAGAGAGTGTAGCAGGCATGTGAAGTTGGCTGCATGTTCAAAGTGCAGACAGATGATGACTTTTATGGCCTGTAGTCTTACTGCCCCCGTACTTAATGGCATGCTTTTAAAGGGGATGTTATGGCATATATACTCCACTGAACAGAGCAAACATACATTCATACTGTGATTGAACACAAGAAATACCTGAAACAAGGACACTGATAAGACCTGAAAAGGTGTGACTTCTTAAAATGAAAGATATACTATATTGTGTTCTTCAATAAATCCCATGAACAGCTTGAGAATTGTCTCTATGCATATGTATCCTTCTCTGCCATAGAACTCACTTACTGTCATAGACCAAGAAATGATAACAGGGGCCTTGAATGCAAAAACCAGGTTTGTCAGGTCAGAAACTGCTATACTGGAAGTTCTGGGAGGATGAGCTGGTCACAAGGAGAAAGTCTAAAGTTGTCCAGAATAGATTCCACAGAAACAGAGTGCTAAGAGTTATTTGCTTTTTCACCAGTTTAGATTGCAGCAAGGTGAACATTCAGGAAGGAACTGACCAGAACTGACGGGGTCACATCTGCTCAGCCCAGCCTGGACTCCAAAAGGTGTTCAGCACAGCAAACCAGTGCAGGACTGGGACATTTACTGTCCCCAAGTGGTTTAAAATGCATTACAATCTCCATTATTAAAATATTTGTTATTCTACCGTTCTCTATATTACTCTATGTAATATAGAGACATTTTTATATTATTTACCAAACGTTTAGTCACATTTACATGGGGCCAAAATGTTTCACTCCAATAGGAGTTTTCAATTTAATTTTTTTAAAATCAAAAATTATAATATTAATCAAATATCAAATAAACTAAAAGCTGTTCAGGAAACTACACTTGATGTTAATATTATCCAGGCATTCATGAAAAAGAGGATTTATGACACTGAACAGTTTGAGGTTTGCACTTTCTTAAAAAGACATCTAAAAATTAAAAACCACCACAGCTCAAACTCCGGATATGAGACTTTAATAATAGAATGTAAAATGAATGTAGTTAATTTTATTTGTGAAAAACAACTGTGTCAGAGAGGTCCTCAGGCCTCTCCAAGCCAGTACCGAAGCTTCATACTGGTGGTGTACAGTGTTGGTCAAGTTACTTGAAAAAAGTAATCAGTAACGAATTACTGATTACTTCCCCAAAAAAGTAATCCCGTTACTTTACTGATTACTTATTTTCAAAAGTAATTAATTACTTAGTTACTTAGTTACTTTTTAAAAACACTATTTACAACCTGAAGAGGTGATAAAGCGATAGATCTTTCAGCCCAATTCTACTTTTTCTACATAATCCATCATACAAAATGTAATCAAATGGAAAAGTCTTTTTTAACTTGTTTTATCAGTTTTAATCTTTTAACTTTATGCATCAAGCAAAAGTCAGTTGAAGAATCCGCAAGTTTCTCTGTGAGTTTCCCATTAAGTCGTTGCGCACTCCCGATGCTTGCTTGGAAGTTTAGGGGCTTTTTTCGCTGTAAAAAGAAGTTTTCTTCCCACGCACAACGGACGCTAATGTTTTTGTCACTTTTTATGGAATCAAACTCAAAGTAAGGTCAGTACTTCCACACTTCAAACGCTGCACGCTCATACTCTCTCCCACACTCGATATATGATCCACTGTTGATCTGCACACAGCTGTTGTCACTAACGGCGCACTCGCTTACGTCACTGTCGTGAGACATTCTCGCAAAAAATCACGGTTTTAGTAACGGAGTAACGCAGCGTTCCTACGGGAAAGTAACGGTAATCTAATTACAGTAACGTGTTACTCTGGTGGTGTATCCCCTCAGCTGTGTGTGTGTGCGTGTGTGTGTGTGTGTGTGTGTGTCTTTGTTATCACCATCAGCCTTGATTAGTAGTTAGTGACAGAGATATGAGTAATTAGTGATGTTTGTGTTCCAGCATGTTGGCGATGGGAGCCGTTGGTACAAACTGGCTTGGATGAACCCAGATGTGGTGGAGATAACACTGCTGAGTATGGGAGAGTTTACATGGTGCAACCAAATGTGTACTTATTAGGAAACATTGCGTCCGGCTGTAACACACTGCTGCGAGCTGGGAGACATGACCACCCTTCACATATTTGCCCCACAGGGATCTATTGAGTCTCATCTTATCTTATCTCCCCCATGCCCACCAGCCCAGAACCTCAAGTGAGGACTGGCCCCTGTTGCTATTTGCTTTTTGTCTCCTTTCCCCTTTTCTGTCCATTCTTTTGCTTCAGCCTCCATCTTTTTTACAGTGGAAAATGTTCATTTTTGAGTGCGGTTCTGCTGGAGGTCTCTTCCTGTTAAAAGATCGTTCTTCCTCCCCACTTGTGCCATCTGATTGTTGATTGTCTCAATTATCGTAGGGTCCTCACCTCACTATAGAAAACATCATCAAAGGATTGTTATTGTGAATTGGTTTTAGGAAAATGAAGCCAAGAAGTTAAAAAAAGAAAAGGAAAAAACCTAGACCATCTAAACGGCTGGCTGACTCTCAGAAACGTGTGACCTATTAACTATAGCACCAGTAGGTTTTGCCTTTGAGGAACTATTGTTTCTATATCAATGTGTTAACTAAATAATGTGCCAATGTGACATATTAGGAAATGTACTCCACACCTCTGTTACAAGCACGTTCCCACCTGTTTCCATGAAACTTTTATTTCAACTTTTGCTGTGGCTCCAGTGGCCATACGCTTTTCTGCCATCTGGATAATCAAGTATGGCCAGATCCCTCCACACATAAGCAGAGTTGCTGTGTGTCACACATAAGACCAGCACTAATGGGAACTACAGGACTTTAATGTAGAATCAGGTAAAGTAGTAAATGTGAGGAAAAGTTAACTAAAAGTTCAAGATTTCTTCTAATCCTCATTGTGTTTGTGAACACCATCAAGCTGGTCGCCTGCTGCTTATCTCAGGCAGACACTGTAGTACCGAGAATAAGTGAAAAAAATGGTACAAGAGAAATGACACCCCCTGATGAGACATGACATTGTTGTGAAACTACATTTGACAGCCTCACCTCAGTGCTGTCAGCAGCTGGCTCCTGAAGTGGGGAAAACGCTGCCCGAGAAAATCCTCTTATCTGGACTGCACCGAGGCCAGGAGCAAGGCATCGGCTGGGATTTGGATCAGAACTGCAGCCAGGAAAGGGACTAGACTCTCTCAGGTGATTGGGCTTACAGTGGGAAGACAAAGCAGCCAGCACCGGATGGGAGAGGATACACCCAGCGGCCTCCAACAGCCTAAAGGATTTAAAGACAGAAAGGTGGATGGGCTCCAGCTTTATGGCCTCCTCCAGCAGCTCTTGATCCGCTGGGCCCTCTTCCACGGCTGACACTTGATCAATGTCCCTCCCTGTGTGGAGGTGCTGCAGCAGGAGGTGGAGGCAGCAGGAGAGCGACAGGAGGCCTTTTGGCTCTGCTGATGGCAGTGGCAGAAAAAAGAAGCTCCTCTGTCAAAGCACGTCCTTGTTGGCATTTACCAAGGGTGGAAATACATTTTCTCTGCACACTGTAATAGAGTGCTCTTTGATGTCAGCAGTTTTTACATAAAGAAGCATTAAATAATCAGTGGCTTTAATACTCTGGATCAGCCACCAAATGAATGCAGAGGCATCGACATGAGCCTGGCCCAGTCTGCGCTGCTGAGTGATTGAAACAAATACTAATGTCATATTTCTATAATAGACACAATAGAAAGCCACTCATTAATTAAGGAGGAGGAAAAAACATCTCGCACAAAGCACAAAGGAAGTCTAAAAGCTGTTTTCTGTCATAACTTTTTGGATAAATAGAATAGAATAGAATTAGAATTCAAGTCTTGTTTTGTAATGATGTGCAGTGATCTCTAAAATAATCTGTTCTTCTCTGTGGGACAGGCATTCGTAAAGTATTTTTAGGGTTAATTAGCACTAAGTGGCAGACATGACGTTACAGTTCATGAATGAATTGCTTATTTAAGATGCTAGCTTTAGTTATTGATTCCGACTTCTCCCTCTCGACCAATCGCTTAACCCTTTAGAGCCGATCGGAGCGGGAACGCTCTGTTATGCGTAACTATTTTTAAATCCCAGTAGCACTGCAACCACGTAAGCTAGCACAAAAAAATTTTTTGCATATGAAACCGGAGGAGTTGTACTTACATCTGATGCCATCAGCTTGTCCTAGGTCACAGTTTCCTTCCACATATAGCTTTGCAAAAACTGCATAAAAAGCACTTGCAGCAACAAAAACATAATATTCCAGAAACACGCTTTACCGATCCGATCAGCTGTCCATAACACTTCCTACGTTGGAATAGACGTCAGCGCGAACTTTTGCATTTCCGCCATTACCTGCCCGAAACCGGAAGTGACGTCATTTTCGCGGAAATGTAGTCTTTTTTGCGATCAGGGCCTCAGGGCCTATACTGCTCTTTTTAAACGTTATCTTTGACTTTATGACTTTCTGTGTCGTTTCTGGGATGCTTAGGACTCATATTGCACTGCTGGAAATAGTTTATTTTGATGCATATGCTGCTTTTTTGCAAATTTGCAGTATAATATTTATTTTCGTTTTTCCTGCAGTGTATAAAAATTGGTGTATTTCAAAAATAAAACTATGAAGACACTCAAAATAAATTTCCTGTGGTGGGAAACTATTTTGTGCAACTTTTTTGTATTTACAGTTTTGAGGGATAAGCCTCTTAAATTTCTCTAACTACAAATATATGTTAAAAAATCAAAAACGATTTTCAATTTTTTTGTAGTTTATTGCACTTTTTTGCAATTTATGTAATTACTATGCACTTAATGAATACATATTATTAAAATCTGGGCTATAATGGTTGTATTGATGTATAGCAACTTGAAATGCTCCCAAAAATGGCTCCACAGCATGTAAAAATATAATATAAGCTCTGGCGGACTTGGTTCTATGGTAGGTCTTAAAGGGTTAACTAACCAACACTGAGACAATGTGACTTTTATATACAATCAGAGAGTGTCAAAGTGTATATGCCTTCTTGTTATTAATGAGAAAGGTCACATGACATCCTACAGTAAGCATTAACCCTTTGTACCCCAATATGTTGGGGCTGGCCTGGTGGTTCCCACTGTGTTTCTGTTCCTCTTTGTGTATCAAAAGGTTTTTTGTACACACTAAATTTGAACATGTTTTAATCAACACTAGATCAGGAGTTAAAAAAATGTTTGGCACAACAAAGTATTCAGACATGATTCTGTTCACTGGACAGGACGGGCTTATTCGAGGAAAAAGGGGGACAGATAACAGATATGCGACAATTAAATAAATTGTGAAATTTACGTTTTTAATGCAAAGTCACCTCAAATGTTCTGGACTGCGTTCATATAGTGAGCGTAGGCTGTCAGATGACTGTTTACGTCATAATGCTGGGTGTAAATGGACTGATTCTTATACAGCGCCTTTCTACTTGAAGAAAAGGGAGTACTCTATACAACATACACTTTCTTCTAAGCTTTTTAGTGCTTCGTAACTAACGTTCATACACCGATGGATGCATCGGAGAGCAACTTGGGGTTTTATTTTGCCCAAGGAGACTTGGCATGCAGGCTGGAGGATCCAGGGATCAAACCTTCCGATTAGTACATAACCTGCTCTACTTCCTGAGCTACAGCCATCCGAAAGCTTACAGCGCCTGGTATTCCCAGCTGGTCTCCCATCCAAGCACTAACAAAGCCCAACCCTGCTTAGCTTCCAAGAGCAGACGAGATCGGGCGTGTTCAGGTATGGCCATGAGTACGAAGTGTCCACAACTATTTACTCTGGAGGAAGCTGTAAAACTTTGTGAAAGGTGAAGCTCACTTCGGTCCAGTGACAGTGATACTGAGGTCAGCTGTTGAGAATTTCCAGAACTTTCTCATCAAAAAGCGCTGCTGTTTTTGCTGCTGCTAGCTACTGTTAGCTGGTGAAACTAGCGTTGTTAGCGACTCAATGCTTAGCAAAAAAAGAAAAAAGAAGAAAAAACTGTAATGTGTAAACGTAATCAAACTCTTTATCAGAGGGTGACTTTTAGGACGCTTGATCCTAACATTAGCTGGCATAATGTTAGCTCATAACCAGCTGTTGTTTGACCAGCTGTTGTCAGCTGTTTGGAGAGGGAGGGTGCATGTCTGATGTGTTCAAAAAAATCCGTAACTTCCACAATGTTTGGAATAAGTAAATATGTTTATAGACGTTTTCAGCTATTAGAGCTTTGACTTTATTTCATGAGATGAGGCTTGAGGTGAGCAGGACAAGGTGGAGATGAGGGAGGAGAGCGCCGTGCTGGAGGGAGAGAAAGAAGAGGAGGAGAAATGGATAATAAGATATAGAGAATGAAATGAAGAAATGTACAAATCAATTTTGCTGCATTTAGGTGTTTAAAATGTTTGTCCGATTTTCCCTGTTTCAGAATTATTGGACATAAGCCTTCTAATAAAATTCTGTCGAGGGTTAATAATGATGCCTGGCAACAAGGGACGAGCATCGGAGACCTGCTGAATCTGAAATGAATCAGATGGCTAGTCATTGAGATCAGACCAACGCACTGCATGCACTTATCCTCCTCTCCAGAGCAAAGCAATCCAGACTGAAAACTTAATATGAAATTACATTTTAGCATTGGACATTTAATGTCAGTGCCACACAAATGAACACAGCGTTATGAAGAATCAAGCAAAAGACCTTAAACCATTTCTGCGCGCCTCCTGAAGCCATCGCATCTAACAGAATCTGAGCGCAGCCAGTACAGATCTGAATCTGCTCGCTGTCACATGCATGGTCTGCATAGTTGATGAGGCTGCAGGGGTGAAGTCTTCTAAAAGGTTCATAACCAGCATAATGAATTGGTAACTGTATTCTTACAAAGTGAAGAAACTAAACACAATAAAAGGTGCTGTGGGAGCATCTTAGTTATTAAATCAGATGGTGCTGATTCTTGCTCAGTATGTGGGTGTATGATGGCTTATGTTAGAGTGGTGGGGGGACCTGGCAAAGCAGGGCTCTATTTTGGGAGTCTTTGGCATGAAAATGCTCAACCTCCTCAGGCATATTGCTTCTTGTGAAAATGTGTCATATCTACAATGTGGTTTTAAATGACAGGACAATGATAATCAGCTCTAATTTAACACGAATAACAAAAGTTTTGGTTATGTGCACAGACACAGTGGATTTTTACATGAATATGAGATCCAAGTGCAAACTCAGCAATAATTCAATGGGTTTTAAAAAAGGATGGCACACCAACTTTATGCTGAAAAACTCAAAGTAAAGAGCTTTGCAGTAACCAGATCAATAATCTGGTACATTCCTAAAAAGTAGGAAGGCACTGGCTAGCTTAGCAACACCAAATGTCCTAAAAAAAAACCCACAGTATTGAACTACATATGAAATTTACTCACTGTTTCATCACAAAAGACTGAACGCACTGAAGCTTAAGATGACCTTCAGCAGCTAAATTCAGCATATTCAGACTTTCAATCAATATAATGAAAGATATATAAATTCAATCTGTTTCTAAATCTTTCTGAGACGTGTTTCTTTTCCTCTTACCTTGGAAAAAATATGTAATATGATTCAAAATTAAAACTTTTCAGCGTTCTCAGAAACATACAATACATTCATGGAAGTATATAAAAGTGAGACAGGAGCTACTGTGGAAGAAATAATTATTTCATCGCTTGCTGAATTTGCTTAGTTACATTTTTATGGTAATTTCATCTTAATGGTTAGAATCAGAATATCAGCCAAAGATCCAGACAAAAACATTGCATAAAAGTTATAAATTGATTTACATTTCAGTGAAATAAGTGAACTGTGACTGTTGGCAACCGTTGCTGGCAAGCACAGCGGTAAGATATTTTTATAGTTAGTCTCCAGGTTTGCACCTGAGGAGGGATTTAGGCCCACTCCTCTTTACAGAATCTCAGAACTCTTCAGGTTTAGGCTGCTGCTCCCTCCACAGATTTTCTTTATGACTCAAGTGTGGAGACTAGCTCAGCCACAGCATGACCCTGATGTGCTTCTTCTTTAGCCAGTCCTTTGTTACCTTTGCAGTGTGTTTGGGGCATTGTCATGGTGGAAGACACAGCGACACATCTTCAGGGTTGTAGCTGAGGGAAGAAGTTTTTGTTTACCAAGATTTTATGTAAATGGCCCAGTGAGGTCACCGTGTACCCTTACCACAAAAACATTCCCAAAGCACAAAGTTTCCACACCTGCACTTGACTGTGGAGATGGTGTTCTTTGGGTCATACTCAGCATTTCTTTTCCGTCAAACACGGCAAGTTGAGTTGATATCAAACAGGTTCATTTTGGTGTCGTGTGACCAAGCCTTCTCCGAATTATTGCTTACTGGTAAATTTTAAAAGGCCTGTACATCTGCCCTCTTGACCAGGGGGCCCTTGTAGCTGCTGCAAGATTCCAGTCCATTACAGTGTAGTGTGTTACCAGTGGTGTTTGTGGGAACTGTGGTCCCAACTGCCTCTAACTCCTCCCATGTAATTTTGGTCTGATCCACCACCCTCCTCATGATCATCTTCACCATATGATGGAGGTCCAGAAAAGGGCATTTGATGCCCATTTTATATTTCTTCTATTTCCAAATTATATTACACATTACACCAAGCTGCTCTTCGTTGACTTTAGCTATGCTTTTTGATTGTAAAAATTGTTGGATATCAGGCTTCCTCCTACCGCCTGCTGCTGGATGAGAGACTTCCTGTCAGACCGTGTACAGAGAGTTAGAGTAGGACTTCATCTTTCCTCAGCCTCACACCAGCTCTTCACAAGGCTGAGTCCCCCACTGTACACTCTGTACACACATGACTGTGTCAGTACCCACCCAGACAATGCAGTCATTAACTTCATAGATGATACCACCGTGATGGGGTTCATCTCTGGGGGAGACGAGACGGCGTACAGAGCTGAGGTTCAGAGGCTGTCAGATTGGTGTGTAGACAACAACCTGGACCTTAACATCACCAGGACAAATAAGCGGGTAGTTGACTTTAGAAGGAGGAAGTCTGAGCTGCAGCCCATCAGCACCAATGCTTGGAAAGCGTGTCCAGCTTCAAATTCCTGGATGTGCACATAGACACAGACCTCCAGTGAAGCTCAAACATTTCAGAGGTTGTAAAGAAGGCCCAACAGCATCTCCTCTTTCTGAGAATCTTCCAAATGACCTGAAGATGGAGCTTCTGATCATCTTCTACCGCTGCTCCACTGAATGTGTGCAGACATACGGCATCGCTGTGTGTTTCTCCAGCTGCACCATGGCACACAAAAGGCCACTTCAAAGGGTCATAAATATGTCTCAAAAAAGACATTGGGCATCTTCTTCCCTCCCTGAAGGACCTGTACAGCACTCGCTGTCTCCAGAGGGCACGCAGCATCCTACGGGACTGCACACACCCAGGACACCGGGTGTTTAAGCCGCTGCCATCTGGCAGAAGATTCAGGCTGCTGAGGTCCCGGACAAACAGACTCAAGGACAGCTTTTACAACAGGGCAACAGCCCTAATAAGTGCTAACAGCTGACCTGACTGGCTACCTCCCTGAACTTTTGGGGGGACAGTAATGTGCAATAAACATTTCCACTTTAAAGTTTATTGTGTTGTGTTTAGTCGTGATTGGCTGTGGCTACTGCCGAAGTGGGACAGTTTATCAGTGTCATTGTACTATTGTACTAAGTCTTATCTTGTTATCACACCAACAGTTTTCAACTTCTCACCGAGGTTCTTCTGAGGGTCTTGTAGCTCATTCGAGCTTTTGCAGGTCTACAATCTTGTCCCTGACATCCTCTGACAGCTCTTTGGTCGTGACCATGGTGGTGGAGAGACCGGAATGGAAGAAATTAATTCTGTGAACAGATGTGCTTTTTACACACGTTCAGAACTGGAGTATCTATGATTGATTGATTGATTGATTGATTGATTGATTGATTGATTGATTGTAATTCTGTGTTGCAGCCGTGGGGGGCAGAATTCTGGCTGGGTTGTAGTGAATAAAATTCTTATACAGTCAAGTAATTTCCTTGTAAGTGAACAAACTGGCAGAGGATCCAAAAATCCTCCCTCCCCTGTAGTTTTATATGGAGAAAATACAAAGCTGCAGCCCTAGTTTGTGCAAGTCATAGGTCACAGAGGTATCCGTTTGTTTCTCTGAGTGTGCAACTAATTGTTTTGATAGTATTCTACAAATTTTGAAACACCCTTCCAACCGTCTATATGAATAAAAATACTGTTTGCTGCACAACTGAATAAAATAAATCATCTAGATCAAGCCAAAGACGATGAGGCAAACAGAGAGAAAATGATGATAAGACAGCAAAAAGAAAAAAATCGCAGACATTTGTGACAAAGTATCAGATTTCTATCTAAGAAAATTCTGTCCAGCTTTCCAGGTTTTATAACTGATGTCCTCCTCTGCCCCTACGATCCCTACCATGAAGAACAGGATGGAATTTATCCCCATAACTGTTCACTAGAGGTGCAACGGATCACTGTTGATCCGTGATCCAAACCGATCCCTCTCCACGGTTCGGTACGCACGTGATTCGAAGATTCGAAAAAGAAAAAAAAAGTTTCACTGCGCAATCTGCGCATGGTCAGTCTTTCAAGCGATAGTCATGGCCAACGCTAGCGGTCCAACTGAAGGAGTAGACGAGCTCGAGAAACCTCCAGCATCTCATGTGTGGGAGCATTTTGGCTTCCCTGTTAAATATATAGATGGGAAAAGGGTGGTAGATAAAACCACCAGTTTGTCGACAGTGTGGCATGAGGAAGCCTTATGACACTGGCAACACGTCGTGCATGGCGGCTCATTTGAAACGACATCACCCTAGTGTGACAGGAGCCAAGACGAGGGCTGCGCAACTACCGCTGATATCCACGGCATTAAAGCAGCCCTTTGCTGCCCAATCCGACCGGGCTAAAGGTATTACAGAAGCTATTGGTGTGTTTATAGCTGCAGACATGAGGCCATATTCCGTTGTACAAAACAAGGGGTTTAAACATTTGATGAACATACTTGAGCCACGCTACGACATCCCGTCGTGCACCCACTTCAGTGAAAAGGTCGTTCCAAGCATGTACGAGCAGCAAAAGTCTAAAGTTATGGCTGAACTGTCCCAGGCATCTTCTGTTGCACTAACTACAGATGGTTGGACCTCCAGGGCAACGGAAAGCTACGTGACCGTGACCGCTCATTACATCACAGCCAAGTGGGAGATACGAAGTTCTGTACTGCAGACACGCCCCCTCTATGAGAGTCACACTGGTACAAATCTGGCGCACTTACTGACGGAAGCGGTGGCAGAGTGAAGGATAGAGAGGCCCAATACCAATATCCCAGTCACAACAGATAATGCTAAAAACCAAATAAATGCAGTGAACGAGGCAGGACTGGGCCCACAGATAGGGTGCTTTGCACATGCAGTTAATTTAGCATCCCAAAGGGGATTAAAGTGAGTAAGATGCACCGCCTCCTTGGGAGGATAAGGAAGGTGGTTTCCTACTTCCACCGAAGTTCAACAGCTGCTCATGTGCTTAAGACCAAGCGAGATATGCTACAGCTGCCTACTCATAAGGTCATACATGATGTCCCAACAAGGTGGAACTCCACTTATGATATGTTGGAGCGTTATCTTGAACAGCAGACAGCTATATACTCTGCACTAACAGACAAAACCCTGAAGAAAAATGTCAGCGACATCGTCACCTTGTCTGATGATGATGTTAGAGGGGCAGAGGAGGTCCTCCAGCTGCTCAAACCACTCAAAGCGGTTACAACTCTGTTGAGCAGTGAAACTGCACCATCTGTGTCCATGATCCTGCTTCTGAAAACAAGGATCCTACAAGCCATGTTCCCAAGTGAGGTAGACAGCACAATCACAAGAGATGTCAAGACTGCCATTAGAGAGGACCTGAAGCACAGAGACACTTCACCACCAGCCCTACAGGAGTACCTTCACAGAGCTACTGCACTTGATCCAAGTTTCAAATCCCTGTCTCACCTAGACCTTGCCCTACGCCCGAGGACATACAGTGATCTCACTACTGAGACTGTGAGCAGTCTTGGAACTGCAGACTGTGAAGAGGTAAAGAAAATAAATATGTAGAAATTATATATTTTTTATTTTTAATGATAATGTTTTTCTTCAAAGTTATTTCCACATTTTAATGTCAATGAAATATATATTTTTTTTTTTTAATAATTGTTTTAATCAATAAAGTAACTTTCGCTGTAGGGTCAAGCAGCACCAACAGGAGCAGACACAAGTCCTCAAAAGAAGTCGGCAATGGCGGAGCTTTTTGGCGACACCTTTGTACAGAAGGACATGGGCAGCAAGGCTTTTGCTGACACCATCAAAGAGGAGGTGGCATCCTATGGGGCATCAAGTGGCATTCCAGTGGATGGTGATCCACTGACGTGGTGGAAAAGTAATGACTGTAAATACCCTCACCTTGCCATAATGGCAAGACGCTATCTGGCTGTGGCTGCCACTTCAGTGCCTAGCGAGAGGGTGTTCTCAACAGCAGGGGAAATCGTTACAGCAAAGAGGTCTACACTCTCCCCAGAAAATGTAGACATCCTCATCTTTTTGAAAAAAAATTGAAGTTATAAGCTCACATCTGCTCTGCTTTCTTTCTTCTTTTTTGATGATGTGGACATAAGCTAGTTTTTATTTCGTTCTCCAAATGTTCAAAGAAGCAATGATATCTTAAATTGCATTTTAAGTTTTTTTTGATTGTGTCCACATTAAAGGAAATAATTATAATGCCCTATAATGCACCTTAATTTGTTTTATATAATTGTGTGGAACGATTCTAGAGTTGAATGTTTTTTAAAGGGCAAAAAATACTAAAATAAATAAACGGACAGTTACATTTGTCTTGTCTTTTTTTGCTGATCCGAAAATTGATCCGATCCGTGACTTAAAACCGTGAGTTTTTTGATCTGCTGCACCACTACTATTCACTAAATTTAAATAAACAAACACATGTAAATTGACATATTTGACACCTCCTCTACACCAGACAAATTACACCAGTGGGTAGAAAGGCTTAATTTGAGCAAGCACATAATCAAGTATAACTCTCCATATGCAGAAATGTGGAACTATTCTCCCATTGCTGTGAGATTGAAATTGATGATGAAAAGTAAGCCTAACCCCAGAAACTGCATATTTATTTTACATATTTATTTTACTCTGATTGTCAAGACATATTTTGATACCACAGTGTGCTTACATTTTTCTTTATTTGTAGGGTGGAGGTCAGGGTTCAGGTCAGTTCTCATCAGTGGGTTAGAGGCACAGACTTGGTGCCCTAGTTTTATAAACACTTAATAACCTGAAAACAGAGTCTGAGACAGAAAAAATTAACTTTGTAGCAGGTATTTTTCTTTGAGCCAACAAAAACCACGGTCCAGGCGGAGTGATGCAGCCTTGGGTGTAATCAATAAATCCAACAGACAATAATTCAACAGTACTTGTAGCGCTGCGTGTGTGTGTTTGTGAGTGTGCAGATGCTGAGATTACAGAGCTTGCACTGTATGTATATGACTGCCTGAATGTGTAGAGTCTGTCTGTCAGCAGCTCTTTGGTAATCTTCTCCCATGGAATGCAAAGAAGTTATCTTTTTGTGACAGAAGAAAAGCCCAGCACAGGGAGCAGGCGCTCGAAATTCTAATCTTCCAACAGTTTGTCGATAACGCTGCTGGCGGCTTCACGGCCCATTCTGCTCACAGCTCCGTCAATTCAGTAATCCCAGCACAGGCCAGCATATTGCCCTGTCTCTCCCTCACACACACACACACACACACACACACACACACACACACACACACACACACACACACACACACACACACCTCTTCACTTTCCTTCACTTTCCTTTACTCATCACTCATCAGGAAGCACAGGTATAAAGAGGTTGTCTCTGTTTTGTGAAACAAGAACTCTGTGTGCTATCCAGTGTGTGACTATCTGCTTTTGCCATGATGCACCGTTCTGGAGGGCATATGGATCACATGGTTAATTATGGATTATGTGTCACTTATTCATCTTTTTCACTGCATTTAAGATTATTGCAAGGAATGCAAATTCCAATTAGATGATTCCAAGAATCCATTTTTAATAGCATAATTTTGCATATTACAAATGACACTACATATTATCTCTCAGTTTCTGTATATATATATTTTTTTTCTTCCTCATGCTTCCCACTGTCTGTAGTGACAGTGGGGAGCATGAGGACAGATAATTTGTAGACATTATCATCTGTGAATGTTATAGTCCATAAAGACTTCTGCCTGACCTCACCCATCACCATTGCAAACAGGAAGGGGCCGATCCAAACCCAACCATAAACCCTGCTGTCACTCCCTACCACAAACCAAACAGAACACCCTGAACTTGTGTCGACACCTGATGCTTGTTGCACAAAACTTTGTTTTGTGGCTATTCAAGGCTCAGTTTGCCTAGTTAACCCTGTACTGTGTTTACTACCCAGTCATATCCCAGCCAGCAACACCACGTTGCTGTGAATTGCTTCCAGTTCTCTTCCTGTTAAAAGGGAGTTCTTCCTCCCCACTACTGACAGTTACTTGGCCATAGGAGAGATTTGCTTGAAAATATAAGGAAATATAAGACAGAGATATATAAGAAAATATAATAATTTAAAAAATAATTTGAAATGATTGTTGTTATAAACTGGCACAATATACATATATATAAATATGACTTGAGAAAAGTGTCAACATTGACCTGAGATTTTACATTAGGATTTTCAGATTTCTCAAAGAAAAACTTGACATAACAATTAAAAACAGACAAAAGAATATTTTATGTTTCAACAGGATTGTCTTTGACGAGTTTGGAAGAACCTGTGGAATCAGCAGAAGTTTGAGCAAATCTTCTGGGTTATTCACTTTTTATGAGAACAAACTGCCTGTTTGATGTTTAGAAAACTAAGGGGTTGTATTTAAGTCAGTACATATAGCAATAAAAAATGTAGATGTAGAAATGTGAATGTCTTTTCTCTTTTTGGATTTCATCAGTGTAGTTTTGCATACAGTAGCATCATTAGAGATGGCAAGAAAAAGCTTAAGAAGTGGCGAGTGTTCCAGCTATGAAAGAACCAAGTAACCTGGAACCCTTTTTGACCTTATTTTTAAAAGAAACACATAAAGCTTGCAAAGGAAAAAAAAAGCTTTTGAGTTTGTAGGAGTGACGAGCCGACCGCCCCAATAAGCGCGTCGTACAGAGCTTTTAGTCCGAACGTAATGGCATTGCATAATGGAATCAAAGGGTTGTGGTGCAGGTCAAAATTGTGCTTGAGGCTGCACTTAACAACTTCAAGTCCAATTGAATGTGCGAGATATCTTAAATTTCAAAGGTTTAAAAGTCTTACTTGCATTATGCAGAAATCATTAATGGAGAGCACTGTGCTCTTTGTCTGAAACTCTATCTTCTAAATGGCACGTGGGCGAGGGCAAGTTTCTGTACACTGCATTTATTGTATGAATATCTGTCTTCAAAGTTTCCATGTGCTTTATATAAAAAAACAATGTCTTTGTCGGATTATTAAACAGCATCCAAAACTCTGCTCTTCTGATGGATTGTTCTGTTTTTGGAAGTGTGAGAAAACAGTAAAATTCTTTGCTGGGACTGCGCTCTGTGCTTTGTTGTTTATTTTGTTAACTGTAAAAAATGAATTTGAGTTGAATATTGGAAGAAAAAAAACCATGAAACTAGCAAATATTCATTGAGTCAAGTTAATTTTTGGCAAAAGCCAAACAACACAAACACCAACAGCAGCTCGACGCACTCTCAACAACAGAAAAGAAGAACAACATGTTTGGTCAGAGAAGGTATTTAAAGATATTTTGTATGCTGAACCTGGTTCAGTTCCAGAGTCCTGGGTCTTGGTTGCTCAGAATCAAGTGGACTGCAAGTCTTCCATCCATTTTCTTCCATTTATCCAGGCTTACAGACTCGCTCTGGGAGAAAACCAAGGTGTCCCCGGCCAGAGATATAATCTCTTCAGCACGTCTCAAGCCTGATTTTTATGGTCAACATACTGGTTGTGATACACCAAGGCGACGTTAGTAGATATGCGTGCCAGACAAAACCTGCACATCAGCACTGGTGTAGAGCAGCGGTCTCAAACCTTTTCTGCTCCACAGATGGTTTAATGTCAGACAATATTTTCACGGGCCGGCCTTTAAGGTGTGGCGAATAAATACAACAAAATAAAATGATATGGCCGAGACAAAAACTGTGTTATTTTGTAAATATAATAATAAACGTGAATTCACTATGTAATTGTGTAACTTTATTAGCAGCGTCCTCCTGAAATACACCAACAACATTGAGAGTAACATCCTCCTCTCTGCCCCTTAATGCTCTCTGGTCGCTATGGTAACGTGTAAATATTTCTTTCAAAATAAGACACACAGCTACAACACAGGAAAAGACCCGAGGAAACTGAGTTAATGATAAAAAAAAACCCCTGAAAACCAGGAATTTCACACCAGAGCCTCAACTCTCACTGCCCGTACCAAATGGTCCGTGGCCCGGGGGTTGGGGACCGCTGGTATAGAGTCTTCAAGGCATCCAACCTTTTTGAAATACCCACATAGGGCACTTCCTCTCAAGCACTGCACATCACGCAAAGTCACTAATTATGCTTAATCTTAATGTTTTTACCAACTGGCCTTGTTTCTGTGTTAGAATAAGTTTTATTGTCATGAACACAGCAGTTTCAGCTCTGTGGCCTGGGTGGCAGGGTCTCGCTGAGGGCAGAAGTGTGAACAGGGTGTTGTTATAAGTGTATACTGTTCTTAACAATGTTGTGGGTCCTCCTGATGACCCAGGTGCTGTAATGTCCTATAGTGATGTGAAGGCTGTGCAGTTTGTTTTTCACTTGCTGGAGAGCCTTCCTCTCCTGAGCAGTGTCAAAGTTTCCGAGGATTTTAGGTGCCGTGTCATATTTCCTCAGCCATCGTAGGAAGTGCATCTTTGCTGTGGTTTCTTCAGATGCTGCTGGGTGTTGTGAGATCAGGCAAGATCCTCACCGAGATATGTCAGCAAATGTTAAAATTTTCACCCATTGTCTACTGTACATACCTTTGTGTCACCAGTGTGCATTGAAGATTAATAAATGGTTCATTGACTGAATGTATGGTTAACTGTGATCATTGAATTCAGGTGTTCCAGTCACTTGCATAGCCACAGGTGTATAAAATCAAGCACCTAGGCATGCATACTGCTTCTGCAAACATCTGTGTGGTGATCATAACCATGTGGCTCCACTGCCACTGCATCTGCAAGTGGGCCTGACACCTGATACCATCTATTTACTACTATTTTATTATCACAGCATATGGTATTTGCTCAGACTGGGCCGTGATGTTCAGTCTCTGCTCCTACATGCCCTTCATCACCAAGCTTTCACATGTTGAATAAGAGCAGTGACCCTGACACAAACTCAACCCTGCAGCAGTGCATTAATAAACAGTTAAAAAAAGGAAAATCAGCTCTTTGTCAAACAGCACTTAATCTTTTTCTCTTTTGTAAGCCAGTATAAAATGCTATAAGTTGTTGTTCAGAATGATGTCGTCTACCTGCTCATACTCTGTGCTGCCAGCTGACAATTGACCTCACAAAATAACTGATTTTCCAGCACAGCAGCTTCCCTACTTTGACACAAACAAGCTCACACTGACTGCTATCATGGCTTATGAAGTGCTATTGTGTTTTCTTGTGATAATAGGGCCTGCACTGGAAAACAAAGATTGCCATTTTCTATGCTAAACATATTTTACACTCCACTTGCTCTATATTTGGCTCAGTGGTTCATATTTTGTAATATATTCAGACTGCATCGTGAAATAGGAGCCTCTGTTTCTCAGGTGATCAAAAATGCAAACTTTGATTCAGCTACAGCCTTGGCATTTTCTAAATAAATCGAACTCATACTAGCTGAAACGACTTCCTTTATAGAAGTCTGTGGAAGCAGCAAAAATGAGTTTCCTCCAAAGGGTGGCTGGCCTCTCCCTTAGAGATAGGGTGAGAAGTTCGGCCATGAGGGGCTCAGAGTAGAGCCGCTGCTCCTCCACATCTAAAGGAGCCACTTGAGGTGGTTCGGGCATCTGACAAAGATGCCTCCTGGGTGAGGTGTTCTGGGCATGTCCCATGGGAGGTTTCCTGGGGGCAGACCCAGGACACGCTGGAGAGATTATATCTCTCAGCTGGCCTGGGAACGCCTTGGGGTTCCCTGGACAAGCTGGAGGAGGTGGCTGGGGAGAGGGAAGTCTGGGCTTCTCTGCTTGGACTGCTGCCCCGGCGACCCGGCCCCGGATAAGCAGAAGAAGATGGATGGAGAAGTCTATGGAGTTTATCCCTTATTTTAGTCCTTTCTGTTCTTCTATGACACTTCTATTGCTCCCAGCACTTAAACTTGTGAAATAAGGCATAGCACATAAACATGCCATCAAACAATGTCATTTTGTTATTTACATTTAGGTTACCTCAGTGGAGAAAGAATCGCTCGGGACACTCAGATGTAAGAATTAGAGTCATTTACTTGCTGCACGGTGTGACGTGCAGTGCACAGCATCTTTACACATTTTATTATTACCCCAACTCTGAGGTAGTCCTCCTTCACATTTTAACACATGCATGTAAACAGTAGACAGTCAGCATTTTAAAGAAGCCAAAATTATATTGCACAAGTCAACTAGTACTGCATGTGAGAGCTTTTCTAGTGATAATATGATTAGTTCAAAAGAAATAAGGGCAGAGAAAAGAATGGCTGGGTTTAGCTTTTATGTCTTTTTAATAAAACTTATCCTCCTTTTTTCTTCAAAGTTTTTCAGACGACAGCCTCGTGTGGTCTAAAGCTTCACCAAAACTAATATCAACAAGTGTTTTGACAACCTGTCAGTGTCACGGTTCATTTTGACCCAGCATTTTCAGTTTCTTATGTTTTGGTATTCTTCTGTATTATGATTTATGCTCTGATTCTTTTGTTATCCTGTTTTGAATATTATTTTGTTTTTATTATTATTATGTTTCCATTTATTCTGGTTAAGGGTTTAGTTCAGCGTCAAGTCTGCGTCCTTGTGAATTGTTTCTTGTTTCCTGTTTTATTGTGAAGGTCTGTGTCTCATGTAAGTGTATTCAGTTTTGCTTCCCCTGTCTCGTCTTGTCAGTTACTTCCAGCTGTGTTCCCCACCTGTGTGTAATCTCCCTTGTTCTTCTGTGTGTATTTAAGTCGTGTCTACTTGTGTACTAGTCTCTGGTCTGTCTGTGTTTAACTGTGAACCTACTGTGTATTCTCCGCCTCCGTATGCCTCTGCTCACCCTCCTTCATGTTTGCTGTTTAGTAGTTTAGTTTTTCCCAGTTTAGATTATCTTTAGTTCCGTTTTGCCATTTTTCACCTTGTGTTTTATTTTACAATAAATCACCTTCACTTCAGCAAGTGCCTGCACTTGGATCCTCATTTGTTTTCTCCACATGGCTCATCCCATTCACCGTGACACTCAGCTCTCCAGCCCAAATTTGATTTATTCATCACTGTCCAGACTCTTGAGAAGTTGTGGACAGACAAAGTCAAACCAGTCGGAGCAGCTGTGCTGTAACTGCCTTGCGGATTTCCATCACTCATATTGTCCAAAGATTTCCAGCTTTTCTTTACCAACAATGGCTCTGCCCACTGTAATGTAAAAATTAATCTGGGTTCATGCACAGAGGGAACAGGAAACTGTTCTTTCATAGGAATATATTCACATGAACAAGCATTTTAAATGATTTTCCACCTCGCTCAGCATATAGCCTCAAATTAACTTTACATGTAGTGACAGCAACATATGCTAAATAATTAAAAGGTAAAAGGTACCATGTGGGTGGCAAGCGAGGTGTCACATCTACCTGTAGATGTCTTGGCAAACAAACAACACGTGTGTATTTGACTGTGTGTGGATATGTTTATAGGGTGTGTACATGTTGTAGTTAGTGATTCATTATCACTGTGTCAATCTGGACAATTGGTTTCAGTGTTGGAGAGCAGAGGATTTGACACTGTGAGCAGTTTTCAGACATGAACACTTAAACTGAGATACAAACACAATAAAGAGGCTGATCCAAACAGTCTTTCATGTTGTGTCTAAAGTTAAAAGATTAAAACTTTTAATCTAATAAAACAAGTTTTAAAAAGACACTTTTCGATTTGGTTACATTTTGTATGATGGATTATGCAGAAAAAGTAGAATTGGGCTGAAAGATCTGTTGCTTTATTACCTATTCAGGTTGTAAATCGTATTTTTAAAAAGTAACTAAGTAATTAATTACTTTTGAAAATGAGTAATCAGTAAAGTAACAGGATTACTTTTGGGGGGAAGTAATTAGTTACTGATTACTTTTTTCAAGTAACTTGACCAACACTGCTCAAAAGTAACAAAAGTGAAAGTGCTGGCGGGCAGAACACACAGCATAGGACGAGAATCACAACACAGACCCAGGGAACAATCAGGAATCGGAGACAGGAGGGAAACACAGCTGGGACACATCAGGGCTACCGAGACAAGGGAAGCCAAACATGAAACATCAACATGAGACACAGACTTTCAAAGTAAAACAGGAAACATAAAACGGACAGAGCAACCATGGAACACAGAGACAAAAACCATAAGACAGAACTCTAAGAAACCAAAAGACTAGAAATGATAAACAATGCCAAAGTCACAGTTCAATGATAATGTAAAACTGAAAACTCTGAGTCAACAACCCAGGCACCCTAACAGTCTACTGTCACCCACATTTAAAAACATAAAGAGAATCTTCCTTTGTGGCACTTTTTCCAATCACTTACAGATGCATCAAGTTATAAATGTCAGCGATGGGTTTGAATCCAAGCCTCATGAGCGACTGGACAGTCCCTGTTCCTTAGACCACTTGCACACACTATCCTATGTGTGTGTTACTGACATTTATTCAGTCAATGAAGTGTAGTGAAGGTCATGTGACTGAATGTAGCTACAGTTCCATCGTTCACTGGTTACTACACTAATGTTTTAAAACCTCAAGCTTTAAAACATCATTCTGAACAACTTTGTCTTTGTCCGTGTTTTTGAATGATGGAAAGTAACACCAGCTATTATTATTAGACACATACCCTGAACCTATTCTTTGTGCCAAGCTATATTTTTTATATCTGCTTTAAAGCAGGGCATTTTCTCACTAAAGTTGATGGGACTTGACTCAATATTGGAGCCAGCCTCAAATGACCATTTGAAGAACTACAATACAGATCGTGACAATCAATTCAGTTCAAGTCACTTCAATAAAACTTTATTGATCCTAAAGGTTGACCCTGAAGGAAATTGGGTTAAGGCTGCCAACCTTTTGCCAGCGCCATCTTACCCCTCCGACCATACATGCATTACACAGCATCACATGGGAAAGACAGGTCAGAGATATAATAATGGAAAATGCACCACATGAGGAAAGACGAGGAGAAAAAAAGAACTCCCCCCAGACTGAGCTCCAACAGGGAGAAGAGAACAGTTAGAGAACAGAAAAACACCTCAGCACATCTCACAACATAAAGACATAAGCTTCGAAGGCGTTTGGAGGGGGTGGGGGGATGAGTGTAGGTCTGTGTCAGTGTACATGCGTATGTGTGCGTGTGACTGTGTGTGTGTGCGTGTGACTGTGTGTGTGCTCCATGTTCAGCCGAGAGAAAGTGTCCCTTCACCCGGTTAGGCAAAAGTCAACAATCTTCGGTCGACGCGAGTGGCCTTGAAGGAGGGGGGAAGAGAGTCACAACACAGTCTTGTTGTCTAAGGGAGAATTGTTATTGTTGAGCTTTTGCTTTGAGCATTCAGCTGGTGCCAGGGGGGCGCATTGAGATGGAGATGGTAGCTGTTTTGGTTAGTGCGAACAAACTGCATCCAATTTTACAGTTGGTCTAATGTCCGTCATTGGTCACCAGGTCTCTCACTTCCCGTTGTTCTCCTCCAAGATTGTATCCATATAGAGTTCAAAACACAGTCTGAGTACTCACAGCTCTGCCCATAGTCTATCATGTTGGACAGCCTTGTGGGATTTTGAACAGCTGTAGCCGCTTCTTGTTCTTCGATAAGCCAGGTCCAAGCCAGCTCCAATCAGCCAGAACTCTGTTATCGTGGTTCCGAATTGGTAGATGTCGTTCAATGTCCTCCATCGAGACTGTTGCCAGACACACGACACAACCGACCACCGAGTATCCGGCAGCAAACCGGGCTCTCCCAAGCCCAGGAGTTGTTAGTTTCGTTAAGGGACCAGTTGATCAAATCCATAATTCTTCTTTAGGTTTTTAGAGAACAAGTCTGGGAGAATCTCTTGGGATTAGAGAATAAGTGAGACTATGTCTTCTCTCCTGACCGCCTCCGTCAAGAGGCAGGAGAGAAGACATGGACCTCTGTACATGAAAGTTGGTGTCTGTTTGAGGTTTTGCAAAGAGGTGCCCACAATATTCAAAAGTCCAACTTGTATTAAATTGGACTGTTTTGGATGAGTGACAATGTAGGATCAAGTAATTAAGGGACCCAGTTACTCAGACTTTGTCACAAATGGCCAGAGGCCTGTACTGGGCTCAAGTGCTGAGACGGTTGAGTTAGCTTTACACAGTCTTTTTATTTTCCATCGAAACACAAAGTAACAACTTGGCATGGGAACGTGGCAAAATGTTTAGAGTGAATACAAAATACAGTTGTGCCTGGCATGAGGTTCATGTCTAGAGAAACTAGCGTGGAGGTCTAAGGCAGACACAAGGCGTGGCTGGTAACAAGAGTGGTCGCACCGAGGAGAGAGGACAAAAAGGGGTTAGTGAACTCCTCCAGGTGTTTTAACAGAGGGGTATGGCTTACGTTGCAGGTGGAGTCAGTGGTGCTTTGAGGGGAGAGATGATGGCTGGCCTGAGTTCCAAGGGGTCTAGTGTACAGTGGTGGCAAGAGGGCAGGCAGGAGTAAGATTGGAAACCTTCCAGTTGGTGGAACATGAACAGTATGGCCGGGTGTCTGAGTAGTGAGCTGCGCTGAAGAGTGGAGCCGTGATATGTCCACAGAACTGAAGCACAGAGTACAAGGTACATAGACTTGAGACAAAAGCATGGAGCATGAGAGCCTGTTACCAACATGGGGTAGTTGATGAACTGGCGGTGAAGAGACGTCAACGCTGGTCTTAAATATCTGTAGCAGATTGCTCCAGATTAGCTCCAGGTGAGCTGATGCCAACTCCACCCCTGGGCAGGCACAGGAAAACATGGACACGTGGAATTTCCCAGCAGCTCATCTGGACTGTGACAGAGTTAGAGATAAGTCCATGAGCACCTGGTAACCAGCTGTCATGAGAGAAAAGTGAGTACTCTTTGACCAGGGAAAGTAAATGTTGTGCCCAGTGCTACAGCCAACATGATTCAAAAGGGCACAGCTTTCCCTTTGAAGATGAATCTCCTCCAACTTTATGACTTATGTAACACTTTGTAACAGTTTCACAGCTCAGAAAATAGCTGGGCAGCATTTGTAGACAAGTTACTTAACTGGATTTAAACTATGACTGTATATGATTACAGCAAGGAGATTTTTTGCCAACCAGTTGGGGAATATAAATCTTTTCCTTAGTGCCAGAAGGTCACTTACTGGTCTTTTAACCTGTGTGACTGGGACTTTAGCAATTGCTTCCCCAGCAACTGCTATTGTAGCACTTGGTAAAGTGTAAAGCTAAAATATGTCTAAAACATTGCATAAATCTGTTGGTATTTGGGCTATTCAGCTATATGTTTGGGTTTTTGGCTGCTACATGTTTTCCACCAGTAGAGGGTAGTCACGGCAAAAAGAAAAGAAAAAAAATGTTCTGTAAAAAATCAAAGGAAAAAAGAAGAGAGTATTCTTGGGTTCTGTATGTGAAAGCCACGGTTCTGGAGTACCCATATAAACTCAGTTTGCTGTTTACACCAAGTTGTCCTGGAGTGGTGTAACACCATCAGCCTCTAGCAACCAGTAATAGCTCGTCAGGTATTCATTAGCAATAATTTCCCCCCTGACTGCCAAGTTACAAAGTTTTACTAATGTGGGCATGTAAGAAGGAAGTACTCGCAGGCAAACATGAAAACTGTACGTAACTGTGGTAACCTGCTAGCAACCAATCACTGGGAGATTTCTGATACAGCAACCTCTTTCAACTGATTTCATTCAATAACAGATCTGTCATGGTCCGTGGTCCTGTGTCCGTGGAATGCGTGATGCTCGGATAGCCACACCCCCGGGCTGGGCCATCACCGGCACACCTGCTCTCCATCACGGTGACTACACGAGGATCTACTTAACCCGGCGCTGACGGATGCTCCACGCCAGTCCGTAGTCACCCCCACAGTGGTAACTAGACTTCCACGAAAGCGTGCATTCACTTCTGGTTGGAACTGTGTTTAATCCGCCTACTTGTGTCCAGGTTTCGACTCGGCGTCTGCCACCTGCCTGTCCTCCGGCTCAACCGGATCACTCGGTACATCTTCTGGCCCATTCGCTATCCCCACGGACTTCCTGCTCACGGACTGCCACACTTCCCTCCCGAGCTCCCACGGTCCCGTTCTATCGTAAGCCCCCTACTCTAACTCCGTCCTGATGTGTTTTCCCCGCTTCCCGGCTCCCTAGTAATCATTTCCCCTTTCTATTGCAGCCTCCCACGGTCCCGATCCCGGCTTCCTCGTGTCATTGTTTCCCCGGGTTTTTAGTTTCTTGTTTTGCTCCCTAGTTTTCCCGGGTCGCCTTTCGTTATTACAATAAAGTGTCTTTTTCTGTTAGCGCGGAGTCTGCGTCTGGATCCTTTTGTGCACGCGCGCCGCGGCGCATGACAAGATCTCCAGGAACTACCTCTCTTACATGAGAAACTGTTAGGTTTATATTGTTGGATTGTCATTTATGCTTAGAAATATATAGTCATATATGCTTAGAGTTGTATAATCGATTACATAATGATAGAGGTTTGATCCTTAGTAGTCTGCAAGGACTTCCAGAGTGCTCTAGCATGCACACACATCCTAAGGTCATGAGAGAGGTCGTACCTTCTCTTTCAGATTTATACTATGGGAGGACACCTACTCTGTGTCTGTGTAAGTATAAGAGCCCTTTGTTTAGGTGGGCTGCTGGACTCCTGGCACTGGCTTTTTAAGGAGGCCTTCACAGGGTCATATCTTCACACACACACACACACACACACACACACACACACACACACACACACACACACACACACACACACACACACACACACAACTGTGTGTCACAGAATAAAAAGGCTGCAAGGAAGGGTGTTTATTTGAAGTTGGCTATGAGACAGGTGATGAGCATTCAGCTCCAAGAGCTTGGGCTCTGACCAGCCTCCCTTGCTAGCAAGTAAAAACCCGGTTCCGTCATTGTCTTGCTTTCTTCATGAGTGATGAGTCTCTGAACTAGCGGGGCTGCTGAAGTGCAGACCCAACAGAAACTTCAATAGCTTTTGTTTGTCTGAATTATTCATTCAGGAGACAGTCTAAAGAGCTTGTAAAGAAAAGCGTTTGGACTTCTTTAAGTTGCAAATCTACAACTGAGGCAGTGGAGACAGTCAGGAAACAACTACAAGAAGACAGCTCCTTAGAAAACAGAACCAGCTTCACCCCTGATCAGCACCTGCACACTTAGACCTCTGCCTTATCACCACATATTCTAAATACAACGAGGGTTTCAGACAAAAACATGGCTGTGCCACGGGCTGCCTGGTGTCACCTATTGTAGCCAAGCTTTACATGAAGGAAGTGGAAAGAAAAGCTCTTGGCTCTTTTAAAGGGAGAGTACTTCAGACCCAAACACAAAACTCCTAAACACAAACTTAACAACGTAGTGTAGCTGTAAAGTGTAGCGAGGAATGCCCAGACCTCTACATTGGAGAGACCAAACAGCCACTTCATGAACGCATGTGTCACAGGGTGGAAATGGACAAGTTTAACTTGCTGTTTTTGTTTTATCATCTTGCATTGGTTGCTGTGTTTTATCATTTTAATTTTTTAATAATATACAGTGTTTTATTCCTTTGATTCAGATAAATTTAAGGTTACATGTCAAGCATTTTATGTAAAATGCAAGCACTTTTCAAACCATGAAAAAACATTTAAATGCAAGCACCTTCAAGAATTTCAAGCACCTACACAATCCATCCATCCATTCGCTTCCGCTTGTCCTTTCCAGGGTCGCGGGGGGCGCTGGAGCCTATCCCAGCTGTCATAGGGCGAGAGGCGGGGTACACCCTGGACAGGTCGCCAGTCTGTCGCAGGGCCAACACACAGGGACAGACAACCATTCGCACTCACATTCATTCACACCTAGTGACAATTTGGATTATCCAATTAACCTATCCCCACAAGCTGCATGTCTTTGGACGGTGGGAGGAAGCCGGAGTACCCGGAGAGAACCCACGCAAACACGGGGAGAACATGCAAACTCCACACAGAAAGACCCCGGCCTGATGTTGGAATTGAACTCAGGACCTTCTTGCTGTGCGGCAACAGTGCTAACCACCGTGCCACCTACACAAATCCTACAAAATGTAGCATTTTAGAGTAAAGTAACCACCTCATTGCTGAAAATTCATTCTGTGTACCACAAAAGGTAGAACTTGACAAACAAACATAAAAGGGAAAAAAAGGCATTAGTAGGATTTGTTACCACAATATTCAAAAGATTAGAGCCTTGACCCAGTGCTGAAGTCTGCTCTGCCATGGCTCTCTCTGCAGTTATACAATAATAATCATAATAATATATCTGCTGACATGCCATGTTTCTGTTGTGAGAATGGGATCTTCTTCTTCACTGTAGACTATTCGGAAAACTACCTCTATTTGTGGCATTTTGTTTCCGCTGACAACTTTTAATGGGCTACTTAAGTTTTGATGTCACAACTTTTTAATGTGTTTTTCAATTACATTATCCAAGACTACAGTGGCATTACTCACTTCCACTTTGAAAACAGCACACAAATCCAGTAATATTGAATTTAAGGTATGTCGAGATAACAATATAAGTTTCTCACACACTCAGAGGCAGCTGAGAGAATTTGGAGCCAGATGCGAGTGACAGGGTGACGGATGAGTTTTTTGTGAGACTCACAAAAAGTGACATGTCATTTAAACCACAGCTGATGATATATGACTCTGTGTGTGTGTCTATACAGTAAAAGCGTACATGTGTCTCCATGTGTCTCAAATGACAAAGAGGCTGGTAGATCCACCTTAACCTGAGTGAGACAGAGGTTAGGATGATGGCATAGGCTGTGAATGACTGGCTGCACTGGGGAGAGGTGTATCATCACTTCTTTATACTATTCCAAAGTAGCTCAGAGTAGGCAGATGTACCTTGTATTTCTGGCTGGGTGCAGTGAGCATTGCTTGCTACTGACATGTCTTTCACTCAGTAGAAATTTGCATGACAACCTCCTTGGAACATCAAAAAAAGCCCTCATCTTTCTCTATACAATTACATTTATAAAAAGCACACCAAATAATAATAATGTGACCCACTGTAATATGTATGGGACACGTTTGGCCTTGACTAACTCAAAATAACTCTGGCTTCCTCTATCCAGCCACAGGTCGACTTTATATGAGTCATTTCAGGTCCCACACACCCCAACACTGTGTTATGCAGGACCTGAATTATAGGTGCCAAATTAGCCCCGACAAGGCACACGTTTCTCTGGTATCTGGAAGAAAGGAAAATGCATTTACCAAAGTGCAAAAAGCAAAAAAAAAGTTGACCAGCTATTACCAAATTAAAAATCGAACCGATCCAGTGGGTAAGTGTTAGCTAGCCATAGCAACAATGTCAGCCGAGGAAGCAGTGTCTTTGTTGCAACAAGTGGTGCATGCAGGTTGTAAAAATAGTGAAAAATAGACTATGAATCTACTATAAATACAAACCAGAGCTTGTTCTATCCATTGAGACATGTAACTTAAATGTGATTCAGGCAAAGAAAAGTCAATTTCAACAGTGTTAGTTTACTTGCTATCCTTCGCTATTCTAAAAGAAGGTGCTATCCTTGTTTTTTACTGAGATATCTGGGCTAGTTGAAGTGGAATGACACGGCTTATGACCAAACTATAGAGATATAGAAAGTATAAAGATCCATTGTCTCCAATCGTAGGGCTTTTTGCCCGAGCAGCAGCAGCAGATCACTCTTAGCGTCCTAGATGAACCTTCACCCCAGTCTGCAGTCCAGAGCACTCCGGATCAGGCTGTCATAAAGGATATCGCTGGCTGTTGCTCCATTTATCTGTCACTCGACCTTGATTAATCTCAAGATTCCTGCTTCCACATCTCCACAGCATGATGCCGCCACCTCTATGCTTCCCTGTAGGGAGAGTATTCACCAGGCTATGAATGGTGCCTGGTTTCCTCCACACATGATGCTTGCCATTCAAGCCAAAGAGTTCAACCTTTGTTTCATCAGGCCACAAAAATGTTTTCTTGTTGTCTGAGAGTCTTTCAGGTACCTCTGCCGAAATTAACAGTTCGGACAACCACTCTCAATGTTATCCAAGAGTGTTAAAAATAGTCAAACCACATATCAATAGGACAAATTGAGCAACATCTGTGTTCTCTCATCAACTGCAGTTGGCAGTGACTCATTTGGCTGTCCAAATCTCCAACGAGATCTGAAATCCTATCTGCCACAGTTTCTTCTGAGGCTAATGTTGATAACCCCGCCACTTGTTGGGCCAGACGGCTTCAGTAGCCTTCAGCATATATTTCTTCACATATTCACCATATATGAGCATGGATGTAAAGTCTGTGTGATTTTTGTAGGCAGTAAGATAGCTTTGCCTGCAGTAAGGATGGCTAGATTTCACAGCTTTTAGTAAAAATAAAGAAAACAGTTGTTTCCTCAAATCTACCAACAACTTATCTTTTCTTGTCCCGAGTTGTCCATGAATTGTTTTATTGTATCATTTAATATTATATTCCTTGAGCAATGACATGTTCTGTTAATCCACCACACACACAGGTATTTACGTCCCTATATAAATAGGAAGAGGTCAATTTTGTCATGAAAAACTTGATAAATAGATTTTCAAAAGGTTTCTGTGAACTGTTGCACGTGCTTCTATGGCATCAATTGGCTTGATACTCTCATTAGGATAGTGTGACATCCAGTGTACTAATCAATACTAACATTGCATTCAAATACACAAAACCATCTGTCATTTTCACAGACTGCAAAACAGAGAAATGTCTCTCTTGTTTGGTTCTTTTTCTATATAAGGTATGGTCTCACACAAGCATGCATACATTTAGATGCTATATATATATATATATATATCTCCATCCATCCATCCATCCATTCGCTTCCGCTTATCCTTTTCAGGGTCGCTATCCCAGCTGTCATGGGGCGAGAGGCAGGGTACACCCTGGACAGGTCGCCAGTCTGTCGCAGGGCCAACACACAGGGACAGACAACCATTCGCACTCACATTCATTCGCACCTAGTGACAATTTGGATTTTCCAATTAACCTATCCCCACAAGCTGCATGTCTTTGGACGGTGGGAGGAAGCCGGAGTACCCGGAGGGAACCCACGCAAACACGGGGAGAACATGCAAACTCCACACAGAAAGACCCCAGCCTGGTGTTGGAATTGAACTCAGGACCTTCTTGCTGTGCGGCAACAGTGCTATCCACCGTGCCACCATATATATATATATATATATATATATATATATATATATATTTTTTTTTTTTTTTTTTTTTTTTTTTTTTTTTTTTTTTTTTTTTTTTTTGCGTCACAGGTTTTCGTCCTGCGATTGCAGCCATTCCCCAACTCATTTATCAGTGGTCTTTGATTAGTGGGTTTTGGTCAGTGGTCGTTGATAAATAGTCATGAGAATTTGCATAATTAAGATTAAGGAACTGACCTCCCAGCCCATTTTTCCTCAGTGGGCTGGTTTCAGTCATTATGCAAATGTACACAGCAAAATGTCCAGTGTTAAATTAACACTAGAGAGTGTCTATATGGGTCCACACCTCTGAGTGTTAAATACAACACTGTTGAGTGTTAAATTAACACTTTTGACAGTGTTATATGTTTAAAAGTAACCTAGTCAGTTTTGAAGATTAACAAAGACTAACACTGAGCAGTGCTGATTTTCTAACACTGGAATATTTCTAACATTTTGAGTTATTTTCCAGTGTTAGAAAATCAGCACTGCTCAGTGTTAGTCTTTGTTAATCTTCAAAACTGACTAGGTTACTTTTAAACATAACACTGTCAAAAGTGTTAATTTAACACTCAACAGTGTTGTATTTAACACTCAGAGGTGTGGACCCATATAGACACTCTCCAGTGTTAATTTCACACTGGACATTTTGCTGTGTACTGTTTATAAGATTGAAACCTGCAGTGAGATGAGACTGAAGAAGTCACCTGGATGAGTGACGAAACGTTTCTCCCACAAAACGCTACGTCCAGATGAACAGAATCAACTTTTGGAGATTTACTTACACGGATTATTGAGAATGCATCAAGATGCATAACGTGTAATATGCCACAGTGCATACAAGACAAATTCTTTAGCTTTCTTGGCATAGAAAATTAGTTTTTAAAAAAGCAGTTGTCTGAACAAGTGCTTCTCTGTCATGCTTTTTACTTACTTTTGGCAGCAGTTACCTCAGAAAATTCTTAGTTAGTTAGTTAGTTCTAAGTTAGCTTTCTGTTTGTGTCCCCCTCGATCAGTAAACAACACCTATTCGAAGACCGTTCCTCAGAGAAATCTGAAAAGCAATAATGACAAAATTTGGAAAAAAGCGTTGCATCTTCCCACAGGGGAACAGTATATGTGCTGCAGTATGTGCTTCAATGGCCTCTCCATTATAAAAAGTTATCAAATGTGGAGACATGGCAGATTTTCAGCTTTTGATAAATTATTAGCACAGGCAAAACACATTGTTTTTGTCTAGAAACTTGGCAGTCCTGTGTAGTGTTTTTAAGTGAGTGCATGGATGGACGGTGGTAAAAGGTTATTATATGATTCTGTTGTTTTGCAGTGTTTCACTTCCCAGATCTCCCACTGTTGGTATTTCTGTGGGTACAGTAGGTGTTAAGACATTGCATTCGTTTTCCTTTAAAACTTAAGTCTTAACATTCACTAGTTTACAACACCAACCATCAGCCACCTACAATACAGTCTTTATATGTGATTCAGCTCCCACTCACACCTTGGCTCATTTGACCCTTAATGACACATTATTTATAGTGGACCACATCCTTGACCCCAGTAGGTGTTAAATACTGTCGATCTCAATCAACTATTTCACCTCTCATCAATGAGGCTTCTTCATTTTTGAAATGTCTGTACAGCAAGCTTTTAAAAAACGAGGCCATCTATGATCTGGCAAAAGTAAAGGAAAGAATCCTAACCCATCCTTAACTGTGCGTTTGGGTCGTAGGTGACATTGGAGCTGTTAGGTCAAACTCAACTTAAAGATTATAAGTGTGGAATGCTGAAATGGCATGAATACTATTTTGAGAGATAAACGGACAAAATCAGAGAAATGTTCTTGCGAGAGGGTGCACTTGTCACGTCTGTTGTTTTCACCTGCGTCACCTGAGTTTCTTCAGGTATGTGCAAGATTAGAAGGCCGAAGAACCTCTGAAGCATGGACGAAAAATTACTGCAGTGTTTCTACAGTAGCCTAAACTTGTGTAATGGCACATATGTGGCTGTAATTTTGGAAATAAAAGCAAAGCTGTAATCAATAATATTGCAAAAGATTTTAATACAAATGTGATAAATTAAAGCCCTTTAACAATCACTGGTGAGAATCCTTTTTATTAAAAAATAATAAATATAGCAATGTGTTGTAGAAAATACAGTAGGTTTCCATACATTATTCTTTCACATCAGTAGAATGCATCTTAGCTCTTGTAGTAACCTGGTAAGTTAATATAAAATATAGTTTGTTGTTTTAGTCACTGCAGGTTTTTATGCTTTGATTTCCCCAGACACACTGGACAAACGATCATAGTGCTGACATGGTTTTTTCCTCATGTCTTAAACTAAAACAGACAATAAAGGCAGTTTTAGACACTTTATTTAAATCAAAGGGAAAAGTAAACAGTATTGATTCACTGGAGCACGCTGAAAGTTTAAGCTTTGGCCACGAGTGAGATCAACTAGAAAAGAGGAGAGGAGAGTTATTGAACTGGGAAAACAGGAATCCAGGGGTCTCATGTGAGGCAGGCTGTGAGAGTCAACAATCAGGCCTACTTGAGAGGAGTGGTTAGTCCAGCTGGGGAGGAGGTGGCTGATTTGATGAACGTGTGAGGAGTGCCAGGAGGGCAGGCAGGTAAGCAGGCAGCGAGAGTCTAAGGAGAAACTAAGAAGCAGAAGTTAAGTGGCAGGGAAGAGTGATTTGTCTCAGGAGCCAAAGAAAAGTAATCTGAAACAAGTGTGTTAAAATGCTGAGTATAATGAGCCTATTTACCACTAGATGAGCTGACTATCATGTGAAGACTGGCACCAGCACCAGTTGTTAGATATAACTGAAGATGATGAAAACAGGTGAGTCAGCTGTAGAGCAGCAACCCAGAAAGCACCTTGGAGGAAACTCAACAGAACCCCAACCTGGATTCAGCAGACTAAAACACAGCAGACAACCTGAAAGCCTTTGCCACACTGCACCCTCCTCAACGGTTCAGTTCAGGCGAGGGGACCCCAGACTCCTCCTTTGGACCACACCCCTCCTAGGTACTCGAGAGTCCTGAATATCTAAAATCTCCCAAAATGAAAATGTCCAGGTTCAAGATTTTCTGGCAATTTCATGATTCGGGCACTGCAGGGTTAATCGTTGTTTTGTTTAACAAATGTGATTGTTTGTCCTTGTTTGTTCGATGGTTTGTGCTTTTTTCAGTAAAGATGCAGCTGATAGAAATGATAAAAGCAGGATTCAGAATAAAACACTGAACAAGTTGATCAGCATTAAACCGCGACACAACATGATAGCATATATTGCTAAACAGATAAAAAACAATATTAACATAATATCATGTATCAAAATAAATCCCTTGAAATAAATGAAAAGCGTGTATTGTGGTGATGTCAAGACACATGTCAAAAAAGTACTGCATGAAGCTACAGCAACATCCTAACAGTCTGATAAATGAAACTTGAACTACTTGAATGTGATCTGATTCGCGCCCTGTGGACATTCTTGTGTTTGCTGACAGAGGGAAGCGCCACGCAAAGGTTTCTGCCAACAGAACATCTGTTGGAAAAGGTTCAGTGTGCGATTTAGCAGAGTTACACGTAAAAACATCTGAAAATTGAACACTATTGACTGATATCACTTTCTGTTTTGTTTCCACAGAGATTTAGAGGCTTTTGCATCTGAACGCTTAAACACAAGATTTCAAAGTCTTCTTCTGTCTAATGTTAAACTTTAGGACAAGCGCCTCCACAGCAGCTGCTTAGAGGGATGGATGCTATTCATGTCACATTCTCTGCTTGTAGCTTTCAGCTCACTTGGGGATTTAAACTAGTTGCACTTAACCAGCATAAACCCTGCTGCTCTGACACAAAGGTATGGGCAATGGAATGAATTCTTCATATAGAAAATGGAATAACAGTGCATCCACATGTTTACAGCAGAGGATTGATGTGGCGTTCTCATGGCGCCGCGGTCTCTGTGACTGTCAGGGGAAGTCGAAGCATATCTGTGCAAAGAATTTTTACTGTTAGCAATCAGAATGTGCTACTTGCTGTGTTTGGCCTTGAATCTCATATTGATTTTTAGGCTTATTTCAGAGCTGGTTGCAGGGCTTTGTCTTTGTCAGAGAACATGAGAGACTGTTTCCCTTTGTCTGCAAAGCAAAAGTCAAAAACATTCTGGTAGCCTCTGGAGGTCTCCACATAACTTCTTCTCAGATGGATTGGAAAAAAAAATCTTACAGTTTTAGTTGAAGTGCAGGAGTTCCTCTGGGCATGCTGGAAGAAAAAGGTTGCTGATTATTCAAATAAAAACATGTACCTGCTCAGTACCATAAAGGTGTTCAACAAACTCGTGTAGCTCTTCCTTTCTTAAAAAAGCTTTCAGGATGCAGAGAGCCATCGTACTGAGCAAAAAGACATTTTTGTAGCAGGGGTGTCAAACATAAGGCCAGTGTGCTAGACCTGGACAGAAAAGGACTCCAATCTGGCCTGCTGGAAAATGTGAAGGAGAGCAGAAATATATGACTTTGAACTGTATTTTACGTTTTAATAAAGACCTCCTCCACAGCCGTTCCTGCTTCTCCAGAGTAATTAAGGAATAGATAAAGAATTGACAAAAGCGTTACTGTTTGTTTAAATAATCTATCAAAATTTGTTTGTTTTTGCTTTTTTTTTTACAATGGATCAGCTGTAAAAACAACAACAAATTGTCTCTACTTAGGTCTGTAAACAAAAAACTTTGTTTTTAAAAGGGTCAAAAAATCAAGAAAAAGTCAAGATTTTTTTAATTAATTTGCTCTACTACGCTCAGTGACTAAATGTAGACAATAATCGTTCAACATCATTTTCACCTTCAGCGCTTGAATGGCTGGTTGTCTTTATTATTAGAATCAACTTTTTTAATGCCTTCGTGCCTGGCAGCTCTTGCAGTCAGTATCAGGATCTGAGTGCATCGTTGTACATATTTGCTTTTTCGAGATGAGCTCTATAGACCCTGTAAAGGCTCCTCTTGTTTGTGTTTTTACTTTTTTCTTTCTGTTATTATTTGTAAGTGTATGTGTAATATGGTGATGCAGTGTTAAAAGGCAGGAACAAAGCGAAGGGGAGAAAATACATGAAAAAACTATGAGGGCGCATAAGTGGAAGTGCTTCTCCGACTGCTGCAGCTATAAGAAAACAAACACATACAAAAAACAAAGAACAGCTGAAAAGAGAAAAAACGAGATCCTGTTTGTCAGCTGTCTTGGGAATCCTCTGGTGTCCCTCCTGGAACATGTGATGCCCAGTTAGATCGAGGTCTAGACTTATTGTAACCAGAAAAAAGAGCCCCTGTTTCTCAAACCCTGCTGCTTTTTCCTCTTAACAAAAATTCCCAAACACAGTAAGAATTATATATGTCATATAGAGCCTACACTCACTGCTCTACTTCCTGCTGTTGCTGTGTGATCCTCCAGCTGACCCTGATCAGGGGACGATCATGCTAGTGTCACTTGTGAAGGTCAGTATTTGGTGACTGACTTCTTATTTTTTTTTAAAAAGAGTCTTTCTTTTTCTCTCCTTACCGATTTTGTTGTTTCAGGACTCACAAAGATATTCAAAATCTCTCAATGAACGATTTATCAGCAGTCAAGCTGAACGTGAGTACAGTACACAACAAATCAGTGTGACACCTCTATATCCAAAGAGTATCTAAAAAAGGTAGAAACTGCCTTCAGCAACTCATTTTTCTTTGTTTTTCTTATGATCATGCTTTGGTTTGCACACCTTCTTATCCCTGTTTCAGGCCTCCATCTTTCTTCATTTTAGTTCCTTGTTTGGTGACTTTTCTCTGGCCTCTTTCCCATTTGTGCACTGTAGTCCTTGGCAGATTAAGAAAGTGAGCCCCGCTTCCCAATCACTCTACTCTGACTTCTGCTTTGATACTGCAATCCTTTCATCATCACATTATTGCTTCTCAGAGTCTGATTGGGGTATTCAGGTTTCATTTGGAGTCATCACATGCTCTTTATCTACAAGAAAAGCAAAAACACACTAAGAGAATTCACACTGGCAGCCTTTTCTTTTTATGGCAAACAAACATGTAACAGAATAAACGTTTTCAGACTCTTTCATGATTAGCTCTCAAACACTAACGGTAAAATTATTTGGTATTGTGTAGTCTGTTCTTATAAAATGTGTAGGGCTCTTTGTCCAATAATGAAAACTGAGAACTTGTCATTGTTATTTTAAAAAATAATAAATCTGATGATCTTGTGCGTACTTAAGGCTACGCATGTGTTTGTGTGTTTACAGATAAGAAAACTTGATAAAAATGGAAAAAAGGTGAGAAAAGTAATTCATATAAATTAATTTATAAATGAAGATAAAACTAATCATTTTACATGTCTTACTAATGTTTGCACTCACACACTTATATTAACATGTATTAACAATCAAATATTGATTTCCTCCATTGTACAAAGGATCAGTGGGTGTTCTCTATCCAAATATCTTAGCTATAACTTTGTAATGGTTCGTTTCACATGGAGCATATCTCACGAAGATTACGTTTGTGTCATCTCACTGTTTAGAAAAAAGGTTATCTATCATGCATCACTAAAGAATGCAATTTATTCTGCATTTCTGTCTCGCTGTCTCACTCTTTGTCTCTTCCTTCTGTTGATCAAGACAGCATCTGGGATAATTAGACAAATATTTGGCTTTCATTTGCTGGTGTAAACATTTGAATGAATTCAGATTTAGTAGTGTGTTCCCAATTCACACTTCTACAAATGGTGGCTCAGTGTATGCTACTTACTTTCTCCTTAATTGGAAGAAAGCAGAATTTTGAGCACTCTGTTCAAAAACAACGACTCTTCACATTTTGGAGCACGAAGAAATCATTCGCTTATTTGCCTAATCGTGAGAAACATTTTTTCCAATGTATATGATCGTGTATTATCTTAGGTTCATGTGTAGATGCTTACAGACATCACGAGCAATTTAGTGTTAAATTGTTTAATATTTCTGATAAATGTTATGTCTGTATATTACCTGCACGGCTGGAATTACAGTGTATACAGTGTAAAAGATGCCACAAAGTGGCTGTAGTGTTCTTCATAAATACAGAGAAGGAAAGAAAAGTGGGAGCCCAGTGGGAGGTAAGTTCCTTCATCATGATTATGCAAATTCTCATGACCATTGATCAACAATCATTGATCAATGGTCATGAGTACCATTCACAGAGAGTTGGGGAATGGCTGCAATCACAGCATTGTAAGATGGTGACGGATGTACCATCTGTTAAGTGCCAACCTCTGCTACGTCCAGATGAAAAAAATCAACTTTTGAAGACTCTCAGTGAGCTGTTGCATTCAGACTAATAATGAAGCAACCTAATTAAACCAAGGGTGGAAACACAGGGGTGTACTGCAGATCAACACTGGGTTACAAACAAGTGTGGAGCCCAAAGTTATTTTTCAGTCCTACAAATCTTTTTACTTGGCTTCATACGACAAACACGTCACCTCACATATAACGGTTAATGTTTAGCATTTGGATCTTGTGATTCTGTCCCCAGTGTTCAATCTGTAGGCGATTACATATTCCTCTGTATTCTCATTTATAATATCTGAAAGAATAAATAGAAGAAAACAATCACTTTGTCAGTCAGCAGGCTATGGGAACAAACATTACAGTAAAGCAGCTGCTTTGACATATGCAAAGTTAAAAGCTTGACCCATTTCATGGGAGCGATTAAGTGTATTAATTATGCATTCATGGATTTTTGCCAGCATTGCACTGCCTCATTTGCATACTCATTCTTGGCTTTGTGTTTTATATACTCTTTCACATTTCCTTCACATTTTGTACATTTAACTTGATTGCACATTGAGCCTGGAGTGAGCAGCGCTGTGTCGGGCCAGTTTGTGTTAAAGAAGAATCAAATTAAGAGGAGCAACAAAGAAAGCTAATAACTAAATACCCAGTTACACACATTAACACACTTGACATACCTTGTTCTCTTTCACATGACTCAGATACACACACACACACACAAATTCCCAAATCTTTGTTTGTCACTTTGTTTAAGCAGGAACTGGTGTATTAGTTTCATCAGTCCTTCGCTTGGTGCAATGCCCTTGTAAAGGCAGAACACAAACAGATGAATTCGACATCATGGTTATCGTCTGTTTCACTGTTAGTTACAAATTCATGCACCTGACAGTTTTATTTCAAAGTTTAATAAAGCAGAAAGCCTTGTAGCTATGGATGAAAAATACATCTGATGGCTGCATAAAAAATTTTATATTATGCAAAAACAGCTTGAAAGTCAGTCAGAAAGTCAGGTGTGCTCACCTTTATTCTCCAACACAGCCTGAACTCCATTGGGTAAGCTTTCTTGCTCAAGACTAAAGAAGGATGAGTTTGTCCCACTGCTGCGATGAGATTCCCTGACCTGCATGAGGACATCTCTTGTTGATTGCATTTTGTTCTGTTCTCTCGTCTCTGGACCTTTCACCACTAGTTTCCTGTCCAGTTCTTGTGGAGTTTGGCATAACTCAGCCTATTCTCACTGGTTCCCTTCATTAAGACCTGTTGACAGCCACCTGACCATTTACACCCTTTGTGATCAGACTTTGGCAAACAGAAGATGGAACAACTGGACGCCATCTCTCAGGTCTCTTGTACAGTCACTGCTGATTTATTTCCTATTGCTTTTGACACATTTAGCGCTGCGTTTTTCTCCTTTTGGTCCAGTTTCTTCAAACCTTCAAAGAGCTTCTGGCACAGCATGCCTACATGTGGAAAGTTTGTGTCTTTTTGGGAATCACCTTTTTTGTGCAAAAACACTATTAATTATAAAATAAGTGTAAGAAGGGAAAATATATAAAATCTAATAGGGCTTTGGAGCGTGATGTCACAGGGGTGGGCGTGGAAAGGATTTTGGCCCGATCTGCCATTTTGGGGGTCTAAACAAAGTGCAAGTGAAAAAGGAGCGAAGGCACACAAAACAGCCATGGTTCGTTCTTGCTGTGTGGTCGGCTGCAATGTTCGATTGCACGACCGGCAAGACAATAAGCTTGAAAAGGGTTTGTCTTTTCATTCTTTCCCCACCTGGAAGCAACATGAGGCAGCTCGTGTATCGATGTTACCAAACAAAGGCGTCTAGCCTGGATAGCAGCTGTGAGACGAGCTGATATCCAGTTCTCTTCCATCTCCAAATATCTGTTGGTGCTCCAGACATTTTCATTCTGGTAAGTTCTAAATATGTTCATATCACTCTTTATAGCCTATTAGTTTTATTTTCGATGCGCTCTGAGGTCATAGTAAATTAGAACAAACATCCTACTGAGTGATTTTGCAGAACTACCTTCTATTTATAGAGTTGCTAATTATTTGGCATTATTGCAGCAAACCAGCCTATGAAATGGATGAAACATCGTGACTGGGTTCCAGCGCTACACAAGGGACCTGCTTCAAACATACCACCATGCCAATCAGATTACTTCTTCCATGTGAGGGTGAAGAGGTGACCCTCCTGGATAAGATGGTGAAGGTTTGCTGCGTTTGGTGAACAGTGTGATAATAAAACCAGGGAAGAATGAAACCTGCTCCTGTTAAATATTCTTAAGTATTGTGCTGTTAAAATTGCTGTATTTTTTCAAAAGATACAGTAAATAAAATAGTGTTAGTAGTGGGTGATATCATGTAAACACTCATGATTTTATGTAAACATTTTGTCATTTGTAAACTATAAATGACATGGATTCTACATTGTAACGGGTGTGATGTTCTATAAAGTGTTAAAAAAAAAAAAAGAGGCAAAAATTAGTTTCTTTATTCAACTTTTGAACAGTGGTACTCAGTCAGTACATATTCAGTAAATGCAAATTATTTACACTGCAGTACACTACAGGCATAAATCTAGACCCCTAGATAAAACATTATGGCATTATAGCAGTGACAACTCCTCCACAGTAGCAGGTGGGATTTTTCTTTTTTTGAGGACGACTCCTTTTACCTGTCACTACAGATGGTCTGTTTATGTTTTGATCAAGAGCCTTTTTTTGGGCAGCTGAAGAGGAGAAGTCTATCTTATGTCCAACCACTGACTGTATCTTGGTCACATTACCCAGCAAAACCCAGTATGCAGGTTCATCTGTAACAGTCCTTGTGCCACAGATCAACACTGCTGCTTCTACATTAAACAGAAGAGCAGGGACATGGCTGCAGGTCTCTGCGACTCCGGCCTTACAGGTGCAGTGGGCGGCTTCAACCTTCCCTGTGATGCTCAAAGTGACCCATGGCTGCAATGCTGGTTCATTCAGTCTTTGAGAGTGCAGGACCTGAAACACAAACAAAGTTCATTTAAAGACAAGAACTATGAGCCAAGGCAGACATAAATGTGTTTAATCTACTGTTAGGTGTGGCTGTGTGCAGACAGGAATAGGACCCAAGATGCAGACTCCAAAGACAAACTTAAACCAAAACAGCTTTAATGCTGAACTCAAACATAACTAGAAAAAGGTCAAAAGTAAACTAACACCGGCGGAATGCCAAAACACACAGCAAAATAAACGGTAGATCACGACACAGACACTAAGAAACACGGGGCTTAAATACACAGAGGGAGCAATCAGGGAATGGGTAACAGGAGGGAAACACAGCTGGGGCAAATCAGGCCTAACGAGACAAGAGGAAGCAAAACCAGACACATTAACATCAGACATGGACTTTCAAAGTAAAACAGGAAACATAACACAGACTCACGGGCAGGCACTACAAAGGGAACCGAGACGTGGGAACAGGGCAGACACAAACACTGACTGAACACGGGGATATAGGAACTTAGGATACACATAGACGCGAACTAGACAAGGGGATGCAGGTGATAGGGGAGACAGAGCAACTAAAGAAGACAGAGACATAAGCCATAAGACGGAACTCAAAGAAACCAAAAACTAGAAAGTATAAATAATATAATAAACTCAAAAACCCTGGGTCAACGACCCAGGCATCCTAACATCTACTTTATCATAAATGTAACAAAGTGTTTAGAAAGTTAGCACATACATGTAATTTTTCATTTCTTTATGTGTCCATCTATAGAATGCTGCATGTTATAGTGTAAATCTGCCTGCAGAAAATGAACCTAAAGCATGTAATGCAAGGATGTCATCACTTTCAAGATGGAGAAAGCATAAAGTGACAATTATGAATCACTTAATATGATAAAGAGATTCTGCAGGTCATTAATCAATGTATAAAATTAAAATAAAATGTATTTTTAGTGACACAAGATAAAAATATGGAAGCAAGATGTATAATTAGAATTATTTATAATAAATATGAATAAATTATTGCAATTTCTTTAACCATAAAGAATAACTAAATCCTTCAGGACAATGTCACATTAATGCACTGAACTCACTATGTTATCCCTCTAACAGCCTCCACATGTTCTCACTGTAATTTCCCCTCATGAATGAATTTATGCTGCACTAATGTGAATGTTTGCAGGGAAATCAAACGCATTTCACACGCAGTACTTGAGCTGACTTACCTTTGTTTGAATGACGACTTGTACGCGCTGACTCCACAGATAAGGTACGAACATATGTCAGGCTACGTCAATAGCGGTTGGTCTTCAGGGTTTCTACTCCACGGCTGTATTTCATACGGGTCCACATTTCCAATGCACACTATTTTCTGCAAGTACCGCTGCTTCGCCTCTGAACGAAATCGGTCTCTATACAGTCCGTTCTCTTTTGAGCTGCTTTTAAGCATCTTGTAGTCGTCGTTCCAACACAGTGTGTCTGTTTTGATTCGTAGACCCCGAAAATGGTGCCGCGCTCCCACAATGCATTGCGGCGTGACGTCAACTCCAAAGCCCATGTGGGTTGTTTTTTTTTTAAAGTAGATTTTCCAAATTTTATTCATTATACATCATGATAATAACTCACCTTTTGAAAATGGTCTGTGTCTGAAGAGCTCTGTAGAGCTGTGTGCACTCTGTGTTACACACACTTAGGGGCCCACACAGTTGCAGCTGCTGCGCACACACACATACTAAGCTCATACATTTACTGCGTTCTGTCCCGTTTGTATTAAAGGGTCAACATGAGCTGGATTTGATTTGAATAAATAACATGATGAATGCTAACGTGACTCACAGGGTGGAGTTGAAGAGGTGACTCACTCAGTGTGACTCATGATTGAAAGGTTATGCATGTGATTTGTTGCATCAGTAGGTAACATTGTTCGTGTTATTTTTGCATGTTGACTGTGACTCAAGTTCCTTTATTATTGCTGTTCTTATGAATATGTTCATTATATGTTATGTTTTATAGTGAAATTATATCAGAGTGGAGGACGTGCCAGTAGTTGTGACATCACTTTCAGTGTCCATCACAATGATGACAAAGGGAAGTATAAACAAGTCAGGACTCACTAGGTTTGGGCATTAGTGAGACAAGTCTGTCACGCTCAATGTTTTTGTTTTTGAGCAGGACAGTGTTGTTGTTTAAGGTTGTTCTTGCCTAAAGTAGTTTGTAGTAGCTAAATCTAACCAGTTAGGCATGAAACAAGTGACCATAATACAAACAGGACATGGCTAAAGCACCGGGGATTTGCAGGTCTCTAAATGGGACTATTGTTTGTTGGTGGCCAAAAGTGAAGATGCTGGTTGGGTATCAGCACCAAATGACAGAATGTGCGTAATAGATAAAGAACGTATACGCCGAAACAGAAATAAATGATTAGTTTAGAATCAATTAGAGGGCTTTATTAATCTCTGAGGAAATGATGTGGGTTACAGTTGCTCCAAGACGGTAACAGACAAAACTAATTAAATAATACAATATGTTACAGAGTTTACAAATGTAGGGAATAGCACTAATAAATACAAAACACTCAATTATAAATATCAAGAATATTACAGGGGTGGAATATATATGATTGTCATTTAACTCTAACCTGTGAACCTCGTAGACGTGTGTAAAAGGTCACTGTTGCAGTGTGTACCGTGCATTAGATTGAGGAGTTGTACAGGAATGATTCAGTGGTGCATTATGGGTAATCTCAGTCTCTTACTGAGCGTGCTCCTGTGACTGGCCAGCACGTCATGGAGTAGGTGGGTTAACCCCCACCTAGTCATAAAAGCCTAAACATTCACATTTTTCTAACACCTAGCGAGACTGACTTATGGCCTTGGCTCCCCATTTTGTCTGCCTTTAACAACGGTGGGAGTGAAGCTTGCGTGGAATGTGCTCTCTGTCCCCTCTACTATCAGAAAAAGCAAGATCCTGACTCTCTGAAAACAGTATTTCTTATAACTCAGCAGTATAATGCATCGTAAAACAATATCATTCATTCACAATAAATCAGCAGTCCAATGTAATACAAATCCGTTTAACAAATGTAATTGTTATCACCTTCTTCTAATTCAGGAGAATAATACAAACTAAAACTACATAATAGCTTCACAATCCTTAATTAGGGACATAACGTGGCATAAGATAATATAATAATCTCACAATAGGCACCATGATGGAGATGTGACTGCTTTACCTGACACTGCTCGCAATCAGTGTTGATCAAGTTACTTGAAAAAAGTAATCAGTAAGTAATTAATTACTTAGTTACTTTTTAAAAACACGATTTACAACCTGAATAGGTGATAAAGCGATAGATCTTTCAGCCTAATTCTACTTTTTCTACAATCCATCATACAAAATGTAATCAAATGGAAAAGTCCCTTTTTAAAACTTGTTTTATTAGTTTCAATCTTTTAACTTCATGCATCAAGCAAAAATTTAATTATATGCAACATTCTCTGACTGGAAGAAATTTGTTTAATATTTAAACCTATTTTCTGCACATTCCAGCACATAAAATATATATACATATATTTTTTGTGTTTACACTCAGTCTTTCAAATAGATGCAAGTAAAACACAGCAGAAAATAAATAAAATCAAAGACTAGCGGTCCTTTTGCTCTATTTTCACCTGTAAAGCTTGAGAGGCGTAGGCGTAGGCTTATCCTGGTGCAGGTGTGCCACAGTGGTCAGTGGAAGAATCCGCGAGTTTCTCTGTGAGTTTCCCATTACGTCGTAGTGCACTCCCGGTGCTTGCTCGGAAGTTTAGGGTTTATTTTCGCTGTAAAAATACGTTTTCCTCCCACGCACAACGGACACAATGTTTTTGTCACTTTTTATGGAATCAAACTCAAAATAAGGTCAGTACTTCCACACTTTAAACGCTGCATGCTCATACTCTCTCCTGCACTCGATATATGATCCACTGTTGATCTGCACACAGCTGTTGTCACGAACGTCACACTCGCTTATGTCACTGTCATGAGACATTCTCTCAAAAAACTCACGGTTTTAGTAACGCAGTAAAGCAGCGTTCCTACGGGAAAGTAACGGTAATCGAATTACCGTTTTTGCAATAGTAATCCCTTACTTGAAAAAAGTAATCGGATTACAACGCGTTACTGCCCATCTCTGCTCGCAATGTAATGACTAATCAGAGTAACTTATATGGCTCAAGGTCAACGTGTACAGCTAAAGCAGTGGTAGCTTTTAAGACAACAGGCATCAAGTAATCAGACTTGCAAAACAACGTCAACCTTAGTGCGTTTTGACTGGCAGGGAGATTAAACTGATACGTGAGTGTTTTTCAGTAACGTACATTGTCTCAGTTTTATGTTGATTATGGTCTGTCAGCTGTCAAATGTTTTCACTTCTGTAATGGAAGAAAATTACCCTGGATGTGTGTAATAAAATGCAGCCATTACCCTCGATGTACACTGAGAGTTTTAAAAAGCAAAATGGCAACAAATGAAACAATCAGCAGTGTGCAGGATAAAGACCAGTCTCCTGATCAGCATGCAGCGCGAGTGTTTACACTGGCCCCCGGCATTGTTCGTAATCAAACAGCAGACAATACAGATGAGTCTGAATTCCTAGCAGAAAAAGATAATGGCAGATAACAGAATGAATCAGACTGTACTGACACCAATAATGATGAGCTCTGCCCTGTGTCTTTGTGTCTTTTTGCTATCTTTTTCTCCCCTCTCTCTTGTTACTTGTATCATATCTTTCACTCTTCTTTTATCGCTATGTCAACATGCATACACTCTTTCTATTGGAACAAGGCATTGATAAGAGGCAAACTAATTCTTGCTGGAACTCTACCAACACTTTAGAATAATGTCACGCACCAGACAGCAGAACTGATGCATTGTTTCCCTTGGTGTTTATCCACTTGCCCATAATGTTAATTTTGCACTGGAACAAACACAGAAAAGCTGCCTTTCAGGGTCTCAGAGCTTTGGGAACTTTACAAAAGCTTCTCCACAATGACCGTTTCATTAAGCACGTCCTTTAAAGACATTTTGCGAGGGTTCATTCTGTTTCTATACAAACTAACACTAAAGAAGGCTGATGATTGGAAAGACTGAGCAGAGCATGGGAACCATAAACCCATTGCCTGTTAAACCTGATACAACACAGAGCTGTTGTACAGTAAATGTGTGTTGCGTGAAAGTAAGCAGTCAGTTGTAGGAACTCCATGAACAAATTCATGGAGGCAAAGCTTCATCACTCAAAAAGTGAAGACCATGTCATGATCTGAACAGTCCCAGACTGCAATCGCGCATTATAAGGATTTTGTCTTAAAACAACATGAACAAACAGGAAGTACCTGTCAGCTATAAATTAGGATGAGGGCAGAGAGCAGGTACATATTCTGAGAATGAAGGAGAGAGGAGATGGGCCAACTGGAGAATCTTCAACCCCTTCCTGTGGTTGGACATGTGACTATATGATGGTCACATGCGGTTAAGCTGGTAGCTATAATGGCGAGAACCTTTTTATTTTTTAAAAGCATGGATGGACTAGCAAGGTTAGTCTGGCACAATGAGTCTGTTCTTTGTCAGGCGGGCAGAGTTACCAAAATGCCGCATTTGCAACAGACAGTGAATCCAATGCCACGCATATGGGAAAGGACCTAAAGGCAAGAACAAGAATCAAGATAGGCTCAAGTGTTTTCAGTGTATTTACAGTTAGCTCTAGTCCTGCCCTGATTGGCTCTACTAGAGTAACAACGATATAATGAATCACACCTAAAATCCACTGCAGGTGATTAAGGATCGGGAATCATTTATTTCAGCTGAGCTCAAGCAGCAGCTGCTGATGCCATCTTTGGTGTGGAGGCCCAGGAGGAGGAATCCCCACCAAGCCACCAGCCTACACAGAGGGAGAGCATCAAAGAGAGAAAACAGAGAGTGCAATGATTTACTGATTTAAAGCTTAAGACACTTTTTCATTCAATTATCTAAATCTGTGATTCTTGCTCTCTTGGGGTTTATATTTTTTTGTACCCTTTTCCCCTTAGTGTATCAGTTCTGTTCTTTGTTTCTAGATTAAAGTTTCAGTTTTAGCACTCTCTTGTGACTCCATCAGTGATGTTCCCCTTGTTTGGTCCCCAATTTTCTGGTTCAACAAGGACAAATTCAAATCCCAAAAATGAACATGCAGAAACACACCCATGTTCATGCAGTGTAACGTGACAGATTTAAATGCAAGTAAACCCTTTAAGTCCAAAAAGTGCAAACAAAGGTCTGCAATGATCACAACAAGCTGAGGAAAACAGACAAGGCAAAGACTAAGAGGAAGACCAGTCATCAATGAGGAAGCAGGTTTGGTGATTAGGTGAAGGAGGGGAAGGACACATAGGCCAAACTAGGTGACCACACAGCATGAAGAACATAGGTGTCTGTATATCCGCATCTGTAATGGGCTGTGGGTCTTAAACAACAGGTAGAGCTGATGTAGAGCAGATAAAACAAAATTACATTTGTTCTTTGTAACACACTCCATAGTTGCCATAGTTGTTCTATTATTCCACAAAATAGAGGCGAAATTTTAAGGAAACTCATTACTGCATGATTGATGTATTTTGATGTACTTTTTCAATGGTGGCAGGAAGTATTTGCAATTTTAATGATTAATGTGATGCTGAGTTTATTTACCCTTTATAAATTATCTTCAGTCAGTTTGTCAACTTCATACCAGCAGGGGACTAATAGAAGTTGTTTAAGCTGTAATGTTTTAAAATAATACCATGTTTTACTTGAAGCCAGGTTGGAAATGAGTTTTTAGAAGAAATAAATGTTCAATTTACACTGTAAAATATGCAGTGACTCAGCAGTTACAAAAGGTATGCTTTTTAATGGACCTCGAGTTGTCTTAATTACTTTCTTTTCATTTATTCCTTGTTCCAACTTCAGACATCCAGAAAAAGAAAATGGCTTTCTGCTTTATTACTCAAAGCTGACTAACACAGCAAGTGACAAAATAAAGTTTGAAATAAAGGTTGAAATATGTATTGTTTTGGGGCAATTTCGCTGATTTACAAGTTGCAATGGTCTTCAGTTCAAAGTCTTTGAAAACTGAAAGTATTGCTCCCTATTGACATAATTAGTTAAGAGCCCATTTGCCAGCAAATTACCTTATAATTTAGGGATTATTTAACACTGAATAACTTCCTGTTTTTCGCTTGCTGCTCTGCTTACCAGCTCACTAAAGCTTTTTAAAATGACCAGTGTAGACTGTGAACAGTTCTTGACTTTGGAGGAGGCTGTACAACTTTGTATAAACTACGCCTGGCCTCACTTCTGTCCATTAGCAGTGAAGCTAAGTCAGCCCTGCTGTTTTTGCTGCTGTTAGCTGCTTTGAATGAAGTGTATCTAATGTAGTCAGACTTGGACTATTAGCAGAGAAAAAGTGTGATATTTAGCACACTAACAGAAGGCTAATGTTAGCTAGCATAATGGTAGCTTATCGCTAGCTGTTATTGTTATAGCCAGCCTGTCAGCTGTCTCGAGATGAGAGGATGTTTCGTATGTTTGATCAGTGAGACTCACATAGACTCACATGTCCTTGCTCTAAGGCCGGGGTCATCAACTGCATTTTTCTAATGGTCAGAATTCTTCTGAGCGGACACTCTGATGACCAAATGCTATTAAGATTGCATTGTAGGTAATATATTATTATTCGATTATAATAATTCTCCTTCCAAATTTATATTATTCCTTAGCCTTTGTCAGTGTTAACAGGTGCACATTACCTGTATTGCAAGCAATTACAAGCAATTACAGGGCGAGGGCACTATTTTCCGAATCATATTTGTGAGACTCTCAAGCTATCCAACACTGCAGTGTCGCAGTTTGTGGAGAACATTGGTAGGAGAAAGGATTTCTGAATCAATTTCAAGCCTGAAAAATGGCACTCGAAGAGCCTTAAGTGGAAGGTTGATGCAGAAAACTGCAGCTTTCATGAAGCACGGCCCAATAAGTATGTATTCATAGGAAATACTGTTCCTGTGTGCCTGATTTGCAACTAAACTGTCACTACTGCTAAAGATCATAATCTGAGCATGCTAACAACTGTAGGTAACACGAGCACATGAAACACTAAAAGAAATGATAAATGAGCAGTGCTGAGTAAGTTACTTTAAATTAGTAACTTAGTTACATTACTAGTTACTTCTATCAAAAGTAACTCAGTTACTTCAAGTTACTCGTTACTTTCAGAGTAACTAGTTACTAGGGAAAGTAACTTTGGTTTTACTTAGAATTCTCTTGTTAATGTGTTGCTTCCGTAACTGGATACCCAGCAAGATTGCCAGTCTTCTAGCTTGCTTACTTGCCACAAGTGCACTGTGCCACCTACCAATAGAAAGGAAAAAATAATGTGCATATTTCCACGAGAGAAATCCCACACCTGATTCTATCCTAGCCTGCTTTTTACATCCAACACAAAAACTGCAGTCGTGGTGCTTTCGATTGTACTCAGAACTCGGAAATTCTGCCTTCTGAATAGGAAGATGTAGGTAACACCAGACTGCAGATGAGCTGCATACAGAGCTGGACTGGGACAAAAAAATCGTCCCGGGCATTTTGACTAGATTATAGGAAAAATCATAAAGCCTCTGAATGAAAATAAATACTGTTGTGACAGTGATGTACACTGTTCTGATGGTATATATTAGGGGTGCAACGATACACAAAATTCACGGTTCGGTTCGGTTCGATACCATGGTTCGATATTTTTTCGATACAAAAAAAATGTTCATACCTTTTTAATTTGTCATTTATTAAATTTTCACGGCACATTCCGCACCACATCTCTGTGCGTTCATCATTTGTTTGAAGCCAGCTCAACTCCTGCAACCACTTTTCCGAGAATACGTGCTTCTTTTGTGGTTTGGACTCCTTCTGACATTTCTTTGGAGGTGAAGGAACACCAAAGTAATTGCTTAAAGGAGCTTCTTCGACATCTTTAAGAGTTCTAAACAAATGTCTGTCCTCCTGAAAATCTTATGTACGCAAACACGCGTTGCAACTTCTTATCTTGTGAGCATTTTTTATTTTGACAGCGAATGCGCACCTGCGGACCACTTATGTGCAGCCCTGGTTATTTAGCTCGTCATATTGCAGCCACAGAAATACTTTTGTCCATGAAACCATAAAGCTGCACTTTTTCTTTTTGCCTTATAGTCTGATTTGTCATAACTTTTCCGTTTTGTGGTAAGCTTTTCTTTGGCTGTCACTTCTTCACCCTGACCTGTCTTATTTGGCTCAGCAGAACTAAAATATATATCCTGCTGCTTTTACACATGCACTCACACAACGCTCAGCGATCCTCTGCGTGATCAACCTCTCACATGTTTAAGCTGCCGGAGATTTCACTTGTCATGTTTGCATAGTAAGCTAACGATTGATAAGACGATGTCAGAGGAATTGGTGCGCAAATGATCGTCACTCACCAATCAGTGCTGTCGCTCTCTATACACAGTTCACGCAATTGCAAAGTGAAAGCAAAAAACAAGCGCAAATTCAAACGCGATTTCAATATGTCACATATTGACAGTGGCTCACCGATGCCAATGACATAATTACCCAGCTACATTTCCGAAAGAATGCAAAAGCATTGACATATATTTTTCCTTCCTGCGATAGCCCGACGGGCAGGGCGGAGATAGATTTTGGTAGCCCGACTGGAAAAATTTTGCAAGCCCTGTATCTGATTGAGGAATCACTCATCTTTGGAAAAGAGAGTTTATTACAGAGAAATGTCTATTTCCAAAATAAAAGCTATACTATACGCTTCTTCTGAGCTATATTCTCAGCAGCATATTAAACATATCAGGTCCCCATAAGGAGAATCATTTGCTAACGGCTGTCTAAATGACTCGGGTAAAGTTTGTAGCATGCGTGCTTGTTGTTTTTGTCGGCTTCCACTTGTCTTTGCACTAGGATGATGTCGGAGTAAATGTGCAGTCATATTCGTTGTGTTCCCACTAGTGCTGTCAGCGTAAATCTCGTTGAAATGATGTTAACGCCACAACACGGCAAATCTCCGTTAACGAGCTACCGCGGATCGGCCTGAGCGTGGGGCTGGACGGCCAACACGTTAACGAGCTAACTGCGCTAACACACTAGCTCCCACCCATGTAATTGAGCATTGCGTGGCACATCCAACATACTGTTTTACTTTAGTCCATGACGCGCTTACCTTCAGGGTCATACGTCACATGAAAACCAAAATAGTTCCAAACGCCAGATCTGAATGAGGGTGGGGGAGGGTCGATTTGCCATGTTGCAAGGAGAGCTTAACTTCTGTCTCGCTAGCTTGCCCTGCGCTCAGTGAATCTGCACTCGACTGCTCCGCCTAGGCTGCACTGTCGAGTGCAGATCCACTGAGCGCTCAACACAGACAGCATCGTCAGAAGGAAAGTTGATAAAATAAATTAAAAATTTTGTCTTGTTCGATACATATGCGTACCGAACCGAAAACACTGTATCGAACGGTTCAATATCAATACGAATATCGTTGCACCCCTAGTATATATGTATCAATCTATCAATTGTTTGTTGCAAGACTCAGATAATTATTATTTTTTAAAAGTGAGACATTTTAAATGAGAATAAGAAAGTATTTCCTTCTGCCCCCCTTTCCCTTTTAATGCCCTACATGGACCCCTGGCAACACTTTGCTAGACCCGCCCCTGCACAGTTACCAGCTGTCAGCTACTTAGAAAAGGATCCTGTGTCATGGTTCGGCTGTGTGGCAGGCAGGAGAGGATCCAAACGCAAACTCACGGAGACAAAACGTAAACTCAATTTGTCTCTCAGAAACAGTTCATAACTTCCCTTCAACTCATTCATGTCACCTAAAAGGTAAACCTGTTTCTCCATCACAGCTCTGATGATTCAGTAAGGACATCTCCTGGTTTCATCTTCAAACCGACATCATGACCAGCAGTTTTACAGCTGTGGCTCCAGCAAACATCAGCTGATACTAGAAAGTAATATTAAATAAATTCTAACAACAGCTGATCAAGCTTAAAAGTGCTGCTGTTGTTTACCGCAGTTTCTTCTTTCTGGCGCAAAGTGGGCGATAAATAAACAAGAGAGAAAAGCCGATCAGCTGATCATTGATCAGTTTCATGATTGAAGTAGAAACAGGAGAGGGAGGGTGAGAGAATGAGAGAAGAAGAGACAGCTGTGCAGCGTAAACACAAAGCTGGAATAACTCCAGCTTTGTGTCTTTTTCATTGTAGCTGAAGTCTCTGAATACGAGACGATTCTGTTTTTTACGGGACGGTTGGCAACTCTAATAATTAACCTTATGAACAAAATAAAGTTCAACATCAGTAACATAGCACCCACCCAGCTGTATAGAAACTCCGTCATGCTAGCTAGCACGCAGTACCAAAAAGTCAGCATAACGAAAATAAGCTCCACCTAAACTTGGTTCATATCTGACCCAGAGAGACTGCAGGTCATAACTTCTTACCTGAAGTTCAGTTCACCTGACACTCTCGGACCAGCGGCCGCTTCGGATCTCTCCTCTTGCCTCCCTTTTCCTTCATCCACCTGCTGGCTTCCACCACTTGCTAATGTTATTGAATCTGTGGAAGCTCCGCGATAGCCACCACACGAAGTAACGAATAACGAGCCTATCTAAATCCCAGTAACGAGTAACACGTTCCCGGTTTTGGCATAACTAGTTACCGTGCTCGTTACCACAATAATAACGTAGTTACTGTAATGCATTACTTAATAACGCGTTAGTCCCAACACTGTAAATGAGAGATACTTTTTCCTCCTCGTTAGGCTAGTCCTGAATGCAGTAATATTCTCGGGGCCGGGTAGAAAACTGGCGGGGCAGCCACTTGACGTTCACTGCTCTAAAGCAACAGTGCTAACTTTAGTACCATTATGCTGCCTCATTACATATTTTATCCATCTTATTTCTGTAATATTAGGGTTTTTTAAAGAGTTTCAAGCACTGTGGCTGTTTCTTGCCAATATGCTCTGAGAGGCACAAACTAGAATGATGGTGTTAAACTAAGATTTACTTTTTTTTAAAGGCACAGATGCAAAATAGTCTCCATTCAAGCCATCAAAATGGGACAAAAAAACTCTGCAATATTAGTAATATTTGTATATCATTAAATTTGTGTTAGCAAGCTTTTTCTTGAACTACTGTAATACCAAGAATATTACAGCTCCACCGTGGAATAGCTGAGGATGGTAGACACAAACTGAGATCGATTTATTTTTATTTCTCTATAAATTAAAATAGAAATAGAAATGTTGCATTCCTGTAATAATATGAACGATATCAAAAACAGATGTGAGCAAAATTAAACAGTTGTTGCTGTATCAGTAGTTCATACAAAATGTCAGTATATATGGCTTTCACTTTGGTATTAATTTCTTGCCTATTGCTAAAACACTGTGTCTATCTGGCAGGATGACTCAGTGTCTATATTAGCCAATATTCATACGGGAAGAACTTTTTGCCTGCAACTCACATTGTATTCAGTTGATATACAACATAAAAAAAACCCTCTCCGAAGCAGTTCCCTCTGCTACCAAAACAAATGTCAGATATATCAGGATTCCCTTCTCCTGCACGCAGTGCCAATAGGAGAATAACACTGCTTGTTTTCTGAACAAATGTCAGCTATATCAAGTATTCCAGTCCCCAAACTGGAGTCACACAGGTGCACGTGTAGCATATTGTGAATACTAATAGGGTGTTATATAAATCCCACATAGCCTGTAAAAGATTGACATGTCTCAGGGACGATCCAAGCTGGCAGGTGCCGACAGGAGTGCGTGAGTGCCTGTTTCAGGGATGGTGCTGCAAGGTATGCGTGGGCAGCTGGGTTTACGTGTCAAGGACGAGGTTAGTTTAAAAAAGAAAAGGTATTTTTTTCTACTGCTGTCCTGATATGAATTCACTGACAGTGGTCACTGACTTTGTGTAGGTGTTTCATTCTAAGCAGTTTGTAGTTCTTAGAAGAAGAAGACAGCACAGTATTATTAATCATCACAGTAACTTTCTAATGTACATTTTACTGTTAGAGGGAAGATGTTCATTGTTACACTTGATTATTATTTCAGTTTGGCGTTAATGGGACTAAATGCAACTCTCATGACATGCAGTTGTAGGATGGGACAAGTAAATCTCAAAACCACCGGTGCCCACCTCTCAATTTTAAATGCATCTAGACATTGAGGGTTCTCGGGAGGAGCCGTGCTGACACCTGCTGCTCTCTGGCAGAGCAGCATGTCCTCCCGTGTTTTAAATGCACTTTAGGACAACATGCCCCAACACTACATATGAGCGGGAGGAGGGAGGTATGGGGTCTTCACATTTCCCTGTTCTCTGTTAGCCATTGGGGCGGAGGGGCTGGGAGGAGGTGTTGGCCGTCCAATTGGGGTCTGGTATGCGGGGCCTCCCTGCTGCTGTGGGGCCGGGGGTTGTCTGCTTGTCTTCACCCCGGGGGAAAGGGTAACATCTCCTGGGTCTAGGTGCGGTTTGCCCCTCTGGGGCGAGGGCACCTGGCTAAAGAAGACAAAAGCTGCTCAGTCACTAACTAACTACCATTACTGTTCTTTTATTATGAGTATTATACTGTAAGAGCAACAGGCTGGACTCTGCTTCAGCTCCTGTGCAGAGCTGATTATTAAATATGTGCAAACAGCAGCGTGTTTTCTGTCTCCTGCCACATCTGTACGGACAGTAACAACAACTAAAAAAAAGCTTGTGCTTCAGTAACTCCTCATTAATCATTAATTGTGGATTCAAATAGCAAAGCCCAGAATTTATGTACTGAAACCAACTACAGCCATTTACCTGGATAAATGAAGGACTAATAAAAAAAATACTAAAATAATAATGATAGTCTGACTTATTCTTAATGAGGTATTGTTCACAAAGTTACGTGTGCAGTACTCCAGACAGCTTACATCCTTACGGACGCCAAAACAATGACAGCGAACTGAAAGTGAAGAACAGCAGCACTGAAGAAAAACAGTGTCAGCGTGAAAGAAAGATGTCATTGTGATAACTTGACTTGCTTTAATGTCAATATTTAGAGTTTCAATTAATCTTTTTTCACTGTCTATTTTTGTTTCACTTTCAATAAAAACATTTTCAGTACATTTATTTCAGAGTCCATGTTAATATTTTCAGTTTCATTTAGAGCTTTCATCATTTTACCCCCACAGTAGAGAACTATTAAACAACAGTAGCCAAACAGCTAAAAATGCACCACATACTTGAACCTTTGAATTATGCTGAATGTTTTCATAGAGATTTTATTCATCAAAGAAAGAAAAACTGCATTCCTTCAGGTTATATTTAGTTGAAGGAGGAAAAGACACAAAGTCCAGTTCCAAGGAAAGCATGTTTAAATGCCTTTGTATGGTTTTCAGTCCATTCTTCCTGATGATCAACGTTCCAGCATAAAAGACACAATGCCAGGAGCAATGTTACTGAAAATCACAGTCACTAAGCAACAATACACCTTGCTTGTATTCTGCAGTTTTTAGACCTTGCTCCAAATTTTTTTGTTCTTTTACTTGATTTATGTCAAAGTAATTTTACTTTGAATTGTTGGAAGATTCTCCTTTTTGATAAACAGAAGTCATGAATTAAGCAGAAAACTCATTTGCCAAAAAACATCTTAACGGTCCCCAAGACTTGAAACTCAAGAACTGACAATCAGTTAACTCCAAATCCACAGCAATATGAGTCGTTGGCAGTCATTGCAGGTGAATTATTGCCGTTCTCGCTGCTAAAGGTGGCAAAACCTGTGAGACACACCAAAAGGAAAACACAATTGAAACACTAGAGTCTAACACCAGAGAGTCCATGACCAAACACAGTCCAGAAGGCTGGCTGAGCGACCAGTGGCAGAAACAAACCAGTTTCGGGGGCCTGATGGCCAGTGCGTGGTGTGGACCCACAGGGGGCGTGAATGATTTAAACTGAAGGTGAACCGTGTATTGCAGGCTGAGAATTGACATAGAAAACAAAAGGCAACAAATGAACTGAAGAGGAAACTAAGTACAGTTTTAACTAGCATTTGTGGATGTAACTACGTATGGTGCTACTCGACACTGTCCAGAAGCGCCGTCGACTTCTCTGGGCTTGGGGCATCTGGGACGGACCATCACACAGTGGAAACGTGCACTGTGGTCACACAAATCAGTGTTTCAGGTATTTGTTGGGAGAAATGGACGCCCTGTGCTCCAAACCAAATAAGAAAAGAATCATCCAGACTAGGGATGGATACCGGTATGGTTCTGACATAAACGGTAGTAACCAGACCAAAAAGCAGCACACATTTCGATGCTTTATTTCGGTGCTTTTTTTTCTGAGATGTCATACACTTTGAATTCTAGCCAATCATTTTACGTTTCCGAGGATAGTAGGCGGGTCCAGGTACGTACGTTCTTTTAGAGCAGAGCTACAGATTAACAATGCCCAAGGCGAAGCGGTCAAAAGTCTGGCTGTACTTCACAGCAAAATATGCAAACTCAGCAGCCTGCAACAAGTGCTTTAAGGTGATACTGTGATACTGTCAAAGGAGGTAACACCTCAAATCCGATGAAACACCTGGCGACGCATAGCGTTTTTTTAAAAGCCGAAAAATGCGCCGTATTTGATAGCTTGCTGCGAGACCTCACACCGAGCGCATCTACTGCGGGTGTGGTGCCTGTTATCGGACCCAGAATTAGCAACATCCCCCAAAAACCCGAAGAGTAGAGTCCTGGCCCCTAGCCCTGCAAGTGTAGCAGAAATGATGACGGATGATGATGGCAGCAGCAGCGTTCTTCTCTGCGTGAGTAGCTTAATGACGTTCGTGTGCAATTTACGTTGAGTAGGCTAACCACGTTATTAAATTAATGCATGTAAGGTAAACTAGCAAACACCGTCGTAGTTACATGCAGCTGTCTTCTTGTTTGATGGCAGATACTCCCTTCACCCTGGCCAAAAAGGCTAAAATGACCAAAGAAAAAGTGGAAAACAGTTAAACATGAGAGGTTTTTGGACAAAGTTTGTGTTTTTCCATTGTTTAAGCACTGCTTCCAGCCAAGAGTGATGCCATATATGCCCTATAGCTGCAGAAAAGGCTAACATTATTATCTTTTTACAAAAAAAAACAGCTGAACATGAGAGGTTTTTTGACCAATTTTGTGTTCTCCATTCTTTGCACCGGTTTGAGCACCGTTTAAGCACCGGCACCGTTTCAAAAGTACCAGTTTGGCACCGGTATCGGATAAAACCTAAACGATACCCATCCCTAATCCAGACTGTCACCAGCAATAAGTCCAAAAGCCAAGGTCGGTCATGGTACGGGGTCGTGTCCGTGCCCTTGGAAAAGGTAACTTGCCCTTCTGTGATGGCACCGTTAATGCTAAAAAGTTCATGGAGATTTTGGAGCAGCATATGCTGCCTTCAAGAAAACGGTTTGCAGAGGAAGTTTGGAGACTGGGACCAAATGACAACTGAAACACTTCATCGCTTGGTGTCTTCAGTCCCTAAAAGCCTTTTAAGTATTGTGAAAAGAAATGATGTGCTGCATTAGTTTTTGTTTAAACAAAAATGTTTTCATTTAGTGTGTGATCTTTGCCATTTGAGGCAATGAAAAAAAGACTGCTCTTGACAGCTCTTGAATATAGAAACATTATCACCATCAACGACACATTTACTCATCCAGCCAATATCAAGCAAAATTTAGAGTTGCATGTTGATAATGTTTGATAATGATTTTGTTCCTGTGCCAAAGAAGTCCCCAGTGTCCTGCCTCAAATACTAGCTTCCCGTTGCACTTACACCCATCATGATGAAGTGCTCATCATGAGGCACATTAAAGCCCAGCTGCCACCCACACTGGGACCACCATAGTTCACCTGTCGCCCCACCGGTCAACAGATAACAGCATCCCCACCACCCTACATCTTGCCACCTGCACAATAAAGACACATATGGACGAATGCTGTTCATAGACTTCAGCTCAACATTCAACACAATCATTTCTCATTATCTGAGTGTGCTCAGCCCACTGCTGGTCACTCTGCTGAGACACAACTGTGCAGCAATCCACAGTTTGAACCACATCATTAAGTTCATCAGTGACTCAAGATTTTTATTTTGACATTTGCACACAGGACCAACAGTCCATGTACATCGAATTCTTGTGCAGAGCTTTCCAAGTCAAATCACACTTTAACAATATAACAATATAATAAAAGAACAATATAAAGACAGAAAAAGCAGAAGGATAGAAATAAAGTCCGAAGTGGGGTAATCATACTATTTTCTATATACAAGGAAAAAGAAAAAACTGTACAGAGTTTGTAGCTTTCTACCTCTTATTGCACTCACAGTATTGCACATTTTTCACAGTATTGGACGTTTGTTCCACAGATCTGTTTCACAAGTCTGTTGTGAGTGTATTGCTCATTTGTCAGTGACCCGATCATACATTCAAGTGGAGTTAAGTAGTTGTGTGTTATTTTAAGTGTTCGGTGCTTTTTGTTTGCCATCAGTCTGACTGTGGCGTATTCAGTGTTGTGTGAATATTTCACTGTTTTGCCAGTATTCTGACAGCTGTGGGGAAGAAGTTATTGAAGAATCTTGTTCTGTGTGTGATGATGCTGTCCACTCTGTTGTGTCTGAGATTGTACAGGGTGGGCCATTTATATGGATACACCGTAATAAAATGGGAATGGTTGGTGATATTAAAGTCCTGTTTGTGGCACATTAGTATATGTGCAGTTTGCTGACTGTAGCATGGGAGATGGTTGGTCTCTTACGGTGTCTTGCATTGAAATCTGCTGCAATGAACTGCGTTCACCAGATATCAACACGATTTCGATCCGCTCCTCACGTGTTAACCTCTTCGACATGTCAATGGCTGTGAACAAAGAGAAACTTGTAAACAACAAGAATAAAGTTACGTTGAAACCAAGCACACCATTGTTTTTCTTGTGACATTACCAATAAGTTTGATGTGTCACATGGCCCTCTTCCTATTGAAAAAACAAAAGTTGTATCCAAGATGGCCGACTTCTAAATGGCCACCATGGTCACCACCCATCTTGAGGAGTTTGCCCCCTCACATATACTAATGTGCCACAAACAGGACTTTAATATCACCAACCATTCCCATGTTATTACGGTGTATCCATATAAATGGCCCACCCTGTATGTGCAGTTTTTGTGTCTGAGCAGAGAGTGAGCTGGATGGTGTGAGTCCCTGATAATTCGCTCTGCTCTTTTTTGGCAGGGTTGTGTGTACAGAAGGTCCATGGAGGCAAGTTTTGTTCCCATGATCCTCTCTGCAGACTTTATGACTCTTTGCAGAGCCTTCCTCACTGTCTGTGTAGTGTTCCTATACCAATGACATGGCTGTGGTGGGTCTCATCAGCAAGAACGACAAGTCAGCATACAGAGAGGAGCTGCAACAGCTAACAGACTGGTGTGGAATCAACAACCTGTCTCTGAACGTGGACAGAACAAAAGAGGTGATTGTTGACTTCAGGAGAGCACAGAGAGATCACTGTCCACTTAACACTGATGGATGCTCTGTGGAGCACCAAATTCCTTGGTGTCTACCTGTCAGAGAACATCTCCTGGTCCCTCAACACCAGCTCCATAACTAAGAAGGCCCAGCAGCGTCTGTAGTTCCTGCAGAAGCTGAGAAAAGCCCATCTCCCTCCATCCATTCTCACCGCCTTCTACAGAGGCACTATCGAGAGCGTCGTGAACGCTGCATCACTGTCTGTACGGTAACTGCACCATATCAGATCGCAGTACCCTACAACGGATAGTGAGAGCAGCTGAGAGGATCACTGGAGCCTCTCTTCCCTCCATCAAGGACACCTGTTGCATCCACTGCATCCACAAAGTCATGTTGTGTCAAAGTCACACACCCCTCACACACTCTTCACTCTGCACATCTTTTGTATTTCTTACTATACTAACAGCTATTTGTGGCTTTGGTTGTCTATGGTCTGCTGCAATAGTTTAACTTCTTCCCTCAGAAAGCAACAACTAGGAACCAAATAATGACCTTACAATGACTATAAAGCTTTGTATTTTAAAGGAGAGTTAGAAATTCAACACCTTAACTTAGCTATTCATTTTAGCTCAGTGGGCAGCAAGTGGTGATCACATCTCTGATAATGTCAAGGAAAAGGTCAGCCTTTGGTTTTGTACTTATTCACAAATTGGACTCCTCACCATTCACAGCAGGAGAACCTGTAATTAGGGTTGGTCATGACTACAATCATCCTCGCGTCAAAGCTGAACCCGTCAGATTTGTGTAGATACCATCGCACAAACGAAGGTCTGTCTGTCCTTCAGGAAAAAGTATCACATTAATAAAGTCAGATCCATTTCAAGAAAATCGCAGTCATCAAAATGAGCTTTTAAGGGACCCAGATGTGCTGGCCTTTAGACAATACCTGTATTACTTTTTTGTCCATTTATCCCTTTTTGCATCACAGTTTAATCATTTAGGTTTCATCATTTAATAGTGAAATTCCTTAATTCACATAGAGGATCTTCATACAGAGCTCTTATTGGAGAATCAAATATGTCTGGCACCACAGTGCATTCAAATCCTGATTTTGGTTGCACAAAATGCCTGAATATATGAATAGAAGTGTTATAAATAATTCAATTCAATTCAATTTTATTTATATAGCGCCAAATCACAACAAAAGTCGCCTCAAGGCGCTTCATAGATACAGAGAAAAACCCAACAATCATATGACCCCCTATGAGCAAGCACTTTGGCGACATTGGGAAGGAAAAGCTCCCTTTTAACAGGAAGAAACCTCCGGCAGAACCAGGCTCAGGGAGGGGCGGGGCCACCTGATGCGACCGGTTGGGGTGAGAGAAGGAAGACAGGATAAAAGACATGCTGTGGAAGAGAGACAGGGGTTAATAACAGATATGATTCAATGCAGAGAGGTCTATTAACACATAGTGAGTGAGAAAGGTGACTGGAAAGGAAAAACTCAATGCATCATGGGAATCCCCCGGCAGCCTACGTCTATTGCAGCATAACTAAGGGAGGATTCAGGGTCACCTGGTCCAGCCCTAACTATATGCTTTAGCAAAAAGGAAAGTTTTAAGCCTAATCTTAAAAGTAGAGATAGTGTCTGTCTCCCAAATCCAAACTGGAAGCTGGTTCCACAGAAGAGGGGCCTGAAAACTGAAGGCTCTCCCTCCCATTCTACTTTTAAATACTCTAGGAACAACAAGTAGGCCTGCAGAGCGAGAGCAAAGTGCTCTAATAGGGTGATATGGTACTACAAGGACATTAAAATAAGATGGGGCCTGATTATTTAAGACCTTGTATGTGAGGAGCAAGATTTTGAATTCAATTCTGGATTTAACAGGAAGCCAACGAAGGGAAGCCAAAACAGGAGAAATATGCTCTCTCTTTCTAGTCCCTGTCAGGACTCTTGCTGCAGCATTTTGGATTAGCTGAAGGCTTTTCAGTGAGTTTTTTGGACATCCTGATAATAATGAATTACAGTAGTCCAGCCTGGAAGTAATAAATGCATGAACTAGTTTTTCAGCGTCACTCTGAGACAGGATATTTCTAATTTTAGAGATGTTGCGCAAATGGAAGAACACAGCCTTAAATATTTGTTTAATATGTGCGTTGAATAGGGCTGCTCAATTAATCGAATTTTAATCACGATTACGATCTGGGCTTTCAACGATCATTAAAAATGACTTAGCCGATTATTAGCCCCTCCCTCATGCTTTATTCTCGCGCTGCTCCATGTGGCAAATTGAGCGCACCTCTCTGCATTTCGAACACGGGTCACAACAATTAAGAGGACCCGAGGGAAGCTCTGAAAGCTAAGCAGAAGTTATTTGGAGAGGAGAGGTAAAAAAAAAAAAAAAAACTTCAGTGGTGTGGAAACATTATGAGTTCGCAGAGTCAGACGTGGGTCAAGTAGACACAGTGTGTAAACTTTGCTACTGTGTCATAGCTGCACCACAGAGCAACACTGCAAAGTTCACTAAACATAGATGTTTACAGTTTTCATTTATTTCTTATATTGCAAACATTTGCACTGTTATCAGTATTTGCACACTATTTTATATTGTTTTTTAAAGTCATTATTCAATACATTGTTATTGTTAAGCCTTTAAAGCCGGTCAGAGAGGTTTTGCTAACTATTTTTAAATCCCTGTAGAACCGGAACCGCGTAAGCTAGCGCAATAATTTTTTTTGAATATGAAACCAGAGTTGTACTTACATCTTATGCCATCAGCTTGTCCTCGGTCACGGTTTCCTTCCACATAAAGCTTTGCAAAAATTGCATAAAAAGCGCTTGCAGGAACAAAAACATAATATTCCAGAAACACGCTTTGCCGATCCGATCAGCTGTTCCTAACACTTCCCACATTGAAACAGACATCAGCACGAACTATCGCATTTCCTGCCCGAAACCGGAAGTGATGCCATTTTCGCAGAAAATGTAGTTTTTTACTTGTAGGCCTTAAAAGCCTATACTGGTGTTTTTATAAGTCATGTTTGACTTTTCTGAATAGTTGCTGGGATGCGTAGAACTCGAATTGCACTGCTGGAAATAGTTTATTTTGATGCACATGCTGTTTTCTTTGCAAATTTGCATCATAGGATTGTTTTTTTGTTTTTCCTTCAGTATATAAAAATTGCTGTATCTCCAAAATAAAACTATGAAGACACTCAAAATAAATTTCCTGTTGTTGTAAACTATTTTTTGCAACTTTTTTGTATTTAAAGTTTTGAGGGATAAACCTCTTAAATTTCTCCAAGTAGAAATATATGTAAAAACAAAACAAACGATTTTCAATTTTTTTGTAGTTTATTGCACTTTTTTGCAATTAATGTAGTTACTATGGACTTAATGCATACATATTATTAAAATATGGGCTATAACAGTTGTATTGATGTATAGCAACTTGAAATGCTCCCACAAATGGCACTACAGCATGTAAAAAAAATAATATGAGCTCTGGCGGACTTGGTACTATGGTAGGTCTTAAAGGGTTAAATAAATATCGTCAAATAATCGAGATCTCAATTTCAGTGAAAATAATCGTGATTATCATTTTTGCCATAATCGAGCAGCCCTAGCGTTGAAGGACAGATCCTGGTCAAAAATGACTCCAAGGTTCCTCACAGCGTTACTGGAGGCCAAGGTAATGCCATCCAGAGTAAGAATCTGGTTAGACACCATTTTTCTAAGGTTTTCAGGGCCGAGTACAATAACCTCAGTTTTATCTGAATTAAGTGTTAATTATTAAAAATCATGATTAATTCAGGCAGGTTATTTTGTGTGACCTCGTGTAAATTGAGGATTGTGCTTACAAAGCATTTATAAATAAAAGTGAGCAGTATGTCAAGACTCAAATGTCTCAGTTATCTTCATAACAATAAACACTGCTTGAGGTTACCAGACTACTGAAAAAACCAGAGTCAAACGGCACATTCTGGAAAGAATGAGACACACTGAGGCCCTACTGCCACAGAGTACATTCACCTTAAATATGCTGATAATACAAAAAACCCAAAACACTTGTATAAAACTATCACAACACAAGCCTGAATGTTTTATAGAAATTCACAAAACGTTGCAGACATCATAAAGAAAGTTGGGTTGAGTGCTCTCAAGTTAAGCAAGTTTAAGTTAAATTACCCACTGCTGTGCTTTCATAACACAGGTGAAATGAAAGAAAAGGGGTGGGTCTTATCTTAACCCTACAATTCCTTTGTAAGCTAAGAATTTCACCTGGATGAATCGTATGCATTTGACTACATTTACATCCAAATAATACAGGCTGGTTTCTTTTTTTAAGAGTTGTCATTATGAGGTTGGACAAACATGAAGTCTAAGCTTAATAAATCACGTTCACCCACTCTGAGTTAGAAATGTAGTGTATATATTTTTGATGCTGTAGCGTGGCATTCCAAGCTTCCACACTATTGTGGAAGCTGAGATTCTCTGTTGCTTTAAACCAAGATTTGAAATCATGCTTCTATCACACAATCACAAATGCACTATTGCATTTGAAACATGTGACCCTTGGGGGGGGGGGGCATGCTGAACCGAACAGGTAAGACTAATGATGTGCTGGTGACCTGTGAGTGGAGCATATCAGTCATGCGGTGCTGTGCTGATCCTCCATCAGGTGGATCTTCACTGCCTTCCTGTGCTCTGATCCCACAGGGAGCAGCAGTGGGGCTGTGTCCACTCAATGGCTCACTGTCCTCTTGTGAATATCATTAGTGTCTTCTGTAGATTCGCCCACTGTCTCTGCACCAACAGATCGAGCTGCTCTCTGCAATTATAGGCGTGCTTCAGTTGCTTGGGAAGGTCTAGCTTTTCATCATCTTGCTGACGTAGCACACATTTAATGGATTATTGCATTGATAACTTCCCACCTCTTCTCTTTGACCAACCTTTGATTTCTCATCAGGTTTGACTGTCTAACATTCAGGGGAAAGTGGAACAGAAAGCTTCATGCTGCCACCACGACACATACAGACGCCATTCTGTCTGCCTCTTGTATGATGTATATGCTTTTATACTTGAGTGCACTGACTTTAGCATTGTGAGTTCATCCGGTTGTCGAGTAATGACTTAACAACCTCTGGCCAATTATCAAAGTCACTATTTGCTACCTTTGAAGGCCAAAAATGTATTGATCAGGCATAACATTATGAACACTGACAGGTGAAGTGAATAACACTCATTATCCTGTCAGCATTGCACCTGTTAATGAATAAGATAGAGCACTCAATGCTTATGTGTTAGAAACTGGAAAAAACGGGCAAGTGTAAGCATTCGAGTGAGTTTGACTCGGGCAGAATTCTGATGACTCGACAGCTGGTCATGGAGGGTCATGTGGGCTTTGTCTGATCTGTAGTGGTCAGTATTAAGAAAGGGACAGTTCAAGGAAGGAACAGTTCAAGGAAGGCGCAGTGATGAACCAATGACAGGGTCATGGGCAGCCAAGGCTCACTGATGCATGCTGGGAGTGAAGGTCTGTGAGGTCTGATCCAACAGTATGTGGCTGTACAGCCTCAGATCAGTCCGGGTGCTCATGCTGAGCCCTGTCAGTGCTGGAAGCATGAACAATGGCCACGTGAGCATCAAACCTGGACCATGGAGAAATGAAAGAAAGCGGCCATGTCTGATAAACCATGCACACATTTGCATGCGTGTACATCACCTACCTGGGGAACACCTTGCACTTCGATGCATTAGGGGAAGAAGACTAGCTGGTGGTTGCAGTGTGATGCTTTGGGCAATATTCTGCTGGGAAACCGTGGGTCCCATATGATTGTGTGCTTAAGATAAACAGATATTTTTATTTTTATTTGATGAGGCATCAGCAGAGTTGTGAAGACAAATTGAGAAAGTCCACCAAGAATAAAAGAAAATCCAATGTGAGAGAAGCAAACTAGAAGTGGATGGTCCAGAGAAAATACACTGGTTGTACCACCACTAGTGATGGGATTTCCGTCTCTTTTTAGAGATCACTAAAAAGAGTCGGCTCTTTCGGCTCCAAACCGGCTCTTCAGGTTGTTTTGTTGCTTTAATTAATTTATTATTAACAATAATATAAAATTATGCACAAAAGGAATTACTAACGTAAAAAAAAGTGGTTTTATTTATGTATGTTTATATATAAACATATGCGGTAGCCCCTAGAGACAAAACATACAAACTCCAAAACACATTTCTAGCATGAACTGAACTTCCAAAGCAGAGCTACTAGATCACTTAAATTACACAATTGAAAACATGTGTGTATTGTTTGTGTATTTATACACAGGCACTCATATATATTCAAATAATTTAAAAAAAAGTTCATTTACCTGTTATTACCACACACCAAATCCGGTCGTTGGTACTTGCTGGCTTGTGTAGCCACAAGATAACAAAAGCTCAACACTGCGTCCAGCATCCTGGAGCACTTCTGTTGTCTTTTGTACGTGTTTTGAGTTTTTATGTGCTTCGGAGTTTTTACGTGTTTTGGAGTTTGTACATGCTTCAGTGTTCGTATGTGATTTGAAGTTTGTATGTGCTTTGTCTCTAGGGGCCACCGTAAATATACTTTTATTTATTCACTCCACATAAAATGTAATAAATAAATCATATAATACAAAAATCAACTATTCACATTTCAACTTTTAAATATTTAAATTTTCAGCTTTTTCCTTTTACAAATTTAAAGTGAAAACAACACAAAACACTGCAAACCACAACACAATTAAATATAAATTATAATATGAAAACAAAAAGAACATGCATATTCTCTGTCATATGGACCTGCATGAATAAACTTTCTGAATCCTTTATCATCTGCAACCAAAAATAGTTGTGGATGATTACTATACCTTTCTAATGTGACGTTGTTGTCCCTGGCTCTCTTTCTCTCTCTCTCCCTCTGGCTCTGTTCCTGTGCTACTGAGTGTAACTACCGCCCCTCCCCCCTCTGCCCAGCGTAAAGCACAAGGCTCGCGTGCAGAGTGAAGCAGAAAAAAGTGCGAGAGAGAGGGTGAGAGAAAGAAAGAAAAAAAAACGACGTGACGGCTCGCAATAAGGAGCCGGCTCGCTTCGACTCTAAGAGCCATTTCGTTCGCGAACAACCCATCACTAACCACCACTCCCCCAAAAGTCTGACTTAGTATTGAGCTCTGTATGTCTTAGTTGATAAATGGGTGGCTTTATCATATATTGTATTTAACAGCATTTTGATAATGCACTTGATCCTGGGTTTTGTGCAGAGCAAATAAATATACCAAATACAATTCAAATGAAAGATCCGTGATTGCATCGAGTCAAACATGTCATCTGCTTTGTGTATCTGTTACAGGTACCGGGTGGCAGCACCTGTAGGCAGCTATATATGTGTCCTGTAAACAGGAGAGAAATGATCAGACAGGGAGACGTGGCTTGCCGTTTCCTGAATACTCCGCCATTATTTATTCAAATTCACAATTATGCACTCCTTTCATTACTTTTACAGTATTACAACTGTGTATTTACTTATTCTTAACATAGCTCACACACACATTCTCCATAACACATTCCAATGTTATAAACATGACCAATTTTCTTGTAAGACTTGGTTCAAAATGAATTCCAACAGGACAAATCTATAAATCTCAAATAGCTTGAAAGAATGGTATAATCAGCACCATCTTGACATGTGCACTGAATTCACGGAAACACTTTATGGCAGAAACAAGATACTAAAACAATACAGAATAACGGTGGAGCCGATCACTAACATCACAGAGCATAGGAGGTGTGCGACCCAAACTAACATGCTAACCTTAGCATGCTGCTAAAGCCGTAAACAAATACTTACAAAAGTGTAATTTACTGTACTACACAATGTTGTACGCTTTCACTTTCCAACCGTAATGGTTAGTCTATGCTATATAATGGATGTGATTGCTATTATATTCTATTTCGGGCACGATACGAACCTGTAAACAGGAGAGAAATGAGCAGACAGGGAGACGTGGCTTGCCGTTTCCTGAATACTCCGCCATTATGAGAAAACAGCGTGGAGCATGCGCTTCAGGCTGCTAACAACAGGCCAAACCATGGTCTCACACTGCCACCTATTGGTATAAAAATGAAGCGTCCGCTACAAATATCCCAGGGTAGTTACCAAGTTTCCTGTTACAATTACTGTAGTTATTTAGGGCATTTCCAAATGGAAATATCACTTACATTGAAAGTGAAATTACTTAAATTAATTCACATAAATGTGATCACACATTAGTGGGTATCACATATCTTTTTGGAGTAACCCACTGAACCGACTAAACTACTGGGCTACCCAGTTTTCTACTTTATCTACACAGCAATAGATTCTACCTGTGACCTGGATTTCGTTTTCATTTCTGAGAGCATTTTTACCCCCTTTTCAAATCTTCTGTCCATGATTCTATCAAATTACAGCAAAAGTGACAGGAAAGACTGTGGAAAGTTAATTACGTCTGACAAGGCAGCCAGCTAACGGGCTAACGCCACAGGCTGAACTGTGTGTCCAGTTCATTTCAGGTTATTTCACATATGCATGAATTAAATTTGTGTAATGGCTTTCTTAGATTTTCCAATGATATAGAGGAAATTAATTCATTACAGTCTGTGACTCATTGTGAGATTCAAAATGAAGTGTCACAGAGAAGGTGAAATGCATGGAGGAGTGAAATTAAAGTTAAAAGAATTAATTGTTCCATTTGAATTTGGCATACAGACACATTAGAACTACTACCCCACATAGGCAGCTGATTTTTCTGGTCATTGGTGACTTGATAAAATCAACATATAGCCTAAAACAAAAAAACAAGGACATGATATCCCCTCAGCCACATTCTGGTGAGAAAGGTCGAGCGTGTGTCTGATTTATACATTTCCAATTATGACAAACATCTTCAAGCAAGTGCAATTGCAGACAAAAAACAAAAACAACACAGCAGGACAATGACAAAGATCAGTGTAGTCCAGCACTAAAAGCATGCAGTCTTAACTTCTCCTTGGGGCTTTTGTGTGTCATTGGAGTGTGAATGCGAGTGAATGCAGGTTAGTTTGCACTTGTGTACAGGGAGTGCAGAATTATTAGGCAAGTTGTATTTTTGAGGAATCATTTTATTATTGTGGGGATAGGTTAATTGGATAATCCAAATTGCCACTAGGTGTGAATGTGCGAGTGAATGTGAGTGTGAATGGTTGTCTGTCCCTATGTGTTAGCCCTGCGACAGACTGGCGACCTGTCCAGGGTGTACCCTGCCCTGTATAGAAATGCTTGTATGAGTGGGTGTGAATGGGTGAATGAGGCATGTTGTACAGGGAGTGCAGAATTATTAGGCAAATGAGTCCACATCATCCTCTTCATGCATGTTGTCTTACTCCAAGCTGTATAGGCTCGAAAGCCTACTACCAATTAAGCATATTAGGTGATGTGCATCTCTGTAATGAGAAGGGGTGTGGTCTAATGACATCAACACCCTATATCAGGTGTGCATAATTATTAGGCAACGTCCTTTCCTTTGGCAAAATGGGTCAAAAGAAGGACTTGACAGGCTCAGAAAAGTCAAAAATAGTGAGATATCTTGCAGAGGGATGCAGCAGTCTCAAAATTGCAAAGCTTCTGAAGTGTGATCATCGAACAATCAAGCGTTTCATTCAAAATAGTCAACAGGGTCGCAAGAAGCGTGTGGAAAAACCAAGGTGCCAAATAACTGCCCATGAACTGAAAAAAGTCAAGCGTGCAGCTGCCAAGATGCCACTTGCCACCAGTTTGGCCATATTTCAGAGCTGCAACATCACTGGAGTGCCCAAAAGCACAAGGTGTGCAATACTCAGACACATGGCCAAGGTAAGAAAGGCTGAAAGACGACCACCACTGAACAAGACACACAAGCTGAAACGTCAAGACTGGGCCAAGAAATATCTCAAGACTGGTTTTTCTAAGGTTTTATGGACTGATGAAATAAGAGTGAGTCTTGATGGGCCCGTGGCTGGATTGGTAAAGGGCAGAGAGCTCCAGTCCGACTCAGACGCCAGCGAGGTGGAGGTTGAGTACTGGTTTGGGCTGGTATCATCAAAGATGAGCTTGTGGGGCCTTTTCGGGTTGAGGATGGAGTCAAGCTCAACTCCCAGTCCTACTGCCAGTTTCTGGAAAACACCTTCTTCAAGCAGTGGTACAGGAAGAAGTCTGCATCCTTCAAGAAAAACATGATTTTCATGCAGGACAATGCTCCATCACACGCGTCCAAGTACTCCACAGCGTGGCTGGCAAGAAAGGGTATAAAAGAAGAAAAACTAATGACATGGCCACCTTGTTCACCTGATCTGAACCCCATTGAGAACCTGTGGTCCATCATCAAATGTGAGATTTACAAGGAGGGAAAACGGTACACCTCTCTGAACAGTGTCTGGGAGGCTGTGGTTGCTGCTGCACGCAATGTTGATGGTGAACAGATCAAAACACTGACAGAATCCATGGATGGCAGGCTTTTGAGTGTCCTTGCAAATCAGAATCAGAATCAGAATCAGAATACTTTATTGATCCCTGGGGGAAATTATTTTTTGTTACAGTGCTCCATTTTAAACCAACATTAAGACAAGACAGACAATACGCTAACTAAGAATAGTACAATATATACATATACATATACATACATACATACATACATACATACATACATACATACATAAGTCACTTATAAATAAATATTTGGAAAAGAAACATGTGTAGTTGTAGCAGCAAACAGTGTGTTAAGTGGATGCGTTGTACAGGGAGATGGCCACAGGCAGGAATGATTTCCTGTGTCGTTCAGTGGTGCTTTTCGGTAATCTCAGTCTCTCACTGAACGAGCTCCTGTGACTGACCAACATGTCATGGAGTGGGTGGGAGGTGTTATCCAACATTGTCTTTATCTTGGACAGCATCCGCCTCTCCGACACCACCTTGAGGGAGTCCAGCTCCATCCCCACAACATTGCTGGCCTTACGGATCAGTTTATTAAGTCTGTTGGCATCTGCGACCCTCAGCCTGCTCCCCCAGCATGCAACAGCATAGAGGATCGCACTGGCCACAAAAAGAAAGGTGGCTATATTGGTCACTGATTTGTTTTTGTTTTGTTTTTGAATGTCAGAAATGTATATTTGTGAATGTGGAGATGTTATATTGGTTTCACTGGTAAAAATAAATAATTGAAATGGGTATATATTTGTTTTTTGTTAAGTTGCCTAATAATTATGCACAGTAATAGTCACCTGCACACACAGATATCCCCCCTTTTTTTGGGATCATTGAGAACATGGTTGTTGTTCAATAATAAAATTATTCCTCAAAAATACAACTTGCCTAATAATTCTGCACTCCCTGTATAGAGCGGTTTGAGTACTCCGGGAGAGTAGAAAAGCGCTATGTAAGAATCAGTCCATTTACCAATAAATTCAGCAGAACACAACAAATTAAAACATTTAAATCCCTTAAACATGTTGCCCACTCCGGTCGAGAAGAGGGGAACCTTCATTTAGGCAAACTGTCCTCTTTTTGGAAACCAAGACTTGCATAGTGTGCTGTGCTGATGGCTCAACAGTAACTTTTATTTTGGAACCATTTTAAACAAACTTTTTTTTTTTTTTTTTTTTTTTTTTTGCCTGTCCCGTTTGGCTCTTTTGCCATCAGAATTGTTGTCTAAAGGCAAAGAAAGATGCCCAACGCATTTACTTTACCAAATTGACCATCCCAGCCTTGCCGTAATGGTCCATTTGATTCACCTTTTATTGTTTATTTTATTTTCACTTACTGAATATGGGACAGACTTGACTGGGGGAAAGAAGGGGAGAAAGAAAGAGGGAAAGAGAAACAGCTGAGAAGAGGGATGGGGGAGAAGGGCAAAAGACAAAAACCAACAGAATGAGCAGGAAAAAAATGCATATATCAATCACCTGGATCACCTGCTGAGAAAGAAAAAAGAAAACAAGCAGAAGAGAACAAGAGCAATAGAATAAACAACATCACAATGATATATGGGAATATGACAGTAAATACTAAATATTAAACATTATTGTGCAGCACATAAGATCAACAGAATACAGTGTGCTTTGAGGTAGGAGCCAAAAAGGGTGTAGTTTGTGGGTGTGATCACCCGTGTGTACACCTGTGAGCATGGACGCGCTTGTTTTTTTTTTTTAAAAGGTTCCTTCATGTAATGATCTGCTAGAGGGTGGGGGGGGGGGGGGGGGGGCACAGCCCCGTCCTCCAGGGCATGAAGCAGGTGTGGAGGAGATCAAAACTCCAGACATCCAGAGGCCCCCAGAACACAAGAGACCAAGGAAGACCAACAGAGGGGCAGCCGCGCCACTGTCCCAGAAAGAGCTGAGGAGAGTCCCAGATGAGGGCTCACTCAGCAGCCGCGGAGCAGAAACCAGGGGGAGTTGCAGTGACGCGCCCGTGAGCTCCGCCGGCAGCCAGCTGTGCCTGAGTGACCGAGCCCCAGGCCGAGAGGCCGGGGGCACCCCACCTCCGAAGTGGCCCAAGCGAGCCTCAGGCTCCAGGCCCCATTTTAAACAAACTTTATGTTTTGCAACAATCACGTGTTTGATTGACCAGAAAAATAAAACGGGTCAGTGGAAACTGTAACACCAGACTGTATTAGTTTCAGTATGAAAGCAGAGCCAAAGCACTGAAAGCTGCGGAGTTTAAATCGACTGGAGCTGTCAGGAATACTGGTGTGTCTGGCAGAAACACTCCATATATGCCATAAATGCAGTTCTTGATAGGTCAAAAAGGTTGTTTGGTTAATGTGCACAAAGAAGGTAACGAAGCACAAAATGAAACTTTAAGTTGGCAGAGGCCTCAAAAAATCCCTTCTTCCAATCATTTGTTGTCCTTTTACTAAGCATAAAAACAACATAAGTACATGTGTGCAACACTAGCAGAAAATACACATTTGGAAACATTAAAAACACAAAGTTCACTGCCTGGAAATATCGTTTTCTTCTGCCCAGTCCCTGTTCTTAAAGACAAATGGATAGTAGCATGTACACAAAGGCACAATATTCAAATGAATAGAAACCCGTCTGTTTTTTTCATGTTCAGTCCCACACTTGATGTGCGTCAGCTGATGCTTTGTCTGTTTGCAATAAATCTGTTAAACGCCGCTGCTGATATGAACACAAAGAAGCAGCAGATATTTTTTTTTAAAAAGGCATTTGGCTCTACAGTGACAACAAAAGAAATTATGCACTTAATATAATAACAAGGACATTCTGCAATTAGGAGTCAGGCTTGTGCCTTTGTCCTTTCTTGTTTTGATTTGTTTTGGGGTTTTACAAAAGTTAACATTTTTAAAAAGTTGCTGTTCCAGAACAGTTGTTTTGACTGTACAGTATGTGGAACAGGAAATAGACACAGACTGTTGGATGCCAGCTTCTTCATTTTACTACATACATTTACTGCAGTGGAATACAGAGCTGCTGAGACGTGTTTTCTGGAGTCGATCACGATTCTCTGTCTTCACTCTCCAGACTTTGTGGGGACAGTTTGGGAATGGCCTCTTCCTGATCCTGAGGTAACTGTTGCTGTGATTGGTGCTATATAGAGAAATAGTAATTGATTTATATGTTTTATATATCTAAATATTAGCCTGTAGACTGTTCAGTCAGGATTAATGCAAACATGTTTAGAATACTCCTCTCCTAAACTTCTCCCGAACAAATCCAGGCGTAGTCAGGAAGCACTCAATGTGTATAGTTTATTCTGCTGGCCTCCGAGGTTCACAAAAGATTATTTACAAAGAAAATAAACAACTGACTTAATTCAAAACAAAACAAAAAAATCTATATACAAAGCACAAGCGGCTGAGCCAGTCTGCATGTTACCCTCACTGTAACATCTCACAGAATGCCCAGGTCGGCCCTGACGGCCTCCTTTTATACCCCGTTGTCCCTCCGAACAGGCATAATAGTCATCAGTCATCCCTTTATCATTTCTTTCCCCCAAAACACTCTTTTTTCCTCAGCATATTTCCAGCTGTATTCCTACAATACCTTGCCTTGGAAAAAGTAAGTAATCAAACAGACATCATGAGAGGAAATATCTGTATTAGAGCTTTGAAAAACTAACCAAAAAAACACACACATGCTGCATTGATCCCAGTTTCATTCTGGGATTGTCCACATTGTCCACACATTCTCAACAAATTACCACAGACATACAGTCAGTTAGCAATCTGCTAACATGTTACTTAAACACCAACTCAGTCAGTAATTTTTAGTCATTATAGGCATCACCTCTCTGTTTTAGTTGCTATTGTTAATGTGTTCATGATGGCAACACTCACTCAACCACGTACAAACATACGTACTGTAAGGAGAGGATCTTGGAAGGGTGATTAACTTTAAAAAGTGACATCGTAGTTCAAAAGATGTTATTTTCAGGAAGACACAGGTCTTTTGTGATTGGTTAGAGGAAATCAAATCTCCTGGAAATGCGTTGTGAATACACGAAGACGATGAAGACGATTTTATTAAATAGATCGAGTTCACCATTCTGCTCTGCTTCTGCTTTTGACATGAAGCCAGGCAGAAGGAAATGATTTGTGCAGGTATGCAGCAACACTTACAACTGATATTGACTTAGATGATGAATAGAGTCAGGCTAAATGAAATGAAATAAAACAGCATTTTTTCTGCTGCTTGCTGTAATGTTTTCTGTGTTATTTTACAGTATTTAGTCACACAAACGTCTTTGGTTTTTACCACTGAGCTTGAGCTTCAGTACACTTAATGAGATTACTTCTGCCTCTGGAATGAGTTTGCCCCCCAGAAATGTTTGTACAATTCGCTCTCGTATCTGCATTTACCCCAATGAGTTCAACCACGACACGAGTTTCAATGGGGCGTGAGCTGCAGCCACCCAAGTAGAAGCAGAGATGTGTTCAGTTCAATAAACTATTCCAACACAGCAGGCACGGAAACAGGCGTGGGATCCTTCCTAATGCTTTCACCTAGAAGAAAATGTGTGTCCTGATCTGTAGCTTTCAGTGAAAATCGTCCGAGCAGAATTGCTCTGTAGCGGATGTGAGTGGTGAACTGGTAGCTCAAAGTGCCGAAGGGCCCGGCTTATAGGTTTCTCGCCATCGTTTCATTGCCAAGTGAGTGCTGCAAAGAGAAGGCTGAGAGGTGAAAGCCCCTTTCTGGCAGCTGCTGCAGTAATATGACATAAGAAGCTGGAGTGAAAAATTACTGAAGCACAAACATCAAAGGAGGTTTTCTTAAATTCTGTCAGCCCAGGACACCAATAGATGGATATAGCATTACCCAAGAACTGAGTTAGAAGTGTGTACTATCTGCAGCAGGAACCTGCAGAGCATGATCATGTGCTCATCTTGGAGGAAGCATCCACATCCTCATCACGTCCTAAAGTAACGTGAACAACAGACCAGCTATGATGACAGCTAACCCATTTCCAAGGGGAACATCTTACTTTTGACCGGGTGGCTCCCTCACTTCCATAAACATGGTGACACAACAGCTGGCACATCCTTTCTTCTGATGCAACTGGATGACATCAAAACTTGGGGGATGAGGTGAATGCCGCAGTTTAGAAGCCAAACAAATCGGTCATTTCAATGTAATCTCACACAGTCTGCTGTGAAAAACATATAACTGTTCCCCAAACCTAAAAACACAACTGTCAATGGTTTAAAACAACTGAAGCACCTATTGACTGTTGGGAAGAACCACGATGAAAACAAAGGTTTTGTTATCCAACGCCGAATATGTATGTTTTACTGACTTATTTCTGCTGTTCTGTAACCATCATTTTAGCAGAGACATCGAGACAGATCAACGTTTTACTTTTATTAAAGTTACATGACTTCTTTCTTCACATGAGCAATCTCAGTTTTTCTAGCTTAAGCCCTGTTCCAGCAAATAGTCCAGCACTTCCTCAATAATTTTAACAAAAAAAAACCAAACCAAGCTTTTATACGATAGTTAACTTCTGTGAAAAAGTAAGAGGCTTCACTGTATTTTTAAACAGCAGAACACAGGAATCATTCCTGCTTGCAGTAAATGTGCATGATGTAAATCAACTGTCAGGTGAAAGAGTTTGTCGGAGTCATTGGTTTTAGTCAGTGCACAAGTAGAATATTTGTCTTTTATCACATGGCAGAGTGGTTTAAAATATCTATTAGAATATGCTAACATAAAAGCCTTAAACCTAAGAAAGAAGAAAGCAATGAATTGCAAAGTCCAGATTGAAAAACAAAATCAGAATTGGAATTATCCTGTCATTGACATAAGGAAGGGGTAAGGAAAAACAACAAACTTTTATTTGGCTGAAGGCAGAAGTCCAAGAAAAAAACAAAGTGCAGTCCACACTGAAGAAAAAAGATCACAACACAAACTAATTAAAACAATAAAAGAAGTAACATGACAGCTGGGATAGGCTCCAGCGCCCCCCGCGACCCTGAAAAAGGATAAGCGGAAGCGAATGGATGGATGGATGGATGGATGGAAAAGAAGTAACACTAAGAGCACAACACAAACGAAACATGAGACACTAACCGAATAACATAAAACAGGCAATAACTCAGCCATGGAGAACTCAGGACAGAAGACTGCAGAGAGCAAAATGAGCGTAATAGTCATAGTGAGTCACAGAAACCAACAATAAGAAAACGTTGCCTAGAATCAAAATCAAAGCTAAAGTCTAGAATAATGAAAATCCAAAACCTACCAAAGAATCAAACAAAGAAAAACACGGATTGTGACATGTCCGAGGTTTGATAGCAGCGCCAGACCTCAGTGGATGTTTTGTCCAGTCAGTCATTGAGTTATTGAGTTATTTGGTTTAAAACTGAAGAACCTCCAAGAACGTGATTGTTCACATGCTGCTGTGAGATGGTGGGGGTGAACCAAAGTTTAGTTGGTTGTCAGAATGAGAACGGTTGTTTTACTTTTCAGCTACATTCAGACAGACATACATCTCTACATTTTTAGCAAAGGCTTTTTTATCCTTTCAGTTTTTAATTGAATGTAAGTATTGTTCAGATGCTTTTGATTAACCTTTAATAATGTGATAAATTATAATGAGTTTTATATTTAATTAGTTTTAATTAGTTTTATGAGGTTTCTTTTGCAAAAAAGTTCCAAAACAAAAGATGAACTTTGGTGCAGATAAGAAAACAATACACAAAAGACTTTCTTGACTTAAAGCTTCAGTGATTCTCATTATTTGACATACAAAAATGAATCAATTCAAGAACCTTACACAAAACACTGTTAAGGAGTCAAGAAATCAAATAAATAAATGAAACCTACTCAAAGCAGAGTCTTTAAATTCGTTAGTTGGCCAGAGACAGGATTCTAGGTTAATGCTATTCTTCTGTGTCTGCTAAATGTGGACATTGGAATAAGATCATCTTTATATGTACAGCATTAATAGCTTTTAAAGCTCAGCCGTTCATAAATTATTCTACCAAATGATAAAGACTATAAAACTTAAGAGAATAGATGAATGAAGAGAGCACAGTGAATCAGAGTCAAATCCCTCGTTAGCACAAACCTGGTCAAATAAAGATAATTCTGCTTCTGATTGTCAAAACAAAAATGTACCAACCAATGTTGTTAGCTGGATACGTGTTGGTTTGAAGGAATAATAATGTGATTATCTCTCAGACATCAAAGCCATCACCCTAACCCTAATCCCAGCTTTACTTTGGGAGAACCGTACATGCAAATGGAATCTCAAATATCTGTTGAGACAGACATCACACATTCAAAAGCAAAATGATTCTTTTGTATGTATCGTGTTTGTCACATCATAATATATCTACAAAGATTCAGTGGCATCTATATAAGATGTGTCCAAAACAAAGACAACATGTTATTTTGTTGGCTTCAGTGTCTGTTTGTGGTGCAGGGTGTACATGTATCAATAAAATCCATGTAACAGCACTGTTAGCATAAATCGTTTGAAACGAAGAATTGGTGAGGCTGTCTTGCTGCTAGCTCATCTTAAATGCCAGTAATTTAACTGAGTCCTGAGGGCTTTTATTTTTTTAAACATTTATTTTTCGTGTTAAAAAATGATTGTTATAGACGCTAAAACAACATTTTGGATTTTTTTTGGTTACAAGCCCAACACACACCCGGCATTGCACTTGCTTAAAATGCAAAGGTCCACTTCATGAGCATATGGAGTAAAGCCTGTGTGCACGGGTGGGCTGATCACAGTCTATAACTCTTTTTAACCACCTGAAGAAAAAAAAAAACATAATCGAATCCAGTCAGTAAAAGCAGCACAAGTCTGAGGCCAACATGAACTCCCTCTGTGCTCTATGGATCCACAGTAAACAAATCAAGTCTCTGTCCCCATCAACAGGCAAGAGTGAGGTTTGCAAAACACTGAATGACTGTAAGGTCGTCAAATAGGGAGAAAACACTGTTAAACCTGCTCTTACATTAAGTACATCTCTGTCAAAAATATTTAAAAAAGATAAGAATAAATATATAAATAACCCATGTGTCATAAAATGCACCACAACATTCAAACTAAAATAAATACAGCTGAAAACAGGTAATTAATACAATGTTCCATAAGTTGATCACATGTGAAATGTAACTTTAACTCATCTAATGTTTTTTGTGAAGCTATTATTAGGCTATTAGGCTAGCGCCTGTGCAGTTATTTGCTGGCTTACACAGTCTCACTTAAAGCTTGTTAATGTTACTCGCAATGTGTTGATCGCAATATGAAATAAAAGCATAATGTTATGTTTGAATGAGTGATGTGATAATGGCAATAAAAGTGTCTAACTTTCTTTTATTTGGAAGATCCTTTTTCACCATGATGTTCTTCTTCTATCCTTCCAACACACAGTGTTGGGGAGTAACGGAATACATGTACCGCCGTTACGTATTTAAAATACAAAATATGAGTAACTGTATTCCGTTACAGTTACCGTTTAAAAAGGTGGTATTCAGAATACAGTTACTTTGTTGAAATAAATGGATTACACTGCGGTACTTTCCCGTTTCATTTTGTCATGGGTCAGGACTGTTTGGGTTTTGTTTGACAGCTACGGTCTGTTGTTCCAGGCGGCAGCGTTACGGTTTCCATGGTTACAGGGCAACGCTCTCTCTCTCTCTCTCTCTGCGACTGTGTGTTTCCTGGGTGAGAGAGCGCCTTTTCGTTGTTGTTGTTGTGCTAAGCTAACAGGCATAATGCTACAAGCATAGCTCTAAAGAATGTAGCATCATGGGCAGTGTAGTCCGTGTTGCAGGGAGAATGGCTTGCCATACACGTTATGGGTCTGTGAGCGCGAGGAGGGAGAAAAAGGGTGGAAAGGTAGGAGTTGTCATCGAGCAAAAACGGGAGCTGGAAGCATGTAAATATAATAATAACCACTTCAGCCAAGAAGAGTGCCTGACGAGCCCAGTTGTAAGTAAGCTATTAAGACTCGACTGTACACCGTGTTCGTGTTTTCCTCCGAAAACAATAAGTTCCGTTGGAGCAGCCTTTCAACGCCTCTCTCTGTCTCTCGCAAGAAAAATTGACCCACACAACAAAGTAAAGCTATTTTTCGGCTATGAGCCGACAGGGACCCCGCCGTATTAGTCAGAGGTCCCTTTACTACAGTTCGGAGTCGCGGACCTTCAGTAATAGTAATAAATCACACAGCAATAGTACATTCACGTTGTTGTAAAAAGCATGATTGTCAGGCGTTGTGGGGAGGCGAGGAAGAAGGAACCCAAACACAGGACTCGCAGGTACAGAAATGACGGGGATTTATTGGAGCGGGTGAATGAACAAAGCAGGAACGAAGGACTGGCTGACTGAAAGACTGGATGAATGGCTGGCTGACTAACTAACTGAACATACATACGGGGAGACAACAGGAACATCACATGTACATCAATGACACGACAGAGAACTGGTGAAACAGAGGAACTTAAATACACAGGTTGAATGATGACAATGATTGGAAACAGGTGAGTACAGGGCTGAACATAATCTGACTAATGACACGGGAGACAAGCTGACACGGGAAAAAACAGGAAGTGAGAACATTAATGTGGCGAACTAAACTGAACATGAACAAACTGAAATCACTGGGTCAACGACCCAGGAACCCTGACAATGATAATATATTAAGTAATCCAAAGTATTCAGAATACGTTACTGTCATTGAGTAACGTAACGGAATACGTTACAGAATACATTTTGGGGCATGTATTCTGTATTCTGTAATAGAATACATTTTAAAAGTAACCTTCCCAACACTGCCAACACACCATATTTTTTGTACTACTTTCTCTTTTCAAAATAAAAGCATTGCATTTCACAAAAAAATATGACAATTTAAAAAAGGAACTACAAAACATTCATGATGGCTTAGTGGATGTGGTGGGCTACACTATTTACACCGCAAAAAGTAAAATCATTACAAAATTCCAATGTTAAAAGTGTATTTTCTGCTATAGTATCTAAGGCTACGTTCACACTGCAGGCGAAAGCGCATCAAATCCGATATCCGATCATGCTATGACAGTGTGAACGGCGCAAATCCGATATTTTCAAATCCGATCTGGGTCACTTTCGTATGTGGTACTGAATCCGATACATATCCGATGTTTTAGAAAGCGACTGCTGTTTGAACGGTCAAGTCGCATTAAATCCGCCTTTTACGTCACCGACACAAGACTGAAGCCAATTATCAGCGCCAGAGAAGAGCGCGAACGCTTCCTGGCCATCCAGTGTAGATGTTAGTGAAACTGTTGGGAAGACAACGTGAACATTTTATTTGTACTGTATAATCTGCAGATTCTGACAGAAATCTGCAACTATCCTTTGAAGCACCGCTCCTCTCTAAAACAGCAATAAGGATCATTATTAGGTTATTTACATTATTATGTAAATAACAAAATAACTTAAAGCAAAAATTGGGAAACGTGAAGTCCGAAGTCTTTATATTAAGGGCCATCAATCAAACAATACTGTTGTTCTGGGTCTAAACAGAGTTCGTTGTGTGTGACATCTTCTTTTGCGCATGCGGGCCGCTTTGAGCGTTCACACTAGAGCGCGTTTGCTGTCGCATTTTATTTGTAGTGTGAACGAGCAGACAAAAAAATCTGATTTGATCAAAAAATCGGAATTGAGCATTAAGACCTGCAGTGTGAACGTAGCCTAAACCTCCTGTTTGTTTTGATGCCTGTGCTTTTATTTTGGAATGGTGTTTGCTCTATTGCAGAGCTTTGAAGGAAGAATAGACATCACTTGTCATTTTTGGATTTTTTTTTTCATTAGCTCTGTGTTATCCTGCCACAAACTGGCAATCTATCAGGGTACCTGCCTCTTACCCTGTTGTAGCTGAGTTAGGCACCACCACCCAAGACCTGGAATTGCACAAGATGGATGTATATTTGGTATAGTTATTTACTTCCTGATTCTTCTTTTCCAAACTTCATGATAGTCTGGCAGAAGTGATTGGGAGTGTCTGCAGAACTAAAGAAACAGGACAGATGCAGCAGTCTCACAGAGAAGTGATGGATGAGGCAAAAGTGTGACTTAGAAGGAAAAAAAGCAAGAATTAGTGCCACTCTGTGCAGACAGAAAATAAATCAGCTTCAGCAGCTGCATAAAATATGATTTCTAAACTTGATTATGCATGCTGACAAAGCGTGTGTTCTGCAGTAAGTAGGCTCTTGAGATCTGCACAGTGAGGCTGGAAACAAATAAAGTTAATAAGGTAAATATGTTAATATTGCAGGGAGGTTCAACAGTAGAGGTCACAGAAGTGGAAAAACAATGGATGAGTTCTGAAGGCTGTGGAACTGTTGCTGGTGTAGATACAAAGTTACAACCCATAGCTTTTTTAAATTACCCTCAATCAATCATAGCAGCAGGCAATCGCACCAACACAAAGGACCTGAGTTCACTGTGAATACTGTTACTATGTGGAAAACGAATGAACTCGTAACGCTCTCCAGTGTATGTGATGCTACACTTTGCATTTTACAGGGGAAAGAAGAGCTGTAGTGTGGGCCACGCAGAGACAGAAAACAAACAGCGATTGGCAATGTGAAGACATGGCTGGAGTGTGTCTTCCTCCAACAAACACATGACTGGGCCTGATACGACTCAGTGTATTCAGCACTGTGAACAATGGAAGGACAAAGTATTTATGATGTCCAAAAAGAAGTCAACCCTAACCCAGAGGAATTCCATGTAAACAGAATGATATTAACCAAACCCTAATACCCGCACTGTTTGGTAGATGACAGGATGTTGATCCAGTGGCACCAGTCTTCATGTAACCCGTTCATGCGTTACGCCTGTTGTTCTGCGTTGTGTTCTGGCGTGAAAGTAAGAGGCAGGAGACAGTACTGGTCTTTGGCTCTTTACTGTATATCTGCAACACAGAAATATGTGTTCGATCTGTGTGTGTCACGCGACTGCCAGTACACCTCTCCTCCGGCCATGCTGAAAGGAGCTGTGCCTGCAGCTTCATTAATACTACATTAATATAACGAATCAAATACAACAAATTGTTTTAAAACATTAACTTAAGCTCTCAAAAACAAAAAGCACAAAATAAATAATATGTCACTGAAAAAACATCAAAACAACTTATAAGAACAATAAATGAAAGACTGCATCTCCAAAACATAAGAACATCTCCATACCTGCAACACAGAAATATGTGTTCGATCTGTGTGTGTCACGCGACTGCCAGTACACCTCTCCTGACGAAGAAAAAAAAAGAGTGCATGCTGTTAAAAAAAAGAAAGACTGCCGCGAGTACGCTCTCAAGCCACTAGCGATCAAGCTAACTTAGCATGCTAGCATTTTAGCTGCGTTCTCGACTAAAACTCATTATAAGTGTATATTAGTGAACTCCGCCCTCCACAAAACTTATCCCGAATGAGTCTCTTAATGACAAACAAAAACGCGGCGGTTCGGCTGTATTCACACTGCAGCTTGGAATCCGAACAAACTTTAATTAGCTGAGAGCAACGTGGCAGTGACTTACCTCCGGCCATGCTGAAAGGAGCTGTGACCGGGGCACACATGCACGCGCCTACGTCACCACGCAGCGCACACATGCACATGAACGCACACAGACTCAGATCACACAGGTAGGAGAGTGAGATGCAAAAATGACATATTTAATCCAAAAAAAGAAAGTGTTTTGGGTGAAATTCACAAGTATTTAACACATATGTTACATTCACAGAGAGCTGAACCTGGTTCCAGTGTTTTGCTGTTGCTTCCATTTTTAATTAGAAGTTTTGATTAATTTGCAAATGTATTTAGTATTGTTTTCATTTGAATCACAATTGTTTTGATGACAGGTGTTATACAGGCCAACAGAATCTTGGTGTGTGATCTTAAACTCCCTCAGAGCGCTCCAACCACTGACCAAAGAGTCAATAAATCAGATGGTAACTGTAATAAATCACATGACTAACAGGAAGACTGAGCCCCACCATCAATACACATCTGTTTTATTAGTGAAACAGTCTGACTCCTGTGTGCAATCACCTTTACTTTCTTCATGACGGTCTTTCAGCCTGCACTCTCTGGACTCATGAACCCCAGGAAACTGTACCTGTTTCTGTCACATTTCCCATATCAACACTTGTTGTCAGCAGAAGTTTTTCTTTCATTCTGGGTTAAAAATATAAATGACTTTTTCCTCACTGTGATTTTTGTTGTTTCTGTGGAGGTTTTCATTGTTAGCAGTGATTCAGCTTTACGCTTTACAGTTCTGTTTCACAAAACTATCCATATTTTGTTTAGCACACATACCTGCTGTAAATACAAAACCATTGAATAAAATGAAGTGAAGGCATTTAGTTTGAGCTGGACGTCTACAGTAGATCATGCACGGTACACCTCATGGCCACATTATCTACCGAATACATCGTTCCAATTTAGGTATTTAAATAACAACAAGTATTTTCCAAAAGATCAAGGTTTACATCAGATTCCTGTTTTCAACAAAAGCCAGTCTAACAGAGTGTATGGACAAATACTGTGCCCAACGATCTGGGTCACATAGCACACCATCAGGAGCTGCTACCATGGAAACTCCTGCCATGAAGTTTTTTCTGCTGATGTTAATGTTAGAGGAGGTTTGGAGCTCACCACTTACACTTGATTTGATGTAGCAGTGCCATCCTGTTAGCGTACCATTCAGCTACTTAGCCATCCAGCCTTTCAAAAATATTTGTGACACAGTGAGTCATTCTAATGGTTCAAACCAGCGGTAGCAATGGGACTGAAAACACCTGAATTCAAAGGCTACTGTTGTTACGATTTGGTGCTTTATAACCAAACTTGAACTGAACTCACTTGAAGCCTGTGGCCAGGAAAGTTCCACTTTCCTGTTCCACTCAACTTTCCATGAAAATGCTTTTCACCAAAGAGCTGTGGTTTATCCTCTTTGTAGAGGATGTGAATGATCTTCTCCTGGGCCAATTAAAGTCAGCTGTCCTCCCCATGTTAACGTCTCCGTAATCTAGAACAAGAGATGTTCAGTATTTTTACTGTTTGAATAATCATGTACTTACACTCAAATATACTCTTTTTATGATCAATAAACCTTGATCATCAAAACTGAAACTAAATTTTACAACTAAAATGGACCTTTTCAAGATATTGACATTTTCTGAGATGACCATGTAAATGCTTGTCCACTTACTAACCTTAATAAACATATACTGTGGTCCAGTGGGCCTGTCTTATTTCTAATGGCTCTTAAAGGCTCTCCAGAGGCCTTTGTGTTCATCCAATGAAAGTATGTTAGGAATAATAACATCAAACTCATGATTATCTATTACAAAAAAGAGATGACTTTAAAAATATGTTTAACTCACGATCTGACCTTGAGGGTTTGTTGTTGTTTTGTTTGTGTGGTTATCTAAAAAAGTAGCCAGGGTCAGTTTGCCATAAGGTTTGTCATGCAGGTTAACGCGGTCGCCCCTGGAGAACGACCAAAGTGTTTAACTAACAATGTGACCCTGGTCTGTCGGCCATAAGGTTTAAAAGCAGCTAGAGTTGTCAGCTGTCAGAGGACGGAGCACCTGCTACGCCAGCATCTGTCCGCCTGCACACACACACGCACATACATCATGCACACTCCCTCATATTTAAATGCACAAGATGATGACTTTAGTACCAAAACACGCGTACCATATTTCTTTGGGAAGTTTTAGGAAGTTCTTGCATTTTGTATCAGTATTTTGTTGCTGTCCACTGAGAGTGTGAGTTCAAGGAAGGGCAGCATAAATATTCACGTTAGGATAAACTAATGTTTTTTGTTTCTTGTGTTACCACTTCATTTGGGTTCTTCTCTAAAGGAAAACAACGTTCAAACCTCTTTGAGAGGTGTTATGTTCATTTTTGTCACTTACTCGCTGGCCCTCTGGCCTCAGCCTCAGTGTCTTGGTCCCGGAGACACACCACGATACAAAATCCTTTTGGTTTTACAGCAGGAAATATAATCTTAAGTTTATATTTACCACTAAGATTGTGTCGCTTCTTTTTAGGTTTATTTCATCTATGGTGTTGAATGTTGAGGATGAATGAGTAGAGTGTTTACAGCTGGGCTAAAACACTCTTTTAATGAAGCTCTGCATCACCAGTCTCGTTCTGCTGTTGCCAGCTGCTCTGTGTTTCCTTTTATTAGTTTATACGACCAGCCAGTGTGCACGTCTAACCATGTTTAGAAACTATTTCCATTTTCAATATACTATTTCATCCCTGGCAGCACAGTGGCACGGTGGTTAGCACTGCATATCAAGAAGGTCCTGAGTTCAATTCCCCCATCCCCCGATGAATCTCCTCCTCTCTCCGTTCACGTCCGTCCGCTCACTCCCTCGACCTCCTATCTGCTTCCTGGAATCACATGGACACAAATCAGCCTTGATTATCTAATGTTAGTATTTGTTGTTCTTCTACTGATTCTAAGGTCTGGTTCTGCATCATTCCTCTAATATATCAGTCCAGACAGTCATGCCAAACGAAGCTCTCGACCTGTAACTCATATGAGCACATTTGCAGTGTGTAGAAATAAAATAATTTAAACAGCTTTGTTTAATAATTTCAATAAAAAGTTTCACTCCTAACAGACCTGAGGCTCAGTGAAACGCCACGACAGCCAAACTGTCTGTTCTCTGATTGGATTGTTAAATTTGTGACTGACATGACATTGACATGACAATCAGCTGAAAGGAAGAAAAGTCTATTCAGAATTTGTACTCACAGACAGGCGAGGGCTCTTGGGAGTTTTACATGTAGTTTTTTGCTTTGTATCTGTAACCAGACCTTAACATAAAAGCACAAATCACACAAATCCTCTGTGGATGCACAAACATAAAATATTTTGATTTACAAGGTTAAAAAAACTAATTTCACAACTACGCAGTCTGACTTAAAGTACAAAAATATTCATGGCCACGGTTTGAGCCCATACACAATGTGGCCGACTCCATTTGATGTGAGAAAGTGCAGCCAGTTGACTCTACACGTTCTGAGATTGGTGATGTTTTCACATTAATATGTTTCTAATACAGAGTGTGTGTTTGTGTGCTGGAGCAGCTGCTTTCGATTACTCTGTTCTTGGCCTCACTTTTAGCTCCGATTCACTGCTCTGTGTTGTTGAAGCAGCTACTAACACTCACATGAAGTATGAGAAGAGCTGGCTTTCCTATAAGAGGATGGGTCTCGCTTTTGGCCTTTGCCCAGTCTGATCGCATGGAGTACAGCCGAGCAACCAGGTGGTCTTCCTCAAGCAGGCCCCCCAGACCTGGCTCCGGGGTGGGGTCCCAGTAACCCCACCCTGGACAGAGCAACCATTTCACAGGTTTTAGTCTGCAGTACTTGGATCACATTCAGGACCAGCTTCCTTGAGAGACCCTACCCTCAGGGGCAAATTGCAGATGGGAACAGACCACCTGGCATCGTTTGGGCACCAACCGCTCAATCATAAAGGTGGCGATTCACAGAGGGAAAGAAATAGTGTTTTTTCTTTTGTTTGTTTTGTAATTGAGAAATTGCGAGCGCTTTTTAGTTAATCCACCTGATCACCTCTTAAAACTCGCCTACATCTTGCTAATTGTGTCATACGCAGATCAATTTTCAATTTATTTATTATTCTTTTTTTTTTAAGGTACTGTTTAACAATTCTAGATAAAAAATAATCTTTTCATCCTGTGGCTTTGAGATTCACGCACAAGTCTTGTACTAATGGTTATCCACTCACCACGGAGATAAAAATCTCGCTTCATGACTGCATCCTTCATCATTCTGACACTTCACTAAGCTTCTGTTTACTGATTTTACAGGTGAACACCGCTGCCATTTATACTTTAGCCCTGCTTTTCATTAAAATATGAAGAACAGCAGTTTTATGACCTTTGAAAGTAATGTGTGCTCCATTTCAGATGATTCAGTCTTAAGAAGTCTGGTAAATATGACCTTTGATTTTCAGATAGTCTTCGTCTCTAACAGATTTAGTCATGATGGACTCGACAGTCAAATATGACACCTCGCTGTCGACACAGCATGTCTTCATCCTGTCTTCCTTCTCTCACCCCAACCGGTCGCAGCAGATGGCCCCGCCCCTCCCTGAGCCTGGTTCTGCCGGAGGTTTCTTCCTGTTAAAAGGGAGTTTTTCCTTCCCACTGTCGCCAAAGTGCTTGCTCATAGAGGATCATATGATTGTTGGGTTTTTCTCTGTATGTATTATTGTACGATCTACTGTACAATATAAATAGAATAGAATAGAATAGAATAGAATTCAACTTTATTGTCATTGCACATGCACAGGTACAGGGCAACGAAATTCAGCGCCCTGAGGCAACTGTTGTTGTTATTTGGTGCTGTATAAATAAAATTGAATTGAATTAAAAAATATAATCACCTTCTGTTGGACTACAAAATAGACTCAAATGAAAAAAAAAACACCTAAAAACTGCTTAAAACTATAACGGTGTGAATGGGACATTTTAGGCTTTTTTTAAAGCAGCTTTTTTTTTCATATAGCAATGATTCAGATTCATTTTCTCTTAAATTATAAAATCCTGTTTGTGGAGTGAAGACGAAAATGTGAAAAGATGTGAGAGATGCTGTGAACTTGCTGTTAAGCTTCTCCATGTTTAGTGGAGCACAGTCAGGTTGTATTTTTAAAAAATCTTTTGGAACCCACGGTGTGACATATCAGTAAATGTCTACAAACTTACCAACCCGTGCTGCTACTTTCCCTCCTTGTTAGATACAGCATGTAGCATAGAGCACAGTCTGATTGTGTATTTCTGAGGAAATGCATCAGTGGCTGGGCAGTAAGTTAGATGTGAAGATGAGAATAACTCTGTTCAGCCTCTTAAATCATATTTTTCATTGGTGCCTGTACGAGTATTTGCCCTTATTTAGAGCTGCTACATTGATCACATTATAAGATGAAGGACCACGTTGAACACTTCATGGTCCCTCTGTATCAGTTTGCTTTGCAGACTAAGAAACATTAGGAGAAGCTCGTCCTCACTGCTTGGCCTTAATCTTTACTACATCTCCTTTAGTGTAGGTAATTAAAGTTTCTGCTGCTGAAGCATTTTTGTGTTTGTTAAACAACAGTTACTTTTTTCTCTTGTGATGCTGTAAAAGGATTCCGACACAAAACTCGTGTTTCCGTTTTGTTTGATGTTATTGCACACACAGTTAGATTTTCCTCCTGGCTCAACAGCAGCTGCACATTCGTTCTCCTTCCCTCTGGTCTCAAACGTCACTGAAAAAGGGAAATCCTCATCAGCACAATCACATCCACCTGTCGCTCCAGCCTTCCTGGCACCACCCCCTGAGCTCACTGCACCACCCCTTCCCTGCAGCTGAGCCAGGGACCACACCTCCGCACAGATGTAAAATAGTTTCTACTCATATGAGAAAACACTTCTCGTATAGAAAAGGATTCAAAGTGATGTTTTGAGTATTACAAACTTCTTGGAATATGGAACATCTAGAGCCTGGTTAATAGCTTCTTTAAATGGTGTTCTTCATACATTTCTGGCCAAGGCTCGATATTAAAGGTGTATTGGAGCAGCTGTCCTCATTTACATTTGTTATCCATATCATGCACCAAAAAATGATGCACAAATTAGCCCCGAAGCCAGTGAAGCATGCTCGCTATGATATAAGAAAATTGGCTGCTCAGAACATATTCACTGATTTCAAGCAACTGCACAAACATATTCTCAAGCTGGGAGAGCTCTCCATCTTAAATGTCACACTAGAGTAATCAGTTTTCAGGGCTTTCTGATTATGTTTACTGAGAATGTGTTGCACAGCAAAAGTACATGAAACTAGTATTTAACAACAGTATAAGGGAAGGAAAACATGAAGATGTTTTCAGACACTTACAGCTCTGCACAGATTTGCACATAGACTCTATGCAAAGAAGCCAAAGTAATAAATTCATTCTGAAATAGAAATGCATCCATACTTCATTTGAAGAGGAGCCTCGGGGTAAGTGTTTGTAGACTTTTCTCTGCTTAACTTTCCAGAAACACATTTCAAAGGTTCTGCTTCACTCATAAATCAAAGAGGTTACAGTCAGGACACCTGTCTCAGGTCTGACAAATTAAAGACAATGTGGAAGTGCCAAACACTGCAGGACCTCCAGAGTCTCCTGAGGCTGGCTTCAAACGCAGGTCATCCCCCAAACACAACCATGTTAAAATGAACCAATTCATCCATGAATATAACATGTTTATATGCTAATGTCCAAGTTTTTACCTCTATAGCTAATGTCTCTCTTCTTCAGCACATGCATGATGGGGTTTAGGTTTCATCAAGACTGGGTGTAGCTGGGCAGCTGTGCCAGCAGCTGTGTGCTTGGCTTCACCTCTGCTAGCTGGAGTCAGTGAACTGGACCTTCCTGTTTATGGTAATTTTACATTTGGAGCAAAACATTTAAAGAGATAGCTTTGATTCACTGTCTTATCCAAGAGGTCTGCACTGCAGCTTTACTGAGTGTCATGCAAGTATATTAATATCACTGTGTTACTTTAGCAGATGTGTCTGTGTTTTGCACCTGTACAAAGTATGGATGCAGCTTGATAACCAACTGTGTTACCTTTGGTGTCCTTTGTACCAAAACAATGTGTTTGGTGTGTGTTTGTGGCAGACTGCAACCAACAAAGCGTCTAAGGATACAATTTGAAATGAGCCCTTTGTTACATGTGGACATAACACTAGTTTTTCATGCTTCAGTAATTCAATTCAATTTATAATGAGCCAAATCAAATCAACAGTCGCCTCAAGGCACTTTGCCAAAATAAAGACGGTACAATAATACAGAGAAAACCAAACGATAACACAATCCCTTATGAGCAAGCATGCACCAGCAGTGGGACGGAAAAACTCTGTCTCTGATTCTACTTTTAAAACCCAAAGAACTACAAATAAACCTGCAGACTGAGGAGGAAGGGCTCTGAGGCTTTTATGCTAAGACGTACTCTGACTATTCAAGACCTTAGATGTGGGGAGTATATAATCTCTCAAGCTCTTTGGAGGCAAAGACAGAGAGGCATGGATAAGAGATGATGAAGAAGGGATAGTGGACATGATGGATGCTGAGAGCAGAGCTACAGGCAGGAGGAAAAGAGGAAGACCAAAGATAAGGCTGGTGTGACAGCTGAGGATGCTAGCTTTAGCTCAGCGTTACATGTATCAGTGTGTGTGAAGCTAGATTTAAGAAATGCGTCTTTAAGGTAAAGTTATTAAGACATGTTTAGGGTCATCTTGTGCCAGCACAGAGTGTGACATCATCAGGTTGGTTGGTAGGTTACTAATGTGGTAGATTTATATTAGCTTATGTTAGCTTATGTTTGCTAACTAGTGACTGGAACAAAACTCAGAGGAAAGCAAGGGGACTAAAAACAATGTCCTGTGTCCACCTCAGCAGACAAGGAAATATCCGAGTTTGTGACTCCAGCCTATCTGTCTGCTAAACCACCTGTCCCCTGTCACAGGCTCTCCTCCACACTGTCCTCGCTTACAAAATGAGATATAGCGTCTGTCTTTTCAGATTATATTCTATCATTTATTTGATGCTGTCGAAAAAACAGTTTACGCATTAGAAGAAGCAAGAAAACAAACAACAAGGTGCTCAAATTAAACCTCAGACTGAACTACACTGCAGTATATGTCGTTATGGGGATAAGAAGAAAGTCTGCAGTCATGCCTAATGGCTGCATTGTAAAACCAGATTGCATGTTTTTAGTGAAAGGTTTCAACAACCGCTGGATGGATTGCCATGAAGTTTACACAAGTCTGAGCAACTCAGAAATGAATCATAATTACTTTGCTGTGTAACAAGAGGAACACACAGCCATACATCACAAGTCTAACTGTACAATATATCACACTTGTAGTGCAAAGTGGTGGAGCAAGGAAACAATCTCTGATATCATCGAGATTACTGCAACCATGCTTTCAAGTTATAAAGAGTTCCTCTAAGTTTGTGAATTCATCTCATGCAGACAGTAGGGAGTACATTCACTAGAAAAGGAAGTCATTTACAGCTGCAATGACAAAAGTCAGCAAGCTATAAAAAACTACGAATCTACAATTTGAAAACAGCACTCACTGAACTGAACCCTAATTCTGCATGTTAATGACTGTGGCAGTGATCATCGTTTTCTTTAATGTTCCGCAGGAAACAAACTGGAACGGCACAATGGCATCTGCTTTCTCCTGCACACACACCTACGCACATTAAGCTCTGAAGATGTCACGCTGTGCTTGTCTTTTCACATCGTAATGATCAACAGTGAGCAGGCATCAATAACAGCCGCACCACAAAGTATAACGCTGATGAAATGAGGAGCAGAGTGTTGTCACCTGTCACCTTAGGCAGAGAAAGTGTGTTCTCTGTTACTGACTGGAAACATTCAGGATGCATTTAGGGGCCCCCACTTCTCAGGAAACACAGCTGTGATTGTCTTGAAATGAGCAATTTACCAAAGAAAACTTTTTTTTTAAGAATATAATTCATTTGATGAATCAGAACACGTTATTAATCCCACAGGAAGTTATGTGGTCACAGTTGCTCTAAGACTGCAAGAACACTAACTAACTAAACTAAATTAAATAATATAATATATTTACTTAGAAAATATCACAAATGGCTCTAATTATAAATACCCCAGTATTACACAAAACTAAGTGTATATAGTTCACATGGTGGTGCTCCTTATCATATTGAAAATTAATAAAGCATAGATCTTACATAAAGGGTTATTCTATATCATTTATATGCAGAAAAATATGTTTTTACAAAAAAATCTGTGAATCTGTTCCATTTGTCACATTGTTAAATGTTATGTATGTTATTTTAAACTGTGGCAAGCTGCGGGAACAAGAAACAACCCACTCTGAGGTTGAGCCTGCTATTCCACTGTGAGCAGAAAGGGGGAGCTCTTTCTTGAACAGCTGTGAGCTACTGTGCTTCAGAGGGTCAGTAAGCCCACACATGAACTCGCTCATGGTGTAACGTCTCTTTCTATCAGAACAGCAACCATCAGGGAATTTAACAGGAATAAGAGTTATGTAGAAATGCAAATACACAGTTTAAACCTCTGAACTGGCAACACATGTTCCCGAGGCATGATGGGAGATAACTAGCTGCTCAAGACACACCACATTATATTTATCGTAATATCAGCCAGCCTATATATTTTCTAATATATTTTACATATTTCTAAAGGGGACCTATTTGTTATTTTCAATCACAAAAGATTCCCAGTTCCATCTGGGAAGGAGACACATCCCTTTGAGGTTAAAGGTCACATATCATAAAAAATCTAAGATGCAGGTCAGCCTGCATTGATGGCCCCTAATGAATCTCACAGTAGTTTACTTTTAGTCACAGCATTGAACCTGTTGCTGGACATGAATATTTTAATGTGTTGTATATTTCTCAACAAAACATTTCTAACATTATTTTCTGTCCCTGAATGTGACTTTGCATCAGTCTGCCCTCGTGCTTATTAAAAGGCAAATGGTCTGTATTTATATAGCGCTTTTACTAGTCCCTAAGGACCCCAAAGCGCTTTACATATCCAGTCATCCACCCATTCACACACAGGTGATGGCAAGCTACATTGTAGCCACAGCCACCCTGGGGCGCACTGACAGAGGCGAGGCTGCCGGACACTGGCGCCACCGGGCCCTCTGACCACCACCAGTAGGCAACGGGTGAAGTGTCTTGCCCAAGGACACAACGACCGAGACTGTCCGAGCCGGGGCTCGAACCGGCAACTTTCCGATTACAAGGCGAACTCCCAACTCTTGAGCCACAGTCGCCCCGTGGCGATTGTGGCTATCGTGGCTCGGGGCATGGAAGAAGCCTCCATTTAAAAGTTGGAGTGGTGGTGGAGGACTACGTCATCTTGGCTTTAATAATAGACACGGACGTTTGAGTCATACGTGCTCTTTTCACATATCATTTTAAGTATGTTATCCATTACAAATATGTTGGTTGGTTAGAATTAGGCATTAAAGTACTAGGATCTGTTTGAGCATTAAAAACTACTCAGTTAACCTCAGAAAAACAATTCAGTGTTTTCATGTCCAAACTTTGCTTTCCTCGTTGCCATAGCAACACCTCCCTGTTTTTTCTCCTGACACAAAATATATTTTCTGTTTACATGAATTATTTACAAATGTTCACACTGACATGAAAAAAGGTAACAATGCATGTCCATGAACATGAAAAAACAGGTTCGCTTATGTCACGAGTAACTGTTGGCTGGGCTGTTTGGCAACAGAGGATCTCCACCAGCTGATGATGCAGGCAGATTTAAAGGGAGGCGAGGAGGACAGAGGACCACGAGGAGACGGTGGGTGTCAGAGCTGGAGATAAGTAGGAGTATTAACAGCCTGTTCTACCTTTCATCATGAGGGATGTGAGGTCCTAACATACAGTAATATACTTTAATACAGCAGCAGATGAAATTTGCTTTCGGAGTATCGCTTTTAAGGGGAAATCTGCTCAGGCCATCCAAGTCTGCAAGTAAAGCTTGAGTATATCATTAAAACAGCTGGAACATTTTAATCACCATCCACTCTCCTGCAACAGATTCTTGTGTAATCTAATTACATAATAATTCTGTGGTATCGTGACAGAAAACTGCTTCATTGTGAATTAAACAGCCTGCACTGTTGTTTTACAGCAGGCTATGTTGTGCTGTGTTTCTGTGAGGAAACAGCTCTCATGTACGGAGGCTACAACGAAACGTTGCTTACAATCCATTTGGATGTGTTATCAACTTTGATTTTACAGCGTTTTATCATTCTGCACCACGCTGATAAAACACATTACTGTTGTCAAAACTGACACAAAGCAGGCAGATTTACAGATTTGATCAAAATTTGATTTTGGCTTTAGGCACATCGGGACTTCAGTGAATGAAGAAATTATTATTCATGGACACCAAAGATGAAACCTTACACATCCATGGTTATATGCATGCGCTTAACTCATTACTGTGAGACTGCTTTTTACTTCTAACTTTAAAACTTCATGCAGAACACGCATGTCACCAAATGTACATTTGAATAAACACCTTTGTTCATGTAGGCACAGTGATTTATATTATACTGTGTTTTCTAAAGTAAACTAAACTAATATTTGACAACAACTAAGAAAATATTTGTAAAGAACACGTTTAGCCTAATGTGAAGAATTAAGAAGGACACTTCTGTTTGCAAGATCATCAGAGTCAGACTCAGCCAGTGAACATTTAAATGAAATGTGTGTCTCACTTTCCTGCAGTCGCTGGATGAACTGGTGATGATTACGTCCTCGTGTTCACACAAAATTGATACTTCGTTTCAATTTCGGCTACAGGATCAAGTGAGAAGACAGATTTACACAGAGATTCCTGATGAATGATGCAGTGTAGAAAGTTCACATCAGAGCTTGGGTTGGCATCCCTTGCCTGGTCCTGAATCTTCTGCAGGAACCCAGAGTTCTTCTCTGTGAGGTTTGGTGATTCATCACTAGTTCCATTCAGCGATTTAGTCCATGGCAAGTTTAGTTTTCTCCAGACACCCTGATAGAAGTCTGATCCCCATGTTGTCTTCGTCATGGATTCCATGGCAAGAAACTCCTCCTACTTCAAACCTGTCACTGGACTGCATCTTTGATACGCTCTCATCCAAAGTGATCCAGGAATATGTGAAGTCAGCTCCCTTTTTAACAAACAGCCAACACGTCTTGATGAATTTCTTCCACACACTGATTGACTGACATTGTCAGCCTAGGCCTTGTTGTTGGGACTGATTACAGCAGGTGCTGCTAGCAGTTTTTCAAAACTTTGCCATCAGAAAAAAGGCTTGCTGATTTTGTAAGGTTTGAAATAATTTTGCCTGACAACTGTGAAGATCATGGCAGCATGCTTGGTTAGAAATGGTCTCTTGATGTCATTGTTTGTTTTGTTTTTTTAAATATAGGCGTTTTAATTTCATGTATTATGTGTTTTATTTATTTATTTATTTTTGCTGTTTACTGTTATTCTATTGTTTTTAACTTATTTTCTGTACAGCACTTTGATCCTGTGCTGGGTATTTTAAAGTGCTTTATAAATAAAAGTGGATTGGATATTCCTTGAACACCACTACACTCTCTCAAACACACTGCCTAAAAACACAACAACACCTCTCTTTATCATCATAACAGCAAGTGTTACTTGACCCTCATTTGAGGTGCATGAGGGTAAAGTTTTACTCAAACAACTGCTGGGGGATCCCATGATGCATTGAGTTTTTCCTTTCCAGTCACCTTTCTCACTCACGATGTGTTTATACACCACTCTGCATTGAATCATTAGTTACTGTTAATATGTGTCGCTCTTCCACAGTGTGCACCACATTAAATTTAGCTGGATGTATTAGTGTGCTGCCATTTTTGTGCATTGCACTGTAATATGGCCTCAATACAGCATCTCTACATCTGTTTAATAGAAAGTTAACATTATATTACCGTATACATAATGATTGTCAGGACCATCAAAACATGCAGAACATGAAGTTTCTTGCCTATAACTGACATTATGGCTGTTAACAGGCAAATTAATACCACTTGTCCTTTTCTCTTCTATATAAAAGTAAAAGTGTGATTCCAACTTTAAAACTCCAGGCTTACAAACCTATAACAAAGTCAGTTGTGTATGAAACTCCTACACACATAGATAAAAATTCACCCCACCACACCATCTCCTAAATCAGCTTGTATAATGTTTTCCAAGATGAACCATGTGTGAGAAGCAATAAAATGTACCAGCTCGTGCAGCAGTGAAACTGTCTTTGTTCTTCAGACCCAGAAGCTGTCACAACATTGAATGTAAAGCTGTGCTGTGTGGCTATGGCAGCAGTTTAATTAGTAAGATGTGGAACCTGAGCCACGGTTGTTCACTGGTAGCTATTGTTTCCCCCACTGTTTAACACTGAGAGTGCTTAAAGATGGTTAGATGATCATAAGTAAGACTAACCCCTCCTTCTTGAATGAAAGCAATCAGAACTAGACAGCGTCTCCCACATAATGCCTCTTTGTTGTCTGACATGCCTTCAGCAGGTAGCCTGCTACGGCTGCACTGTAAGTATGCATATCAGATGATTGAGCTTACAGGTATCATGTATTTCCCAAACTCGCTGTGATTGCTGAACATTTGCTGTGCCTTGAAATTCATAAGTGAGAAAACTCTGAAAAGGCCTCTACTGATATACAATAGACACAAAGCCTCCAATGTTATATTTGCAACACACTATGACCCCAAACTGTGGCACTATTGTGAACAAGCAGAGTAAACAGTTGTAAATACATGTAATTAATTATATGTATATAACAGCGATGCTAAACTCTAGTTTAGAAGCCCTTAATTTGTTTCCATTGCATGTTTGTTGGCACCATTTCTCATAGATGACATATTCAGTGAAAAGGTCACTGAGTATTACAAAGATTAAATTCAGTTCATTTGTATTTATATGGTGCTAAACCACACCAACAGTCACCTCGAGGTATTTAATGTTGTGAGGCATAAAGAGTGAAAAAATGATGTTAGATTAAACAGATGTCAGGTTAGTTGTGATTATTTTCTGTTACTAATGTGTTAATTGGCCAAGTAAGATTTAATATCAGGTTTAATGTCATCAGTAACACTGGCTCATTGTTAGATCGCTGGGTGTACCACAGACTCGGCCACACAGCCATGACAACAATGCTGTGTATAGAGAGCGCTGTTACTGGTGTGAGTGCATGAAGGAAGAGATGGTGACGGCAACGTTGTGTCGTGCAACAACACAAACTTAACAGCAACCAAAATCACCAACATCTGTGCTCCAGTGGCTTTTCTTGGGTTGTTGCTGACTGTTGACAAACCACACCTCCTCTCCAACAGCTGAGCACAGACAGGCAGAAAGGAAGGCTGGACGAGAGAGCGTACAGGTCAACTTGTGAACAGCTGCAATGTCCGATTCAAGACCAAAAAATCTAAATAATTAGTTATAGAAATATAATCAAAATGTTACTAAGCATGATATTATTGCAACCCAAGGTTGTTCTTTTTGAGTTTCCACCTGTCATTGACAAAATTCACCTTTTTCATGTCAAACTTTAGCCCAGGCCTGTGGCAGATTTGTGTAGACCTTTTTTTTTTTTTTTTTTAAAAAAAAAAAAAAAAAGATTTGTGTTGACCTCCCATCCATTTGCTTCCGGTTATCCTTTCCAGGGTCACAGGGGTGCTGGAGCCTATCTCAGCTGTCACAGGGCGAGAGGTGGGGTACACTCTGGACAGGTCGCCAGTTGGTCGCAGGGCTAACACACAGAGATAGACAACCAATCACACTCACTCTCTCATTCACACCTAAGGGCAATTTAGTATTGCCAATGAACCTATCCCCACTAACTGCATGTCTTTGCACTGTGGGAGGAAGCCAAAGTACCCAGAGAGAACCCACGCAAACACAGGGAGAACATGCAAACTCCACAGAGAAGGACCCCGGTCTGATGGTGGAACTGAACTCGGGACCAACAGTGCTAATCACCATGCCACCATGCCACCGCCATAATAGAAATTCCTTATACTTATTCTAAAACCTGGAAATGTTGCACTTTCTGGAAAAAAAGAAATGTGTAATTTCCCCATTGAAAGACATTTCAGATTCACAGTAAACTTGTAAACTAAAACTGTGGTTCTTAATGACATTAACTCTAAAATAAAAAGGTAACAAAATCTTTGTTACCAATTAGCTCGCTGTCGTTAATGCTTAATGCTCGTTCTATTACTTGTCCCCTCCAAGACTTGTTTCAGACAAGGACAAACAACATCAGAAATAAATTGGTACAACAAGCTTATAATGCTGCATAATGCAAAGTTTAAGCAAGGTATGAGCTTTAAATGGTGAGGTGACCTTACAAGTCATCTAGCTAAGATGTATAATCCTGTAGGTGCTTATGGCAGCCTGAGTTCAAATGAATGCCACTCGTCTGTCTTTCCTGTCAGGCCCCTCTTTGTCCCGTCAAATGGAGCAGAAATCCCATAAAAATAATGTCTGAGAAAACTGCAGCACTGCTGTTTTATTTGTGATGGTAAAAAAAACCCACCCTAGGGTATGAGTCTGCATCCTTGAACCAAAGACCATCACAGAGATGAGACACGGCTTCAGGGAAATGGGCTATTGAGACAGTAGCGCAGATATGCACGTTCACTCCAAACACACACACACACACACACACGCGCACACACACACACACATGCACGCGCACACACACACACACACACATGCACGCGCACACACACAGTGTGCCAAATATAAATCGTGTACAGATTCACTGACAGTGCTGCCAGAAAAGCCTTGCATGGATGAACTTGGTCTCTTCCTTCACTCACAAGAGCCAAAGCACATGAACTTAAAGGACAGAAACACACTCACTCAATTTGAGACTCTATTATGCATGAAAATCAATTCAATAGCACACATATGAAGCTGCCCTGAGAAAAAGAACATTGAAACAAATTTCTGTCAACGTTTGACTCTCTTATGCTTTAATCAAACAGAGACGGAGTCATTGGGTCTCATTGTCCCTTTAGTTTTTGTTAAATGAGGTTGATTGAGGTCGAGTCATCTTTTTGTTTTGATGACTAACAAAGTCTGAAGGTTCAAAGAAAGGTTGATCAGAACTGACCTTCTGTCTTTGCAGCATAAAAGACAATGCTTAGACTGCCAGCACAGTCATCCAGTCATATTCAGATTGGAAGCATTTCTTTAGTTCCTTTAGACTTGTGTTTTTAACACTACCAGCATCCTTTATGAGTGTAAGAGGACAACTGGCTCATTCCTTCATCTAGTAATGGCAGCCTAAGTTTCCTACTGATTCTCTCAAAACTCTCTGCTTCACCTGTAATTTAAATCCTGTGCAGACTGATTCTTGCATTTTATGCAGCACCCACCACTTCATGAATATTATATGTAGTTAAGTACGTATAGTTATTATTATTATTATATTATTATAAGTTTCATATATAGGTTTTAGCCAAAGCACCTTCAAACTGTCTCAGACATGAAGCAGTAGCACAGAAACATACTCAAACCTCAGATGAGCGACAAATTCAAAGAAAGTCAGACTTAAAGTGTTGGACTGCCACATGTTTGAAGTCCGTGTGGACGGATGGAACATCGTTCACATGCTTATTCTCCTGAGTTTAGATTTGGTGAGTGCAAAGTCCTCGGGATTCCCATCATTTTTGGACTCATCAGAGCATTTGGTTAGAAGCGACCTTTGGATGGGGCCACTGTTGTCTTGGAAACTGCGTTTGTCATTAGGGTTTTATCAGAAGATAAAGATGCTTGCTCACAACATCTTTGTATTGATTGGCAGCCACCCTTCCCTCTCAGGGCAAGACCTAAGGCATACAAGCAAAAAGCTCCTCACAGAATAATACGGCCACCAGGCTTCAAACTTTCCTTTGCGATTAAACAAAGAATCTGGTTGGATCAGGTGACCCTGAATCCTTCCTTAGTCCATCATGGGAATCCCTCAGCAGCCTAGACCTATTGCAACTGAGTGGTTTTTTTTTTTTTCATTCACTGTGTTTAGTTATTAGTTATTATACGATATACTCTTCCACAGCATGTGTTTATTCTGTCTTCCTTCTCTCACCCCAACCAATCACAGCAGATGGCCCCGCCCCTCCCTGAGCCTGGTTCTGATGGAGGTTTCTTCCTGTTATAAGTGATGTTTTTCCTTCCCACTGTCACCAAAGCACTTGCTCATAGGTTGGGGGTGGTGTTGGGGGTCCCCTAATTGTTGAGGTTGTCTCTGTTTTCTTTGTGTTATTTTATATTCTTACCTTTTAATTTCATTTCATTCAATTAAGATCAGTTTAAAAAATGAGTAAAGATCATGGGAAGCCCAGCAGGATTCAGGTTCTGTTTCTGATTCAGGCTGCTATTGTGTGTGTGCATAACAGCAAAGACTGAAATACATTTTTTGCACGCAGCAATGAATTTTGTTCACTCAAATTCAGTTTTTCTTCGCTCAAAATAAATTTCTCTTCAAAATACAACACTGCACCTGCAAACTTTTTTTACGTGCGCTCAAATTTTTTTTACGTGCGCTCAGAATAGTGGCACAAAAATAACACCATAAAACCGGGCCAGATTTGAACAGATGGAGGAACATACATAGCTGATTATTAGAGAGGATGAAAGAACAAACAATGACAGAGAAAACAATATGAGAAACAAAGTGCAGCTGGAGGGAAAATACACAAATCTAAATAAAAACAGTCTGTGACGATGCTAAGAAGGACAAATAACAAAAATATGTGTGGAAATGTGTTCATTTCCACTGGCACTATACACAAGAGATGCTGAATGCTGAATATGGCATAGCTAGTGACCTTTCAAAGAACTTAGAGGACGGACCCAAAAAGCTGAATTTCATCCCAAACGTTGCATTTCAGCGTCTTTGTGCCATTGGTGGTTCTCCTTTAAGAAAAGAGACAAATTTAATGTAAAACACGAGTCCAAACTACCAGTTCAGTGAGTCACGCTCATTTACTGCCATTCTAGTTACTTTCAAACAGTGTTCCAGTTATACCTTCACTGCCACATTGACTCAAAACAACACTGATGTCTGTCAGTGGCCATGAAGTGTGGTTTGGGAACACATTTCATGTCATTTTCTATGAATTTGGGAGGCTGTTTGAGAAATACAGCAACGGACAACATCATTGGCTGTGCTCCACTTCCTGGCTTTTTACAATCTGTACTTGTGCATCCTCGTACTAGCTAGTTATTGCTTGATTCCACTTTCTTTACATATGAGTAATCAAAGGATTCATGGCTCAAGTTCATAGAACTAATTGAAACTGCTTCAAATACATCTGTTCTGCCAACTTGGGTCTCTAATGGATCACCATGTAAAGGGGATAGAGCAGGTAAAGGTAGTGAGTCACCAAAAGCACACGGTCAAAGATCCAGTCTCGCTGCAGACAAGACAAACTGCCAATTAAGGTCGCTGAGATTTATCTGCTGATACAGATTAGCCACACTGTGCAACTCTACAGCAGAAATCAACATTCTTACAGCCACTCATAATGGGTTCAGGCTCAGCTTCAAATAGTTTAGCTTTACCTGATAGTTCATGTGGAAACCATAGCCCTGAGATGATCCTGTTCAGAATGCAAAACAGTAGTGCACACACCAATGGCTGATGTAATCATGGCTACATCCTATGCTGCTAATGCGCTCTTGGGATAATTTTGTTGTGCTGGTCACTGCTGGGAAGCTTTGCCACTGTTTCAAGTTTTCTCCCTTTGTGGATGATGGCTTTCACTGTGGTTCACTGGAGTCCCCAAACCTTAGAAACGGCTTCATTTATGGTCAGAATTTGATTATTAAAGTCAGAAAATGCTACTTTAAGAGTTCTGAATGTAGCAACATGTTCTCCCGTAATGCCATTTACAGACTTATAAGCCAAACAGTACGAATGAACACTCATAGCGGGAACTACTACAGTTATGTGTGGTTATTGTCAGTGTTACATGATAAATTGTCTAACACAAATAATAGTAAATCATGTTTGAATTATTAATTTTAAAACTTTCCTTCAAAGGGGGTTGAGTTCAAATATTGATACATATGCCACAAAAAGTGTTCACGACTTTTAGGCAAGAAATTAACACCGTGTGGAAAGAATAGGCAACAATAAAATAAGAGTTACAAAAATAAATAATCAAATATTGTGGCGCATTACTGAAGGAAAATTATCAATCATAAATTATTGCCACATATGAATGTTTGATTGTATGAACAATCAATAAAAGAGCTGATCAGTGAATCTTGATTCAGGATTGTTTGTTTCTTTGTTTTTTCGATGTGGAAGGATTTTTGCTATACTGGAAAAATTTGTATTGGTTGTAAACACAATTATAAACCATGTGGATTCCTCCAAAGACGTGCAGTTGGTGGTGATTCTAAATTAACCATAGGTGTGAATGGTTGTCTGTCGTCTGTCTCTCGGCTGGTGACCTGTTCAGGGTGTACCCTGCCTGGGATAGGCTCCAGCTCCCCACGACCCTCAGAAGGATGAGTGGAAGAGGATGGATGGTGTTTAATAATGGCATCTATTGATTTATAGCTCATACTTATTTTTTTGTGTTCTTCCTCCCTGTTTTTCACACACACACACACACACACACACACACACACACACACACACACACACACACACACAGATATGCATGTGGGCAGTTGTGCATCGCCTTGCCACAACCTTTGGTAATGCCTCCTGAGCCACTTCTTGATTGGCCAATTGTGCTGTTTCGCTCCAGTAGGTTGAAATCTTAAAGACAACCTTTCTGTTCCGGAAGACAAGAAAGGAGAGAAGAGGAAGTGGAGGACAGGAGAGGCACAGCATTGATTGATACATGGTTAATTCAATGAGAAGAAGCTAGAAAAGGCAGTGCAAGCACAATAACAAGCAACCTTGAGGTGATTGTGCAAGATATTTGCTACAATCAAACTGTAGGAGCATGCCACACTGATTGACTGATGTGTGCGTGTGCCGTTGTGCACTAGCACATTTAGCATTAGTGCGTGTGTGACACACAAGCACCTGTGTGTCCTCAGTTCTCATATTTGTGTTGTTGGTAATGTTTCTCCTTTGTGTTCTGTACTCCAGCTCACTTTATATCAAGCGAAACGAGAAACACAGCGATTTGTGAGTCTAAAGGGCTTATGGATTATTTAAGAACTAGTTTCAATTTGTGTATGTTTGTATTGTCAGCAGTTATTTACAATTCATGCCATTTTATGCCATCCTATAATAAAGCAGTGCTGAACAAGCCTTCTCCAACTTTAACTCTAGCCAGGGAAAACCATTTAACAACTGTCAAATACAGCTGGTGTCAAGAAGCACCATATAAAGCCCATAGACCAGTACAACTATTACCATCCTTATTCAAAGTGATGTGTATTACAACCTGCCTTTAAAAGCTGCGACATATAATTTATAGAAACTTGGGTATTATTTTAAATTGCTAAAGTAAACTGCAGCAGACAGGAGAGTAAGGAAAGTCTACCATGAAGTGTTGTCCCTTCCAGACCAGCCAGCCTTTGTCGACGCGTTGTCAGGTGTAGATACAATCAGCAGTTCTTCTTCTTCTTTTGTCCCTAGCTGGCGCTTGTAAGGTGAGGCTGTCCACGAGGCCAATACGTTGCTGTGGGTGCCGTAGGGTTTCCATCTACGATGCACTTCCAGGCCTTGTGGTCTTGGGTGCATCACACTTGACTCTCCAGAGGGCGAGGTGCTGCTGCTGCGGCGATATGGCAGCCAATGGTTGCTCATGTGGCAGATGTGGCCAAACCACTGCAGTCGTCGCTTCCTAATCAGCTCTTCCATTGAGGGCTGTTGGTGACATTGACTATGTATCACGGTGTTGCTGAGACGATCACGGAGGGACACTGGGTGAATCTGACACAAACAGCACGTTTGGAAAATCTCGAGCTTCAGCAATCAGCACTTACTCTCCATAACACCCAAAGATGCTTGCACTACCCCCGTAAGGGCAGTAGGCGTGGCAGAATGGTGTCACAATGTAGTTATGGCCCCCAAGCATATGTCACGTCACTAAATTGAGCCATCAAAACTTTGTCCTCTCAAAGTTAACTCACTGATATCTAAGTCATCATAGGTGACAGCACTAACCCTAAAACTATATTTTCAAGAAAGGCAAAACAAATAATTCTAGAAAAATGTCTTTTTCATTTTTCTTTGTTGCTTTTTTGTGTTTGATGTGTGTTAAATAGAATGATTGTTTGCTTTACTCCCTGATTGCCAATACTTGGGACAAAAGTGACCTCGGGTTAGGGTTAGTGTAATGGAGGAGGTCACTTTAAGAGGGATGGATTTGACCTCCTGACTATGAATGATGTAGATCAGGGCTGGGCAATCTCAATCCACGAGGGCCGGTGTCCCTGCAGGTTTTAGATGTGTCCTGGAACCAACACAGCTGATTTAAATGGCTAAATTAGCTCCTCAACATGTCCTGAAGTTTTCCAGAGGCCTGGTAACGAACTAATCATGTGATTCAGGTGTGTTGACCCAATGTGAGATCTAAAACCTGCAGGGACACTGGCCCTCGTGGACTGAGATTGCCCACCCCTGATGTAGATGATAAGGTGCTGACTCTATGAATCCACAATCTCAACAGGGTTGTCCGATAGGAACAGATGGCGTATCCACAAAATCCACTGCCACTCAGGTATCTGTCGTTCACTCATTTATTTAACAAGAATCCGAAGCACACATCCATAATGTGAGTGAGGGGATTTAACAGGCTGTAAAATGCTATATGTCGTGTGGTGAGTGATGGTGTGGTTTCTGTTGGAAAGAACATAAAAGTCTTCCATAATTATGTGAACAGAGTGTATTAAATGTGTAATACAACAATACAAACAATACTGGATAGTGGAACATTCAACCAAATAAGGGAGTATCAACAAATGCTAATTTTACTATTTACATAAATCGTAACTAGGCACTTTACTATGGAGCGCCAGGACTGCCATAATGAATTAATTAAATACACCATTAAATAATTAATTAAATGTGGCAATAATTAATTAAAATTGGAATTAATTAATTAAATAAATAGTTATGACACATGTAATTAATTAATTATTGGACTGGACAGACATCTCCGAAATCATCGAAGCACTTTTGCAAAGAGGCTGTATCTTGACAAACCGACCAGACACATGAAGATTAAACCACTACATTCTCGGCTAAAAAAATATTAAAACGGTATTTGGTGACACACAAACAGGGTTTTTCAAAGTTCAGTTCTGTTAGCTTCCACATGCAGGTTGTTGTGTGCTAGAAACAATGGCCACCAGGCCAAAGCAATGGATTTGACTCGATCAGCGTTAACCCCGCCCCCTGAGTTTGATGGGTGAGGCTGACAGATAAAATTATTTCATGATGAGAGCCAGGCGCCAGGACTGCCATAATGAAATAAATAAATATATCATTAAATAATTAAGTAAATGTGTCAATAATTAATTAAATGTGTCAATAATTAATTAAAATGTGAAATACATAAATAATTAATTAAATGTGTCAATAATTAATTAATTAAATGTGTCAATAATTAATTAAAATGTGAAATACATAAATAATTAATTAAATGTGTCAATAATTAATTAATTACATGTGTCATAACTATTTATTTAATTAATTAATTCCAATTTTAATTAATTATTGCCACATTTAATTAATTATTTAATGGTGTATTTAATTAATTCATTATGGCAGTCCTGGCGCTCCATACTTTACACTAGAGCTAACATGAGAAATTAGTGACGGTCCCTTAATGACCACACGGCAGAGGCTGCTTCGCAGTAAACGACAGTAACATTCGGTAAACAAAGTGTGCGCCAAGGATTTAAACAAGGGAGGATAATGGCCGCAGCAAAGAACAAACATGATAAAACACAGAAACTTACAGTCTCATGGACGCACACCGCTAACAGCATTAGACGGAACGAAAATCCACACAGTGAGTAAAACTCTGCTGACTCTTCCCACCTGCAGCTCCGACCAAACTCTCTGCATCGACGCGTGCATAATGATGAGGCAGAATTATGTCTTCTGATCAATGGCATGTCCAGCGGGGTGGCCTGGGGGGGCACAGGCCACCCCCCCAACCAGACTGGCCACCCCAGGTGCCACCCCAAAGGCAAAACAATAAAATTCAATCAAATATCAAATGTCCGATTATGTTTTCACGGTGACGCTCAGATATCCGAGTGTAAGTGAATGCAGCATCGGCTTCTGCGCTATGTGCATCACGTTAGCAAAGGTAGGAGAGCCAAGCACGAAAGACGTCACTGCAGGAAACAATTTTTCGGTGAAAGAAAATGAGGACAGAATAAATGTCCCGGTAAGTAATATTAAGTTTGTTGAGTTTAGTAAACTTCGGCGAAATTAGAATACCAAGGAAAAAATAACACTTAAAGAATTATTGCAGCCGTGGAATATTTCAGACAGTATGCTACAGAGGGGAGCTAACATAAGAGTTATGAGTTATAAGATGTAATCTAAGTCGTAACATTGCTGTATGGAGCTGCAGATTTGGTTGCAGGTTAACATAGCTGGACTGGCCATCGGGCTTATTTGACTTATTTTTTATTTTTTTTGTAACGGCATGAACAATGAGAGGTGGTGGATTGGCCAGATGCAGGTCGATGTGTAGAAATAACTGGTGGCTATGGCGGGGGCTTCCACAGAGGCAGCAGGTGGATGAGGGAAGGGGAGGCAGGAGGAGAGCCCCGAGGCAGCCGCCAGTCCGAGTGTCAGGTGAACTGAACTTCAGGTAAGAAGTTATGACCTGCAGTCTATCTGGGTCAGATATGAACTAAGTTTAGGTGGAGTTTATTTTCGTTGTGCTGACTTTTTACTGTCAGTTGCAATAACTCATACTGCGTTCTAGCCAGCTTGGAGTTTTTATACAGCTGTTCGGTTGCTATGATGTTACTGATAGTGAACTTTATTTTATTCATAAGGTTAGTTAGTAGAGTTGCCAACGGCTCCTTAAAAAAATGGAATGGTCCCTCAATCAGAGAAAATATTACACGTTTCGTATTGAGCTGAGAAGAGACGCAGTTTGTCCCGAACTTCAGCTAGAATGGAAAAAGACACAAAGCTGGATTTATTCTGTCTTTACGCTGCACAGCTGCCTCTTCTCTCATCCTGCCTCTCCTGTTGCTACTTCAATCATGAAACTGATCGATGATCAGCTGATCGGCTTTTCTCTCTTGTTTGTTTATCGCCCACTTTGCGCCAGAAAGACGAAACCAGCAGATGTTGCGCTAAACAACAGCAGCACGTTTAAGCTTGATCGGCTGTTGTTAGAATTTATTTAATATTAATTTCTAGTATCAGCTGATGTTTGCTGGAGCCACAGCTGTAAAGCTGCTGGTCATGATGTCGGTTTGGATATCTGGTGAGAGGGAAACGTGAAGACCACCCACCAGGATCCTTTTTTATGTAGCTGACAGCTGGTAACTGTGCAGGGGCGGGTCTAGCAAAGTTTTGCCAGGGGGCCAGGTAGGGCATTAACAGGGAAAGGGGGCACAAAGAAATACTTTTCTTTCTTATTCTCATTTAAAATATCTAGCTTTTATTAAATAATTATCTAAATCTTACAACCAAAGTTTTTATCTGACGTAAAATGTATAGAAATCATACATATACCAAAAAGACTGTACATCACTGTCACAACAGGGTTTGTTTTCATTCAAAGGCTTTATGGCTTTAATACCTGGTGGGTCGGTCTGTAGTCAAAATGCCCGATTTTCTGTCCCAGTCCAGCCCTGCAGGTTATACTGGCAGTGTCACCATGCCAGCTGAATGTATTTCATCATCAGCCAGTGTTGTTCTTTATCAATATTACCAAAGTTTACCATAAGGCAGCATAGAAAGTATTTACTTGCTTTCAGGTTTTATTCAAATATTAGTCTTTTCAGTTGTTTCTCCACTTTTTTCCTGTTTCAAAATCAAACACCAGTTTGTGAGAAGATTATCTTCTTTTTTTAACAGGCAGAGAACGTTTTACATTGGAACTGGCTAATTTGTCAATTGTTTGCTACAAATGTTCGTATTTTAATATTCAAAAATGTTTTTGCCCAAAACATATGTGCAGTATATGTCAGTAAAAATACTATGCAAATATTGCTGTCCTTGAATGCTGAGTAAACACTGACAAAGCACTGATTGTATCTCTTGTACTTTATCAACGCAGTATCTAAAAACTTTGCACCGTAGTGGTTAAAATCTCATTCTAATAAGAGTTATTAGGTTTATAGGATTATTGAATTATGGTTAAGGGTTGGTAGAATTTTTTTTTTTAAACATTATCTGCCAATTAAATCTGCCACCCTTCTCCAAATCTGTGCCCCTACCTGGCCCCCCCAACAAAAATTTTCTAGACACGCCACTGCTTCTGATTGGTGAAGAGAATGGGTTGCCTCACCGCTCATTGGCTAAAGGGCAGCAGTATGCTGATATCTTACTCAGCAGATGTGGCTCCGTTCGTGAGTTCTGCCGACTGGCTGGCCTTTTGTACAGCTGCCCCCAACTTTGCGGAGCAAAGGTGCACTTCACTTAGGAAGGTCAGGCAGTAGACTCCGGTGGAAGAGCTGGAAGTCTGATAAGTCGTGCCGCTGGTCGTGTATATGTCTTGTCTCCAACCTGTATATGAACGGTCCGAACCCTGCTATCTGCTCCAGGGATGACTTGGATGACCTTACCAACTGGCCATAGGGCACGAGGGAGCTGCTGGTCCACGATGAGAACGATAGTGCCAACAGTCAACTCATCTCTTTCCTGCTGCCATTTGTGCCGCATCTGGAGTGAAGGTAGATAATTCCGGATGTAGTGGATCCAGAATTGATCCGCCAAGGCTTGACATTGTCTCCACCTACGACGGCTCAGGAGTTCTGCTTCTGGGTAGACGACCTGTGGCATACCGGAATCAGGCCGCCCCATCAACAACATGTTGGGAGTGATCGGATCAGCGTCTGCTACGTCTGAGGAGACATAACCTAGCGGCTTAGAGTTGATGATGCTCTCTACCTCGCTGAGTATCGTCCTAAAGACTTCCTCGGTGACATGCTGCGAGCCGAGAATGGTATGCAGCGCAGACTTGATGGAATGACTCTCCCGTTCCCAGGAACCACCGAAATGTGGAGCCTGTGGAGGGTTGAAACGAAAATGAATCTGCTGGCTGGCCAACTGTGACTTCAGAGCTGGGCCGAGTGCATTGAAAGCCTCCTGGAGTTCAGAGCTACCACCTCTGAAGTTGGTACCTTGATCCGACAGTAGTTCGAAGGGCTTCCCATGTCTCGAGATGAAACAACGCAGTCCCATCAGGAATGAGTCAGTGTCCATGCTGGCAAGCAGATCAAGGTAGACTGCGTGGGTCGTTAGGCATTTGAAGATGATCCCCCACCGTTTCTCTGTATGCCGCCCCATCTTGTCAAGGTATGGACCAAAGCAGTCCACCCCAGTGATGAAGTCTTAAATTGGATAATGGAAGGTCAGCCATCTTGGGAATGACCGGCTGGCTGCGCCACCTCCTGCATTCAGGACAGTTGTACTGGTGCTTCCGGACGGCCTCTCGTCCTCGAAGTATCCAGAATCTGCGCCGGAGCTCAGCAAAGCAAGCTGGCGATCACAATCCTGGACGATGATCTTAGTGATAGGATGCTGAGGGTCAAGAACAACAGGATGCAAGATGTCTTGACTGAGGGTTTCACATCTGCGAAGCCGCCCCCCTACCCGAATCAGTTGAGCCTCTGGGCCATACTCAGGAGCTAAGGCAAGTAGGCAACTGCTGGCAGCTACCGGTTTGTGAGATGACAGCCGAACAAAATCTTCAGGGAAACTGTCTTCCTGTACCTTCCGGAGGAGTGCTAACTCCACTTGCCTGTAATCCTCTGCCGTGGGTGTCGAGTCAGCAGCTGTCCCATGAACGGCTCGAACGTAAGCTGATGCAAAGCTCTGGAGGAGATTGTCAACATAGAAACATTTCTCCACTGTGTGACGGGTATCCTCGCTGGGGCTGCTGAGATCCAGAACGTGCCGCTGCAGAGCATAGGTGGCACAGCAGGGACTACATGTCATCCCGAAAGGCAACACTTGCCATTCGTAGACCTCTGGTTGCCTCGTGCGATCCATATCTCTCCAGATGAAACGGAGGAAACGGAGGAAGGGCTTGTCCTGAATCAAGAGGCGGACCTGATGAAACATCCCCTTGATGTCACTGCTCACTGCAATGGGATACTCCCGGAAGCGAAGTAACACACCCAGGAGCGTCGAGCCCAGGGTAGGACCAGGTCGGAGATGCTGATTCAGGCTGTTACCATTGTACACGAAAGAACAGTTGAAGACAATGCGATCCTTGCCATTATGATGAACCATGTGGTGTGGTATGTACCAGGTGCTGCCATCCATCTCCATGTCTGCGATAGTCAGTTTACTCACATAGCTTGCATCCACCAGCTTCTGAATTTCCTGGTTATAGGTGGCTGCTTGTACAGGCGTCTTCAGGAGGCGCTTCTCCGTAGCTCACAGGTGACCCAAGACAGAGTCCTTAGTGGAATGAAGCGGGACTGGTTCCTCTTTCCACAGCAACGGGGTGGCATACCGGTTGATACCATCCACCTCCACTCTAATGGTCTTCTCCTCTAGCATCTTGACAGCCATGGTATCCTGTTTTGAATGTGTAGCCACCTTCTCATTCTGGTATGGGAGAACATCCATCTGCCAGAGCTTGGCTACATTACTGAGAAATTCAGCACTGGGAGTCAGGGTGCTTGTGAGTAGACACTGAGGAGTGGAGGCTTGATGTAGAAGAACCTTGGCTGGACCCTGCAGAGTCCAACCCAGCCGTGTCTTGAGTGCAGCTGGTCCTCCCCGTGGACGCAGATGTACAGGCTCTATTGGAGTCAGGAGATGTGGGTAGTCAGAGCCAATCAGCAATAATGGTTGAGCTTGGTGGAACGAATGAAGTGGAATTCAATTCAATTCAATTCAATTTTATTTATATAGTGCCAAATCACAACAAAAGTTGCATCAAGGCGCTTCATAGATACAGAGAAAAACCCAACAATCATATGACCCCCTATGAGCAAGCACTTTGGCGACAGTGGGAAGGAAAAACTCCCTTTTAACAGGAAGAAACCTCCGGCTGAACCAGGCTCAGGGAGGGGCGGCCATCTGCTGCGACCGGTTGGGGTGAGAGAAGGAAGAGAGGATAAAAGACATGCTGTGGAAGAGAGACAGAGGTTAATAACAGATATGATTCAATGCAGAGAGGTCTATTAACACATAGTGAGTGAGAAAGGTGTCACGGTTCTGGGTCCGTTGGACCCAGTATTTTGAGTTCATTATGTTTTGGTACTTTTGCATCATGGATTTTCCTTTATGTTTCTCTGGTACTTGGTGTTTCAGTTATCTTGGTGTTTTTCTATATTATGATTTATGATCTGATACTGTTGTGATTATGATTATCATTTAGTAGCCTTTGGTCAGTGTCAAGTCTGTCTCTGTCTAGTCTGTGTCTTAGTAAAGTGTGTTTTGTTTCCTGTTTTACTTTGAGGGTTCTTGTTCCTGTCTGATGTTAGTGTGTGCAGCTTTGTTCCCCCTGTCTCGTTAGCCCTGATCTCTCCCAGCTGTGTCTCCCTCCTGTTGCCGATTCCCCCGTTACTACCCTGTGTATATAAGCCCTGTGTTTTCCCATGCTCGGTGTCGCGTCGTACCATCAGATTATGCCTGTGTGTCCTTGGTCTCAGTGTTCCATCATCACTTCATGTTTGTTTTCCTGCCAGCAATAAAGCTGAGGTTTTTGAGTTTCAATTCTGTGTTCGAGTCCTGCATTTGGATCCTCATCTCTGCCTGCCCGCACACAGAGCCCTGACAGAACGACGCGACCAGTAATGGATCCAGCAGACTCCGTATGGTATCGGCGACCCGCAGTCTCCACCTTCCTCAAGGAGAGGGAGAGGCAGGGGGCTAGGTGTGCCTGGGAGCACAAGTCACCATTCGATGGGTCTCGTTTGGCTCTGGGTGGGCCCCGCAGCTTCCAAACTGCGATGGCTACCGCCGTTCCATCAGCTGTTCCGTCAGGGATGCAAGGGGCCAAGCACTCTCCCTCGACGGCAGTAGCTCCTCCGTTTTCTGGCGTCACTCCACCGCTGCTCTCAGAATTCAGGCCCTGCAGGAGGGGCAAGCAGCGATGAAAGAAGGATTATGTGGTGGAAGACACTGGGCTTACTCCACTGCAATCCTTTGCTTTGTTTTTGGGACTTCCACGTTCGGAGCTACACAAACTTCCCGCCTCTTCGTCCCAGCCCGGCCCACCGAAAGACTTTCGGCCCGGTCTGCAGGAGGATTCGCAGTCTGGCTTATCTCCCTCTTCCCAGAGTGAGCGACGCTCACGCAGCCGTCGCTCCGCTTCCTCTGGACAGTCAGCAGTGGTGAGCAACAAAGACTGTCTATCTCATGCACCTCCTGAACTCATGAACATAACAAACAATAAATCCACCCCTAAGATTCTGAAGACTACCTGCCATTCAAGTGAATCTAAATCCACTAACTTAAAGGTAGTTCAGTCTGTGTTTGTTAACCCTGTGAACCCCTGCTCTGAGGATTTAAGAACCGGTTTTCATTCTGCCCAATCTGAACCTAGTGTTAAAATGAATAAGACTACTCCACTTAAATCTGGGGGGAGAAATGTTCGAACTGCTGTGAAATTTCCGGAGGCTTCAAGTTCTGTTTTCAAGTCAGCTGAAAGGGGGGTGGTTAATGTTTCTAAGCCAGCCTTTCAACCATGTACTGTTCAGCAAGGGCGCAGGCAGTTGGTAGGGACAGAAATTGCAGGCTGTAACTCAGGCTCTCTGAAGGAAGGGGCTGTCTGTTCCCCAAGGACATTTAAGGACTCTAGTTGCACCTCTCTACAGTCTATTAAGACCGTGGCTCTTCCCAGGGACTGTTCTGTGTCCCGGTTGAATGTTTCTGAGGTTGCCCACTCTGCTAAGACTATATGCCCAGACCCAGTTGGCAATATTGGGCATTTTGAGACCATTCCTGAGCTTCTCGCTCCTCCTGTTTCTGCTCCTAGGGTAGCTCGGGCCCAGCGTTCCCCTCCACCCATTTCAGTTCCTCGGGTGGAAGGGTTTGGTGTTCAGCTGGTGCCGGCACCCGTTCCTGTGTCAGCTGGAGGCTCAGGTGAGCCCTTCCAGCAGTTTTTGTCGTGTTCAGAAGGCTCAGGAGGATTAGCTCAGTCACCATCACAACCACCATCACTACAACCTTTATGGCAGTTCCCAGCTCAGCTTTCTGATCAGCAGCCACCTTCAGCTCAGTTTTCCGATCAGCAGCCACCTTCAGCTCAGTTTTCCGATCAGCAGCCACCTTCAGCTCAGTTTTCCGGTCAGCAGCCACCTTCAGCTCAGTTTTCCGATCAGCAGCCACCTTCAGCTCAGTTTTCCGATCAGCAGCCACCTTCAGCTCAGTTTTCCGGTCAGCAGCCACCTTCAGCTCAGTTTTCCGGTCAGCAGCCGTCTGTAGCACAGTTTCCAGTGTCACCTGGTCAGCAGCCGTCTGTAGCCCAGTCACCACCTCCACCACCACCACCACTATCACCTCAAGTTCAGTTATCCATGGCTCAGTCGCTACCTCAATCAGACTTTTTGCAGTGTCCTTGGTCTCAGTGTTCCATCATCACTTCATGTTTGTTTTCCTGCCAGCAATAAAGCTGAGGTTTTTGAGTTTCAATTCTGTGTTCGAGTCCTGCATTTGGATCCTCATCTCTGCCTGCCCGCATACAGAGCCCTGACAAAAGGTGACTGGAAAGGAAAAACTCAATGCATCATGGGAATCCCCCGGCAGCCTACGTCTATTGCAGCATAACTAAGGAGGGATTCAGGGTCACCTGGTCCAGCCCTAACTATATGCTTTAGCAAAAAGGAAAGTTTTAAGCCTAATGTTAAAAGTAGAGATAGTGTCTGTCTCCCAAATCCAAACTGGAAGCTGGTTCCACAGAAGATGGGCCTGAAAACTGAAGGCTCTCCCTCCCATTCTACTTTTAAATACTCTAGGAACAACAAGTAGGCCTGCAGAGCGAGAGCGAAGTGCTCTAATAGGGTGATATGGTACTACAAGGTCATTAAGATATGATGGGGCCTGATTATTTAAGACCTTGTATGTGAGGAGCAGGATTTTGAATTCAATTCTGGATTTAACAGGAAGCCAATGAAGGGAAGCCAAAACAGGAGAAATATGCTCTCTCTTTCTAGTCCCTGTCAGCACTCTTGCTGCAGCATTTTGGATTAGCTGAAGGCTTTTCAGTGAGTTGTTTGGACATCCTGATAATAATGAATCACAGTAGTCCAGCCTGGAAGTAATAAATGCATGAACTAGTTTTTCAGCGTCACTCTGAGACAGGATATTTCTAATTTTAGAGATGTTGCGCAAATGGAAGAATGCAGTCTTACATATTTGTTAAATATGTGCGTTGAAGGACATATCCTGGTCAAAAATGACTCCTATGGACACCTATGGAAGACTTCGCAGGTGGTGGTAGGACCTTTGCAGTGCATCAGCTCCTCCCTCTTTCCCTGAAGGCCCAGCTCTTGGGCAGCACTGTGAAGAAGGATTGTGCGCTCTGACCCATCATCTAGGATGGCATATGTCTCGAGCTTCATTTTGCCATTATAGAGGCACACCCTGACCATTTTCAGTAGTACACAACTGGTCCCCCAGGTTGGATCAACGTAGTACGTGACGGGTTGGGCAGCTTCCGCCGCCGGTCTGTCAGAGCTAGTGGATCGCGATGCATTAACCTCGTGGAGTGTCTCCAAATGCACCTGACTACATTGCTGGCATCTAGCTTTCAGGTAGCATTGCGCCTCTGGATGGTCCCTTCTGCATCTCCAGCACCGCTTGCCTGTCCGAATCCAAGACTTCTGCTCTATATTGAGCTTCTTGTAATCTGTGCACTGATTGAAATAGTGCTGAAGATTATTAACCCTCCTGTTATGTTGGTTTCCAGGAACACCAATTATGTTCCTGGTTTAATTTGACCCGGGGCAAATTTACTCATCCAAAGGTGCCAGAAACACTGGCACTGATTATTTTACAATTTTCTTTTATAATTTTGATTTTTTTCGTTTTCTGTAGCGATGCAGATGACATGTGACATCTCTTCTGTTCTGGGTCAATCGGACCCGCAACATAACAGGAGGGTTAAAGAAGGGGCAGAATTTCTTTGGCTTCCCCAATTTGGAAACTGGACATGATGCCTGTTTTGGAGGCTCTGGGCCTTTAGCAGGAGGGTCGTAGCCCAATAAGCCGCTGCAGATCTCTGCTTGGGTCTGGCACCCTTCCCACGATCCACACGTGGCTCTCGAGGTTGCTGAGGATGATGGAAATACACATCATCATCTTGGATGCGGACTTCATATTCAAGCCACTCTGCCAAATCTGCTAAGGTTGAGATGGGTGTCTGAAGAGGATTGATGAACCGCTTAAACTGCGCTCGAAGACTGTGTGGCAGTTTTGACAGCAGTCTGGTGACGTGTGACCCACACTCTAGTTCTGCTCTCCCCTCTTTCCCAAGCTGTTCCAACATTCCCACGAGAGCCCTCACTTTCAGGGCAAAAAGACGGAACGCTCGGCTGTCACCACTCCGTACCGGAGACTTTGACAACACGTCAGTGATCCGCTGCAGGGCAAGTTTGTGAGGTTGACCATACAGCTCTATCAGGGATGACATGGTCTGGCTGTATGGGTAGCGACTATTGCTGTAGGAATCGGCAATAAGGAGGACGTATTCCAACTTGAGGTGATCGACTAGGATCTGGTACTTGAAACGTTCAGTTACTTCTCAGGAAAGACCCTGCCATGTCTGAACTTCAAAAATCTAGGAAGATCTTTGAGAGCTTGTTGTCCCCTGCAGCTGACATTGTCAACAGACTGAGCCCAGAAGCTACACCTGAGACTTACCTTCAGTTGTTGGATGCAGCTTTTGGAACAGTGGAGGACGGAGAGGAGCTTTTCGCCCAATTCATGAACACTCTTCAGGATCCTGGTGAAAAGGCCTCTGCGTACCTCTGTCGTCTTCAGGGCGCATTGAACCTTACTCTGAAGAGGGGAGGAGTCTCTGCTGGGGATGCCGATAAACACATTCTCAAGCAGTTTTGTCGTGGATGTTGGGACCACTGTTACGGTCCCCGTGTCTCTCTGGTTGGCCCACGCTGGCTACAGGTTTTGTTGTTGTTAGTTTTGGTTTTTTGTCTCTCCTCCTCCTCTCTGCCTGGGTGGAGCTCATTACGGGCTCTCACTCTTGGCCCACGCACCCGTGTGATGGTGTCCACCTGCGGCTGATCTGCCTGATTTCCCCAGCTGCTATTTAAGGCAGTGGCACAGAGCAGCTCACCGCTGGAACGTTGAACCACCTGAGTTCGTGCTCGCGGCATATTCAAAGAAGAATCGCTTACATGTGTTTTATGTTGTGGAACTAACCTTGACCTTCTGTCTGTAGATTCTGGACCGAATCACCGGACCTGTCCAAGTGGGGCAGTGTGTGGAGTGTTGGAGCGAGTGCGGCTGAAGAGGAGTGCGTGTGTGCGGAGGAGCGGTGGCGGTGACTGAGTGGAAGAGGAAGCGTGTGTGTGGATTCCCCCCCCCCCTTCTCTCCCTGGAGCCCTGGACCCCCTCCCAACTCACTGTACATATATTTTGCACTAAGGTGATCCCTATTGTAAATAAATCCCCTTTTTGTTTCCTTGAAAGAACTGTCTGCGCGTGAGTCCGTTCAGTAGCCATGACAACCACACCTTGCTCTCGGATCTTAATCTTGAAAACAAGAAAAGCCAACCTCCAACATTCTCAGAACTTCTATTAATGCTCCGAACAGAAGAAGATAGACTGGCAGCTAAAGCTACACGGATGAAGAAACACCTTGGCTCAACCCAGCAGCGGGTTGTGGCACACTGTCAAAAGACTTGCACCTGTAGTGAGCTACAGGCAGTGACTCAATCTGATTCTGACCCGTTGACAGGTCTGAGGAAGCAAGTTGCATCCCTACAGAGTCAGCTTACTAATTTGATGGCAAAGAAACAGAAGAAAAGCTCGAAGCCTAAGGACAAGGCTGAGTGTGATTTACGTGAGATGGCTATGGCAACACCTAGCATCAAGGTCACAAGTGCGAAGCCTGCCAACTTGCAGCAGAGCACCCAGCCAAAACCATGGTACTGCTTCAAGTGTGGTCAGGATGGCCACATCTCAGCAAGTTGCAGTAATGACCCAGACCCCACTCTTGTCGCTGATAAGAGGAAGCAATTGAGAGAGAAGCGTTGCATTTGGGAGATGCAAAACACTCCATCTGCTGACCAGGATTTTTAGACGCAGTCTCAGTTGTGGGGCAAACTGGGACTGAAGCAGGTCAACATCGTCCCGCTAAATCTGGAAGTCAAGCTAAACCAAGAGCACAGGCCACTTTGAGGCAATCCCATGTTGGAGAACAACCTTTCAGACTACCTAAGAGGCTCATAGGCACAAAGAGTACAGGTCAAGTCACGATCAAAGGTAAGATGTGCAGTTGTCTCCTTGACACAGGTTCTCAAGTGACCACTGTCACCAAGTCCTACTATGACCAGTATTTGTCTGAGCAACAGATAGAGCCACTACATGACCTTCTGGAGGTTGAAGGGGCCAATGGGCAGCTTGTACCTTACCTGGGTTATGTTGAGATTGGAATCGCCTTTCCTAAAGACTTTCTTGGTGCTGAACTAGAAGTCAAAACGCTAGCTCTAGTAGTCCCAGACACCGGGACATTAACGAAGTCTTGTGTATTGATTGGAACAAACACTCTTGATGTAGTGTATGAAATGTACAGAGAGGCAAACCCAGAGGGCTACCATCCCATTCCTCATGGGTACCGAACCGTACTCAAAGTACTGGAGTTGCGGCAAAAGCAAGGTTCAGATGAAAACGTTGGATTAGTGAGGATGCGTGGCAAGGATGAAGTGATCGTCCCAGCTGGGAAAACAGTCGTTCTTGAGGGGACAGTATCAATCAAGGAATTTTACACTGAGAGATCTGCCCTGTTAGAATATCCTTTAGTATCTTCCCTGCCTGGGGGGCTTTTAGTACAAACCTGTCTCCTTGACTTGCCGAGTAACCAGTCGTGCAAACTACCTGTAGTAGTTTCCAATGAGTCAGAGCATGACATTACCATCCCAGCTAAGAGCGTGATTGCCGAACTCAGTGCAATACAGACTGTCCTACCTCACAAGCAAAGTGTGAGCGAATCATCAGAGCGTGAACCATCCAAGACCTCTAGTGTGACATTTGACTTTGCCGACTCTCCCATCCCTTCTGACTGGAAAGACCGCATTACTCAAAAGCTGAGCAGTATGCCAAATCCAGACTGATCTGGATTTTGGAAGGATGGACAAGGTCAAACACCACATTAAGCTATCAGATGAGACACCATTCAAACACAGAGCCCGGCCAATTCACCCGCACGACATAGAGGCTGTTCGAAAGCATCTGCAAGAGCTTCTCGCAACTGGAGTAATCCGCGAGACCGAGTCCCCATTCTCCTCGCCAATTGTTGTGGTCAGGAAGAAGAACGGTCAGGTACGTCTGTGTGTTGACTACCGTAAGTTAAACTTACAAACAGTGAAAGACATATACGCCCTCCCAAGACTGGATGACACCTTCACCCCACTCTCAGGTTCCAAGTGGTTCAGTACACTCGATCTTAAGTCCGGCTATTATCAGATCGAAGTTGCAGAGAGTGATAAGCCCAAGACTGCCTTTGTCTGTCCACTAGGTTTCTGGGAGTTCAACCGTATGCCACAGGGAGTGACAAACGCGCCAAGTACTTTTCAGAGGCTTATGGAGAGATGCATGGGAGACATAAATCTGAAGGAAGTTGTTGTTTTCCTGGAAGACCTCATAGTTTTCTCGAAAACCCTTGAGGAGCATGAAGCCAGACTCATGAAAGTCCTGGAACGCTTAAAGGAGTATGGGTTAAAGCTGTCTCCCGAGAAGTGCAAGTTCTTCCAGTCCTCAGTTCGGTACTTGGGGCATGTTGTTTCTCAACACGGAGTAGAAACTGACCCAGAAAAGACAGCCACACTTAAAACTTGGCCAGTCCCTCAGAACCTTAAGGAGCTGAGATCCTTCCTTGGGTTCTGTGGATATTACAGACAGTTTGTTAAAGGCTACTCAAGTATTGTGAAACCGCTGAACGATCTAACGTCCGGTTATCCACCACTGAGGAAGCATGGCAAATCAAAAGGGAGGAGTAATCAGTATCATGATCCAAAGGAGCCGTTTTATGGACGGTGGACCCCTGCATGCCAGAAAGCATTTGAGGCTATCATTGACAAGCTACCGTCGCCTCCAGTCCTGGCCTTTGCTGACCCGAAGCTGCCTTACATCCTTCATACGGATGCGAGCACTACGGGCCTTGGCGCAGCCTTATACCAGGAGCAGGAGGGACAGCTGCGGGTTATTGCCTACGCTAGTAGAGGTTTGTCAAGTAGTGAGTCCCGCTATCCAGCACATAAGCTCGAGTTTTTGGCTTTAAAGTGGGCTGTAACAGAGAAGCTGAGTGACTACCTCTATGGCAATCAGTTCACCGTTGTCACAGACTCAAACCCTCTGACCTACATCCTCACCTCAGCAAAACTCGATGCAACCAGTTACAGGTGGTTGGCGGCCCTCTCTACCTTCAATTTCAGACTCCAGTATCGTTCTGGAAAACAAAATGGAGATGCCGATGGACTCTCGCGTCGTCCTCATGGCAGGCTACCTGATGACCTTACATCTCAAAAAGAGAGAGACCGGATATGCCAGTTCGCAAAACAACATCTGTCAGATCCAGACAATATTGACTCAGTCGATCAGGACGTTGTTCATGCTATCTGTGAGAGACAGTTTGTTTATCATTCAACCACCTCTGAAGCTTTGGGTGATGATGCAGGTATAACCTTTGTCGAAAGTCTTGCCATTTCTGAAGATGCTGTACCTGACAGCTTTGAGCACGAAGAGACGTTGGGAGGCCTAGACATCATTCCCAAACTCTCACAGGCAGATCTCAGAGACAGCCAGAGATCTGATCGGTGCATCAGACATATTATCACCCAGATGGAGAGTGGGGAGAAACCCCCTCCCACATTGAGGAAAGAACTTCCAGACGTAGTCCTGTTGCTGAGAGAGTTGAACAGGTTCGAGCTGTGCAATGACATTCTCTACAGAACACGAAGAGAAGGCGGTAATAAACATTACCAGTTGGTCTTACCTGAAGACCTGCGAGAGTCTGTGTTGACAAGCCTACATGACAATATGGGTCATATGGGAATAGAGCGCACACTCGATCTGGTCAGAGCCAGGTTCTACTGGCTAAGAATGTCCACAGATGTGGAGAAAAAGATAAAGACCTGCCACAGGTGTGTACGCAGGAAAACGTTACCTGAGAAGGCTGCACCTTTGGTGAATATCATGACGACAAGACCCCTCGAGTTAGTCTGCATGGATTTCCTATCCATTGAACCAGACAGCAGTAATGTGAAAGATGTTCTTGTCATCACAGATCATTTTACTAAATATGCAGTCGCTATCCCAACATCGAACCAAAAAGCTCGGACTGTCGCAAAGTGTTTGTGGGATTATTTCATAGTACACTATGGCATTCCTGAAAAATTACACAGCGATCAAGGGCCTGATTTTGAGTCTCAGTTGATCAAGGGGCTGTGTGAAGTAGCAGGCATACAGAAGATTCGGATTACGCCGTACCACCCCAGGGGCAACCCAGTGGAGCGTTTTAACAGAACACTCTTAAGTATGCTTGGAACTCTGGAGAACAAAGACAAGTCACATTGAAAGGATTTTGTAAAGCCTTTAGTTCATGCGTACAACTGTACCAAGAATGAGGTAACTGGATTCACACTGTATGAGCTGATGTTTGGGCGCCAGCCACGGTTGCCTGTCGATTTGGCTTTCGGTTTACCTGTGAGAGAACAACAAAACAAGTCACACTCCCGATATGTTAAGGACCTCAAATCCCATCTTGAGGAGAGGTATAGAATAGCTACACGGAGTGCTGCAAAGGTAGCCGAAAGGAACAAAACCAGATTTGACAAACATGTGACCACATCTACCTTGGAAATCGGGGACCGAGTGCTGGTCAGGAACATACGCATTCGAGGAAAACACAAACTCGCCGATAAATGGGAGCAGACCGTCTATGTGGTGGTGAAACGAGCTGGAGACCTCCCCGTCTACACTGTTAAACCAGAGGGCGGAGATGGCCCCATACGCACCCTACACAGAGACCTCTTACTCCCTCGTGGGTTCCTCTCTGCAGCCAAGGAAGTGAAACCTGAACAACCAGAACCAAAGAAAAGGCCCAGAACGCGACAGACCACTCACAAAGACAATGAAAGAGCAGATCACCCCTCGAACGAGGATGATATTGTTTCAGTCCACTGGTTTGCAGATAGATCAGTGCCAAATGACTCGGCATACATTGTCAAGCGAGATGTTCTGCTGACTCATAAATCAAGTCTTGGTCAAGATGATGTGACTGCAGATCAAGACAAGTTGGCTGGTAATACTCCAGCTTGTGCAGACACCATCTCCGATGTTGTTCCAGCCAGTCATGCTGACCATAACCAACCTTATGACAATCAGATCGCGAGTTATGGAGAAGCCTCGTATGAGGAAGACTTACCTGGAAATGACGAATCTGAAACGGAAAGAGACTTACCGGGAAATGACGAATCTGAAACGGAAAGAGACTTACCCGGAAATGACGAACCTGAAAAGGAAAGAGACTTACCCGGAAATGACAAACCTGAAAAGGATAGAGACTTACCTTCTACGGATCGCCCTGACATGAGGGATGAACAAATCCTACTTCTTTCGGACATGTTAGGGAGTGATGAGGAAGGAGAGGACTTGATATTTGACAGGGAAACAGTAAACAAAGAGAGAGATGAACAAACAAGCAAAGGAAATTCCTGTCCGAAGATCAGAAAGAAGTCGCCAGCCACCAAAAAGGCTAGACTATGCTGAATTGGGAAATCCCCTTGTCACTGTGGTCAAATCACTATTTCAGGGTTTAACCACAGCTTTCATTGACTCTTTAAATGCCAAAGCTGAATTATTGTTCTTAGATAATGTAGTTCACAGTGGACATGCAAAGGGACTTGCATGAATTCAAGAGGGGAGGGTGTAACCCAGTTCCTAAAATCATCTCAAACAAAAAGAGAAGACAAATTAAAACATTTAATGTTCATTGTTCTGTTCTTACTGTCCCTGTTAATGAAAGTGAAATGAGATCAAAATATTTATTTAAACATAGAAGGGACGCAGATTATATATGATATGCTCTGGTCAAACAAGGGTTAAGTTTTCTCAGAGGGTTGATGAGCTCTGATGAGAGCCTATTGTTTTACTCCACTCCTCGCATGTCAGCCAATCGGTGAAGCTCTAGGCAGCTCTTGTCCCTCCTTAGTACCAGCTCCCAAGTTTTCAGTCTCTTGCTTCTACAGCCGAACAGAGCAGACGGACTAAAACTTTTGTTATCGGTAAGCTGGAGAAATTAACCTCTAACGAGTTAAAAAAAATACCATCTAAACTGATATTTTTCACAAATTATGTATTTGCACTTGTTGTTGTCAAGGGCAGAGCGAAACCGGAAGGTTTACTTTATGTAACTCCACGTAAGTGCTACACAAGGGCCATTCGCAAACGAGCGAACTGGCTGGGGTCATCAGACGTGAAGTATGGAATGTGTGGTGTTGGTCCCCGGTACACAGTCTCTGTACTTGGTAGAGGTTCGTGCTGACCATATTTCCTCCAGGCTTTGGAATCAGTTGGCGCCCAGCGAGGCGGGTCCCCAGTCATCTCCCGGAGGCTTTCTGGTTGTTGGCGCTGAAAGGTGTATGGCTCTGCATATTCAGGGGTGACCTGTCTCTTCACAAATGCTTCAGGGCCATACTCGTCCTTCACGTTAATTTTCCTGACCTGTTCAGTCACAGGAAGTTGACTGTACTGATAAGGTGACGTACATCTGAAAGGACCTGAGGCTGCTGCACTAGCAGGAATTTCTGATGCTGGAGGTGGTGGAACAGGGAATGGCTCAGCACTCTGAGGATCAAGTGGAAGTGATGCCTCTGGCCAAGGTAAATCCTGTATGTCATCCTCTGGTATGTGAAAGGAACGTACAGTGTGTGGGTAGTGCCTGGAGGCATGGTCAGGATGAGGAGACTGAGGCATGGAATCAGTCCACAAGGACCGCCTCTGGTCCTGGGTACTGGGGCCTAATGCAGAAGGTTGGGGAACTGGTGACGTCTGGAGGGCTGAGGACCGGAGAGAGAGCGCACCAAGCAGAGTCTGAACCTCTCGTCTGAGCTGATTATTATCTTCCTGCAGAGTTAGGATCAGAGCAAGTCACCAATTTAGCACTTAGAAGGTTAATCACCTCATTATTGTGATGGAGTGTTAGGAACAGCTTAGCAATATTAATGTAATTAGTGACCATTCTAGTTCCTTACAGTCCAGTTTGACAGCAGTTTCTTTATCTGCAAATTTCCCAGTCACTAATACTCCAGTGTTGACTGTTTTTGTGTGACCCATAAACTAATGAGTTACAAAAATGTATGTTCAATGAGATCTGTGTGTTACGAATCAGCAAATGTTTCTGTGCTGATGATGACAGACAGTGCTCACAGAGCAATGCTGGTGTTTATTAGTTAGCTGCTGTTTCTAAAGCAAAGGTGTCAGTTGGGGGATTTCTTTACTGCTTGTTAGTTTGCTGTTCCCCTGTCTGTGTTTCCTACTTTGCCTGTTTGGGAAGGGCTCTGTGTGTTAAACATGACAACAAACATGTGTCACAAACAGATTAAACTAATATTAATCAATCAAGAGTTTGAGGACTGGAATTTTTATGAAACTGTTCAATTTGCAGTTGTGTTGTTGTTGTAGAGACCCACCTTTTAGCACATCCCAGCACACCCACTCACTTCACCAGATGCACCTTGTTTAGTTCTCTCACCTTTGATTGGGTGTGGTGCTTGTCCTTGATTGCACTCACCTGTCACACATTATATGTCACACAGTATATAAGGACTGCATTCACTTTTGGCTCACTCTTTCCGCACTTCCACACAGGGCGGCAGCTGAGGTGAGGTTCTGTTTGGGTTTTTATTTTATGTATTGTTTAAGGTACTGAGTAACTTAAATCTCTGTTTTCTTTCAGCATTGGCAGTCCATGTGTGTCTTTGTTTCCTTCCTTTTTTGCCTTATTTATTTGAGAATAAAAGGAGTACCCTGAAAATAATTCTGCATTAGATGGCTGCTTTTCTTATTCTAATCGGATGAGCCCATGAAGCTGATTGCTTCAGCCCTGAACCTTCCTCCCTTCAAAACATGGTCCTCCGAGCCGGAGAGGTATTAGCATCATGGATACACAGCAGCCATTTAGAAGATCCAGTCGTGATAGTAGACCTCCTGCCTACCTGCAACAGTATGAAGTTCAGTACCCTGGAGCTAGAAGAGCTACATGTGAGACAGAGAGCCAAACTGAATGCCAGCACAGTGATAAAGACACACATGGGCTGCAGGATCCTGTCGGAGAGTCAGAAAGACCACCAGAGACATCCCTTGTTCCTTTACCCACCACCCAAGATGAGGTCATGAGGGAACTCCTAACGACCATGAGGGAGATTAAGCAATTTATGATTCAATCATCTCCTTCCCATTCTTGTAGCTCCAGATCTTCCATTCGCACAGTCTCATCTGATGGAATCAAAGCTTCTGTATGCAGTTTACGAGCCAGTCCTCAAACACATCAACAACATGAGCAGCTCCCAGTGATTGATACAGTAACCTGTCAATCACCCTTCCAGCCCCCGCAGATTAGCCGTCAGTCTGGCTTAGTTACAGCTGCCAGCCCTCCTTTACCTAATTCAACAATACTAGATGCTGCTATCCCTTCAACTGGTTTGCCTAGACCAGTCCTTGCTACAGAAGATGAGACTCCCTTTGATTTCCTGGCCTTATCACGGCAGGATCCCGACCAGATCTCATGTGTTCAACCTGCTGTTCCTTTAGCTGAAGACCCTGTTCAACCTCTCATTCGCATATCTGACCACAAGCATTGCCCTCCTCTAGAGCAGCAACCAGCTACATCCAATACCTCATATAAACAGAAACCTTTGATATCTGGTACTGCTAGCTCGGGTCACTCCTCTAGCACGAGAACACATGTATATAAGCTTGAAGGTCCTTCATTTCCAGACCTTAGTAGAGAAGACGAAATGCAATACAGGATGTTACGGATGGCCCTTACAAACCTTCTTGATCCTCATGAGACAGAGCACTTCAAATATCATGTCCTTCTTGATCACCTCAAAGTAGACCAAGCTAAACGATTAGCTCTTGCCTTTTCCTACGCTCCTGACCCATACACTCAAGCCATCAAAGCCCTTGATGAGCGTTATGGGCAACCAAGACAGCTGGCATTGAAAGAGCTAAAGAATATACTGGAACTGCCTCCTATCAGAGCAGGTGATGGTCAGAGCCTTGATAATTTTGCTCTTCGAGTACAGGCTTTAGTTGGGTTGCTTAGCACTATGGGAGAACAAGGACGTGCAGAACTAGACTGTGGCTCCCATGTCGATCGCTTGTTAGTGAAGTTGCCTGCAGAGCATTTCAGTCGCTTCAAACGGCATGTTTACAGGGAACAGGGAGAAATGACGTATACCTTGCCTTTGTTCTCATCCTGGTTGCAAATGGAATGCAGGTGTCAACCAAAGAAGGCCAGTCCTGTTCCATCCTTCAACCAGACACGACCTGCCCGTAAGTACGCTTCTCCACTTACAACAATATTACATGAAGCAAATACATCTGATGATTCTGTACATGCAACACAGCCGATCATGACAACTAAGGCTACATGTGCATATTGCTGCTCACCAGAACATCACATTAGTAAGTGTCCTGGGTTTATTCAGAAGACAAAGGATGAGAAAACAAACTGGATAAAAGTAAACAAACGATGTTGGCGTTGTGCTAGGAATCATCAGGCCGCAAAGTGTGACCTGAAGAAAGCATGTGCCACCTGTATGGGACTACATCTCCAGATCCTATGCGATGTAAATAAGAGATCTAAAACTGACACTCATCCTGTAGTGAGGACGCTATACTTTGATAGACCTAGTGATTGTCCTAGTGTCCTTTTAAAGGTCGTGAAAGTGCTCCTGCGAAATGGCAAAAGAACCCTTGAAACATATGCAGTACTTGACGATGGCTCCCAGCGTACCATTCTTCTGACATCAGCTGCACAGCATCTCAACCTAACTGGGGAAGCAGAGAGATTATCACTTAGAACGGTCCGTCAAGAAGTTGAAACTATTCATGGTTCTTCCGTAAGTTTCAAAATCTCACCCATCGCACACCCAGAGAAAACCTACACAATTACTAATGCCTTCACTGCAAATCACCTAGCACTTTCAGACCACACCTACCCTGTATCATCTCTCCAACGGAGATACAAGCATCTTCAAGGTATCCCATTACCCATTATTAATAAAGCAGCGCCACTCCTGCTCATAGGCTCAGATCATACTCACCTAATCACGCCTACTGCTCCATTGAGACAGGGACCATATGGGTCTCCTGCAGGAGTTAAAACCCAATTAGGATGGACACTTCAAGGCCCGATCACAGATTTTCATCCCCAGAGCAGTACAGAGCACGTGCAGTGTTTGTTTACATCTCTCAGTTCATCTGCAGATATACTGCGTTATCATGTTGAGAAGCTATAGCAACTAGACACTTTACCTGAATACAGTGAGAAATCTGTGATCCGATCAAAGCAAGATCAACTGGCACTGGAACTCCTTGAACAGGCCACAAAAAGGTTTGAGATCAATGGTGTTAATCGCTACGCCACTCCTCTTCTTCGGATGGCAAACTTTCCTCCTTTGAATGTCCCTCCAAATGTAGTCATGTCTAGACTCCGCAACACTGAGGCTCGGTTAGCTAAAGATCCTGGCAAAGCAATGTCTTACAAGGATCAGATTTTGAAATTGGAGCAAGCAGGCTATATAGTAAAACTTAGCCCAGAGGAGATGCACAATAGCAAAGAAACCTGGTATATCCCTCATCATATGACAAGTCACAACAATAAAGATCGCATAGTCTTTGACTGCTCTTTCACATTTCAAGGTCAGTGTCTCAATAAGTACCTATTGCCAGGACCAATCCTAGGCCCAACACTTCTTGGTGTTTTGTTGCGTTTTAGGCAACATTCAGTAGCAATAAGTGGCGACATCAAAGGCATGTTTCACCAAGTCCGTCTTCTGCCTCCTGATAAACCACTCCTCCGATTCCTGTGGCGTGACATGAACAAAGCAGCTCCCCCTTCAGTGTATGAGTGGCAGGTACTCCCCTTTGGTACGACCTGCAGCCCTTGTTGTGCAATCTATGCACTGCAGAAACATGTGAAGGAATATCAATCTGACAAAGATGTGCAGTCTTCAGTAATGCAGTGTTTCTATGTTGATAACTGCTTGCAGAGTTTTCCATCAGCAGAGTTAGCTCGAACACTCCTAGACAAATTAAACCATCTATCAGAAGGAGGCTTCGACCTTCGCCAGTGGGCCAGCAATAATCCTGTTGTGATTAGCCATCTACCATCTGAGGTAAGAACGGCAAGTAATGAACTTTGCCTGACTGAAGACAAGCCATCTGGCCCACATGAACGCACATTAGGATTATTGTGGAATTGTGAGACTGATTTGTTTGCCTATAAATACAGAACTCTAGCCTCACACCCCACCACAATGCGTCGTATCTATGCAGTACTTGCTCGTCTGTATGACCCATTAGGCTACTTACTCCCATTCACAACACGCGTCAAAACCTTGGTGCAAGAGCTATGGAGAAAAGAGAGAGATTGGGACGACCCTTCCCTTCCACACGACCTCTTAGAGGCATGGAAGTCCTGGGAAGAAGAACTTTGTTATCTCCCACAAATTGCCATCCCACGTTGCTATACTTCTAAGGAAATGGATGTTTCTACCACAGTTCGAGACATTCATATCTTCTGTGACGCTTCAGAGCGAGCATATGGTGCTGTCGCATATTTGAGATCAGATGATCTTGAAGGCCATGTAGAACTGAGTTTCTTGTTAGCTCGCTCACGTGTTGCTCCTAAACGGCATTTAACAATACCCAGACTGGAGCTATGCGCAGCCCTACTAGGCGCACGCCTCTGTGAGCTCATACAAACAGAACTCACCTTACCAGTCAGGACTACCACCCTTTGGTCTGACTCGACAACTGTACTTCACTGGCTTCAGTCAGATTCCTGCCGTTTCAAGGTATTCGTAGGAGCCAGAGTCTCAGAAATTCAAAATCTCACAAACAGTCAAGACTGGAGATACATCAATTCAGCCACAAATCCTGCTGATGATGTTACGAGAGGTAAATCCCTGAAAGAGTTCCTTAGCCCAAACAGGTGGACTGAGGGTCCCTCGTTTCTGCATGAACCTCCAAATAACTGGCCCACAGTTACAGATCTCCATCCTGATGATGATCAGACTGAGTTAAAGAAATCCTACTTTTTTGGTATTGTCAGTATACCCTCCCATACATACACACCCAGCTTCAGAACGTATCAAGAGCTATTGGATTTCACGGCTCATTCACTCTCCAACCAAAAGGGTAACATTCCTTCTGCAGCTGATTATCAAACAGCAGAACAAGAAATCCTTCGTCAGGCACAACTGGACAGTTTCGGTGAAGATTTAGCCCGTTTACAGTCAGACAAACCCCTCTCATCTGACAGCCGTCTATTGTGTTTGTCACCAGTGTTGTGCAGGAATTCTGGACTTATCCATGTAGGAGGCCGACTACGGCAAAGCCCAGACTTGGAATTGAATGTCATTAACCCAATAGTACTTGATCCTGCTCATCCAGTGACCAAACTGATCATACAAAATTATGATGACAAACTGCATCATGCTGGTTCAGAAAGACTTTTTGCTGAACTACGTCGGAAATTCTGGATTCTCAGAGGAAGGGAAGCCGTACGCAGGCATCGGTATAGCTGCGTCGCATGTCAGAAATGGAGAGCACAGCCCATCATTCCAAAAATGTCAGACTTGCCTGCTGCTCGTCTTAGGTTATTCAAACCACCTTTCTACTCCACAGGAATAGACTGCTTTGGACCATACAAGGTCAAGACAGGCCGCAGATCGGAGAAAAGGTGGGGAATAATATTCAAATGTCTCACCACTCGGTGTATACATCTTGACCTCCTAAACAGTATGGATACAGACTCCTTCCTCATGGCCCTCCAACGATTCATTTCTCGACGAGGAACACCCCTGGAAATTATATGTGATCAAGGAACTAACTTCAAAGGAGGAGATAAGGAACTATGGGCAGCCTTTAACAACCTTGCTCCGACTCTACAGCCGGTCCTGATGACTAAAAGAATCCATTTCAAATTCAATCCCCCGCATGCACCCCATTTCGGTGGAGCCTGGGAGAGGGAGATACGTTCTGTGAAGAATGCTCTGAAGAGAACCATTGGTGCACAGATGGTCACTGAAGAGGTCTTAAGAACAGTCCTAATTGAGATTGAAGGCATTCTTAACTCAAAACCCCTAGGCTATGTATCCTCAGACATTGCGGACATTGACCCCGTAACCCCAAACCTTCTCCTTATGGGCCGACATGATTCATCACTCCCCCTGGTATCCTATTCTGATTCTGACCTCCTAGGCCGACGACGATGGCGACATGCACAAATATTGGCAGATCACTTCTGGCGACACTTCATAAGAGACTATCTACCATCCCTCCAAAGAAGACCCAAATGGCAGAAGGAAAAACCAGATCTCACATTGAACTCTGTCGTCATGATTATGGATTCACACCTTCCACGAGCCCTTTGGCCTGTAGGAAGAGTGACGCGCTTGCTGAAAAGCCCAGATGACCACATCAGAACTGTGGAGGTCTTAGTACAGGATAAAACCTATATCCGCCCTGTCTCCTGTCTGATCCCCCTGCCCTCGCTTCCTGAAGAAGACTGATCCTGATCATATCAACATATTTCTCACTAGAAATATGGGGGTGGCTGTTGTAGAGACCCACCTTTTAGCACATCCCAGCACACCCACTCACTTCACCAGATGCACCTTGTTTAGTTCTCTCACCTTTGATTGGGTGTGGTGCTTGTCCTTGATTGCACTCACCTGTCACACATTATATGTCACACAGTATATAAGGACTGCATTCACTTTTGGCTCACTCTTTCCGCACTTCCACACAGGGCGGCAGCTGAGGTGAGGTTCTGTTTGGGTTTTTATTTTATGTATTGTTTAAGGTACTGAGTAACTTAAATCTCTGTTTTCTTTCAGCATTGGCAGTCCATGTGTGTCTTTGTTTCCTTCCTTTTTTGCCTTATTTATTTGAGAATAAAAGGAGTACCCTGAAAATAATTCTGCATTAGATGGCTGCTTTTCTTATTCTAATCGGATGAGCCCATGAAGCTGATTGCTTCAGCCCTGAACCTTCCTCCCTTCAAAACAGTTGTCATGCATCAACACAATATTCCTACATGAATGAGAACACAGTAAACATCATTCCTTTCTGTGTTTCTGATCAACAGATCATTATCTGTTGATCAACTGCCCGTTCACAGTTTCAGACACCAATGCTTTGGATGCCTTATTTTACTGCCTTTACATAAGTGCTGCTCAGGCAGTTCAGGAAGTTCTATGGCCTTTCAATGTCACCCACAATGCCACAGTAGAGTCCGGGTTGGGAAATGCACACTGCAGCCTTTTAAAGCCTGCTAGCACCAGCTATACTTTGAATATGATTTCAGCCAAGGATTTGCAGGAAAGTCAGAGCCAGCATCAGTCAAATACACCCATGGAGCATGTCTTTACATATCACTGTGGTAAATCATCATAATAATGTGGCAAATCATTAAAATTTATGAAGACTTGTCAATTTTAGAAGGAAGCACAGAGTAGGAGGCAGAGCGTTTCTTTTCCCACAACAGTGATATCTGTGATTGAGCGCTGATCTCGCCGTCTATCTTTCTAATCCATCTTAATCCATCTTAAGCAATATCTCAGATGTTGCTGGAAAAACTTCCTGAAGCAATATATAACAAATATAAAAGAGAAATCATTCTCTTACTCTATGTATGAGACTCTACTAAATAGAACCTAAAATACAAAAGTAATAATATCTTGACAATGACATGGAAACCACAGGGTTGCACTGTTATCAAAGGCGTCCATACAGCTCAGTGCTGCTTTGTGTTTGATAAAAAAGTCCAAATCATATCTTTTATTTTGGCTCATGCCACATTAGCATCAGTCCTTTTTTTACCACATCATTATGTGACATCAGAAAGTTGTGGGCCTATTCACCCACTCAACAAGCACCTATGAGAAAGTACAGTGAACTTCACTCCACAGTGTAGATAACTAATCCCAGTGGTGACTGGGATTAGCAAAGTCAGTGGACTGTCAGGATCTTTGAATAAAACAACATGTTTTTCATAACCCTGGTATAGGACTGCGAAAGAATTCATGAATGATTTATATCATTCAGCAACTGGATTCGGTTCGATTTAAATAGTGCCAATTCACAGTAACAATCCCCATCCATCCATCATCCATCCATCCATCCTCCATCTATCCATCCATCCATCCATCCATCCTCCATCCATCCATCTATCCTTCCATTCTCTTCTGCTTATCCAATTCAGGGTCACAGGTGGAGGGCTATCACTGTCAGTCACCTCAGGGTATTTCATGTTGTATTGTAAAGACTCCACACTATTACAAAGAGAAGCCAGAGCACTCAGATACTCTATGAGCAAACAGTTGTTGTAGTTCGAAGGAAGAACCCTTTTATTTACAGAGACTTCCAGCTTATCAAATGAATATATAAGGATCGCCTTTTTATAGGTTTTTAGAAAACAAACTAGCTGTCTCCTGAATCCAAACTGGGACTCTGCAGGAGAGACACCCAGTAGCTGAAGGTTCCACAAGTGACCCTGCTGTCCGCAGCCTGTGTTGGGTTAGCACATCATTTAATTTATTATTAGACTCAGCTGGCTGTTCTCAAATGTAAATGAGCCCACCCACCACTTTAATCCCACTCAGTGTCCTGTCCTGACTTTTGCCACAGAAGCTGAAGGCTTAACACTATCCTTGGAAACTCTCTGTTGTCTGAACTTTTCTCATTAACATCTAAATGTACTATGATGGACAACAGGGGTAGGCTCCAACCACATTAACCCAAAAATATTCACCGCAATCCAACAGACATATCATTATGTACAGCAACTCTTAGAACTGTTGATATTTGTTAAGTCTTTGAGTCTCTGGTTAACCCAAACCATCATCGCATCTTTCAGACCCGCTTCCTACACTCGAAAATTTCATTTGTTCTCAGAATTATAAAAATTATGCAAACTTGTTGCCTCGAAAAAACTGAGTAAAGCTTACTTAAGGTAACCACGTTTGGGAAAGACATACCATGGTTTAATGCTTCAATCTTAAATATGATCAATTTATCTTTATTAATTAGCTTTTACCACAGGATGTGGAAGGTAAATGGTAAATGGCCTGTATTTGTATATCGCTTTACTTAGTCCCTAAGGACCCCAAAGCGCTTTACACATCCATTCATCCACCCATTCACATACACTTTCACACATCGGTGATGGCAGCTACATTGTAGCCACAGCTTTAATTCTTTATTTATTCTTTCCAAAAAAGTTGCAAAACAGCCAACTGATCATCCTGCAAAGACTAGAAACAGACCATATTTCTCCCATGTTAGCCTCTCCTCTCTAGCTACCTGAACTGAAGTTAAAGTTGAATTTGCAATCCATCATATCTTAAGGACCTCATAGAGCCACGTTGTTCCAGTGCAGCTCCTCACTGTCAGACTGCAGGCTTACTTGTGGCTCTTTGAGTTTTTAAAAGTAGAGTGGGAGGCAGAGCCTTTAGATTCCTGGCCACTCTTCATGAAACCAGTTCCCAGTGTGGATTTGGGTGATAGATACTCTATCTACTTTAAATTCAAAACTTTCCTTTTTGACAAAGGATATAGTTAGAGCTGGATCATGTGACCCTGAACCAAACCATTCACCGATTATGCCGGAGAGTTCTTCCTTTTAAAAGCAAGTTTTTCCTTCCCACTGTTCTGGAGTGGTGGTTGGATGTATATGGTTTTAAACAGTGTTTGTCTTAGCATATTGTAATGATGCCGAACAGGTTCGTAAGAGGTCATTAAAATCTGCCTTAAAATCTGCCTGTGGATTCGTCTTGGACCTTACAAGGTCATCTGACAGATAGCATCAAAAACTTCTCCTGACTATGAAGTAAAAGGCAACCGGAGAATTTTCTGCTCTACCTAAGATCATTTTTGTAGCTGTCCTCTGGCAGATCCCGGGACTCTCCCAAGAGGGAGAAGAAGGTCATTAGGGAGATAAAAGAGGAAGTTGGAGAGACGGGATTGATTGAAGGTAAAGTGGGCAGGTTATTAATTTTAAACATGAACACACACACACACACATTTCACACCTGTCAGTGTGTTAAGCTTTTTAAACCCACAATATTCATGTCCATAAAACTATGTTTTATGGACATGAATATTGTTTCTGTTGTTTTCTGTAAAATAAAATGATATGTGTATGCAAGCATGCATTTATTCAGTGCCACAAACTGGTCTGCAGTCTCAGCCCACACTCATGTACCTCTTCTATCTCATGCATCTCTTCTTCTCTATCTCTCTCCTTCAGTTGTTCATTCAGTGTGGAGAGCAGGCAGGATGACCTCTGCATTTCATCCCGACACATAGATGAGGAAGAAGTGATGCCCAATGAAGAGGAAACCTGCATGTGTGTTCACAGGTTAAAGTTGCAAAAATCAGACGCTGCATTCAGTTTGTACCACGAGTAACAACCTGATGGTGAAACACATTTTTTTGAGGGATACAGTGACTGACTTAGACAGTCAGTGCTTCAAAACAAATTCTAAATTTCTAAAACTTAATCTTCAGAGAAAGGAAGCTCATATAACGTTTTGGAATTACTAAGAAAAAGAATAAGACCATAATGAAGAATTTGATTATATATCTGTCACTACATATAATTATTTTAACTGTCAGTTCCAAATGCAGGTTTTAATTCAAGATATGCAAAATATTAGTTGCACTTAAAAAAGTATAACTATTATACTTATGCTATTACTTTAAAAAAAAAGGCAGTTCTTTCTCATTTCTCTTTGCAAATAAAAAGTCAGTATAATGTTCATTTCTTGCACATTATGCACATTAATTCCATAAATTCAGTAGCTTAGTTGTCTGGATGTTGTACCTTGCTTATATTTCCCTGCTTTTTATTGATGCTCCAAGTTTTGAGACTGCAAGTCCTTGAATACCTTTTTTAACACGAGGAGATATGTTGAATTGAAACACTACACGTGTCTTATACCACTTTGAGAATAAAATATTACCCATTGAAAAACATGGAAATTAAAGTATTGCTTAAATTGGATTAAATTGCTAATTAAAGTATTCAGTTAATCGAGCAGCTACTTATCATTGAACTTTTTATATTATCTCGTATTTCATTAAAGTTCAAACAAACAAATCAGAGGTAACCATGGTTTTAGGTAATTTGTTGTCCAGCGTGACCTCATTGAGAAATGAATACAAACATTTTTGGAATTTATTTCACCCTGAAACATTTCCAATAAATGTTGTTACATGTTTGCATTACTTTTACTTCTAAAGAGTAAAAATAAAAGAGTGAAACAATTACAAAAAAGGGAGAAAATTCTAAATATATAATAACAAAATGTAACAATTATGTAAAATGACAAAAGTAACCGGATGTAAAAAGCGGAAACTCGTGTAGTAAACTGGCTCAATAGCATAAAATATCTCAAGGAATTCAATAAAAGCAAAACAGATGTTTTATTACATGTATGTGTGTCTGTGTGATGATGTAATGTACAACAACAACAACAACAAACTTTATTTCTATAGCACATTTAAAAACCAGTGGTGTACCACAGTGCTTAACATACAAGAGGGTAAGATGAAGGCTATATATAATTGTATCTTTGGAATTATTAAAGTATTGTAGATGGTTTGTATGGCCCTTCAAGTCACTTTGTACTTCTTGTATTTTCCTGTTTTCCGGCTCATGAATTCTGTTGACCAGCAGTCAAAAAAAAAAAAACTGCTGCAGAAACCGTCATTAACCACAACGAGCGAAAACAGATGAAACCAAAGGCGTCAGCTGCATCCGAAAGCAAAGACGACCTCATCGAACATCAGTGACCGCCAAACTTACTGCTCGTCAGCAAAAATGCATTTAGTGCAGCTATTCTGTACACAGTCAAGTCAAATGGTGCTTTTAACTATGCACTGAAGAGTTGCCTTTATTTTAAACAATTAGTAATTAGATACATAAAGGAAATCTAAATGGTGTGTGACTTCAAAGACAACACCATAAACACACTGGTGCAGGCTCTTTCAGGCTTTATTTTACCTCCTAGTTTCGAGCCTATCCCACAATCTTTGCCACTAATATTTTAGGGAACGGTACCTGCTTTGGAGTTTGACCAATATTTGGTTTTAGCATTATATGGAACATTTCTCGATTTCATATTTAACAAATTATTATGTCCACCTGTGTTCATTCAAGGGTCAATAGGCAACATTTAAGCAGAAAATCACTTGTGACTGTTAACAAGGTGAATGGTTCTCTTCATTCCCAGAGATCCTTTGCAGTAGCAGTGGGGCGTTAAATAGGGAAATTACAGTAGCACTAAAAGCACTAATCGCACGTCATTCTCTCTGCAGCAGCATGCACTGATAGAGAATGGCGTGGCTCCACTCCTCTCATTCCCCTGTCAAAAGTGGACCCATGGCTCTTTTATTTGGTTATTGGAGAAGGACCAATGCACCCCTCAGAAATCTCACATTTCTCTTTCCTTCTACACTTTCACCCACTGAAAGAGATCCAGTAAACTCTGCACTGGAATGCACTAATTCTTTCTCCCTCCTCCCTTTCTCCTTCTCTCTGTCTGTCTTTGCCCAGTGCACCTCAGGTTTTTAAGATCTTGGGACTCCGAGGGTGATTTCATCCTTCACTGGGCCATGAAAGCTCTTTATAAGTACATTGCCACTGCCAGCGCATTAATCGCCTCTGCCATATTGATTTGGGTGTTCTGTTGTGCAAGCCAGCAAATGGAAAAGAAAGAAAGAAAGGGTGGGTAGTATAGAGGGAGGAAGAGAATCTACACCACGTTAGAATCTGGTAATCAGACTTACACAGTGAGGTGGTCTGAAACTTGATTAGAATTAACATCTGGGTTTGGCCCTGAAGAAAGCAAATTCATTTTATTGAAAGTGTGCTGTGTTCTGTGTTTTAATATTTATGTGAAATGAGAATGTGCAAAGATGGGGTGCAAAAATAACAAAAGTGAATGCAAATTGTATCCACAGAAAAAAAATCACTGTGGTAACTGAAACCATGTTATTAGGTCTGTGAGCTCCAAGTCATCGTTGAATACCGTCTGAAAATACCTCCTCTAATTGTTGGTTTGTTTTTATTTACTTTGCACTTGAACACTTGAGCGCTTACAGGTGTAAATCAAATTACTCTCACTCCAATCCTTAGCAAATATTGGGTCATCTGGAGCTTGCTCTTTAACTGTCCAAACACTCTGCACGCTGCAGGAACAGGACAAAGGACTGTTGGAAAACAAGAGGCTGTGTGCAGGATTTGCATATCTTCCAGCTAGAAGCCTGGTCTTCTTTCCCACTGTCGCCAAGTGGTTGCTCACAAGGGATCGTCTGAGCACTGGGTTTAGTTAGTCTTTACCTTACAGTATAAAGGTGGCTTTTAATTTAATAGAAACATCTGTGTGGCTGTAGCTGTGGAGGAGCTTCTTCCCTGGTGCAGCTACATTACACCTACTGGACATCATTATAGGATGCATATTGATCTCTTTAAGTTTTAAAGATGTTTAAAACTTAAAGAGATGTTTACGGAAGAGGTTGTGGGATTTATCGGGAAACTAGCGGATGACACAGCAGAAAGAACTATCATCCAAATGTTTCCCAACCAGAAGCCGTGGGTAGATAAAAACATCTGCGACACTCTGAGACCACGCACCGCTGCCTACAATGAAGGGCTCATCTCCGGCAACATGGACCTATACAAGGCTGCGTCATACAACATGCGCAGAGTGGTCAGAAAGGCAAAGAGGAGCTACGGGGGGAAACTACAACAATGCGACTCTAGGAATCTGTGGAAAGGACTGCGGACAATAACGAACTATAAAAACCAGCTTCTCCTATGATGAATGCCGACGCTTCACTGGCTGATGAGCTGAAAACGTTTTATGCTCGCTTCGACATGGCAGCAATTAAAACAACAAATGGCTGCACGCACACGGAGTGCACCAGTGAAGACAACACCTTTATCATCACAGAGCATGCCGTGAGGAACACCTTCAGGAGGGTGAACACAGGAAGGCAACAGGACCAGATGCAATCCCTGGCCGGGTCCTGAGAGCCTGCACTGACCAGCTAGCACCGGTGTTCACAGAGATCTTCAACCTCTCCCTGGCCCAAGCTGTGGTTCCCACGTGCTTCAAACAGTCCATCATTGTCCCTGTTCCAAAGAAACAACAGCCCGCTTGCCACAATGACTACCATCCAGTAGCACTGACAGTGTTTTGAAAGACTGATGAGAGATCACATCACTTCTTCACTTCCTGCCACCAGTTTGCTTACCGGACTAATCGTTCCACAGACGATGCCATATCTCACCTGCTCCATACATCCCTGAGTCACCTGGACACTGGCAGAGGGAATTATGTTAGGATGCTGTTCGTGGACTACAGTTCAGCATTCAACACAATAATTCCCTCTAAGCTTTTCACCAAGTTGACAGATCTAGGACTCAGCTCATCACTGTGTCAGTGGAATGTCAACTTCCTCACAGACAGACCCCAATCAGTGAGGGTGGGAAAACAAGTCTCCCCTTCCATCTCACTCAGTATTGAAGCACCTCAGGGCTGTGTTTTAAGCCCCCTGCTGTACTTACTGTACACTTATGACTGTGTAGCCACATCAGACACCACCTCCATTGTCAAGTTTGCTGACAACACTGCTGTTGTGGGCCTGATCTCTGACAACATCGAGATGGCCTACCTGGAGGAGATTAGGAACCTGGAGACCTGGTGCCAGGAGAATAACCTCCTCCTAAACATCAGCAAGACTAAGGAGCTGATTGTGGACTTCACTACAAAGCAGGCGAGGAATTACAAACCCCTCATCATCAGTGGCAGAGAGTGGACAGTTTCCAATACCTGGGTGTCCACATCACTCAGGACCTGTCATGGTCCTGTCACGTTAACACAGAGTCTCTTCTTCCTCAGAAGACTCAGAGACTTCCATCTGCCACTGAAGGTGCTCAAGAACTTTTACTCCTGCACCATCAAGAGTCTCCTGATGGAAACATCTGCACCTGGTTTGGGAACAGCTCCAAGCAGAACAGACGAGATCTGCAAAGAGTGGTGCGTTCAGCCGAACGCATCATTCAATCAGAGCTTCCTGACCTGCTGTCCATCTACACCAAGCGGTGCAAGTCCAAAGCTAGGAAGATTATGATGGACCTCTCCCATCCCAACAATGGACTCTTCTCACTGTTGAGGTCTGGGAAGCGCTTCCACTCCCTTAAGGCCAAAACAGAGAGAATGAGGAGGAGCTTCTTCCCCCAGGCTATTCGGCCTTGAACCAGGTGTAGGACTGGACTCTCACACACATCACATCACCACACGCACTCTGGTTTTTCTTCTTGCACACTTCCTGTAATTTATAATTTCTTTTGACTAATAATCTGTCATTTGCACATTTTTACTGTAAATTTCTAAGTTAAAGCTGTAACTTTTGTAGTAACCTGTAAATTTGTATATCTTACTGTAAACCTGCTGCCATTTAAAGGTCGGGCTAAAAGCATTTCACCTCATGTCATACTGTGTATGGTTGTGTGTGTGACAACTAAAATTTGAATTTGAATATTCTAGCTGTACTATTTTAAAAAATGAATGAAATGTGTCCTGTGACTGATGGGATTATGACTGCGTTGTAATTTCATTACTCGAGAAATGTGAAAACGCATCTTACAGAGGAAGAATCTTGGGATTGATCTTGTTTTTTGAGCTTCCTATTTTGATGAGGAAGAGCTGAAAAGGCACATGTCAGAGAAGCAGACTATGCAACAACATAATCATGACTGTAAGGAAGGAGCCAATCTAGCTTGAGATTTCTGAAATTATGCCAAATTGCCCAAAACATCAGTAGCAACATTAATTTAACAAGAATCAGCCAACGACCTGTTACACCCTAAAGCCTCTGTTAAATGAGGACACACTTGATCGGGATCATTGTGCAAATAGGAATATTGAGATGGAAAGATAGATGATAGTCACAACTTCTTGTCTGATTGTCTTTTTCATTAATGCATCAGTCAAAGAGAAAATAAGCCAACTGGTAGATCGAAATGATGATTGTAAGCAGAGCAGAAATAAAAGTTCACAGTGGATCCTTGTTCACAAAGACCACAGCTCCACAACGTCAAACGCTCCAAGCTTGAAAATGCAATAGTGTTAATCTGCCATATGAATGCAATAGCAGCTGTCTGGTAATCCATATTTCATGGAGCAGGAGAGCAAGTTAAAGATTTCGCTCTGTTTTGCTGTGCAGGCATTCAACAAATGTTGAACTTGAATGAGACTGAAGGGAAGTTTTGAAATATAGTATTCCATTAGCCTTTACATGGAGATACCAGTTTATGTGAGGTCTGTTTCCAGTAGCCAGAAGGAAGAGTTTTTACCATAACCTCCAACTAGGGAATTATGATAGTTGAAACATAACCATGTTTGTCTTTAGCACCACCAGCAACACCTTAGAGTATGAGTAAAGGCACATTTCTTTGTCATTGGCTCAAAATACATAAGACAGAAATGAAGGTCTAAAGGTCTAAAACAAATACTGAAATAAACTTTGGCTTGAACATGTTTCCCCAGTGACTAAATCATCGTCTGCTGTATTGTCGTACCTTAGTAGTTTTATTTTTAGCCATTATCCTCCTCGTCATCCCTCTGTGTTTCCCTGTGTCCTGTCTCCACGTTTCTGTGTCAAGCCCACATTTCTTTTTCCTTGTTTAGTTCATATATGTGGGTTTGTCATTTGTTTAGTAATTTCCTGTGGTGTCTCATTCCAGTTAATTCCCTGTAGTGCTCCCTGTCTGTCCCCCCAGTCTGTCTGGTTTCACTGTCCCCTGTTTTGGCAGTTGTGTCAAGTTAGACAAACACAGAGACATGACCGAGGAGACAAGACTATGCTTTCCACTGCATCACGTTTGTTGTTTCTTGTGTCTGGATTGCCATCTCCTGTCTTTTTTTGATTGTCTCTCGTGTTGTGTGTTTGAGTCGTTAGTTAGATTTTGCTCACCCATGTTCCCCAGGTGTTTCCACTCTTCCCTTATCTCTATATTTAAGTCCTCCGTTTACTTCTGAGGACCTTATATGGTCCTGTGTGTTTCATAATTCCCATTGGGTTACTTTACTATTTGAGATTAGGCAGCAATATGGACTCGCTCTCTGTTCTGCTCGTGAGTCCCGTGTCTTGCATGCTTTTATTCCTAAACCTGCCACACAGTGCCACGTAACAGTTACTTTCTGATCATATATCCATACCTGTCCAGTGACATGTCTGGCATGTTTTTAAGCCATCTTTGCTCATGTACAGCCCTCGTCCTTCTTTTAAGGAATAAGATGACAGATTCGGTATTTGAAGATGAATGCAATTTCTTTGGGTTGGGGGATAATTCTCTGTGGGTTCTCCGTTTTAGACACTATTTCCACTCCATGCATCACTAGGTAGAACCATTATTCAGTATTGAGTTTTATAGCTTTAAAGTTCCATGTTTGTGACTTGAATGTGCCATCTATCTGAGAGAAAAAGTGTGAGTTTGTTCCTGTTTTATTATGTTGATATTTGGTGGAATTGCCTCCGGCTAACATGGAACATGACGTACGTGCATCATGAATGAAGTGAAAATTTCTTGATATCACCTCCTCTGTAAATGCTATCTCACTGTCTATCTATCCATCCACATGTGTAGGTAAAATACAAACACATTTCAGATGTAAGGATGCAGCACTACATTAATATAGATTTTCTATACTGTTGTTCAGACAAGAGAACAGAGCTCCTGTAAACACTCTTTCTAAGACCACAAGACTGCTAGCAGTGAAACTCAATAATGCTAACCTGTCACATCAATTCAGCATCAGCAAATCTATACTTTCCCACAACATCAGTTATGTCTGACAGAGGGGTCGGTGGCACAACCAGTAACTTCAGGAGACTGCTGGAATGTCACCAGAATGCTTCACTGATGGCATGAACAATGGCGTGTCCAGCGGGGTGGCCTGGGGGGGCACAGGCCACCCCCCCAACCAGACTGGCCACCCCAGGTGCCACCCCAAAGGCAAAACAATAAAATTCAATCAAATATCAAATGTCCGATTATGTTTTCACGGTGACGCTCAGATATCCGAGTGTAAGTGAATGCAGCATCGGCTTCTGCGCTATGTGCATCACGTTAGCAAAGGTAGGAGAGCCAAGCACGAAAGACGTCACTGCAGGAAACAATTTTTCGGTGAAAGAAAATGAGGACAGAATAAATGTCCCGGTAAGTAATATTAAGTTTGTTGAGTTTAGTAAACTTCGGCGAAATTAGAATACCAAGGAAAAAATAACACTTAAAGAATTATTGCAGCCGTGGAATATTTCAGACAGTATGCTACAGAGGGGAGCTAACATAAGAGTTATGAGTTATAAGATGTAATCTAAGTCGTAACATTGCTGTATGGAGCTGCAGATTTGGTTGCAGGTTAACATAGCTGGACTGGCCATCGGGCTTATTTGACTTATTTTTTATTTTTTTTGTAACGGCATGAACAATGAGAGGTGGTGGATTGGCCAGATGCAGGTCGATGTGTAGAAATAACTGGTGGCTATGGCGGGGGCTTCCACAGAGGCAGCAGGTGGATGAGGGAAGGGGAGGCAGGAGGAGAGCCCCGAGGCAGCCGCCAGTCCGAGTGTCAGGTGAACTGAACTTCAGGTAAGAAGTTATGACCTGCAGTCTATCTGGGTCAGATATGAACTAAGTTTAGGTGGAGTTTATTTTCGTTGTGCTGACTTTTTACTGTCAGTTGCAATAACTCATACTGCGTTCTAGCCAGCTTGGAGTTTTTATACAGCTGTTCGGTTGCTATGATGTTACTGATAGTGAACTTTATTTTATTCATAAGGTTAGTTAGTAGAGTTGCCAACGGCTCCTTAAAAAAATGGAATGGTCCCTCAATCAGAGAAAATATTACACGTTTCGTATTGAGCTGAGAAGAGACGCAGTTTGTCCCGAACTTCAGCTAGAATGGAAAAAGACACAAAGCTGGATTTATTCTGTCTTTACGCTGCACAGCTGCCTCTTCTCTCATCCTGCCTCTCCTGTTGCTACTTCAATCATGAAACTGATCGATGATCAGCTGATCGGCTTTTCTCTCTTGTTTGTTTATCGCCCACTTTGCGCCAGAAAGACGAAACCAGCAGATGTTGCGCTAAACAACAGCAGCACGTTTAAGCTTGATCGGCTGTTGTTAGAATTTATTTAATATTAATTTCTAGTATCAGCTGATGTTTGCTGGAGCCACAGCTGTAAAGCTGCTGGTCATGATGTCGGTTTGGATATCTGGTGAGAGGGAAACGTGAAGACCACCCACCAGGATCCTTTTTTATGTAGCTGACAGCTGGTAACTGTGCAGGGGCGGGTCTAGCAAAGTTTTGCCAGGGGGCCAGGTAGGGCATTAACAGGGAAAGGGGGCACAAAGAAATACTTTTCTTTCTTATTCTCATTTAAAATATCTAGCTTTTATTAAATAATTATCTAAATCTTACAACCAAAGTTTTTATCTGACGTAAAATGTATAGAAATCATACATATACCAAAAAGACTGTACATCACTGTCACAACAGGGTTTGTTTTCATTCAAAGGCTTTATGGCTTTAATACCTGGTGGGTCGGTCTGTAGTCAAAATGCCCGATTTTCTGTCCCAGTCCAGCCCTGCAGGTTATACTGGCAGTGTCACCATGCCAGCTGAATGTATTTCATCATCAGCCAGTGTTGTTCTTTATCAATATTACCAAAGTTTACCATAAGGCAGCATAGAAAGTATTTACTTGCTTTCAGGTTTTATTCAAATATTAGTCTTTTCAGTTGTTTCTCCACTTTTTTCCTGTTTCAAAATCAAACACCAGTTTGTGAGAAGATTATCTTCTTTTTTTAACAGGCAGAGAAAGTTTTACATTGGAACTGGCTAATTTGTCAATTGTTTGCTACAAATGTTCGTATTTTAATATTCAAAAATGTTTTTGCCCAAAACATATGTGCAGTATATGTCAGTAAAAATACTATGCAAATATTGCTGTCCTTGAATGCTGAGTAAACACTGACAAAGCACTGATTGTATCTCTTGTACTTTATCAACGCAGTATCTAAAAAATTTGCACCGTAGTGGTTAAAATCTCATTCTAATAAGAGTTAAAAGTGCATTTGGTTATTAGGTTTATAGGATTATTGAATTATGGTTAAGGGTTGGTAGAATTTTTTTTTTTAAACATTATCTGCCAATTAAATCTGCCACCCTTCTCCAAATCTGTGCCCCTACCTGGCCCCCCCAACAAAAATTTTCTAGACACGCCACTGGGCATGAAATGCAGACAAATGTACATGTTGGAAATGTTTTTTCTTTTTTTAATGAAATAGGAGCAAAAATTAGATGGGTCCAATAGTATTTCTAGTAATGTTAATGTAAATATAAGATTTTCTATTTTCTGTGTTAATCAAAGAGAGCCTGTTATGCGCATTTCCAGCTCCATATTTTTATTCATGGATTATAATCCAGCAATGGCTAAAGCCTTTCAGCTCAGCCTCTGTCTGAAACAAGCTGATTTAGTGCCTTTCTCTTTAACCCTGTCATGCATGAATTATGACCTCAATCAGGATTTTTTTAATTCATCTTTAGGCATGAAAAGATGAATAAAAATACATAAGAATAAAATCCTGATTGAGGTCATAATTCATGCATGACAGGGTTGAATAACAATAATTACAGTGAAACACGTCATACAGTAAATGACCAGTGGGTGGCAGGTGTGGAGTGACACATCAGTGTCCATGCAAGTACACCATCAACACTGACACAAATACAAGCAAGCAGCCTTTGAATAGCTGTCCACTGTAGTGTCCACTATTCAGGGTTAAAGTCAACATCACTCACAAACAGTAAATGGGTGGGTCCATTGTGCTCACAGCCAGAGTAGTTTCCCTGGGATGAGCCAAGACTGGAGAGCTCTGCTCTCTCTGACATCATACAGAGCCAACACAGGGAGTGCAGAATTATTAGGCAAGTTGTATTTTTGAGGAATAATTTTATTATTGAACAACAACCATGTTCTCAATGAACCCAAAAAACTCATTAATATCAAAGCTGAATGTTTTTGGAAGTAGTTTTTAGTTTGTTTTTAGTTTTAGCTATTTTAGGGGGATATCTGTGTGTGCAGGTGACTATTACTGTGCATAATTATTAGACAACTTAACAAAAAACAAATATATACCCATTTCAATTATTTATTTTTACCAGTGAAACCAATATAACATCTCCACATTCACAAATATACATTTCTGACATTCAAAAACAAAACAAAAACAAATCAGTGACCAATATAGCCACCTTTCTTTGCAAGGACACTCAAAAGCCTGCCATCCATGGATTCTGTCAGTGTTTTGATCTGTTCACCATCAACATTGCGTGCAGCAGCAACCACAGCCTCCCAGACACTGTTCAGAGAGGTGTACTGTTTTCCCTCCTTGTAAATCTCACATTTGATGATGGACCACAGGTTCTCAATGGGGTTCAGATCAGGTGAACAAGGTGGCCATGTCATTAGTTTTTCTTCTTTTATACCCTTTCTTGCCAGCCCCGCTGTGGAGTACTTGGACGCGTGTGATGGAGCATTGTCCTGCATGAAAATCATGTTTTTCTTGAAGGATGCAGACTTCTTCCTGTACCACTGCTTGAAGAAGGTGTCTTCCAGAAACTGGCAGTAGGACTGGGAGTTGAGCTTGACTCCATCCTCAACCCGAAAAGGCCCCACAAGCTCATCTTTGATGATACCAGCCCAAACCAGTACTCCACCTCCACCTTGATGACGTCTGAGTCGGACTGGAGCTCTCTGCCCTTTACCAATCCAGCCACGGGCCCATCCATCTGGCCCATCAAGACTCACTCTCATTTCATCAGTCCATAAAACCTTAGAAAAACCAGTCTTGAGATATTTCTTGGCCCAGTCTTGACGTTTCAGCTTGTGTGTCTTGTTCAGTGGTGGTCGTCTTTCAGCCTTTCTTACCTTGGCCATGTCTCTGAGTATTGCACACCTTGTGCTTTTGGGCACTCCAGTGATGTTGCAGCTCTGAAATATGGCCAAACTGGTGGCAAGTGGCATCTTGGCAGCTGCACGCTTGACTTTTCTCAGTTCATGGGCAGTTATTTGGCGCCTTGGTTTTTCCGCATGCTTCTTGCGACCCTGTTGACTATTTTGAATGAAACGCTTGATTGTTCGATGATCACGCTTCAGAAGCTTTGCAATTTTGAGACTGCTGCATCCCTCTGCAAGATATCTCACTATTTTTTGACTTTTCTGAGCCTGTCAAGTCCTTCTTTTGACCCATTTTGCCAAAGGAAAGGACGTTGCCTAATAATTATGCACACCTGATATAGGGTGTTGATGTCATTAGACCACACCCCTTCTCATTACAGAGATGCACATCACCTAATATGCTTAATTGGTAGTAGGCTTTCGAGCCTATACAGCTTGGAGTAAGACAACATGCATGAAGAGGTTGATGTGGACAAAATACTCATTTGCCTAATAATTCTGCACTCCCTGTAGTCCGGATCACATGAATTCCGTATGCACAAACCAACTCATTATTTGAAACGTTGGCATGTTTGATATTAGCAATCCAGCACTGAGTAATACAGATATGACTGAGATGCAGGAAAATCAGAATGGCTCCTATTTAAACTATGGTGCTGCAAAGATTATTGGACTCTGACCACAGATCTCACAAATCTGACAGTATAGTGTCACGTGGAAAATATATCACAAATAAGGGTATCGCTATTCATTCCCGATTATGAATCCCCACTCTGTAAATCTGTAAATCTCAAATTATTCAAACTGCATTCAACACAAGATGAAGAGAGCACAGAAAGTGACAAGAGTGGGATGGTTGTGACACTGATGGCCATATGCTAGCAAACTGCCAATCACAGCGGAAGCTACCCAAAACAATGGTTTACTTCATCTGCCTTTTTGACAATGATGGGAATTGAATCTGAAAAGTGGTTACTTGGGTCACAAAATGAAAAAAACATAAATGATAATTTTCCCAAGGATTTTAGTTAACACAGGCATTAGGAAAGAGGAGCGTTACACTCTGATGTCCATTAGAACAGATGGTAACAGTATAAGAGCTGGGATAGGCTGCACAATGAAGTGTTTAGATTTATGGCTAAGGATGAAGTCAAGATGTATTCATTTGTTGAAACCACTGACAATACACTTTTTGCTAGATAAATGCTAATATGATCTCTAACTAGTTGTTCCCGATGGCCCCGCCCCTCCCTGAGCCTGGTTCTGCTGCAGGTTTCTTTCTGTTAAAAGGGAGTTTTTCCTTCCCTCTGTCGCCAAAATGCTTGTTCAAAGGGGATTGTTTGATTGTTGGGATTTTCTTCGTTTTGCTCTCTCTGTGTGTGTTGTAGGGTCTGTACTTACACATATGAAGCACCTTCAGGCAGCTGCTGTTGTGATTTGGTGCTCCATGAATAAAGATTTATTGAATTCAATTAATTTAAATTGAATTTGTGTGGATATGATACCCAGGTGTTCCAATTGTCCATATAGTATCAGTCTATTTCTTTAAACCTCCAAAATGACCAAAACTCTTTCTTTCAGAACAAACAATGGAAAACCAAATGCAACTCTGGTGCAGCAAAATCAAGATGGCTGCTAGGGTGCAGACACACAGCTTGGTAGGTCCTGTGCTTTTGCCAAAAAAACTACCTAAAAAAACATCTAAAAACCCCTGGACCTTGACATCAACTTGTCTTTTTGTTTTTATACATTTTTATTTTCTGTGGAATTCGACATGTCCAAGAAAGCTGGATAACTATACCACTTTCCCAGCCAAATGGAGTCAACATCTTTTGTTCACAAGATTCTTGGATTTTGGTCATGCCAGACCACCCCCAGGTAAACATGAACAATTAAATGCACCACAATTGTCCCTGGAGATTCTGAAACTTTTTCTGATGCTACTTTTGGCTAGTGATATAGAACTAAATCCTGGACCTAATTCAAACATCAGTGATTTGGACTGGCTAACTAATTAGACTAGTTAGCCTATGGGCACAGCTATCGCTGCATTGCTTTCCACCTCAACTAACTGTGCTCCAACCACCGTCCCAGTTAGTAAGGCTACATCTGCAACTAATAGTGTTTACGCCCCTGTTGTCCGGGCCTCCGCTTCTGCTGTTTGGGTTCCCACCTCAGCTGCCTGGGCCTCCACCTCAGTTGCCTGGGTTTTTGCCTTGGCTGCCTGGGCCTACACCTCAGCTGCCTGGAACTCCATCTCGGCTGCCTGGGCCTCCATCTCTGCTGCCTGGGCCGCCATCTCTGCTGCCTGGGCCTACACCTCAGCTGCCTGGGCCCCCATTTCGACTGCCTGGTCCTCCATCTCGGCTGCCTGGGCCTACACCTCAGCTGCCTGGGCCTCCACCTCGGCTGCCCGGGCCTCCACCTCGGCTGCCCAGGTCGCCATCTCGGCTGCCTGGGCCTCCACCTCAGCTGCCTGGGTTTCAATCTTGGCTGCCCTCCTTCTGCAAAGAATATTTTTTATGAACAACTACAGATATTACTTAAATATCATACAAATAATAAGTTTAATTAAATAATTGTAATGGGAGATTTTAATGTAAATGGGACTGTGAAAAGGACAGAAAAACACTCAAGGACATAATGGAGAAAAACTTTACTCAACACATTGAACAACCCACAAGAATAACTAGACACTCTAAAACTAAAATAGATCTTATAATTTTATCACTGGTATTTCAGACCACAATTTTATATTATTTTCTAGAAAACTTAAAATCATGGGTAAAGAATCACTTTCATAGTTCATCTAATAGGAGATCCTTTTATGAATTCATACCAAGAAGTCCGCGACAAAATGTAGCAGAAGAATTAGCATCAGTTAACTGGGAGCCTTTATTGTGTAGTGATGATCCACAATTCTGCAGCAGTCACTTCACTGACATTGTCAAGGATGTTATATCAACATACTCCATTAGAGGTCGACAAAAAATAAAGACAACATCTAATCTGCCCTGGTTAAACAAAGAGTGCAAGAATTTAATGAAAATAAGAGCTCAATTACTAAAACGGTTCCTGAAAACAAGTCTAACTCTGGATAGACAGAGATTTACTTCAATGCGGAACAAAGCAACAAGAAGTTTGAGACAGGCCAAAGCAATTTTTTTATAAATATAATTGAAAGAGCCAAAGGTAATGGTAAAATTATCTGGCAACACTTAAATAAATTAGTAGGCCGTCATTCAAACAAAAGTAAAAATACAATTGAACTTTATGTAAATAACTCTATTGTTAGCCTCTATCTATTGCCAGTAATTTAAACACTTTCTTTATCTCATCTGTTAAGGAGATCAGTCAGAGTTTTGACCCAGTCGTATGCTCTGATAATGTGAATGATGTTGGTCAAAATTTGTTCACCATCACTCATATTTCAGACACTGAAGTTGCTAAACTAATTACAGGTTTAAAACAAGGTTTCAAACAACTCATATTTTGAATATGTCTTTCGAACACTCCATTGTTCCAACAGATTGGAAAATGCTGCAGTTACCCTAATTTTCAAAGCAGGTGTGAAGACTGACATGGCTAATTATCGCCCCATAAGCATACTCCTGGTCGTATCTAAAATAGCTGAGAAGTGGGAGGTTAAACTCCTCACTGCTCACCTAGAAAACGCCCAGCCCTCATTACATCCATTGCAGTTTGGCTTTCAGGCACATCACTCCACAGATACTGCCCTGTGTCTGTTAGTGGAGAACTCGAAGAGCCTGCTGGACAAGAGTCCTTGTGTTGGAGCTGTATTTTTAGATCTGAAGAAGGCTTTCGACTCTGTAAACCATCAGATATTGTTGTCCAGATTGACTCAGTTTAATATCTCCAGTCAGGCTCTTCAGTGGTTTGCCTCATATCTCTCACACAGGAAACAGTGTGTGGTGTTCGACGGGGTTAAATCTCCATATTTAGACTGCGATACAGGGGTTCCTCAAGGATCCGTTCTTGGGCCCTTATTGTTCTCTCTTTTTATCAATAACTTACCTGAAGTCTGTCCAAATATATTTGCTCAAAGGCATGCGGATGATGCAGTTATATATACGCAAGCAAATAGTGTCCAGCAGGTGGCAAAAGATCTTACAGCTGCTTTAGCATTAATGCATAGCTGGCTGGAGGACTCATACCTAATGTTGAACACCTCAGAAACTGTCTGTATGTATTTTTCAAAACGCCCCTGAAACTTGAAGCAGTCAAACATATTCCTGGATGGAGTAGAGCTTGAATTAGCTCCAGAATTTAAATATCTTGGGGTCATTCTAGACCCAACATAAATAAAGTGTCCCAGGTACTTAAATTTAATAATCAAAATTTTAATCATATATGTAATAATTTAAATATGAATGTTGCAAAAATGTATTTTTACTCAATGATCATCTCTCATATGGACTATTGTTTGACGTCCTGGTCACTTGCTTGTCCATCAACACTTAAAACTATCAAAAACATTTATAAAAGAAGTTTAAAACTACTTGACAAAAAACCGACTTCCCACCATTCCCCCATTGCAGTCAGATGCGCCCCATCACACGTCTCCCAGTGTTACAGTCCACGAACGCTGAAAGGGAATGAAATAATCACTGTCAATAATACCGATTAAGCAGAGATGTACTGGCATTAGCACAGTGTGAGGTTATCAAGCTGGGCATGACCAAGCATGTTTTCTACTTGGTATCACTTTACATAACTGCAGGTGTAAAAGGCCAAACAGGAACTGTGGTAGTGAAGGTACTGGGTAAATGTCAGGCTACTCTAGTGCATATCAATCACCTTTAACAGCTTTGTCCTGATGGCTGTACACACCCTACTCCGTTATATTTTCATATTATTTATTTTTACACAAAAACTACTTTACATGTGCATCCATTAGTTGATTGAAGCTGAGACTGTGAAGGGACATCCACACAGAAAAAGACTAGCAGCATTAAATCAGAGATTGTGGTTTGTCAGTAAAATTCAGTGACTTAGCATCTAGCAAAGAAAAGTGTGCAGGTCCTGAATGGAACTTTTCTCATCTTTAAAGGAAGCACTTGTAGAAACTACCAGTGTAGGTAAGGCATACAGATGACTGACCTCTGACAGGATGTAAATACATTAAAGGTTTAGCTGTACAGGATTAGCTGGAGTTTCCAGTGGCAATCAAACATGGAGCTGTTACAGTAACAAATATAAGATACCTGCATGTTACACATATGAGAACAGTGCACTTATCGCCTGTTTGAACCAACTTTCTTACTCTTTATCTGCCATGAAACAAGCACACAACATTAGCATAATGTTAGTGTTACACTAACAGGAGCAAGCCAGAACAAACAAACAAAACAAAACCGCTGTTGGCTAGCGTACATGAGCCCGACAGCACTCTTTGGGGTCCAAAAGGGTAAAACTGCTATGTGGTAATATAATATGATTTACATTCTGACGATATAATCAAACGTAACAAAAGCATGTGTTTGCTGTCACACAGGCTATTCCTATAATGACATACAATAAAACAGACACAGGTAGCTAACACAGGGCAAGTTTAATAATGGATTGGATTTATATAGCGCTTTTCAAGGCACCCAAAGCGCTTTACAATGCCACTATTCATTCATACACTGGTGGAGGCAAGCTACGGTTGTAGCCACAGCTGCCCTGGGACAGACTGACAGAAGCGAGGCTGCCATTTCGCGCCATCGGCCCCTCTGGCCAGCACCAGTAGGCAAGTAGGGTAAAGTGTCTTGCCCAAGGACACAACGACCAGGACAGAGAGCCCAGGGATCGAACCGGCGACCTTCCGGTTACAGATACGCTTCCCAACCCCCTGAGCCACGGTCGCCCGTTTAAGTTTAAGTTTAAGGCCTGTTCAAACAATACAGGTTTTGCTACGATTAAACGTTCATAATTGGAAGTTCTTTCACAAAGTAAGAAACAGATATAAAAGCGATAAGATATGAAAAAAAATCATAATGCAGTAGTACCACCTGAACTGGAACTAATGCCACACACACACGGATGACTAAAAATATACAAAGGAAGTTGTTTTTTGGGGGGGTTTTTTAATGCACAAGTAACTCTTTGGCGTCTCCTTCTCTCCATTAGCCTGGCTAGGTTAAAGCAAGAAGGAGCAACAGGGAATCCACTACACAAGCAGCCTTCTTATATCTATTAGCAGCTCTAACGCCTTCTAGCTGCACTGAAGCCAGCTCTCAGTTGCTCAGTCATTAACCTTGCTGTTGTGTCTCACAAGCACAAACACTGCATTCACTGTGACTAGCAGTTGTACATAAGCAGATGAGTTTACACCTGCTCTGTTTTCAAGAGATCCATCCATCCATTCACTTCCGCTTATCCTTTTCAGGGTCGCGGGGGGCGCTGGAGCCTATCCCAGCTGTCATAGGGCGAGAGGCGGGGTACACCCTGGACAGGTCGCCAGTCTGTCGCAAGGCTAACACACAGGGACAAACAACCATTCGCACTCACATTCATTTGCACATTCACACCTAGTGACAATTTGGGTTATCCAATTAACCTATCCCCACAAACTGCATGTCTTTGGACGGTGGGAGGAAGCCAGAGTACCCGGAGGGAACCCACGCAGACACGGGGAGAACATGCAAACTCCACACAGAAAGACCCCGGCCTGATGTTAGAATTGAACTCAGGACCTTCTTGCTAACCACCGTGCCACCGTGCTGCCCCTTTTCAAGAGATCAAAATATAAAATGATAATTAGATTAAATAAACCATCCCAACCTCTCAATGTGGATTATTTAAAAATAATCAGATTAAAGTCCTTAAGAAAACCTATTAGTGGGATAACTGGGAAAGGGCACTGTGGAATTTGCAGGTAGGAATAGCGATGGGTATTGTTTAGGTTTTATCCGATACCAGAACCAAACCGATACTTTTGAAACGGTGCCGGTGCTCGAACCAGTGCTTAAAGAATGGAGAACACACACTTTGTCCGAAAACTTCTCATTTTCAGCTGTTTTTTTTTGGTAAAAAGATAACAATGTTAGCCTTTTCTGCAGCTATAGGGGATATACTGTATGGTATCACTCTTGGCTGGAAGCAGTGCTTAAACAATGGAAAAATTATCAAACTTTTTCCAAAAACCTCTCAGAATTCTGACTTTTTTCTCAGATTTTTTTTCCAGTGGCCCTAATCCTCTTCCGTAATAATGGCACCGGATACCGATACCCATCCCTAGGTAGGAAACCATGTGACTTGGTGACCTGCTTACAGAGGAGTCTTACTTCCTGTGTACTTTTACAGTACTTCTTGTTGTTGTTATGCTAATCTGTCATTGGTCAAATCATGCCTAACGTCCTTAACCAGTTAACAACGGAAACATAGTTTTGATTGTGGTTAGCATTTGCATTGGGTAATGCAGCATTTAGCTTGTCGTAACAGAGTTAGAGAGCAGATGTGCTCTGCTTAGTCACATTAGGTCTGTTGAGTGAAACAGGGAATATGTCCTGCAGTTATATTAACCTTTCTTATTAGTATCTTAATAACTATGACTGAGTTTGTGGCTTAAATGTGGTCAGAATTGACCATTTTTCATGTTCTTGGCTGATGAGTTCCACATTACATAGGTCACATGTCAGGTGTGGTGTAGCATTCAGGCCACATTTGGCCCACACAAGTGCCATAAGTGGGCTCAAATATGTGTGCACCATCTGGGAAAGAAATCAGGCACCCTGTAATTTTCTCTGAGAGATTGGATGTAACAGCAGGAGACATTGCAGTAACATAAAGAGTAGAATTCACTCATGCTTGATTTTTGCTTTGTCTGTTATAATTGCAGATTTTCCATTTTTATATTTTAAATAAGTATGTTGGTGAAAAATTATCACAATTATAACGTGTGCTCCAACACACCTCTGTTAACTAAAATATTTAATGGCATACAAACAGCACAGAAGCTTTTAGGAAATCCAGGGATATTTTGTTTTACTGATAAAGTTTTTCTCAAAAATAAGTAGATGTACCCAGTTTGTGTTCTATAACATGTCCCTGAGGACTGGTTTTCAACACCACCACCACATATTGGGATGCACCTACTCGTGTTTCAAACTACGTGCATGCATTGACAGAAAGGTGCTGATGCACTTGACCAAGACACAAAATGTCACTGGGAGAAGTGTTTGTACCAAGACTAGTGAGACAAACAAATGCACTTTCACATAATTACAAACAATGTTCCCTCTAATATTTCATGTGTCTGAGCAAACACACAAACTCCCTGAGAGGCCCCTTGGACCACTGTGAGCAACAGCAGACGTGTGCAACATGTATCACTGCTGTAACACCTGCACCGCTTCAGCCGTCTGTTCCCGCTGGGGGTTCTGGAGAACCGCTTCAGCCGTCTCTTCCTGCTGGAGGGTCCGAGGAACCGCTTCAGCCTCCTGTCTCCGCTGGAGGGTCCGAGGGGCCCGTTCGGCCTCCTGTCTCCGCTGGAGGGTCCGAGGGGCCCGTTCAGCCTCTTGCCTCGTCAGCTGGGGGTCCGGGAGGACCCAGCCAGCACATCCCAGTGTCTGCTGACGGTTCTGGCGAGGCCATTCAGCCACCACCAGCTCCACCGCCTGCAACCTCAACATCCAAGCCGCCCGCAGCATCTGCTTCCGCCTCGTCTGGTCCAGCCTCTGCAGCTCCGCCTGGTCCAGCCTCAGCCTCTGCAGCTCCGCCTGGTCCAGCCTCCGAGTGTTCAGCTTCGTCTGCGCCTGAGGTCCCCATGCCGTCTGGTCCTGCTCATCCTGTCCGGCCTGCTTGTCCTGCACGTCCTGTTCGGCCGCTTTCCAGGCCGATGACCGGACGTCGTTGCCATCATGGACGGCCCCCTGAACTACACCGCCGTCATGGACGGCCCCCTGAACTACGTCGCCGCCGGTGCCTCCCGCCCGGCCGGCCTCCTGGTCTGCTCCATCGCCGCCGGTGCCTGCCGCCTGCCCGTCCCCCTGGACTGTTTTCTGGGCTCTTGGGCCGTCAGCCTCCGGGCCGGCCCCCTGAACTTTGTGTGAACTGTTTTTCCTGTCCCAGTCCAGCCCTGTATGCAGCTCATATGCAGTCTGGTGTTGCCTACATCTTCCTATTCAGAAGGCAGAAGTTCTGAATACAATCGAAAGCACCACGACTGCAGTTTTTGTGTTGGATGTAAAAGGCGCACATGATGCTGTGACGTAGGCTAGAATCATGGCAGCAGTCAATGACGGTCCAGGCGTGGTATTTCTCTCGTGGAAATGTGCACATTATCTTTTCCTTTCTATTGGTAGGTGGCACAGTGCACTTGTGGCAAGTAAGCAAGCTAGAAGACTGGCAAAGTTATGGAAGAAACACATTAACAAGAGAATTCTGAGTAAAATCAAAGTTACTTTCCCTAGTAACTAGTTACTTTGAAAGTAACGAGTAACTTGAAGTAACTGAGTTACTTTTGAGAGAAGTAACTAGTAATGTAACTAAGTTACTATTTTAAAGTAACTTACCCAAGACTGCTCCTGTCTAACCCTGTCCATTCTGGTCAGTGTCATTGAATGCTTTATAATTGACGTGTCCTGACGTGTTTGTCCAGGACATTCCACAGATGCTTGATTGGACTGAGAATTTGGGTGCCAAATCACAAACTCATTGTTGTGCTCCTCAAAGACTCCTGTTCTGGGGTGTGTCAGAGCCACGTGCCACCATGCTTTCAAGTCTGCGGGGTCCATTGTTTGGCTCCGATTAACTGCCAGTGCAGGATTAGGATCTAAATGCAAAACACAGGAAACTTCAAACTGAATTAAGAAACTATGAGACATTTACCTAGGCCACAGTTTAAGGTCCAACACAAAGTTTGTACCATGAAGCACAAAATCCCCTCCAAACACAGCAGGCAGGAGGAACCATATGGGGACTCAGTGCTTATGTATACACCCACAGGATGATCCAGGTGAAGCTGAAAAATAAGGCACAGGTAGAAGAGAATGGTGAAAACAACCTCACATACAAACAGATCATGGGAGTAAGAACTAAAAACTCAACATCCGAAGGATGTAAACGTGTAAAATCTCAAAAACTCTTGGTTCAAGACCCAAGACTACTAACATTGAGTTTGGCTAACAGAGTACACTTCAACTGCTGTCCACAGATATGTACAGTGGGGCAAAAAAGTATTTAGTCAGCCACCAATTGTGCAAGTTCCCCCACTTAAAATGATGACAGAGGTCAGTAATTTGCACCAGAGGTACACTTCAACTGTGAGAGACAGAATGTGAAAAAACAATCCATGAATTCACATGGTAGGATTTGTAAAGAATTTATACGTAAATCAGGGTGGAAAATAAGTATTTGGTCACCTCAAACAAGGAAAATCTCTGGCTCTCACAGACCTGTAACGTCTTCTGTAAGAAGCTTTTCTGTCCCCCACTCGTTACCTGTATGAATGGCACCTGTTTGAACTCATCATCTGTATAAAAGACACCTGTCCACAGCCTCAAACAGTCAGACTCCAAACTCCGCCATGGCCAAGACCAAAGAGCTTTCGAAGGACACCAGGAAAAGTATTGTAGACCTGCACCAGACTGGGAAGAGTGAATCTACAATAGGCAAGCAGCTTGGTGTGAAAAAATCAACTGTGGGAGCAATCATCAGAAAATGGAAGACATACAAGACCACTGATAATCTCCCTCGATCTGGGGCTCCACGCAAGATCTCATCCCGTGGGGTCAAAATTATCATGAGAACGGTGAGCAAAGATCCCAGAACCACACGGGGGGACCTGGTGAATGACCTGCAGAGAGCTGGGACCAAAGTAACAAAGGTCACCATCAGTAACACACTACAACGGCAGGGAATCAAATCCCGCAGTGCCAGACGTGTTCTGCTGCTGAAGCCAGTGCATGTCCAGGCCCGTCTGAAGTTTGCCAGAGAGCACATGGATGGTACAGCAGAGGATTGGGAGAATGTCATGTGGTCAGATGAAACCAAAGTAGAACTTTTTGGTATAAACTCAACTCGTGGTGTTTGGAGGAAGAAGAATACTGAGTTGCATCCCAAGAACACCATACCTACTGTGAAGCATGGGGGTGGAAACATCATGCTATGGGGCTGTTTTTCTGCCAAGGGGACAGGACGACTGATCCGTGTTAAGGACAGAATGAATGGGGCCATGTATCGTGAGATTTTGAGCCAAAACCTCCTTCCATCAGTGAGAACTTTGAAGATGAAACGAGGCTGGGTCTTCCAACATGACAATGATCCAAAACACACCGCCCGGGCAACAAAGGAGTGGCTCCGTAAGAAGCATTTGAAAGTCCTGGAGTGGCCTAGCCAGTCTCCAGACCTCAACCCCATAGAAAATCTGTGGCGGGAGTTGAAAGTCCGTGTTGCTCGGCGACAGCCCCAAAACATCACTGCTCTTGAGAAGATCTGCATGGAGGAATGGGCCAAAATACCAGCTACTGTGTGTGCAAACTGTTGCAACAACCTGCAATCTGTACCAAAAATCTTCATGGTCACACCTGCAATTAAAGATCAGATGCATTTTATACCTGTTTTAATTCTTCCTTATATAGACCCTCCTCAGTTTCAGGTTAGTTGCGATTAGTCTCAATTAATTGTTCTAATTGTATTTTGCAATTCAGCTAAAAAGCAAACCTGTTAAAGCAAACAGCTTATTTACAACCACCTGCAAATCATAAGAGTAATAAAAGATTCAGCACAACAGACAAGTATCATGTTCAGGATTTCTCTGATCATTAAATCACTATTATTGCCACAATTTGTTTTATTCACCCTTTGGGCAATGTTACTCCACTTGTGTATCCCTACCAAGAGCTCCCTAATTGGCCAGTTAGTGAGCTCTGTCAAACTGTCCCCAAATTAGTTATTTGTTATTATTACTTGTTTTCATGTCACTTGTCTGTTTTCTACTGCACCCTCCTCACACATTCTTAACACAGCAAAGCAAACATTAGCAGCCCATCCACATTCCAGAGGTGCTATAAAAAGATTTCCTGTAAAAAGAATCACACATAAATTCATCCACCCTCTTGTTCTATCTCGGTGGAGGTTAACCTTAAGTCGTAGTCAAGTCTTGTCAGCTTTTACCAGTCAGTCCGTTTGTTTTATTTCCAGTCTTTCATCCATTCATTCATTCATCCATTTTTCTTTCTTTGCTGATAGCGGAAACCATCGCCGCATTTAGATTTCCGCCCTCAGCAAAATGAGCTCATTTCAAAAAGAAAAAGAAGAACTTGAGATCGGATTACCTCGCTGAATCCTTTTTTAGACAGGGACTCTCGTTTCTAATTGTCCCCACAAGTGTTTCCTCCAGAACCCATTTCAATGCGGAGAAACTCACTTCCAACAATTTTCTCGCCGACGTGTAATGCTTGTAATTTCCGATGTGCAGATCTGCTTAAAGAAAAGATTCAGAAACAAAAATCAGTGCACTGTTCAAAATATAAAACAAAATAAAATGAAAAATAACAAAAACAAAATGCAGACGCCCGGGTCTTAGGACTTGTCACTGAATATTCCTCCCATCAATAAAAATACCAACCTAAACCTACACAGAGTCAAATCAACACCACCTCAACCTTTTCATATTCATAAACCTATATGTTTTGCGTTCGTGAAACAAAATAGAACCGTTTCCATATTAAGTAATTTGAACTCTTGAAATATTTTAATTCTCTTAATTCTGCCTGTTTATTTCAACACTTATTCAATGACTTTTATTCAACTGCTACTTGGTCACTCAAATTTTACCTGTTCAAATTGCCTAGGGTTCAACAAAGTCTAGATCCCCGTTATCATGAAACTTGAACGGTGTACGATGATTTACTTACAGGAATTTAGAATCATCACTCAACCTAGCTCTACTACTGGCACTGCGTGACTTTTCTCACACTGGAAACCAGAATTTAGTACAGAACTTTAATACCTCAGGCAATCGTGTTCAAGGGCTGCCCCCCCTTTCTCTTCTTCTTTGTCCGTGTGTTCCTCCTTCTATTCAATCTCCATCACAATGATGTGGCGCTCTGAAATAAGACTCACACTGTTAATTCATCGTTTTCATTCTGCACCACTGCTCAGGCTGTTTTCTTTTCTTTTTAGTGTACAGTAAACAATTGAGTCGAGGCCTTAAGCCCCAGATATCTCGCACGGGCATCGTTTTCATAACCAAACCGCTCTGGACTCTGCTCCCCAGACCACACAAATGCCCTCTGGGCTTATTCTTATAGCAAATTCTATATTTGACTTTGTTGTGTGCAGCATTGAGCCTTTGTCAGTAAAGCCTTCTTCATTGCAGCAGCTGGAGCATTGTGTGTCACTTCTTAGTGAATTAAATCAACATTTTGATTTTGGTGCATGGGTATGTATCAGTTTTCACTCCCTCAACGAGTGCATAAGTGTTCATGTGTGTGTTTCTCTTCATTCTAAGTCGGCGCCTGCAGAAGTGTGTGTTCGTGTGTTGGTGTATGTTTGTGTTCATCACCTTCCTGTTCTGTAGTTTAGGTAAACCAGCGGCCTGAAGCATGCCCTGGGGTCCTCCCCTCCTCTTTGGGTCTGTTTTCATCCGTTGTTGCAGCTGCCTGCATCTTCTCCTTGTAACTTGACCCTTTTGCTTCTGTAGCTCTTTCAGGGTTTACTCCTGCTGTTGGAACTTTGCGTCAAGTCTGACGACCTCCTGCTCCAGCAAGCTTCCGCCTGATTACAAGTCCTGTACGTGAAACTCCAAGTCTGACTGATGAGTTCAATTAGCAGCCAGCTCCTCCGGAGCCATGCTCAATTTCTGCTCTGATGCCTTGAGCTCTTACTGAGGGCAAAAACCTCAGAGTCTTTTCCTTCCACGTCAGATTGGAGTCTGTTTATGTTGTCCTTACTTTGCTCCACGGCCTTCTGCAGCTCTGCTGTTCGGCTCTTCTCAGAGGTCAGCATTCTTTTGCTCACCCTCCCTTTTCCTCCGGGCTTAATGCGCGTCTCGTCACAGCTCTGTCAGCTGATGCAGCCTGGGAATTTCCCCCGTGTAGTGAAACGGGCTTTAGGTTTAGTGCTCTCCGTCTCTGCTGCATGAGATCGCTTTTTTCTTTTGCAGCACTGTTGACATCCTCAAGTTGTTGTTATGAGTCCAGCTGCTGTGGCCTTCAGGGGTCAAAGGGTCAAAGATGGTCGCGGAGAGGGCAACGATGGTAGAGGGGAGGGTAGGAGTCCAGGTCAGCTTCGGCTTTCAGAAAAAACAAAAACAAACAAAACAGGCGAACAGGAAAATGATGTTGTGTTGGCTGTGTTATCCCGAGAGGGGAGAAACAACGAAATCTCGTCTCCCCCCTTTTTTGTTTTTTCTCACCACATAATCAACTCATGACCCCCCAAGTTGACAGGACAACACAGATACGTGTTAAAATTCTTAAAATCCTGTTTAGAAACCTAAAAAGGAATTTTCTACCATTCAGTAGTCATTTGTCTTAAACAATCAACAAAAACATGTCCCAATTTAACCACTAAATTTGTCGTATCCTCACTTAATCATCAGACCAGTGTCTTTGTCTTTTCACGTTAAGTTGTCGTCCTGCAACCCAGAGAGTTTATTTGTCAGTAATGTATAAACTATATCATTTAAAAACAGGTGTATGTTAAGTGTCGCTACTTTAACCTTGCATGTACGTGCACATGTATGTAAGCTGTTTCTTCATTGCATGTATGGGTGCGTCTGTATATAGAATAGAATAGAATTCCACTTTATTGTCATTGCACATGCACAGGTACAGGGCAACGAAATGCAGTGTATGGGTTAATCTAACTTTTTCTCAAATGAGGCATTTCTCTCACATGCACATGTGTCTGTACCTCACACTTCTCATACCTTTCTCTGGTTGTGTGTGGTTTTATTTGTTTCGGTCATTTACCAGGAACATCTTTTCCTTTTTTCCATGTCTTCCGCCAGAGGTTAACACTGGTGAGATTCAGGGACACAGCACCCAGAGCAGTTCAGCGAGAAAAACCTGCCTAAAACTACATTCTCTCTTTTTTTTTTTTTTTTTTTTTTTTTTTTCCGGGAGGGGTGGGGACAACTCTGGTGTCCAGCCGTGAATTTTAGCCAAAGCTTGGCCTGTCTTCTGCTGCCGTACTCAGGTTTCCAGGTTAAGAAAAAACACCTGTATGAAGACACTAAACATACCTTTAGTATTTGTGTAAACATAACTGCCTAAATTATTGAACTGAACCAAGGATCAGTTGAAGACCTTATAAATCCTGCTTCATTTCCCGTATTTATCACTCACTCCTAGTCTTGAGGAGGGTAGATTTAACTCTTTACTAACTTTAAACCCCACAAGTAAAAATTTCATATGTTCTTGACTGCAAACACAAAAACTGCTTGATGTTATTACTAATCATTTTCCTCCACAACACTCCAAATCATGTTCTCTCTTGTGTCCAGCAGGGGAATAAGGTGACCTCTACTCTCACTGCTTCCCCAGTCAGAGACAATATCTCACTCACACTTCCACACTTTATTGTTTTCCCTTTTTCTTGACTATTATTATTTCACAGAAAATCAACTGACCTACTTCTCCTTCCTCTTCTGTCATGCAGAAAGTCACACACACACAGCACTCGGCCCCCACCTTGTCTTTCTCTCACAGACACACCTACACACACACACACTCTAATCGTCCTTTCACAACAAAACTTCACAAACGTCCACTGCAACAGTTTTAAGCACGCAAAGCCAGCGAAAATTCACTCTCACATTCACTTCCCTAACAACTACAAAGTTTTCACATAGAAAAATAATCCAGACAATCTACCATGCACCGTTTTCCCTCCTTATACGAGAGACTCAACCAACTTTTAAAAGCTTTATTTACACAACATCAAATGAAGCACAGATCTCTGCCTTTTCCAGGTAGAGAAGAAATACGACCCAACTAAAAAATCTCCCAGCAATCACACAAAGTTCTCAAATCAAATCGTTTTTTCACACTCTGGATCCACACAGAAGAAATTCAACAACACAAGACAGTTTATACAATTTACACTTTTAAATGCACACACACACACGGGTAATTTATATACAATATACACACGGGCCCGCATAGACGTCATATGCTAGAAGAGGTTACACCTAACTTTTTGACTAATTTAAAAGCACCTATAGCCCAGGCCTAGCCTTGCTGGTCAATACACACCTCGGGAACGCCCTCCCGATAGCGCTCGAATTCCTAAGAAAACACCATATGCCAGAACAACTTTATCTCACTTCTCTATTTCTCTGCTGGTGTTGCTAAATTTTTGACTAATTTAAAAGCATCTTTCAGCCCAGAGCCTCGCTCTTGCTGATCAATTACCCGTCTCAAGTACGCCGCCTTGAAAACGGCCTCATTACTAAGTTCTAGTACTTTAAAACTGCTTCCCCGCCCGGACACCCGGATCTCCACCAGCGGCGTGAAATATCCCAGATCACGCTTTTGGCTTTACTTAAAGTTCACAAGCTCCTGACGTTTAAATAGGAGGCAGCCGGTCCGCGACTCTACCTGCCAATTAATGCAGTATAAGACACTCACTCCTAGAATGCCTGGCCATTAAGGGCGTCCCAACATTCCCCCGGTAGGCCAACCGAGCTTAAACATAACAACGCGTCCGTTGCATGTGGCGTCTGCCAAAACGCTGAACAACTGCATTCATAGGGGCCGCGCCCCAGTCCTAATCAAATTTACTTATTTTAAAAGCCTCACTGTGGGTACCCTGCCCTCCAGTTTAATTACCTGAGACCCAAAACCGCGTTTTTGCTACCCAATCAAAACCAAATTATCCCTACACTACCGATTGACTGGCTGGCATTCCCAGTCAACCCACATTTAAACCTCTTAAACCGTATTTATTTGTTTCCACACACCTCAAACCGTATTAACTTAAACACATAACTTCTTAACTCAAAATTCACCCCCAAAATAAACAGCAATGAATTTAGTCAGACTACTTTGCCCTATTTTAAAACTAATTACACAAGATCACTATGGACCAACGCCAGAAGCCCAGACTGAGTGAATATTATTTAATTAAATTTAGTTTTAACTTCCAATATAGCGCCTTTGGATAAAAATCAACAGGTGGCACTCACCTTTTCTTATGTCGCCTGGCGTCACTCAGACAGGCTGCTGGCCTCCGCCCCTGTTTGTCACCCACACGATAGCTGCAAGCTCCCCTCCTCCCCAACCGGAGTTTCGGCACCAAGTTGTTACGTCTGGTTCAGTTTGGGTAAGAAGGAAAAACAGCCGAGTCCGTGTAGGTGACAAACATAGTGATTTTATTGCACACTTCTAAGACAGAAGCATGGGAAGACAAGCGTACAGCCACAGATCTCCAAAGAGTGGACAGCTCCCCGTCCTTATATAACCCATGATGACGTAACACAGTCAGACCTTACTGGAAATGATAACAGTCTCCCCATAGTCCAAAGTTCTCCTTATACAAACATCAGATGATACTTTAGAGAAAACCAAGTGTGTGACATGTCATGTTGTGCAGTTCGGTGAGCCTGTGTGTCCAACTAGAGAATGTCCTGACATGACCTCCCTGTGTAAATAAGGGTGAACGTGCGTGTTTACATAACTCTCTATGTGCATGTTCTGATGTAGGCCTGCAAATGAATTAGAACAAGGTCCTGCTGGACCCTCCAGTTATGGACGGTGAATACAATGCTGTGGATACCATTTGAAACTTGATTACAATGATGATAACCTGCATACATTAATCTTTACTCAGATTACCATAGATATAAAACAAAGATTATACTGTCCTCAGATTCCACAATGATAAATGATTAATGATTGATACTTCTAATTATAACTGTGATCATAAGAATACAAAATAAAATATCTCCTGGTCACAAAACCTGGTAAAGACCTATAGTAAACGTTTGACCTCTGTTATTGCCAACAAAGGTTATGTTACAAAGTATTGAGTTGTATTTTTGTTATTGACCAAATACTTATTTTCCACCCTGATTACGAATAAATTCTTTATAAATCCTACCATGTGGATTCATGGATTATTTTTTCACATTCTGTCTCTCACAGTTGAAGTGTACCTCTGGTGCAAATTACTGACCTCTGTCATCATTTTAAGTGGGGGAACTTGCACAATCGGTGGCTGACTAAATACTTTTTTGCCCCACTGTAGCTACAAACAGACTCTGTATTTGTTTACTGACAGTCAAACAAATCCACATGTGTCCTGATTTGTCGGCTGTGACTTATTTAGTCTAATTCTCTGTGGACAGCAACAGAATCACCAGTAGGAATGAAAGGCTCATCCATAACTTCAGCCAGTCTTGCAGATGGTAAAATAATTTACTGGGGACGATGTTAAGCCAGGAACTCTCACACACATTTAACCCACAGCTCAGCAGAGCTGGCCTGTCTCCTCTGTGGCTTTGTATGTTTGTAACACCAGATGCTGCAGTTTCTGCACATCTTTTTAAAATATTTCTCTTTATTTTGTTCCTTTTGTTTATTGTTTTCTCAGTCCTTGGCATGACGTTTGATGTTTAGTTCAGAGTAGATTAGTATTATTAGATAGGTTTTTTTTGCTGAACAATTTCATTCCCATGTGGTCTTATCATCTAATCATCATCTGGACTCATCACTTGGTCTTATCATCTCTGTGGGACACTATACTATGTGGGAAAACTGGGCCACCTACACATTCCCTGATACATTACATGCACAGGAGCAGCCTGTCCATGTATGCGATGAAGCTCCCAGCACACAGTTGTTGTGCTGATGTTAACACTCCGCAGTTATTGACTCAGCAGAGCATTGGGCACTTTTATGCACCACACACCTCAGCAACCTCATTTCATTTGGTCTCCCACTTTGTGATTGAGTTGCTAAATCGTTTGTACCCTGTTGTGCACCTCTGAGTGACTGACTCTGTCACATAAAGGCAGACTGCATGGCTGAGTGCTTCAATAAGAGCGAAAACGTGTGATTCAAATAGAGTTGTGATTTTGTTCTTTAAGCATACGCCAATCTTTTACAGTCAGGGCTGAGCTGAAGATTTTCAACTTTAATTCCAGCTGTTAAACAACTGTATTGTTGAAGAATGACGGCCAGCTGTATGCACAGTTGCCCACTGGAAGCGACCGACATCCTCCTCAGGTCCTGTTTTGTTAAACCTGACTTACATTCATGTTTGGTGATTCTCATTAATAAGCTCTTACAGATCACATTAGCTCTAAATTGTGTCTTTTGTGCTCCCTTCCGAATTTATAGCTGATTGGTTATTAATTTACTACCACATGAGGTCAGTGACATTATCTTAATTTGAGGGTGTAGATCATTTGTTCCTCGTTAGCGCTTTTCTTTGTTAATGGTCACATTACCCATTTATAAGTAATTAGAGTGTGGATCGTATCCTGATGTTGCAGGAGCGTCGGTAACCTGATCACGTGATTTCTATGCAGCAGTGTGTGCACATTTGTGGAGGCCTGCAGACTCCATAAAGCATGTCATGCATATACTCTGTGCCATCCCATTGCTCACAATCCTTCAATCATTTAATAAATAAGTGGTTTCACAGGCTCAGCAGCTTCCTTAACATACAATCTTTGTATCGCTACTTTTCAGAGAGATACTGGAAGAAAAATCCCAGTGGATACTCAGAGAGAGATGGGACAATGTGATGACATGCTGTACAGGTGGAGAGTCACTCTCTGCTCTTCACTAGCATCATTTAAACTGAATCGAGCACTGCAGAGGAAATGAAATGGGAAGGAAGAGGCTGTTGAAAGAGACACAGCATGCGAGGCGGAATCAGAGGGCAAAGAGATTAGCCAGGGAGAAAAATTGGAAAAGAGAGGAAATACACAGCAAATATGGGAGAAAAAGAAGAGAGATGAGACAGAACAAATTGGATGAAAGTTCAGAAGTGGGAAGGCAGAAATTGAGGAAGCAATAAAGATGTGAGAGATGAGCAAGAGAAGAGGGGAAGGAGAGGGCAGCACAGAAACTAAGAACACAAAAGCTTTGAGAAAGGAAAAGACATTATTACCCTTTGATGTGGAGTAACAAGCAGTCAGAGCAATCAGAATTTGGCTCTCAGGCAACGGCCCCTCAAAAACACACAGGTTAATCAGGCCTGTGCACGGTGATGTTGTGTATTCACAGTCGCAGGTCTGGTCTAATGATCCCCCCACTGATAGTGGGAGAGCAGCCTAATACATCACTGTGTGTGTGTGTGTGTGTGTGTGTGTGTGTGTGTGTGTGTGTGTGTGTGCGTGTGCGTGTGTGTGCGTGCTCATTGATGAGATTACCCCTCTTGTAGAAGTGGTACATTGCAGATATGCTGGACACACACACCCCTCCTGCACTCTCACAGCTCAGCAGATGAAACGCAGATGGCATGTTAGTGAAAGAAGCGGAAGGACGTTTGTACGCACAGAGACACACACGGGGAGTTATCCTCTTGCTAAGCGATGCTACACTTGTGTATTTTTGCGTATTCTATGTTGTGTTTAAAACTATCGCAAATGCAACTCAGCATAAATGCATGAGTTGCATTTGCTCACTGCTAAACAGATCTGTAGTGCTTTGGTCTGTAATCTGAGAATTTGACAGATTTTTTTCTGTATCCTCAGAAAATCCAAAAGGACAGACTCGGATTGGGAACAGCTTCAAGCCTTCCACAGCAGTTCCATCACTTCTGGGAGCTTCACTAATATAAACATTTAGTAAGTAAGATTTCTACTTCTGCTCACACTCAGCTGTGTACTCGATCTATAAATCATGTTGTAGGCGTAGTGTCGTGAAACTCTCTTGCATCACAAACACGTCTCCAGTTGTGAGTCATCATTTGCACTCTTGGTGGCGCTGTCACTTGGTGTTCGCTCGCTCTGCGGTAGAGTATCACTTCCTGTTCCTGCTCAAACACAGTGGTGTTTCTGAGTAGCTTATTTGCTTAGCAATTTAATTAACAACTTTTAAATACATTCTTCTTTCATAGTATAATTTTCACGTGCTTCATCCGAAGCACACTTTCTGTGTACTCACTACCTAATTTATAGCCAAAGTATTCACTCACAGTCTCTGTACTGTTTCGCTAGCTTAGCTTAGCTCGTAGCCGACTCGTTAGCACCATGGCTACTTCACCTGTCCCTCCTGCACTTTCTTGCTCATTGTGTCAGATGTTTAGTTACTCCTCGGCCTCCTTTAGCAGTAATGATATCTGTAACAAATGTAGCATATTTGCAGCTCTGGAGGCCAGGATTACTGAATTGGAGACTCGGCTTCGCACCGTTCATTCACCCATAGCTAGCCAGGCCCCTGTAGCTGGTGCAGCCGAAGATAGCATAGGCCCCGCTAGCTGTTCCCCGGCAGACCCCAAGCAGCTGGGGAAAGAGGGCGGCTGGGTCACGGTGAGGAGGAAGCATAGTCCTAAACAGAAGCCCCAGGTACACCACCCACCCGTTCATGTGTCTAACCGTTTTTCCCCACTCGGCGACACACCCGCCGGGGGTCAAACTCTGGTAATTGGTGATTCTGTTCTCAGACATGTGAAGCTAGAGACACCGGCAACCATAGTCAATTGTCTTCCAGGGGCCAGAGCAGGCGACATTGAAGGAAATTTAAAACTGCTGGCTAAGGGTAAACGTAAATTCAGTAAAATCATAATTCACGTCGGCAGTAATGACACCCGGTTACGCCAATCGGAGGTCACTAAAATCAATATTGAATCGGTGTGCAACTTTGCTAAAACAATGTCGGACTCTGTAGTTTTCTCTGGTCCCCTCCCCAATCAGACCAGGAGTGACATGTTTAGCCGCATGTTCTCCTTAAATTGCTGGCTGTCTGAGTGGTGTCCCAGAAACGATGTGGGCTTCATAGATAATTGGCAAACCTTCTGGAGGAAACCTGGTCTTGTTAGGAGAGATGGCATCCATCCCACTTTGGATGGAGCAGCTCTCATTTCTAGAAATATGGACAAATTTATTAAACCCCCCAAAATATGACTATCCAGAGTTGGGACCAGGAAGCAGAGTTGCAGTCTTACACGCCTCTCTGCAGCTTCTCTCCTCCTGCTACCCCCCCAAAAACCCATCTCCATAGAGACTGTGTCAGCTCCCAAACAGACAAAAAACAAACTAAAAACCAGCAACAAACAACTTAAACATAAACAATTACAAAGAAAGAACAATAAAGTATCCACATCTGAACCAAAGAGTAAAACAGTGAAATGTGGATTATTAAATATTAGGTCTCTCTCCTCCAAGTCTCTGTTAGTACATGACTTAATAATTGATCAACAAATTGATTTACTCTGCCTTACAGAAACCTGGTTGCAGCAGGATGATTATGTTAGTTTAAATGAATCAACACCCCCGAGTCATTCTAACTACCAGAAACCTTGAAGCACAGGCCGAGGGGGCGGTGTGGCAGCAATATTTCACACCAGCCTGTTAATTAATGAAAGACCAAGACAGACTTTTAATTCATTTGAAAGCCTGATGCTTAACATTCTCCACCCCAGCTGTGAAACTCAGAAACCAGTCTTACTTGTTATCATCTATCGTCCACCTGGGCCTTACACAGAGTTTCTGTCTGATTTCTCAGACTTTATATCTAATTTAGTTCTGAGCTCAGATAAAATAATTATTGTGGGTGATTTTAACATCCATGTAGATGCTAAAAATGACAGCCTCAACATGGCATTTAATCTGTTATTAGACTCAATTGGCTTCTCTCAAAATGTAAAAGAACCCACCCACCACTTTAATCACACTCTAGATCTTGTTTTAACATATGGCATAGAGACTGAACATTTAACAGTGTTTCCTGAAAACCCTCTCCTGTCTGATCATTTCCTGATAACATTTACATTTACAATAATTGATTACACAGCGGTGGAGAGTAGACTTTATCAAAGTAGATGTCTTTCTGAAAGCGCTGTAACTAAGTTTAAGAATATAATCCACCCACTGTTATCATCTTCAATGCCCTGTACCAACACAGAGCAGAGCAGCTATCTGAACGCTACCCCAACAGAGGTCGATTATCTTGTTAATAATTTCACCTCCTCACTACGTACGACTCTGGATACTGTAGCTCCTGTGAAAACTAAGGTCTCTAATCAGAAGTATTTGACTCCGTGGTATAATTCTCAAACACGTACCCTAAAGCAGATGACTCGTAATCTGGAGAGGAAATGGCGTGTCACAAATTTAGAGGATCATCATTTAGCCTGGAGAAAAAGTTTGCTGCTTTATAAGAAAGCCCTCCGCAAAGCCAGAACATCTTACTATTCATCACTGATTGAAGAAAATAAGAACAACCCCAGGTTTCTCTTCAGCACTGTAGCCAGGCTGACAAAAAGTCAGAGCTCTTTTGAGCCAACCATCCCTTTAACGTTAACTAGTAATGACTTCATGAACTTCTTCACAAATAAAATTTTTATCATTAGAGAAAAAATTACCAGTAATCATCCCACAGATGTAATATTATCTACAGCTACTCTTAGTACCATTGATGTTAAGTTAGACTCTTTTTCTCCAATTGATCTTTCTGAGTTAACTTCAATAATTACTTCCTCCAAACCTTCAACGTGTCTTTTAGACCCCATTCCTACAAAACTGCTCAAAGAAGTCCTGCCATTAATTAATTCTTCGATCTTAAATATGATCAACCTATCTCTAATAATCGGCTATGTACCACAGGCCTTCAAGCTGGCTGTAGTTAAACCTTTACTCAAAAAGCCATCTCTAGACCCAGCAGTCTTAGCTAATTATAGGCCAATCTCCAACCTTCCTTTCATATCAAAAATCCTTGAAAGAGTAGTTGTCAAACAGCTAACAGATCATCTGCAGAGGAATGGTTTATTTGAAGAGTTTCAGTCAGGTTTCAGAGCTCATCACAGCACAGAAACAGCTTTAGTGAAGGTTACAAATGATCTTCTTATGGCCTCTGACAGTGGACTCATCTCTGTGCTTGTCCTGCTAGACCTTAGTGCAGCATTCGATACTGTTGACCATAATATCCTATTAGAGCGATTAGAACATGCTGTAGGTATTACAGGTACTGCACTGCAGTGGTTTGTATCATATCTATCTAATAGACTCCAATTTGTGCATGTAAATGGAGAGTCCTCTTCACACACTGAGGTTAATTATGGAGTTCCACAGGGTTCAGTGCTAGGACCAATTCTGTTTACATTATACATGCTTCCCTTAGGCAGCATCATTAGAAGACATAGCATACATTTTCACTGCTATGCCGATGACACCCAGCTCTATCTGTCCATGAAGCCAGATAGCACACACCAATTAGTTAGACTGCAGGAATGTCTTAAAGACATAAAGACCTGGATGGCCGCTAACTTTCTGCTTCTTAATTCAGATAAAACTGAGGTTATTGTACTCGGCCCTGAAAATCTTAGAAATATGGTATCTAACCAGATTCTTACTCTGGATGGCATTACCTTGGCCTCCAGTAACACTGTGAGGAACCTTGGAGTCATTTTTGACCAGGACATGTCCTTCAACGCACATATTAAACAAATATGTAAGACTGCTTTCTTCCATTTGCGCAACATCTCTAAAATTAGAAATATCCTGTCTCAGAGTGACGCTGAAAAACTAGTTCATGCATTTATTACTTCCAGGCTGGACGACTGTAACTCATTATTATCAGGATGTCCAAAAAACTCGCTGAAAAGCCTTCAACTAATCCAAAATGCTGCAGCAAGAGTCCTGACAGGGACTAGAAAGAGAGAGCATATTTCTCCTGTTTTGGCTTCCCTTCATTGGCTTCCTGTTAAATCCAGAATTGAATTCAAAATCCTGCTCCTCACATACAAGGTCTTAAATAATCAGGCCCCATCTTATCTTAATGACCTTGTAGTACCATATCACCCTATTAGAGCACTTCGCTCTCGCTCTGCAGGCCTACTTGTTGTTCCTAGAGTATTTAAAAGTAGAATGGGAGGGAGAGCCTTCAGTTTTCAGGCCCCTCTTCTGTGGAACCAGCTTCCAGTTTGGATTCAGGAGACAGACACTATCTCTACTTTCAAGATTAGGCTTAAAACTTTCCTTTTTGCTAAAGCATATAGTTAGGTCTGGACCAGGTGATCCTGAATCCTCCCTTAGTTATGCTGCAATAGACTTAGGCTGCCGGGGGATTCCCATGATGCATTGAGTTTTTCCTTTCCAGTCACCTTTCTCACTCACTATGTGTTAATAGACCTCTCTGCATTGAATCATATCTGTTATTAACCTCTGTCTCTCTTCCACAGCATGTCTTTTATCCTGTCTTCCTTCTCTCACCCCAACCGGTCGCAGCAGATGGCCGCCCCTCCCTGAGCCTGGTTCTGCCAGAGGTTTCTTCCTGTTAAAAGGGAGTTTTTCCTTCCCACTGTCGCCAAAGTGCTTGCTCATAGGGGGTCATATGATTGTTGGGTTTTTCTCTGTATCTATGAAGCGCCTTGAGGCGACTTTTGTTGTGATTTGGCGCTATATAAATAAAATTGAATTGAATTGAATTGAATTGAATTGAATTGAATTGAATTTTCACTAATACTTCAAATTAGTGATATTTTTACGCCTGCTCAGAAAAAACAGCTAAATTTAACCCAGCAATCATAGAAGCTCAGTGAAAATGATGTGATTTCCTGTAATTTGTGGCTTTTGTCATGAGTGGGAAATAATCTGCATCATGTTACTGACCAAGCCTTGGCAGGGCCGACCTCTGAGGTGCGCCGCATTTATTAATCAAAGGCTTGATCATCATTGGACTGCATATTAAGATCGAGACAGTCGCTGTGACATCACTCTCATTCATTTATGATGTTTTGAGTGTCAGTATTAATATTTTGGCTGCTGCTTGTTGAGGGTTTCTTTGAAGAGTGACCACACGGTAGTAAATATCCGCTCATGCTAGCAAGCCTGGCAGCGACACTGTATCCATAAACTGTGTGGATGAATTTCACTGACACAGCTACGTAACAGATGAACAAAATAATCTCGTTTAACTCTCCAAAGCTGAAGCACGAGCTGAAACATCACCACACCTGTACCTTTGTAACCCGTCTGTGTGCTACGCCTGTCGATGCGGTGTGTTCTGGTGTATAAATAAAAGGCAGGAGACAACACTGGATCTCTGGGCTGTTTACTAAGTCGCAGCAACATCTGCGAGCTGCAACATGAAGAAATACAGAAGTGTGATCCGTGCGTGTCGCACCTGCTAGGACACCTCTGCTCCTGCCATGCTGAAAGGAGCTGTGCCTTGCAGCTGTGTTAACTCCACAATAATATAATACATCAAATACAATCAATTGTTTTTAAAATATCAACTTAAGCCCTCAAAAAAATAAATAATATAAAGTAATGTATCACTGGAAAATAATCAAAAACAACTTATAAGAATAATACACAAAATAATACAAAAACAGTTAAACAATCAGACAAAGAATACAACTCAATAACAACATTTAGATGATGCTTTAAAACGTCATACCTTAAACCTTAAACTCAAATCCAATTATCTTAATAAATGCCATTTAACAGGTAATACAGGACTGTACCACAAAAGCAATTCATGAAATATCTCCATAACTGCAACATACAGAAGTACAGAGCTGTGATCTGTGTGTGTTGTGTGCTTGCTAATACAGCAGTCCCCAACCCCTGGCCCACGGACCAGTCCGTGAGTCGTTTGGTACCGGGCCGTGAGAGTTGAGGCTCGGGTGTGAAATTTATGGTTTTCGGGGGTTTTATTGTTAACTCGGTTTCCCTGGGTCTTTCCCTGTGTTGTAGTTGTGTGTCTTATTGTGAAAGAAATATTTACATGTTACCATAGCGACCAGAGAGCATTAAGGGGCAGAGAGGAGGATGTTACTCTCAATGTTGTTGGTGCATTTCAGGAGGTTGCTGCTAATAAATTTACACAATTACACAGTGAATTCATGTTTATTATTATATGTACAAAATACCACAGTTTGTGTCTTAGTCGTATTATTTTACTTTGTTGTATTTATCTGCCACACCTTAAAGGCCTTAAAGGCCAGGCTAAGTTAGCATGATAGTATAACACCTGGATCCTCGGGCTAAAACTCATTAAAAACTTTGATTAGTGTACTCAGCCCTGTAGAAGACTTACACCGAACGAGTCCGATATCAAACAGGCCAAAAACGTGGCAGTTCAGTCATATGTAAATTACAGCTTGTGGCCTTTAGAAACTGTCATTAGCTAAGAGCAACGTAACAGTGACTTACTGACCAGGGAGCACATGCACACACCTGCGTCACAACCACACGAACACACACAGACTCAGAACACATAAATGCAAAAATGCAAAATGAAATATTTAATTAAAAAAGGTTGTTTTGGTGAAATTCATAAGCATTTAACACATATGCTACACCTAGCTAACGCTATTATAGGGCAGCTCCTATAGCACGTACAGCACAAACAAGGTGACTGAAAACTGGACACAGGTATGCAATCTGTCTTTGGATCTTCAGCAGTACGTCACAGGCTCGTGTGACTCAGTGGTACAAGTAAGTCTTTTTTTAAGTCTTTCGATTGTGTAAAATCCAAAAACTACAAAAACTTCTTATTTTCTCAAACTAACGAAGTTGAAAACAATGAAACAGTAACAAACAAACAGCACTTAGTAGATATTTTGTAAAGAGTGTTTGTAGTTATACTCGCCACAGCCTAAGCTCTAATCAAACATGTTTTTTTCCACCAGTTTGGGGAGATAGGGTCGTAAATCCTTAGCTGCTGAATCAGAGAGTTGTTATGATTTGTCAGCAGCTGTGTCCTGCTTGGTTTGATGCAAAGCAGAAATAATATCAGTTCTTATTAGTGTCTAACAGTGTCTTACTGTGAAGTGGCTTTTTTAAACACAATACTCTGTACTTTTTGTGCGTGAGTAGATTTGCTCTTTGGCCGCCACCTGCATGTCACCACCTATGAAAAGTCTGCAAAGTGCTTTAAATACCAAAGTGATAGTAAATGTCAAATGCTCATAAAAATAAAAAACAAAGAAAATAAGCCACCACTAGACAGCAGAAGATAAACATTATGTTAATAAAATCCCAGAATTAATGTCTGCATATTAATAGTGTGACTCAGCAACTAACTTTAAGCAAGTGATTTAAATGCTATTATGACAGATAATTAGCCACGCCTCCCATGTAGATTGTATAAAGGAAAAAAGCAAAGCAGGAGTTTTTTAAGGCTGGCAGAAAACTTTGAAAGTGACTCCTGAGTCAGAGCAGGATAACCCTGCCCTGCCTCCTGCCCCTCCTTCATGCAGTGGAAGTTTTGTGTTTTAGGAGAAAACTTTGATGAAACCATATTTTTCACAGGAACTTCGAGAGGGACACGCAGTACAAGAGGAAAAGAGTATTTATCAGAGCATCGCTGCGTCCTTCTCTAGTGTAAAGTTGTAAAAAAAGAGTCACATTTTTTGAAGGTTAACACTGAAAAACATGCACTGAATCTATTTAATGTTTGAAAGCAGTTTTGTTTGTAGGATGTAACCAAGAATTACAAAGCGCAGTAAAGTTCTTCAAGTAGTTCAGCTGTAAACTTTCATGTATTTGTATGTGTATTATTAAAACAAGTATCCAAGATTCATTTTAAAGGGTTTTATGAATTTTTATAAATTCTTTAGATGATTTTGTTAGAGATTGCTTAGTTAAACTACACATCAGAATAAACTCATAAAGGATATAAAAATAAGAACATAACTAATGACCTTACATTCCCCTAGGTATCAATCACTGTAGCACGGTGCGCTTCATGTTAAAGCAGCCGTCATGTAAACACGTGTTTAAACAACTGTGTTGCTAGGCAACCCGGGGTGGCTTTACATTCATTTGTCTGGGGTCAAAATGACATTCTGGGTAAAAGTGATCATAATTTCTTTCTATCGATTCCACACACCCCAAAATTCAGGATTTGATCAATATCTTTATTTTAGAAAAGGTCGAAGACGACGGGATTTTAATACCATTTTAAAAGTGGTGATGCCCTCCAGTTGTCTACCACAATAGTTTCATTGTTTTGTCCATAGATGGTAATGTCAGGAGCAGTTCTGTACTTTACGTGCATGTTTCTCGACAGCAGCCTTGCATTTTGGTTTATTTCAGCTGTAAAAACTTACTTTTAGAGTCAGCCTCCCGTCAGAGGTTGTTATTGAGTTCGTTAGTTGATGTCTTACTAAATTTGCCGTTTCATTTGAAAGACAGCAGCAGTGGTCATCATGCCGCAGTTTCAGCCAGGATGCAAATATCTCAACTAATGTTGCATAAAATTGCATTATTTTAAAAGTTATTTAAGGGTGATTTAAAAGTGATTTTTGAATTAGTTTAGCTGTTACTGATATATTTCTTGAATGTGTTATTCTATTGAAAGATTTATATTTTTGTCTCTTTTGTTAACGTAACAATGGCTGGTTTTACTGGTTTTAAACTAACATGGATATCAAACCAGTAAACTGACAGCCGAACAGGTCAAAGTTAGTCCTTGCATTATTCATTCCAAAACTTGGTGACAGTTCAGCAAACAGATCCTTCAGATTAGCAAGGAAATGGTAAAGTTAGTGTTTTTTTACAATGACAGAAAAACAGAACCTGCCAGCTAACCTTGATACAACAGGAAGAGCTGTTTTCCCTTTTTAATGCGTCTGCCTCAAAGGTTGAAATAATTTGCAGTAATTGCATGCTAATGTAGGCAAAGGTGCCTGGAGGGTAAACGAGTACACAGGAGGAGTGTCAGAAGGTGAGCTGGGGAATCAGCTCCCATCTGCTGCAGCACTTTAGAGGCCGTGGACTCTAACACCACGGACAAGAAAGGACAGATGCTCCGTGGTAGAGACTGAGGGCGCGAGCATCTGTATTTCTGTCCAGGAACAGTCATTCTCTTTGTGTGTGGTGGTGTGTGTCAGAGGGACAGATGCTGGCGTAGCGGGTGCTCCGTCCCCTGACAGGTGACAACTTTAACTGCTTTGAAAACCTTATGGCCAACAGACCAGGGTCACATTGTTAGTTAAACACTTTCTGATTCTCCAGGGCGCTCGCTTTAACCTGCCTTGATGTGCTGGGGGGACTGTTAATTGGGTTCTACTGAAAGTGCACAAAGTCCCTGTTTCATGCCCATAATGAACACTTTGAGACCTGAATGGCAGAAAAATTTGTTCAAACTGTCCGACCTTTAAAATAATGTATATTTGCTCATTCTTGAGCAAATGGGTGAGGAAGCATTACCTCTATGGGGGCTCTATGGGTGCAACGATTTATTAAGACGTGTAACTGTCAAAATAAACCATCTCATCTCTGTAAAATGATGATAATTTAGTGAATGTGCCGTTTGGGACCACCGATACATTCATACACCACCAGAAACACTTTGGATATCACTTTGACGTTAACGTTAAACAACAATGGTGCTGAGCTGCTTCTTTGAACACATTTTGATATGAATGCTACATTATGAGCTGGAGCGGGCGAGATATGACTGATAGGCGGGTTTCATCAATCTTTTTCATAGATTTCTTTATTTTTGTGTAAATAAGAAACATTAGCCAAAAATAAATGTTAGCTTCTCCATAATATTCTGCTTCTGTAGAAATTAAATTGTTTGTATGTATCGGGTCTTTTGTTATGTGTCTAATTTGTTATCTGCAATCAGCTCTGCTCCAGGTGCATAAATCAAAGTTACCTGTGCTGCAACAATCAGCAATTAGTAGGACCTCAGGTTAGAGCCCACCATGCTCACCTGGCTTCATATCACACACATGTCAACATCACCTTCTGAGAGGAGACTGTGAGTCAGACATCCATGGTGGAACAGCTGCAATGATCTGCAGCAGACACATATAAGAGAAGACAGGAATTACAAACCAGTAACATCACACCAGTCAAAATGTGGTTCACAGACTAGTTTGAATGATTTTGTTAGTTTTCCATGAGGTTAAGATAGTTGTGAAGGAGAAGGACTTTGGAGTAAACTGATGTTAACCACCTGACACACCATCCTCTGGTGAAAACTTACCTCAGACTTTGTAAGAGCTGTTTGACCGAGCAGGGGGAGGATTTTGGGATGAGTTGAAAAGTAGCTCTGTGCTGCTTACTCTGTAAATCCCTGTAAAATAAAAAACAGCAAGTGGAAAAAGAGACTGTTATTACAAATATAGAGATAAAATAGAATATTTTTCAGTGTGCATATATAATGATAATGATCATTTTGACACAGATGAATCTTTGTCTTTCCTCCTTGTCCTTGAAAACACCCAGACTGAAGGGCAAAGTTGAGACGAACATACAGGTGAAAAAGTGCCAAAAAGCAAATTTCTTTTTGCCTTGGCTCGCTCATCGCTGTAAATTAGGCTCATATTCCTGGAACTGGTCCAGGGGGGGCATTTCATCTCCTGCAAGACAATTCCTGACTACCACGTTAGAGATGGCTGGCACAAATCAGAGCTTCACACACCAATCATGTTTGTTCAGTGTGTTGCCAGGCTGCAGCTGAGACGGGTTGCAGAGCCAAAAGCAGCCAGCACAGAATGATGAACTGTGAGGCCAGCTATTTGCTTTAACATTAAGCCAGGGCACATTATTTTAAGCCACTAAGAGGGTACTAACATTGCACTAAAGTTCAATTAATCATTATAATGTGCCCTTTTGCTTTGACAGAAAACAGACAGATGTGTAAGTATAAGCCTGTGATCCTGTGTAATACAGTCAGGGAAGGAGGACAGTTTTATTTGATTGGGAAGCAAACTTCAGACTAGCTTAACATAGCACAGAGACAGGAAGAAGCAAGCAAACTTGTGGTTTTACAGACACTTACACGTTAGTAATGATGTGTCCTTTTTCATCCTAGCTGTGGAGAAAGCAAGGTTAGCTTTTTCTCCTATTTCTACTCTGTAATGTAACTGAGAAGGAAACTCTTCAAGCTTCTCTCTGTTCTGTGAAAAGCAGCCTGAGGAGTGCAGAGCACGTTGCGCTCATTTTCACAAACAAACATTTTAGTGACTATTTCATTTGAAATATTACAATAATAGTAGAACCTAAATAGCCCTGTGTTAGCCCTTTTCAGCTTTATTTGACAGACAGAGTGAAGAAAGGACAGGAAAGCCGTGGCACAGAGAGGACATGACAGACATGTACGGGCTTTGCTTTTGAAATCAAACGTCAGAGTGTTAACATCTCAGGGCGTAATCATATAAATCTTCTTAAATAATGTTTTGTTCATGCTAATATAACTACTCAGTGTGTTCAGTGTTATTCTCTTTTTAGATGCAAATTAAATATGTGATGTGATGGCCTCGGATGGTCCGTGTTTGCATGTTTGTGTTGGTGTTTGTGATATGAATCTTTGCCCACTGCTAACAAACTTTTGACACAGGGCCATGGCTCAGTAGCCCCTTTGTGTGTGTGTGTGTGTGTGTGTGTGTGTGTGTGTGTGTGTGTGTGTGTGTGTGTGTGTGTGTGTGTGTGTGTGTGTACACTGAAAAAGCAGGGCTATGCAGTGCAGACAAGTGTGTGCGGTCATGACAGCTAATCTGTGAGCAGGTGTGGACTTTGAACACATACACACAGTAAATCAGTGAAATCTTGCTGTCTGTGGATGATGCACGACATCACCAGAGGCACATCACTCACACTGTCATGACATGCGTTTGAGCCAAATTGGCTCACCCTCTCTGAAGTCGCAGGAAAGATTTGTCAAATGTTTGGTTTTGATTTAACTAACGTGGAAAGCCGAACAAGTTTAAAAGCAGACAGACTTTTATGTAGCATTCATATAAACTCTGAAAAATGAAGGCTTTGCAAAAATGAACAGTGTATTCAAGCCTTGTCTTGTTTTTTCTTATTGCGTTATAAGACGCATTGTTTTCAAACTGAGGTACATTCCTCATCCTGTATTTGGTGAAAAACAAAATTGTATCTGTTGGAAAGCTTGTAAATAGTTTTTCTTGTGTGTCAAACAATAATTGTTATTATTTCCTGTTTTCCAAGACTTGGAAAAATTACATATTTAGATTGCCTTAGATTGCAATTAGACTTATGTAGACACTGATGATGGCTCAGACTTTAAGATGGTTAAACTTCCTCGGCTGGGCTATAGCTGCTGTACATTTGAATTCAAACACATTGAAAAACAAAGCAAAACCAATGCACAAGACCTTATGAACAATACAGTTTTTCTCAGTCGCTTTGGTGCATTTCTCACAACAGAATTAAACATTGCACAACAGTTAGTTCAACCACCACAACATGTAGTCGTTTTGGCACAACCCTGTGGCGGTTTCACGTTCACTGCGTCCAAAGGCAAATGCCTTTGGACATGAAGCAGTTGAGTGAGTACAAATATCTAAAGAATGGTCACGTTTGACTTCCTATTCATCACTATCTCCTTTCTTTTATCATGAATGTCACAATTATTCATACTTGTACCGGCTGAATAGTCATTGTCCTCACAACTAATAGTCTTCATTTCATTGCTTGTGTCAGTGCACTCAAAATTGTTGAACATCTTGTCAAACACTTTGTACACCCATTTTGAAAACCCTATTTTTAAGGAGTTTCCATGAAACCCCTGCACACGTTTGTATATCTTGACGAAGCGGGATTCAATCTTGCAAAAGGCGTGAACGAAATCACATTGGAGAAATAGCCACCATTGATGTCCCAGGCCAACGAGGAGGAAATATTTCAATGTGTGCAGCAATCTCAGAAAATGGCGTTCACACCCATATTCCTCGTATTGGTGCATACAATACACAACACCGGTTGGCTTTTCTGGACGCTCTTTATAGGGACCTAATCCCACAAAATGAAAGGGATGATCCTGGTGACAATCGGACAATGTATGTAGTGGTTTGGGATAATGTTAGCTTCCATCACTCTGCTGTAGTCGGGCAGTGGTTTGCAGCACACGACAGGATACTTATGGAGTTTCTTCCTCCTTACACTCCATTCCTAAATCCAATTGAGGAGTTTTTCTCTTTCTGGAGGTGGAAGGTATATGACAGGCATCCACATACCCAAATGACCCTGCTAGCAGCTATGGATGCAGCTTGTGATGACATCACAGCAGAGTCCTGCAGAGAGTGGAGTTGACACTCCAGAAGATACTTTCCCCGATGCATCGATAGAGCTGACATTCGCTGTGATGTTGATGCAAATATGTGGGCAGACAGACGGGAGCGTCTAGATATCAATGATTGATATGCAGCAGTGTCTGTTTTTCAGTTTTGTTTTTTTGTTTCATAACCACTGGAGTGAGGTTTACTGTCTAAGTGAGTTTATGTTTGCTGTAAAATGTTTGATTTACTGTATTTCCCCAGTTTGCACAATGCTGTGAACAGTTTCAATTAAATATTATCAAGAGTGCATATGGAGTGTCTTGATTTTCCTTTACAATTTATGGTTTTCAACATGCCATGCATGCTGTCCAGACTTGACATGTCATTGGGAAGCACCTACAAAGAAATCCGTCACAATGAGAACATGTTCAAACCATTTGATTTTGTGACCAAAGGTGCTGGTGTAATGACTTGTAATTGTGACAGCCCTGACACTTTGATTGATATAAGTACTTGCTTTTGATGAATGTATTATCTGTTTTGCTCAAGGGATTTGTTGTTGATGCATTGACAACTTATTTTGGACACCTGACTTTTCTTTTTGATGGAGTGACTCACTTTTGCAAGTTATCCACCATGTTTTGCAGTTTGCACTAATTGTTTTGAGAAGTGCCTTAGTAGTGGTGGAGAGTTCAATTCTGTTGTGAGAAATGCACCAAAGCGACTGAGAAAAACTGTAAGTTTGAGTCAGAAAACAAAACATTGAATACTAGATAAAACCTAAAAGATTGAATCCGCCAAAGTAATGAAATACAATAAAATTATAACTTACACAGAGTAATAAAAGTAAAGCGTATAATACCTAAAGCATACCCAAAATGCCAGCCTGAGAGGGGAAAATGCATTCAGCTGTTCTCAGGTCGATAGATAGATAGATAGATAGATAGATAGATAGATAGATAGATAGATAGATAGACAGACAGACAGACAGACAGACAGACAGACAGACAGACAGACAGACAGACAGACAGACAGACAGACAGACAGACAGATAGATAGATAGATAGATAGACAGACAGACAGACAGACAGACAGACAGACAGACAGACAGACAGACAGACAGACAGATAGATAGATAGATAGATAGATAGATAGATAGATAGATAGATAGATAGATAGATAGATAGATAGATAGATAGATAGATAGATAGATAGATAGATAGATAGATAGATAGATAACCAGTTTGGATGTGTGACAATCATGTTGGTAACATCGGATCACATGACTATGGCCCCAGTCACAAAGGCCAGTTTAGCAACAACTGGTAATGAGTGAAAAATCTCTCCTGACAGGTTGTTGGAGGTTAATGGTAGTTGCCTGGAGAATAATATGCTAAAGTCACACAGGCCTACAGACCCGTCAGTGGCAACCACCTGTTGCTATGGAAAAATGTGCAATCGCCACTCTGTTATCAAAACCTCTTTGTGACTGCTTTGGTCACTGACATATTGCAGCGGTCATAGTTTGAGTGGAAGCGTTGGCCTTGTCTACAAACACAGGGCAGCTACTCTCCAAGCTGAAGTGAAACTGTGAAAGTACGACACAAAGCAGAAAAGGAGACATGCATGAAACACGCCTCCTGCAGCACTGCGACACATTTTTACTTTGAGGGTGAGTGCCTGTGATCAAGTTAGACTATCAAACATGAAAAAATAAAGCAACAACATCAACCAGTAGGAGGTTCCTGTTAGTACAATCCAGCAACCCCAAGGCCACCAGTCAGCGAATACATGTTTCCCTGGCAACCAGTGGTTGAGCAATGTGTAAACGATTTTGTGTCAAAAGCCTCAAAATAACAGAGTTTGATTTATATACAAATATTTTGCAAACATATATGTATGTTGCACCAGGTACTTTTTGAGTTTGGGTTACAAGGCATGGTTGACCTACGTTATACTCCAACCAGCCACCAGGGGGCCATGGACCTCACGTGTAGGCTGGGATGCTATTACCGTCACATTATACGGCAGATGTCTTTATTAGAGTGAAATCTAATTTCAATCCCACATTCAGCTTTGACTCTATACTTGTGACTGGTTTATATCTCCTGGGAGATAACCCTCCCCACAGACAGAGGACAATAGCTTTTCACCAAGTTTTCTCTCACAGTGTATTTGACCCAAACACAACAAGATATCTGAATTGAAGCATCTTTTGAGCTCTTCTGTTGTCAGTGTCTTTCCCCGATGTCCCCATGTAAGGCACTGGAGCTGTCAGTGTTAGACATGGTCTGTGGGTTATCAGTGCTGGAAGCTGCTTTCCAGTGCAGGACAGGACGGCTAAGCAGACGAGCTGACAGGCTGACAGGTGTCAGCTCTCCAGGATTCATGCAGATCCAGACCTTGCGCTCCCTGCAATGCTTCAAGAACAGGTGGCTCATGCTGATATATCACACATGGACCTGTTCACAGTGGACACACACACACACACACAAACACACACACACACAGTCTTCAGAAAAACACACAGCCTCAAAAAAAAACACCCAAAGAAAACTGATGCAATACAGCCAAGCATGAGGTGTTTGACAGGCATCAGTAAACATGCATATATGCAAGTGTGGTTATAGTCACATTTAAAGATGATAAACAATAGAAGGGGAAATATTTTATGTATAAGCTCCATACAGTTACACATCACAAGTATAATTCTCACATATTTAATATATTCAGCTTTAAAAGTTGTCCCAATATACAAAGGCTGCCATTAAATAACTGTTGTGGGAAAAGTTCACCATGTTAACTCCTCATTTCTCGACCTGCATCCTTCATGTAAAGCTGAGATCAGAAGTTCTTGTGGATATGAGCAAATATCAGAGAGCAGAAATCACTCATCTGTTTAAGTGCTCTGCAGAACACTGGTCAGTACTTAGAAAGATCAGACCATAGACTGAGGCTTGGGTCCAAATCTGACTCCTGACACTCTCACATTGTTTGCACATTTGTGTGGCTGCTGTTGCAAACTGTTACTCCAATGATGCAGTGAATCAGTACATTAAAGCAGAGCACTTTCTTTGAGTCTATTATGGATTTTTACATGACTTTACAAGTCTTTTATAATTAATTATCTTGATTTTTGTTGTTAAAAATGTTAAAACAAAATGAACACACAGAACTAAAAAGATAAGAGGAAGTATTTTAGAAATCTTGTTATGAATTCTTGGATCAAATTGATTTTCCAGCAGGTGATGGACAAGAGCAAAATATCAGATAATATCAGTATGAATCGCTATTAATAAATAAGTTCCTGTTTCACAAACATGCCCAAAGCTTGCCAGTGTATTTCTATCTGACAGCTTAATTAAAAAAGACTCATTCAGCAGTTGGAGGTGTGACTCCACACTGAGTTACATCTGTCATGGGTTGAGGAGAACATTGGTAGTCTACAGATGGAAATACCTTTTCTACATCAAATAATGAAAGTTTCTCTGTAATAGAAACTCTCACAGAAAATATCATTACATTTGACAACATGCAGCACAGCTTTGTGAAGAAGGACTCACACTTCAGCAGAACATGCTTGAAACAAGTCCGTGGACTTCTAACCTTAACTGGCTTTTCTCCAGTCACTGGACCTCACCTCCAGTGGACATTTATGGGGCACTTGACGGCATACCTGATATCACAAGAAGCCAGCGCCAGATCATGCTGATATATCATTGGCTATCAGTTTTGCAGCCTTTCACTCAGATTTTTAAGCTCAGCTTATATGACGTTTAGCATGAAATTAGACAAATGCAAAATAGTGTAAAATGTTTAAATGACCCATCCATCTAGGGTCACAGGTCAGGATCACATCAAAGTGTGCAATAGACACTCCGGTGCACCGCTTCCATGTCACCCTTTGCCTCTCCAAAACATGAAATAGACAACCATGCAGACGTTACAGTAAGTTGCAGTAATTTGCAGTAATTTGCAGTAGCAGAAGAGGGATTTATTTGATTTCAAACATGAAAATAACCATGGGAAAGTGTTTAAACAGACATTTTTAACATATTTATATGTATATAAATTTTAGCTGTCTAGCAAAATCATCTCAGGTGATGAAGGATGACGCCAGAATCTACTGTATATGTGTTTTTGCTAATTACCAACTTGGCTTTAAATATATTATCTCCCTCTGCTGGAAATGCATGCAGAGGTTGTGAGTCCATTTCAGTTTGGAGAAGCGCCAGACGGACACAGTGGACCGGCGTGTCTATTACACATTGTGCTGTGATACTGGGTCGCACAGGTGGGCCAAGACTATGTAAGCTGGCAGTGGATAAAAGTGCAGGGTACAAAAAAATAACTATAAAATATCCATATTAAATAGTAATATTCCAGCACCTAGGGCACTGGGAAAATCCCCCATAATGACCTGAACTCAGAGCCCCAGTGACTATGGAAATTTGTTCTGGTGATACAGACACCTGGAGATGTTTGGACACATGTAGCTAAGTTTGTCTCAGTCAGTATAGTTCAGCTTTACTGTAAAAACACAAACAGTTTTTACTATTGTTCCAACCACTACTGTAAGTATGAGACAGTACAAGCAGTGCTTTCAGGTTGCACAGGTAGTTTTCCACCACGATGGCACATGCATAGGTATAGCTGCACAAAGGTTTGGTGTTACATGAGGAGGATAGGGCTGCAGAAAAGCATCAAACAGGACCAGTGTCTGTTTCTTTGTGTAAGGTGGAACAGAACAGACACTGTCAGTCCCAGAAAACGATCTCATGCACATTCCTGACCAAACAGACTCAGAAATGGAGTCCATGGGAGTGAGCACCATAAAGGGCTCCATAAAGGGTCCATGCAAAGCCTCCTGGAGTGAAACAGAAGATGAAAGTTAATGTGATGGTTAATAAATAAAACGTTTGAACCCAAAAGAAGACTTGCAACCCCCAATACAACATGCACACTGGTAATGTGCCTCATTTTTGTGCAGTCCTTGATGATCTTATAGGGTTTTCACAGAAAAGCCGCAGCTACGACGAGCATAATTATTTAACATGTTTTATGTTTACAGTGGAAATACACCCTCTGACATCTGTACTGTAGAAGTCATATAATGCATGAAGAAGTGTAGGGAACGCCTGAACAAATACATGTAGTTAGTAAATATAATATCTATAAATAATTAACATGTGTAACAAACAAATCAATGGACAATCTGCTAACGAATTAACTGAAATGTAATTTTAACATCCTTTTTACTAATCATATAAAATTTGAGATCTAAACTTTAACTGGTTTTATATCTTTTATTTATTAAATAAACATTTCATGTCAGTGAAATGATGCTAAACTGAGGCGTGTATTTTTACTGCGTTTTCAGGTGAAAATAAACTGCATTATTATAAACAAGAATAACAGGAGAAATTTATAAGATAACTTCTGTTACATGTTTTTTACAGTGTTGATATGTTTCCAGTCCATCAGAGGAATAACATTAAATAACATTTTTAAATCTTTTTTTTTTAGGAAAAATGAACAATACAAAGACTATTTGTACTGTACTTTGTGTTTAGGTGACTGTTTGCAGGTTTCTTTGTGTATCAAACACATTTGTTGTTTTTGTATCCACATTTGTTGTAGAATAATACTCACGAGTATCATTTTGTAGCTCAAAGCATTCTCTCTCTGTGTGATTACTCAACAACTCACTGTTTCTTTAAGATAAAAAAAAAAAAACAGGAAAGATGAGAGAACAAAAGCACTGAGTCAATGTTATTCCATCACTGGCCCTGTAATAAAAGGTGCTGCTCGACTGAACTCGTTCAGTTGCTTTTCATGAAATGTTCAGTGTCAATTAGAGGAACAGAGAAAACAAAGTGTTAACTTATTGGCTAAGACATGAACACAAACAAGGGGGAAAGGGTGGAAGAAAGTATAGAAACAACATGCCATGAAAAATGATAACATTAACAATATTTATTCCAAATATCCTGTTCATTCTTTTACAGAGTTTGCAAAAAGGTTGCATGTTTTTGTTGTATATAAGATCTAGAGTTCTTATACTATCACAACAAGAACTATATATACTAGAAACAACAAGAATGCCGAAGATGGCGCGGCCACGTCCAGACACCTTCCTGACCGCTCCGCTCCGACTATCAACTTTTCTCGGTTTTTTTGCTCTGGTTTACATTCCAAAATCCTCTAGTTTTATAGTATACGACAGCAGATCACTTATTCACTTAATGAGAGGACCCGAGCTTGAAGGATAAAGACCGCCTGCAGGGGCGAGTGCAGATTTTTGTTTTTTACCCTTAATTGGTTACCTGATACAAGATATAAGGTATGTGACATTAGTGTCACACTAATGTCAGACTTATCACCCAAAACACTTTGAAACATTGCTAGATGATGGTCAGATGAAGACAGGTGTAATAAACTGTACTACAAAAAGAACTTACTGAATGTAACTGTACACTCAAAAAAATAACTCTTTAAATGAACATAAAAAAATCATGGAAAGAATTTCCACGCGATTAAATTGCTTTATTTTAGCATTATGAAATTCTGTTACTCCAACTTAATGCACTCAAGTTGGACCAACTTAATTAAAGATTGATGAATCAACGTATTTACTGCATTTTGATCCAATATATTTTAATAGTGTTGATCCAACTTAAAGAGTTTTGTTCCAACTCAATTCAGTAGGTTTTCTCCAACTAATTTACTAAATTTGGTCCCAGCTTAAGTTAATTGAGTTGAACCAACTCATACAAATTAAGTTATTCCAACACAAGTCTTTAATGCTAATAGAAAGCAATTTAATCACGTGGAAATTCTTTCCATGATTATTTTAAGTTAATTTAAAGAGTAATTTTTTGGAGCATTTAACAAAGTCTAGAGTCTGGTTAACATACATTTCACTATTACATCTAAAAGGTAAATAAAAATTTGTCATACACATCTTTTTGTTTTCTCCAATTTATTGAATTTATAGCAAATTTCACATAATGTATAAAGAATACATGAAATGCAAGTACAAGTTACATAACAGAAAAAAAAGTAGTGGACAAAGTGGAAAGTTAACCTGTTAAAACAATTTTTAACAACAATGAATGGCTGAATCAGGTGATTTTCCGATGACCAATACAACTACTTTGAAGGTCAACAGATGCACTTTCAAAAAAGAAAATATCTGCAATTATTTTAGGTTCATGATCCAGATACATGGTGTAGCTGTTGTAATGGAAACATTTCTCAACGAGAAAATAGTGTTTTGAGAACCTGTACTTTGTGTGCTGTTGAATTGTTCGTGTGCATCTAATTCCATAAGAATCTTCTGCAGGACCTCAAAGGTGTACCTGAGTTCCAGAGGGTAGCTCAGGTTCAGTGAATAGACCAGACCAAGCAACATTGTCACTGCAAAACTACATTGCCCAACTCACCCATCACTTCCACCCCCTCTAGAACAATCACAACATCCTGAGGGTCATCGCCAGGCTCCACACCCTCTGACCGAATGACACAGATTCCAAAGACTGTCTCTGCTATGGCAGTGGCGATGCTTGTTATCAACTTCCTGTGACAATAAAACAAACAAAAAAAAGATAATGATTTCTCACTAATGTCCATTGCAAACAGTTTTAAAAGTAAATATCTGTTTTACATTAATGTAAAATACCTAAAAGCTTTATTCATTCAAGCCTTATAATAATGTAAATGTAATCAAAAATGACTGCCCGATATTTTTCCTGACTCAAGAGAAGTTCATTCAATACCTCAACAATGTCCTGTCTTTCAAAATCTTGAGTTGTGATAGGGGTGACTGTGGCACAGGAGGTAGAGCAAGTTGTCTACTGGTTTAATCCCTGGCTTCTCTAATCTGATACTAAAACTATCAATGGGTAACATACTGAACCCCAAGTTGCTCCTGATACATCCATTGAAGTGTAAATGTTACATAAAAATCTTGCATGAATGAGGTTATTATAATGATATTATAATAATGATAGTATAAAACACTCAAGAATGGTGTGTGTAGTATCCAGTGAGAAACTTAAAGCTCTTACTTTTCCTATTTTAAAAGGTATTTTTTACAGCCACCGGTAATTTATAGGAAAACCCCATCCCCTGAAACTTTTTGTATGTAGTTCAAGCTTATCTTTGATCATCTCCTTAGTTAAGGATACAGGCAAGTTAACATACCAGGTAATCCTTCACCAGCTTCTCAGGATCTTCATTCAGGTACACGCAAAGACCTTTGGCGATGTATTCTCTTCTGATTTCAACAGCATCAGTCTTTATACACAGAGGGGGAAAAAAACAAATATATACGGAAATCCATCTCAACGACCTAGCAGTGGGATTAAAGAACTTTTAGTTGAATTACCAGGAATTTGTGAGAAATACAGAGGCTATTGTTTTACAGTCTTAATCTTTTCAAATAGTATTTATGCATTTTAGACAAGTCTGTCATTTTAATATTGTTTTGTAATTTGTGTATTAATTTAATCATGCCATACCCCCAATTCAAGAAAGTTTAGATGATGTGTACATAAAATCAGAATGCAATGTTTTCTTGGTCTCAAAACTATATGTCACTTACAAATGAATATATTACATTTTTAACATGGGAATGTGATCATTTTTAAGAAAAATATTAGCTCACTATGAATTTGATGAACTGGCCTACCAGCTCTCCAGACCTTTCACCACCTGATAAGATTAAACATGTATTATCTTTACAGGAGGGAACTGCATGTCTCCAAGTTTGTTAAGTAGAAAAATATTTAATTTCAAAAAAATTAAAAAACAGGAAAACTTATCTGTTCATGTTTTGTCTTTCCTCCTCAGTGTACTAAAAACACATAAATTGTTAAATAAACCACTGTCCATCAGTTGCAACTTACAAACTTACAAATTTCAACAACCCACACGTAAAATGTAAATTTATCACAACAGTCTCTGTGGTAGAGCCAAACTAGCTTATGTGCAGAGGTTAAGTTATAAACAATATCTATATTTGGAGTAGCTAAGTCTTTCATATTAGGCTATCATGCTAGCATGACATTGTGCTATATTCTTGCACTAACATGTTAGCTAGCTAGAATGGCATAAACAAACAGATATTTTTTAAAAAACAAAACAAAAAAACAAATGTGAATAAATAGAACTGAAAAGAATCGACAAACTAATGATACCTTTGTGCAAAAAGTATTTTCATCAAGATGGATGAAGATAGATTCACTCTTACCTTTCCAAGATGACCGCGAAGCAAACCATGTGCTTTCCTGCCTCTTGTTGTTTAGAATCTCACGTGATCTTGTGATATCGCGAGTCTTTAAGGCAGCTAACCACTCTTGTTAGATTTTATCATGTCATATCAACAAGAATAAATTTAAAAGGCGCTAAGTTGGTAAATTTCATATAGATCTTATATGATTTTATTACGTTCACCTTAGAAACATAAATTCATTGTGTTCAAATTACATGTTAGAGTCTTGTAAATGCAATAACCACCAAATTTCACTTTTTTGAGTGTAGCTGATTAAAGCATGGTCAGTTTTTTTCTACAGCCACCACAGCTGGACTGGCCATCGGGCATACCGGGCATTTGCCCGGTGGGCCGCTGGCGATTTTTTGTTTTTATGGGCCGATCAATTTTTTTTATTTTTTTTTTGGAAGGGTATAAATAATGAAAGGTGTTGGATTGGCCAATTGGTCATGATCGACTCTGGGCTGGACCAATTACAGCCGAGGAGGTCGGATGCACCCTCCCCCTTGTTTAGTAATCTTATAGACAAACTAAAGAAAATGGAGAACAAAAAAAGGAAAGGAGGTGCAGAAAAAATTAGGGCCAAAAAGAAACAAGCCCTTCAGGCAGACGCTGCCAAATGTGTAAAAATAACTGAATTGTTTGGCGGTAGCTATGGCATAGCTTCCACAGATTTAGCAACATCAGCAAGTGGTGGAGGCCAGAAGGGTGGATGAGGGAAAGGGGAGGCAAGAGGAGGAGAGACCCGAGGCGGCCGCCGGTCATAGTGGCAGAGGAACTGAACTTCAGGTAAGAAGTTATGACCTGCTGTCTATCTGTGTCAGATATAAACCAAGTTTAGTTGTAGTTTGTTTTCGTTGTGCTGACTTTTTACAGTCGCTTAGAATAACTGGTACTGCGTACTAGCTAGCATGACGGAGTTTATATACTGCTGGGCGGGTGCTATGAAGTTACTGATAGTAAATTTTATTTTATGCTTAAGGTAGTTTCTCAAACTCCTCAAAATCTTAACAAATTGTGCCAATCCTTACATGTTGCACCAGGCTGATTTATCATCAAAAGTGGAGAAGTCTGTGACAGAGGAGACAGAAGAGCAGCAGAGAGAGATGGAGCAAGAGAGAGAAATAAAAGAGCTGGAGAGAGAGATGAAGATGGAGAGATGACTTTATGTCATCCATGAGGGATACATTTGACATATGTTTCACATATTATAGCCCAACAAGTTACTTATAGCAATTTAAATACGAGCAATCAGTTTTTGGCAAATACCGGAAATCAGTTTTTGGCAGACAATCACTTTTTGGCACAACACCGGCTATTGCAGTTAATAATACAACAGCTTCTTGCCATTTTTTGTGTTTCTTTTTATCGCTGTGTAACTGAGTTCAATTGAACGCCTGCATGCGCTAGTACCTCTTGCCACAAGTTCCCAGAATCCTTTGCAGTTTTACCCCTGAATGACATCACATTTTTGGTGGGCCGGTCTCTAGTCAAAATGCCCGGGCCAATTTTTTGTCCCAGTCCAGTCCTGACTGCCACCAAAAGAAATATGCCCATAAATGTGTGAAAGTGCCTCCTGGAAAAATCTGAAAAACTTTAGAGTACAGCAAAAAAAGTTTAACAGGAAAAAATATTTCAGATTAAATGTTGAGTTTTGTAACTGTTAGCCACACAGTGCCTCGTGTTGCGTGTGCTAATAGGCCTTTCACCATTTACAATAAACCATATTCCCACTGCAATGAAAAACCTAATTAGGATCTGTTCACTGAAATGTTGCCAAGGAGCGAGAGAGACTAATACCTGTGAGGCTACAAGCATAAAACTGTACCTTGAAAAAAAAACTATAACAAAATGATTGGCAAACATTAAACTGTATTCTCTGTGAGAAAGATTGTTTGTTTGTTTGTTTGTTTGTTTGTTTGTTTGTTTGTTTGTTTGTTTGTTTGTTTGTTTGTTTGTTTGTTTGTTTGTTTGTGAAATGACAGATTCTGTTGAAATGTTTCAGGAAACAAAATGACCACTGCTTGTCAAAAAGTGAGAACACACAAAGTTCAGGGAGCCTCCAGAACATGATTGGCACTCCCCCTGGTGGCCAGTGTTCAGATTAACGTTTCAACCAAAGGAATTTATCTATGTAAGCCATAAAAATATTTGATGCACTTAGAATTTTAATGTTACTTTTGCTGTCAGTACCAGAAAGTAACACAAAAAATTTATAACTGGAAGCTTGTCTCAAAGGAAGGCCATGTGTAGAGAGTCCTTATTACCTTAATATTTATACAGTGACCGTTTGGATTTATTCCTTTATAAACAACTCTTCACATTATTACCTCACATAAGGGGTGCAAACAGATGAAGATACGTAGCACTCGGACCATAAAAAATATATTCAAGTACCAACAGTCTTATTTACACTAAGAAACAAAAGAGCTCCTTTTTTTGCAGTCTAAACAAAACACTCCTTCTAGTTCTTATTTCTTTTCTTCACTAGATCTTCAGTCTAATCTCAAACGTGCAATCCAGTCCAGGATTTCAGTGCTTCTGTAGCATCCAGGTGAAAGTCTGCACATTTCAGAAGGTTACAGGAAATATAGATGGAGTCTTCCAGCGGACACATGCCTCCAGCACCTTCCTGTTAAAGGGATTAATCAACTTCTTTGCCAGCTTTGCTCGTAATATACGATCTGTGCATATTCTGACCTCGAGCCACTGCTGTCCCCACCTCAGCTGGCATCTCCTGCTGTTCTCATGGGTGTGTGTCTAATGCTTGCACCAACCAGGAACAATCGGTGAGTTTTGGGAGGGTATGTGGGCGTTTCCAGGCATGTTTAACAGGCTGTCACAACAGTTACTCATTAAAGGAACAGCTGAGCACTAGTTATTGAACTCTTCGCAAGAAATTGTCAAAACCCTTCAAAGAGCAGAGCAATAGTGGAAGAATCAAAATCCCAGAAGACAGATTTGGATACACTCTTCTGTTTTCATAGCAAGTCCTGTTGCAATGCAAATTACTCATGTAGAATATTTGCAGTTGAAGTGTTGAACTTGTATTTGGAAGCTGCTGATCCGAACTTTCAATATGAGTTCCAAAGAGATGTGGTTACAATTATAGGAGCTCTTCACTCGAATAAATAAAACAAACTAACAGAGGGCCAGTGCTGCAACAGCAAAAAGTCTGGAAGATTGTCCAAGTGGAGGATTGCAAATTACTGCTTTATAGCACCTAACCAGATCAAGAACACTTTATAATACAGCTGAAATCTTAAGCTCCATGTAGTGCAGCTTAAAGTGCAGCTGCACTGGTTCTCACGTGGTGTTCATTCAGAATTCACCTACTTTTTTTCAAGTTTCAATTCTTTACATTTCTGTTTTGATCTTTAACTAAACACACGCTGTAAGCTGCAATTTCTTTATTAGAAGGGCAGCATCAACAGATCCTTTCCAGTACTGCACCTTCTGGATAGCAGTCTGACAAAATGACAGCTATCTCACTTCTTTTAACTTCTTTGGAAGCTAGCATATGTTATAACTGACTTTGACACTTGGAATGAAGTGTCTGATGACTCTGACATCAGAGCCATGCTCTGATACTGATGAGATTATGCGTCTAATCTGACATGTGATGGTTTCTATGAAATAGTGCAAATCAGCAAAGTTTCTTCAAGGAATACTTTGTTGATTTCGTTTTGACATAAATCAGGCAGTAGATGCATTTTTCAACATCTTGCAAAGTTGTGCACCGGAGTGTCTATTGCACACTTTGATGTGACCCTGATCTGTGACCCTAGATGGATGGGCAAAGTTACATTCGCTGAGAAAATGATGTGGGAAACAGACTGCAACCATCCTGCTTCTTGCTCGTTTTCACACGTTGTATTTAACTCTGCTCTTTTGTCTCTTCTCTCTCTGCTTTGTGCAAATGATTTCCTATATACTGCATCTCTTTGTGGTATCACTCTTCCCTATAACAAAGGGCAGCGGTCGGTTGCTGCTTTATATATATGTATATATATATATGTATATATATATACATATATATATATTTTAGATGGATGAAGCCATCAGCTGTGCTGACCTTTTTAGCCCACATTACCCACTACTGGCTGTCTGGTTGACTGTACACTCTTTGTCTGTCTCTGTTTAGCAACAAAACACTGAAACACTGGCTTTCTGATATATATATATATATATATATATATATATATATATATATATATATATATATATATATATATATATATATATATATATATATATGTATATATATATATGTATATATATATACATATATATATATACATATATATATATACATATATATATGTATGTATACACATACACATACACATATACGTATATATATATACACATACACATATACATATATAATATATATATATATATATATATATATATATATATATATATATATATATATATATATATATATATATATATATATATATATAAAAAACACCCAGCACGCCCCTGCGGGCGGTTTATCCTTCAAGCTCGGGTCCTCTACCAGAGGCCTGGGAGCTTGAGGGTCCTGCGCAGTATCTTAGCTGTTCCCAGGACTGCACTCTTCTGGACAGAGATCTCCGATGTTGTTCCTGGGATCTGCTGGAGCCACTCGCCTAGCTTGGGAGTCACCGCACCTAGTGCTCCGATTACCACGGGGACCACCGTTACCTTCACCCTCCACATCCTCTCGAGCTCTTCTCTGAGCCCTTGGTATTTCTCCAGCTTCTCGTGTTCCTTCTTCCTGATATTGCTGTCATTCGGAACCGCTACATCGATCACTACGGCCATCTTCTTCTGTTTGTCTACCACCACTATGTCCGGTTGGTTAGCCACCACCATTTTGTCCGTCTGTATCTGGAAGTCCCACAGGATCTTAGCTCGGTCATTCTCCACCACCCTTGGGGGCATCTCCCATTTTGACCTCGGGACTTCCAGGTTATACTCGGCACAGATGTTCCTGTACACTATGCCGGCCACTTGGTTATGGCGTTCCATGTATGCCTTGCCTGCTAGCATCTTGCACCCTGCTGTTATGCTGTTATATATATATATATATATATATATATATATATATATATATATATATATATATATATATATATATATATATATATATATATATATATATATATCAGAAAGCCAGTGTTTCAGTGTTTTGTTGCTAAACAGAGACAGAGAAAGAGTGTACAGTCAACCAGACAGCCAGTAGTGGGTAATGTGGGCTAAAAAGGTCAGCACAGCTGATGGCTTCATCCATCTAAAATGGCAGCTGACCTGCGAGAGTGGGTTCAGGGTCACTGTGGATGAGACTGGGATTTACAACAAGAACAGACGTTCAATGCAAGAATGCAGAACAGAGCGTTGATTTATTTTTGTTTCTTTCTGACGTTATTCCCCTAAGTTTGTGCTGTTTCATGAGGACAGCTTTTTCTGTTTCCGCTTTGTGTTTACATTTCATTAAGTTGACGACGTGTCCTAATACCTCTCGTTCATCTCATCTCCAGTGAGGAGTTGCAGCAGGCTTTGTGATAGCTCCATCCGTCTAATTTGGCAGCTGACCCCTGCACATTTGTGCTGAAAGAGGGAGGTGGGACACAGAAATGAGGAAACTCAGATGCAGATGAAAAGTCAACACAGGATGAATGAAATGGAAAAGAAACTTCACATCCTATTTTTGGATTAAAGCTCTAGGTCCTGTAGCTCCATCATATCTACAACCTCCTCCCCACCACAGGCTCTCTGCTGATGCCTTTATCCATCTTACATGACAACCAGCCTGTGAGAATTGCTTTGGGGTCATGATGGTTTAAAGCTAGAGAGACAGAAATGAAGAAGGACACAGAGAAAGAGAACAACAAGAGATTGAGCTCATTGTTTCAGAACTGATGTTGAAGGATCTAATCAAAGATCACTACTGAAGTTATTACATCAGGACACTTTCAAAGGAGACCTACAGTGCTACGAAGGTCAACATGTTGCTTGTAATTTAAATAAGTCTAAGTTATCATAAGAACTATAGCAGCCATGTCCGTATGAGTGACCTGGCCATGCAATCATTGTCCTCTCATGACAAAAACATTCTTGGATTAAACATCTGCTCTACCTGTCTGTCAGAAAATTGCTTGTTTCCTCTTTGACTACATGGATTTCCTTTCACAGGTCTAACGCATTCTTGTTAGATTAACTGGTGATTCGACCTTTGTTGGCCATGTGATGGGATGGTGGTTTATCCAAAGTGTACCCCATCTCTGGCCACTGTCAGCAGGGATAGGGTAGAGCGCTCTGAGACTCTGAGTTGGATAATCAGTTAAAAAATGGATGAAACAGTGATATCCAACCACCTCATAATTCTTAATTAACTGTAACATTTAAGACAGTGTAACAGTGATTATGTTCCTTTATTATGTTATTCTTTGCTTATGAGCTGTGTGATAACAGCCTCGTGAATCATACAGCCACAGAGCAGCTGACCAACGAGGAGGACAAAGATGGCAAGGAGGGCAAGATAACGAACACCAAACTGGCTTTCATGCACCCGTTGCTGTGTTACTGAATAGGGATGTTCAATATTTCTTAGTCAAATAAATGAAGAAAAACATTTAGAGTAACCGACTAAAACTAAGAAAAACTCAGATATCAAGTTAAGTTTGAGGACCGTTAATTGCAAATGTCAAAAACTGTCTAAACAAAGGCATCTGGAACCATTGATCACACTGTTCAATAATAAATTGTGACTGAAAAGTTTGGTGCTGACAAATGGTAAATGACCTGTATTTGTATAGCACTTTTCTAGTCCCTAAGGACTCCAAAGCGCTTTACACAACCAGTCATTCACCCATTCACACACACATTCACACACTGGTGATGGCAGCTACATTGTAGCCACAGCCACCCTGGGGCGCACTGACAGAGGCGACAAACCAGCTACCCTTTGAGGAAATCTCATTTTCATCGCTTGTGAAAAAGAGTTTTTGCAGCCTTGAAAAAACAAAAACAAATAATAGGCCTAAGAAAAACTGAATTCTAACATTTCTCTACAACCATCTCTGGGTTGCAGCTCCATCTGGTGGCAGCTGGTTGCAAAATGTACAGGACACAAGAATGTTGGGTTTATCCAGAGTACCTGGGTAAACTACAAGTGAAACAAAAGTCAAAAGTATGCTAAAACAAAACTTTTGGAATAAAAGTAAATGTAGGTTGCTAAAACTGCAGTGTCCTCTCAGAAAACATTTTGTGCATAATGGAGGGACAATTGTTCAATTTGTGCTCAGCTTTTACATTTGTGACTAGAGACCTGACACATTAATAAAAATCCAGAGGTGGAGGAGAAGGTGTAGGCGTGGGCATGGTGGAACAATAGACTCCACTGTAACCACCCCAATCTAACACCATTGTAGAAATGTTATCATAGCCCTCCACTGTCTGTACAACCAAAGGACTCCATGAGAGACATGTTCAACCCAAGCTGCCGGATTTATTTCAATCATGTGCACTACTACTGGCATTTAAACTATTAAAGATTTAAAAATTCAACTAATTAAAGTGTCTGACCCGCTCTGTCATGCTGTGTCGTCACACAGAGACCATTTGTCTCAGTCAGTTTAACACGTTTGACCTGTGTGTGACTTGTTTAAGTCCCATTGCTGAGCTAAAGTTTTTGTTCCATCCATCACATCTTCATCCATTTTTAATTCAAACTGCCATGTCAGCAGAGTGAGTTGGTTGGAACCACAGCTACTTACAGAAGAGCTTTGACATGAGTGAAGAAATTCTTGTTGATGTTTCTGGTACTTAGTATGTAAACTTTACAGGTTCATACATAACACTGCTGATTTATGTTACCTCAGGATAAAGGAGGCAAGTTGATTTTTTTAGCAGTGTGTGAGGAGCAAAATAAGACTAACATATGAAATATTTACATCAGGTCTAATGAGGAGTTCAGCTGGAGTTGAAATGCTTCCAAACCTGACAAACTTTAAGGGGGAAAGAGTACAAACCTGCATCGCTGATGACACCAGGGAAACAGAGTCAGTAGATGACTCTGGAGCATGTGACTGCCAGCCCCATGGGGATGGATTTTCAACCTTTTTTTAACATCAAATGACTTGGCTCGCTTACACAAGACACCATATTCCCAGGCACAGCTAATTATCATTGCCTCAGAAAAATTCACATGTAGTCTTGTAAGATCATGCAACAGCAGCGGGAAAGAGGTCAGAAAGCATGAAATTGCAGAAAGAGAAAATATGATCAAAGGCGAATTTCACAATTACTCTGGATTTTCTAAACATGCGAGTGGATTCCCAGGCATATGCATGAATGTGCCCCATAGCACTCCAGCATGCCTTGTTATGTTGTTTGTTATTCCCACTGTGCAGCATTTAGAAGGAAACGTTAAAAAAATCTTTGGCTGAGGTCATTTGTGTCATCATCGTAAAGTCGTGAACTGTTCAAAGCGCTGCAAGATTTCTTTATTCATTGTTTTATGATAGCAAATACTGAAACTGAAGATAATTCCCAAAGTGGCAAAAAAGGCAGGAATCAGTTCTCTGTGTGTGTGTGTGTGTGTGTGTGTGTGTGTGTGTGTGTGTGTGTGTGTGTGTGTGTGTGTGTGTGTGTGTGTGTGTGTGTGTGTGTGTGTGTGTGTTATAATCCATTCTTAATCACATATGGTTTCACATAATCTGTGAGATAACACACACAGATGTTTCGATCCGTCCGCTCGGTTGTGTATGAAGGTCCAGCTTGCATCTTACAGTGAAAAAGTGTTTGCACCAGCTGATTCCCTGTTGTTTTGCATATTTGTCACATTTACGTTTCAGATGATGAAACAAATTTGTATTTTGTATTTACTTTGATTATCTTTGTCTAATAAAACTTCAAATGATGATTTCATTGATTAAAGAGAGTGGGGAGAAAAGTTATCCAAACCTATCTGTTCCTGTGTGAAAAAATAATTGCCCCTCCTGTTAAATCATGAATTAACCACATTTTTTGGAAAGGTAAGTTCAGTTTCACTGACTCTCTGGGACTCTCCACCATGTGACCCTGGAACCGAAGAAGCTTCTCGGATGAGAGGTGATACGTCTTCAAGACACTTTTCTTTTCAAGCTCCTTAGATTCAGTTTAACTGAACATTCTCAGGCTTGATTACTGGCAAATCTGTTGAACCAAGAAATCAGTTAAATGCAACCTGTCTAACAAAGTGAAGCAGGCTAAAAGATCTCAACACATCACGCCACGATTTAAAGAATCACCTGAGAGTCACTGACATCTCTCAGTCTGGACAAGCTTACAAAGCCATTTCTAAGCCTTTGGGACTCCAGTGAACCAAGTTGAGAGCCATTATACACAAATGGAAAAAACAATGGTGAACCTTCCCAGGAGTGACCGGCCTACCAAAATTACTCCAAGAGCGCAGCGATGACTCATCTCGGAGGAACCCAGAACAACGTTGAAGAACCAAGGCTTCACGTGTCTCCGCTAAGGTCAGAGTTCATGAATAATCAGAAAGTGTCTGGGTTTAGGAGGCAATCTGTTTTTACTTTTACAGAGAGCCATGTAGGGTTTTTTTTCTCTTAATGAAATGATAAATAATAAATAAATAAGCACCTTAATTTAGATACTGCATTTTGTGCTTACTTATGTTATCTTTGTCTAATATTTATATTTGTTTGATGATCTGAAAAATTTAAAGTGTCACAAATATTTAAAAAAAAATGGAAATCAGGAGGAGGGCAAACACTTTCACACTACAGCTATTTATTCACCTTTCAGTCACTTTAATTTTAAATCTGTGTAATTTTAATTCTGTGTATATACTGTATATTCTGTGTATTTATTATCTCACTCCTATTGCCTGTTTATGACCTGTCCTCATCTTCAACGCCATGCTGCTCTGTTGTATGTTAATTGCCCCTTGGGGATAAATAAAGTCTTTCTGATTCTGATTCTACTGTACATCCAGGTCACCTTTGAACAGTCTGCAGCTTGGCTCCTATTGGATGTGGTACATGCCTGCCTCTGTGGATCTGGTGCTTAGAGTCGGTTGCTCTTAGCCTTGTACAGTGCCAAACACACCACGCGTCCAACAATCAATGTGTGAGGACTCACAGTCTTTAGTGTAGTCAATCCAGGTGGTGCTCAGGTTGGTCTGTCATGAGAGCAGATCAATGCTGATCATGAAGGATCTCTACGTCTCAGCCTGTCAGGATGAGTGTGTGCTGTGATCAGCCACTTTGTTTCCATTGTAAATCAAACACAGCCCCCTGAAGAAACAATATGACGAAAATGAGGTTCATTGTTCCTATTCCTGATAATTTCTTGGTTATGTGTGTGTGCCCTCTCCCTAACTATTTTGCTGTGGTAATATTTCTTTTCATTTCTGTATGTGAACAGACTGCGCCAGCACCGAAGTCTGCAGAGAGCATTATAAGGTACAGTAAAAAGAGGGAAAGAAAGAAAGTGGAAGCAGTAAAGTCCCAGGAGAGCGCACTGGCTGGGAGGACATGACAGGCATCTTGGAGTAGCATCCTCAGTCCGTATGTTGCCTGTCAGGCGACAAAGCTTCGCCCTGTTGCACACACACCCTGGAGAACGGAGATTTATAACACAGCCGTTCTAAACATGGCTGGAAAACAGATACACATGCATGGAAAAGCACACGGAGAGGAGGGATTTACAACTGAAATGCTGTTAACATGGGGCCTGTTGAGGAACACATGCAAGAGCGGTTTTAAATCCTGAGTGCCGTCTTACGCTGAAGCCACGAGGTACAAATCTCACATGCTGCTCAGTAACATGCTTCACTCTGCACACGGTTTTTTTTCCGTAGGATGAAGTCACATGGTTTTGCATAACTGTTATTTCTCCTGAGGATTGAAGCAGACATGAGGAGGCTCTGCCAGTCATGACAGGATCCGTTTCCACACACCTTAGAGATATCCTTAATTGGAACATACGTCCCATGACACTCTGCTAAAGGCTGCTTCTCCATTTAGTTTTTAACCTTATTTTTTGCTCCACAGCTCGTTGCCCCAGTAACAGTTTACATGTGTTTATGCAAAGTATTAAGTTTTGCTGTTGACACATAAATGGGAATAAATCCATTAAGTCTATTGCATGTGTGTGCCATTGGAGTAGGGCTTTTGTAAATAAGGCAAATACACAATAGAAGCTGTGGAATATTATATAATACAAAGAATTATGTTGGTTAATTACAGACTCATTTCCCCACATGGTGGGTACCACTGGAGATGTCAAGGAACCCAGTGGGCACGAATCCAAAATAAGTGCCCACCTGAAGTCCCACGAGGATGAACTCGGTTGGTCCATTCAAATGAATCGTGGACATTTTTATGGTGCTTTGGATGCTGAAAAGCTTTGTGATGACTTTGACATGAGTCCTTTATTCTTGAAGTTCAGATGCAGTGTCATAATCACAGATCATCCAAGGACACAGAAAAGCCTTAAAGATGCCAAATGCTGATTACACCCCTCACATTAAGTTTTGGTCTCAGATATCTGACATTCTTTTGCATAGCGTTAACACTGCTGGTCTTCTGCAGCACAGGTGTTGGCTTGTTCTCAGCAGGGTGAGGATATCCAAAATCCCAAAGTGTTTGTAACTGGCTTGCACTGTGTGACCCTCACATCAGCAAGCAAATGAATGAATTTACTGAGGATGTTTGAAAGGTACAGCATTATAGCGGATACCTTCCTGTAGAGTTGCTGATCACTATAAATTACGTTGTGATGTCCTAGCATGTGCTTCTCTCAAATGTCCTTGTAAAGAACCCACGGCACACCCGACCACACGTTCGTGCTTTTCAGCATCCTTTATTAACTCACGCCCGGCCACAGTCCCACATTCATTAAGCTGGATAATGTGAGGGAAAGAACGTTATCTGCTCAGCAAAGGATCAAACACATGACTGTCTGAGGCATCGAAGATCAAATGACAAGTGACCAAGAGCCCCGAGTAGCAGTTTTTACTCATGAATACATTAGAAAGCAAAGAATCTGGAACTAACCTCATGTCTTGAAGGGTTCTGGTTAACTCCGGTAGATCAAATTCATCGTCAGTGATGACCTAGTCCCAACCTGAACCCGAGCTCTGTGAACCTGAGAAAATAAAAAAGGACTGATGATTTAAAATTCACAGTTACAGACCTGAGAAATGCTGGGAATCCGTTTAAAGTTTTATTGTGATTTCAGCATAAAAACCGAGAGGTCACCTCGAAATCAGCACATAGGAAGCACGGGGAATGAGTCAGTTTTTATTTTACACTGGTCTCCTTGTCTCGCTCAATAATATAACCAGTGGAATGCATAGAAAGTTTATTCTGTCTGGATCTATAAGAAGTATTCTTAGGACTGGACTGAGAAGATATTTTGAAACTTTTTGTGAAGCTTCAGATTTGTTGGATACAACATCCTTGCCCTGTTTTGTTATGCTGTCCAGATAACTTGTGTTCTTTAATAGCATGTTTCCCACATATCATTCCACATATGACATATTTTAGGGAAACCTGAGAAGCAAAGAACAGTCAAACAACAGAGCATAATGACCTTGGGAGATGCTAGCATTACAGTCAGTACACTGATGGATACATATGCATGTCATGCTCTAAATACAAAGGCTTCTCTCTGCGGAGAACAATTCTCATTGGACCTCATTCAAATGCACAATCTGGTAATAAGGAAGACAAATGAACACTGAAATACAAATCTTTAAACAGAATAATAATAATAATGAAAGAGGATCCTGCTCAGTTATTATCATTATTATTAATAAATAATCATTAAATTTAAATAAGTTATTTATAGAGGAGAACATATTAAAATAAAGAACTTAATAACTCAGGTACTTTAATGTATCTTTTTTTTAAGAGTAGCTGAATCTCTCTCTCTCTCTACACATACACATATACATATACACATATACACATACACATACACACATATACACATATATATATACACAACAACAACAACAACAACACCCAGCACGCCCCTGCGGGCGGTTTATCCTTCAAGCTCGGGTCCTCTACTAGAGGCCTGGGAGCTTGAGGGTCCTGCGCAGTATCTTAGCTGTTCCCAGGACTGCGCTCTTCTGGACAGAGATCTCCGATGTTATTCCCGGGATCTGCTGGAGCCACTCGCCTAGCTTGGGAGTCACCGCACCTAGTGCTCCGATTACCACGGGGACCACCGTTACCTTCACCCTCCACATCCTCTCGAGCTCTTCTCTGAGCCCTTGGTATTTCTCCAGCTTCTCGTGTTCCTTCTTCCTGATATTGCTGTCATTCGGAACCGCTACATCGTTCACTACGGCCGTCTTCTTCTGTTTGTCTACCACCACTATGTCCGGTTGGTTAGCCACCATCATTTTGTCCGTCTGTATCTGGAAGTCCCACAGGATCTTAGCTCGGTCATTCTCCACCACCCTTGGGGGCATCTCCCATTTTGACCTCGGGACTTCCAGGTTATACTCGGCACAGATGTTCCTGTACACTATGCTGGCCACTTGGTTATGGCGTTCCATGTATGCCTTGCCTGCTAGCATCTTGCACCCTGCTGTTATGTGCTGGATTGTCTCTGGGGCATCTTTACACAGCCTGCACCTGGGGTCTTGCCTGGTGTGATAGACCCCAGCCTCTATGGATCTTGTACTCAGAGCTTGTTCCTGTGCTGCCATGATTAGTGCCTCTGTGCTGTCTTTCAGTCCAGCTTTGTCCAGCCACTGGTAGGATTTCTGGATATCAGCCACCTCCTCTATCTGCCAGTGGTACATACCGTGCAGGGGCCTGTCCTTCCATGATGGTTCCTCGTCTCCCTCCTCTTTCTTGGGTTTCTGCTACCTGAGGTATTCACTGAGCACTCGGTCAGTTGGGGCCATCTTCCCAATGTATTCTTGGATGTTCGTTGTCTCATCCTGGACTGTGGTGCTGACACTCACCAGTCCCCGGCCCCCTTCCTTCCGCTTAGCGTACAGCCTCAGGGTGCTGGACTTGGGGTGAAACCCTCCATGCATGGTAAGGAGTTTTCTTGTCTTTATGTCAGTGGCTTCTATCTCCTCCTTTGGCCAGCCTATTACCCCAGCAGGGTACCTGATCACGGGCAGGGCGTAGGTGTTGATGGCCCGGATCTTGTTCTTACCATTCAGCTGACTCCTCAGGACTTGCCTGACCCTCTGCAGATACTTGGTGGTTACAGCTTTCCTAGCAGCCTCTTCATGGTTCCTCCCATTCGCCTGCGGGATCCCCAGGTACTTGTAACTGTCCTCTATGTCTGCAATGTTGCCTTCTGGTAGTTCAATCCCCTCAGTTCTGACTGCCTTCCCTCTCTTTGTTACCATCCGACTACACTTCTCCAGTCCGAACGACATTCCAATGTCATTGCTGTATAGCCTGGCAGTGTGGATCAGTGAATCGATGTCTCGTTCACTCTTGGCATACAGCTTGATGTCATCCATGTACAGGAGGTGGCTGACAACTGCTCCGTTCCATAGCCAGTATCCGTAGCCAGTCTTGTCAATGATCTCACTGAGGGGGTTCAGGCCTATGCAGAACAGCAGTGTGGACAGAGCATCTCCTTGGTAGATCCCGCACTTGATGGTGACTTGTGCTATGGGCTTGGAGTTGGCCTCTAGTGTTGTACGCCACATCCCCATTGAGTTCCTGATGAAGGCTCTTAGGGTCCCATTGATCTTGTACAATTCTAGGCATTCCAGTATCCAGCTGTGGGGCATTGGGCCTTTGGGTCATAGGCCTTCTTGTAATCAATCCAGGCAGTGCACAGGTTGGTCAGTCTGGTCTTGCAGTCTCGACTGACTGTTCTGTCTACCAGTAGCTGGTGTTTTGCGCCTCTGGTATTCTTGCCAATTCCTTTCTGTGTCCCGCTCATGTATTGACCCATGTGCCTGTTCATCTTAGCCGATATGATGCCTGACAGGAGCTTCCATGTAGTACTGAGGCAGGTTATTGGTCGGTAGTTGGAGGGGACCGGTCCCTTCTTGGGGTCCTTGGGGATCAGGACCGTTCGACCTTCGGTTAGCCATTCCGGGTGTCTCTCGTTAACTAGCAGCTGGTTCATTTGTGCTGCCAGACGCTCGTGGAGTGCAGTCAGCTTCTTCAGCCAGTAGGCGTGAACCATGTCGGGCCCTGGTGCTGTCCAACTCTTCATACTGGAGACCCTTTCTTGGATATCTGCCACTGTGATGGTTACTGGACCCTGTTCAGGGAGGTCGCTGTGGTCTGCCCTCCGATCCTCTAGCCACTGAGCATTGCCGTTATGGGTTGCGTCCTTCTCCCATATGCTCTTCCAGTATTGCTCCGTCTCCAGCCTTGGTGGTGCTGTTCTCTTATTGTTCCCTTGCCACTGAGAGTACACCTTTGCTGGTTCTGTGGAGAACAGCTGGTTTATTCTCCTGCCTTCTATCTCTCTGGTGTACCTCCTCAAGCGGCTGGCCAAGGCTGTGAGTCTTTGCTTGGCAGTTTCCAAGGCCTCAGGTATGGACAGCTTGCTGTATTTCTTAGGCATTGTAATTGAAGTGCTTTTCCTCCCTGGGCGCCCGAGTCTTGCTAAAAAGTCTTAAACCCTAAAATATGCAACATGAGCATCAATGAGCTGTCAGAGTTGTATTTGTTATCCTTCTACTGTGATTCAGGCCGCTCCAAGCATTAAGTCTGCTCAAATAAAATTAGATGGATGTACTAATTTGACTACTTACTCTAATAATAATAATAATATGTGAGATTAAATGAACAGGGTCATAAATTTAATTACACTCGCCTTTACTGAAGAACTGAGCCTTCAGAAATAAATCCCATTAAACATAAAATATTTTTCAAACCTGGGAACCTTCGACCTTCTTCGTTTATAAATGCAGAGTACTGTTGCAGTCCACAGTAACTGTGAACAAATTGTGAAAATGAAGCGAATCAGAAAAAATATCACCAACAAAAAACTTTCAATTTAAATCCAGAGAAACACCCAAAGCTACAAACAGTAGTGAAAGTGAAAGAAACCAAAAAGTAATGCAGCTTACATTCCTCTTATGATGTGCAGGCTTCAGGCAGAGCGCACACCATTTCTGATGCGCGCACACACACACACACACACACACACACACACACACACACACACACACAGGGTCTAATATTGGAGTTATTAATTGAGAAAATGACTTTGACGCTGGTTTGACAGTAGTGCAGAACAGAGCAGAAGGCAGACCTAATCACTCCGGCCCTAAATGGATTCATTATGAGGACCAGCCTGACATGCTGCTACAGCTGCTACTGCAATGCAGAAGGAAAGGCAGGGTGGGGGTGACTGGGGCCTAATCCAGCACAATGACACCTATAAAATCGACTTTTACTTCCTGACAGGGCATTACACTGAGCTAAGAGTCTTGTAGAAAGACAGCAAATACAGTATTTAGGTTTGAACTCTGGGACTCAAACAGGTTTTCTTGGCTTTGCCTTTTGTTTAGATGACAACGTTTCTTCAATCAGCATGATTGACCTGCAGCACATGTCAGGACACTGAGCTACTATTGATCATATCATTTTGATATTCATGCAGGGGTACATAACACCTAACAAATAAAAGAGCTTTCCGATTTTGATGCTAAAGTTGCAAAAATTGACAACCTGCTTATTATGTGGAGATGTTCGACACTCCTCGGTGGAAAGAATGCACTGAAGGAGAACACAGTGAAAAAAAGCAAATCCTCGAGGAATGAAACATAAAAAGGATTTTGTGCAGCAAAGATATTGATTCTCTGCTTCCTTGTTGATCATCTCACAACTCTGAAGATTATGTCCTCTGGGTTGGGAACCAATTACCTCTGCTCATGAGATATATTAAGTTTTGTTTTAGTAAAGTATAAAATAAAAACTCTTTCATGAGTGACTCTTCCAATCAGGGGCAGAATTTGATGACAGCATTTTTTTTTATTTTATTGTGGATTGTTAAAATTGCTTGGGGTTAAGATGTGCATGGCGTATAAGGTGGTGGAATAAAAACCAGTAGCTGTTCTAAAAACTAAAACTGACGTTTACTTAAAAATTTTGAGGCAACACTTTTACACTTAAAAATATTTAGTAGATTGGAAACCAGTCAAATCTGTTCAATATACTTGATCAATTGAATAACTAAAGCTTAAACATATTAAGTTGAAATTAATAATTGTAGTTGTTACACAAACGTGAAAAAATTGAGTAAATAACACTGACATGCTTGGTCAGTGTAACTGAAATATACAGGGTGGGCCATTTATATGGATACACCATAATAACATGGAATGGTTGGTGATATTAAAGTCCTGTTTGTGGCACATTAGTATATGTGAGGGGGCAAACTCCTCAAGATGGGTGGTGACCATGGTGGCCATTTAGAAGTCGGCCATCTTGGATACAACCTTTGTTTTTTCAATAGGAAGAGGGCAATGTGACACATCAAACTTATTGGTAGCAGTCTCCTGGAAAGTGGATTGGTCATCGTGGGCCAGTTGAATGGCCCCCAAGTTCTCCCGATCTGACCCCCTTAGAAGGCAATTGTCTATGGTGTGAAGATATGAGACGTGCAGCACCTGAAACTACAGATACTGGATGCCTGTGCTGGCATTTCTCCTGCGGTGTTGCTATCAGTGTGTGAAGAGTGGGAGAAGAGGGTTGCATTGACAATCCAACACAATGGGCAGCACATTGAACACATTTTATAAGTGGTCAGAAATGTGTAAATAACTCATGAAAGAATAAAGTTACCTTTGAAACCAAGCACACCATTGTTTTTCTTGTGACATTACCAATAAGTTTAATGTGTCACATGGCCCTCTTCCTATTGAAAAAACAAAAGTTGTAATCAGGATGGCCGACTTCTAAATGGCCACCATGGTCACCACCCATCTTGAGGAGTTTGCCCCCTCACATATACTAATGTGCCACAAACAGGACTTTAATATTACCAACCATTCCCATTTTATTACGGTGTATCCATATAAATGGCCCACCCTGTAGATGGTCAGTTAATCCAAAATTTTGTTCCATTTTCTTAATATTGTAAACTGAATGCAATATAATCAAAATTGTACTTAATATTAAATATGGTAAATGGCCTGTATTTGTATAGTGCTTTACTTAGTCCCTATGGACCCCAAAGCACTTTACACTACATTCAGTCATCCACACACTGGTGATGGCAGCTACATTGCAGTCACAGCCACCCTGGGGCGCACTGACTGGCCCTCTGACCACCACCAGTAGGCAACCAGTAGCAACCAAGACTGTTGGTGCCGGGGCTTGAACCAGCAACCTTCCGATTACAAGACAAACTGCCAACTCTTGAGCCACGATCGCCCCCTAACATTCAAACATGAATGTTATTGTATTTCACTGGTAGTTTAAGTCTACAAAACCAAACAAACTAATATGTAGTTGTGTGTTTCATAATACATGTGATAGGTTTGTAGCTTGAACCCATCCGCTGGAACGTTGAAGACAATATAATTACACTGCAAAAGAAGACACAAGTAGGCAAAGTTCTTCATGTTTCTCGTGCACGGGAGAGACCGGACAGGCGCCGTTCCTTCGCTTGACCCCAGTTGCTCTCGTTCGTTCTCCCGTACCACTGTTCTTTTATTGAGGTTACATGAATATGCATAGGTTCATTAACATATGACGTCTACATACAAACAAAGAGTACCTTGCCTGTGTGTGTGTGTGTGTGTGTGTGTGTGTGTGTGTGTGTGTGTGTGTGTGTGTGTGTGTGTGTGTGTGTGTGTGTGTGTGTGTGTGTGTGTGTGACTTCCTTAACCTGCTGGTCTGGAAAATCCAACAGTTCATCTAAACAAAAAGCACTTAGACTAGAACAGACGTAGCTACGTTAATCCTACCATAAAACAATAAAACATGGTACGACCTCTCCATGCTCCTAGGATGTAGGTGTGCATTCCAGTGTGGAATACACACCAAGCCTTTGCAGCCTGCTAAAGATCACAGTCCTATCACTACACAATTGATTATACACCTCTAAGCATATATGGTTAAATATTTCTAAGCATAAATGACAATCAACAATACAAAACCTAACAACATGTATGAAAAATGACCACATGTTAACATTTTTCCAAATGAAAATTTAATTTTCATAAACATGGCAATAACTCGCAATAAAGAAGCACTAAAAAGACAAGAGCCTTTTCCCTTTTAGCTCAAAGCCTCACATACTTGAAGGATAAATGTCAAACCAGGAGAGCAAACACAAACGCTCAGAGTATTTGAAAAACAAAATGAACAAAACAATGCAAAAGGCTCATGGTACTCAATTACTTTACGTTATCGTGTTTTACTTACACTTTTCAGTTGTAGTAAATAATATTGATTTGAATAATTAATGATTTTAGTACGAGATACTGATCAGTATAGATACCTATTTCTCACATATTTTGATTCAAATTTAAACAAAAATATTAAGTACATGCAAAGAAGGTATTCTGTGAACCACATACTGAATTTCTTGTCTGAGATAAATGTAAATAAATACCTTAATTTAACACAAACACATACGTTAACATTTTAGACATTTATTTCAATTTATCAAACTCAAATAATTACTAAAAGGATATTCATAGATTTTATCAGGCTCATCTAACTTATATTTATAGTGATATTTACTAAGCCTCTGAATTACTTTTTAGAGTGGCCTTCTTTAGGGCTTATTTGCTGATGGGCAGTGCATCATCAGCATGTTGCAAAGCGCCGAGGTAGGTTAAAGCATGCCAGGACTTCTGGAGGGCCCTTGTCCCAAATAGTTCACTCCCCAAGCAGTCACAATTTACCACACAGTATCACTTCAGCTTCTCAGCAGCAGAGGGCACTCTGTGTGAAGCAGGTGTTTATGAATATATACATTTTTACAATGGACAGTGCAAATGTTTCTTACTGTTGACCAAACATTTGTCATCATGAATACTCATTCATATCTTGCATGCTAAGCTACAATCACAAATTTTCAGATTTCTCTAAAAGAAGAATACAGAGACACAAAGATGAAAAATTTTCTATTACTTGAATATAACTGAATCAAAAGTTACAATGCATAAGATTTTTATAGAACATGGTTTTTGAAGTATGACTTTTTTCAATAAAACTTTTTAATAGAACTGTTTTCAGAAACTTTAAATCTTTAAAGGTGTTGTTTTCATTCTAAACGCAGTTTTCACATATGAACTGCAGAAAATGTAAGGAGAGGTGCAAGGTTAACCTTTGTCCCATTTAGGGGTTAAAGTGGGCAGGTGGATGATCTCCAAGATCTGGTGTAGCAGTGCAGCATGAAGAAATGACTCACTTTACAAATCATCATTTCTGTTGTGAGCTCCAGGAGATTTGCTTTCTTTGTGGACCGGCCGCTGTTCTGGGGTTTATGGGACACCAGCTCTGTGGATTCAACCATCAACAGTCTGTAGTATGTAGAGTACATTACATGAGCCATCATGTAATGTACTCTACATACTACAGACTGTTGATGGTTGACAGTCTGTAGTATGTAGAGTACATTACATGAGCCATCATGGCGGCTTTCCAACTCGTGGTCAGTATACCTATAAAATGGAATTTGACCACGGTTACTAAAGAACATCATCAACTTAAATTCAAACAGATGTCCCCTTCCATAGTTCTTCTAGAAACCGGTCCTGTTACATAACACACCAGGGCACTTACTTGGAAGTACTTAACAATTCAATTTCATTTTAATGTTTAACAGGACAGAAAAACTGCATGTACAAAATATTCAGTGAAATTATAAAATTCTCTTAAATGTTTGGCAATTTTCTCTACAAATGCAGTTTCCAATCTTTGTGTGTTTCCTCTCAGAGTGATACTTCTACCACTGTGTCTCTGTTTGCGCTGTGGCAGGCAGGATGTAGGACCCAAACGCAGGACTCACAACACATGACTATAACTGAAAACAGCAGTTTCATTGCTGCAAAGTCCTCCATAAAATCAACTCACAAAAAACAAACCAAAACCATGAACATGGAAACTCACAACTGAAACACTGGGAAACTGCAAACTCAACCTAGACAACAAGAAGACAGACCTGGAACTGAGAGCTAGGAATTAGACAGGACCACAAGAGAAACACACAGCAAAGAGCATGTACAACACAACAACAGACAGAGGAAAACACATAAGCTCTGTCCCAAAGTCTAGGCCGCATCCTTCGGAGGAGTGACGCTGAAAAACTAGTTCATGCATTTATTACTTCCAGGCTGGACTACTGTAATTCATTATTATCAGGATGTCCAAAAAACTCCCTGAAAAGCCTTCAGCTAATCCAAAATGCTGCAGCAAGAGTACTGACAGGGACTAGAAAGAGAGAGCATATTTCTCCTGTTTTGGCTTCCTGTTAAATCCAGAATTGAATTCAAAATCCTGCTCCTCACATACAAGGTCTTAAATAATCAGGCCCCATCTTATCTTAATGACCTTGTAGTACCATATCACCCTATTAGAGCACTTCGCTCTCGCTCTGCAGGCCTACTTGTTGTTCCTAGAGTATTTAAAAGTAGAATGGGAGGGAGAGCCTTCAGTTTTCAGGCCCCTCTTCTGTGGAACCAGCTTCCAGTTTGGATTCGGGAGACAGACACTATCTCTACTTTTAAGATTGGGCTTAAAACTTTCCTTTTTGCTAAAGCATATAGTTAGGGCTGGACCAGGTGACCCTGAATCCTCCCTTAGTTATGCTATCTCTGAGAGAATCCCTGGAATTCAGCCAGCGGCAGGTGGAAACGCTTGCCGCTGAAAATGCCACGCTACGGGAGTCGGTTAAATCTCTCACCGATAACGTGACCCAGCTAAACATTGAAAATAAAAAAATAAAAGAGTCCGTTATCGACCTACAAGCCCGTAGCATGAGAGATAATCTTGTGTTTTCTGGTATTCCAGAAACTGCCGGAGAGGACGCAGAGGCAACGGTGAAAAACTTCATTAAAATCCACCTGAAGCTGCCGGAGGACACCGTAAAGAACATCGACTTCGATAGAGTACATCGCTTGGGGGGCGCGCGGTCGCGGACCGGGAGACCACGGCCTATTGTGGCCAAGTTCAGTCAATTCAAACAGAAGGAACAGGTGAAGAGTCGCGGCAGAGAGCTGAAAGGAACGGACTTCAGCGTGAACGACCAGTTCCCCAAAGAGATCCTGGAACGACGCAAGGTCCTGTTCCCAGTTCGACGTAGCTTTATCCAGAAAGGCTCCCGTGCTGTCATCGCTGTGGACCGGCTCTACGTGGACGGACAGCTGTACCGCGACCCCGGCACCACACCGTGGTTATACTGACTGCACTCCAGATAAGAACCCGCTACACTCTTTTCTTATTCATTCACACGTTCTCCTTTAAAATGTGTTTAACCTAGTAATATCAGTAGGATGTCATAGCAGATATAACACCGTCACCCTCCGTCATTGCTTTAATTGGAATGTTTCCGTTTCGTTTCCTTTTTTTTGTTGTCGCTCACAGTTCATGTGGTTTCTTTCTTTCTCTTGTCTTTCACTGCTGTGGTCACCTACTTCCCCACTCACCTACAAACAACACCCTCTATTTCTCCATATTTTCACAACACGATCACGCAAACACATCAGCTCAACGGCAGCACATTCACAACAGCCTCACAGCACGCACAGACTTGCAGGACACATAAGCAAGCCACGCTTGTTCATATTAGTGAATATTCACACACATAGTCAGACTTATGGAGTCTCTCACCACACTTCTTTTTCTCTTTCTATTTACAAACAAGGGATGTTTCCACATTCTCTCCACCTGTCTAAACGAAACACCCAGCATACATCATTAAACATACACGCACAATTAAGGGCATGCTGAGGTTTGTCACATGGAATGTAAATGGAGCTGGCACCAGAGGAAAGAGGTTAAAAATATTTAACCAGCTTAAAAAACTACAGGCAGATGTTGTTTTATTACAAGAAACTCACAAACCTGTCACAGGTTTAAATGAACTTAAAACACCTGAGTTTCCTAACGTGTTTGCAGCCGGTTATAATTCTAGACAACGGGGAGTAGCAATTTTAATACATAAAAATGTTAATTTTACAGTACTCGATACAGTTATAGATCCAGAGGGTAGATTTCTAATTATTAAACTATCAATATTGAACAAAAAACTATGTATTGTTAGTATATATGGTCCAAATGTTGATGAACCCTCATTCTTCCACGGTTTTTTTAGTGCACTCTCTGAACACCTTGATTGCACACTCATTCTTGGCGGTGACCTCAACCTTGGACTAAATGAAGAAATGGATAGGCTCAACACAACAGGAACTCAGCGTAATTGGCAGTCCACAAATATAATCAAACAGTATATGAACGACTTTGGTCTTTGCGATGCATGGCGCTCTCTTCACCCCACCAGTAAGGAATATACTTTTTTCTCGCATGTTCATCACTCTTACTCTCGTCTGGATTATTTTTTGGTTAGCAGCTCACTGCTGTGTGACATTTCAGACACTGAGATTCATCCTATAGCTGTCAGCGATCATGCTCCTGTATCTTTAACACTAATGCACAAGAATAATACTACGCCAAGTAAAAACTGGAGATTTAATATATCACTACTTAAAGATGAAGACTTTATTAAATACTTTAAAAAGGAATGGACTTCATATTTAGACTTTAATGACACTCCCGGAATATCTGCTTCTGTTCTATGGGAAGCAGGGAAAGCTGTGATGAGAGGTAAAATAATTTCTTTCTCATCACACCAAAAGAAAGAAGAAAACAAAAATATTCAGGAATTAGAAAAAAACATCAAATCACTAGAAGAAGCCTACGCGTCCCACCAAGATCAGGAAACATTGAACAAAATATGCAAAACAAAACTAGAATTAAATGAAACTATTAATAAAAAAACACAATTCCTTATACAAAGACTTCGCTTGCAGAATTTTGAACACAGTAACAAATCAGGTCGATTTCTAGCTAACCAGCTAAAAATAAATAAAGAAAAAACAACTATATGTGCTGCTAAAGATTTATCGGGGAACACAATATATGATCCTGGAAGAATAAACAACATTTTTAGGGATTTCTATGAAACTTTATACTCACCACAAATGAACCCATCTAAAAATGAAATTGATCTGTTTCTTGACAACGTAACTCTTCCAAAATTACTAGACAGTCAAGCAATGGAACTGGATTCGCCACTGACGCCAAGTGAACTCCAGGAAGCCCTGATAAGTATGCCCAATAATAAGGCTCCAGGTCCAGACGGCTTCCCTGCAGAATTCTACAAAGAATTCTGGACAATTTTGGCACCAGTATTCCACAGCATGTTGCAGGAAATCGAGGAAAAGGGCAGACTACCACCAAATATGAATTCTGCCAACATTAGTCTCCTGCTAAAACCAGGCAAAGACCCTTTATTTCCCTCAAGCTATCGTCCAATTTCTCTTTTAAATGTAGACCTTAAAATAATCTGCAAAGCTCTCTCAAAGAGATTAGAGAAAATGACCCCCCTCTTAATTCATCCTGACCAAACTGGTTTCATAAAAGGTCGGCACTCCTCAACAAACACTCGTAGATTACTTAATTTAATAGACTACTCATACGATAAAAACATCGAAGCCATAATATTATCTCTAGATGCAGAAAAAGCATTTGACAGAGTTAATTGGAAATTTTTATTCGCAACTTTACACAAATTTGGTTTTGGAAACTCTTTCATAAACTGGATAAGAATATTATACAATTCCCCAACGGCTCGTATCAGAACAAATGACCAGACATCCTCCAGCTTCTGTCTCCTGAGGGGCACCAGACAGGGATGCCCACTCTCCCCCTCACTTTTTGCAATTTTTATCGAACCTCTAGCAGCAGCATTTAGACAGGCTACAACAATTAAGGGCATAAAATGTAAGAACATAGAACATAAAATCAGTCTCTATGCGGATGATGTGTTGCTTTTTCTGCAAAACACACAAACCAACCTCTTTGAGGTAATTACTTTAATAAACTGGTTTTCAAGAGTTTCAGATTATTCAATTAACTGGCCAAAATCTACAGTTCTCCCCATTAACTGCTCCTTCCATAATTCTTCCTCTGCCCCACTGCAATCCGGAAATATTAAATATTTAGGTATTAATATCTCTCCTAAGCTTTCAGACTTAACTAAACTAAACCACATCCCACTTCTAAAGAAAGTAGAAGGCGATCTGACTAGATGGAAATCTTTACCCATATCACTCATGGGAAGGGTCGCCACTATAAAAATGATGATCTTGCCAAAAATAAATTACTTATTTTTGATGATCCCTAACAAACCATCACAAGATTGGTTCAGATCTCTGGATTCATATATTTCCAAATTCCTTTGGAAAGATAAACCCCCGCGTATTAGCTTAAAAACGCTACAAAGAACCAAGGATAGAGGAGGATTAGATCTGCCTAATTTTCACCAATACTTCTTAGCCAACAGGCTTCAGTTCATCTCAGAATGGTTAAAACATACCTTCTTAGTTGAGCCCTGGCTAGATGTTGAACAGGCACTATGCAAGGATCTAGAGATTTCAGACCTACCATTTATTAGCTCAAACATCAAAAGACATGAATGCTTTAAAAGTATCAACATCAGCTTTTCTCTAACAGCATGGTGGGAGTTTCTAAAAATAACGGAGTCTTCATTAATCCCATGCAAACGTACACCTATCTGGAATAACCCTGACATATTACAAAACAATAATATGATTAATTTCCCAGAATGGAGTTGTAAAGGAATTAAATACTTAGAACATATATTAGAGGGAACAGAATTTATTCCATTTGACAGACTAGTTGAACAATATGGGATCAACAAGACAAGGTTTTTAGAATATCAACAAATTAAATCCATAGTAAAAAAGAAATTTAACCTCAGTCAAGTTGAATTACAAACACCACTAAGTGCGGCACATTTTCTTACTCTTAAATCCCCCAAATTATTATCTAAAATATACAGAACACTTTCTAAATTAGATGAATCAATATCCCTTCCTACTGCAAAGTGGGAAGCAGATTTATCAGTCAACCTAGACCAAAACTTCTGGTCTCAGATTTGCTTAAAAACTTTTAAATTAATTAAAAATCCCAGTCTGCAATTAATACAATACAAAATACTTCATAGAGTGCACTATACAGGTCATCGGATGTTCAAGATGGGCTTTACATCTTCCAACAACTGCTCACACTGTCAAGGCAATACACCAGACAATTACATCCACGCTCTTTGGTTCTGTCCACCAGTGCAAAAGTTTTGGCGCGAGATATGTGAAGACTTATCAAAATGTCTGAAATGTAACATTCCAACCTCCCCCTTAGTGTGTTTGTTGGGCAGCTTAGATAATGTCACTTCAGAAAAGAATATAGCCCATATGATCTTCACTGCCCTATGCATAGCCAAGAAAACAGTCCTCATGAACTGGAAAAATAAAAATAATCTTAATTCTAACCAATATAGAAATTATCTATTAGATTACATTAGTCTTGACACAGCCTCTGCCACCACATTAGATCAATTGCTCTGGGCCCCTTTTATCAGCCCCATCACCTAGTGGGGGTGGGGGGGTCATAGTTTGGTCCCGCCTTCACTGTTGTGATTGGTGAGGGGGTAGGGACAGGCTTAGGGCGTCGGGGGGTTCCCCGGAGGCATCTTCCTTGGGGGGCTCAACCCGGGGTAGCGGTCACGTCCGGTTGAGGGCTCTGTTGGCTCTCAGGTGACTGTTTCCTCGCGGCTGCGTGCAGCGGGGCTAGGGGAGGGTCTGTGCTGACGGACGTGGGTTACTGACCTGGCAACCTGGCTGCCCCTGGGTGGGTCCGGGATGGGCGTGAGGTTTTGGGGGCGCTCCGTCTCTGGGCTGGGGCCCGGGCCGGGCCTCGGGGGCTCGGGTCCTGGTTGGTGTGTTGCCGGGGTTGTGGGCGGGTGGGTGCATGGGGGCCCGGCCCTGGAGCAGGGTGCCGCCGGTGCATCGAGCCGCCTGGGGGGCTCTTCAACTGGTGGGGGGGATGGTCACATCTTGCAGGAGCTTTCTTCTCTCAGGAACTCTCTGCAGGAGGGGGAGATACAGGAGAGGTGGAGGAAGATCTCAGCCTGGGCGTTTACCGTCTTATGTTGTCTGGAAGATGTGTGGTTGGTGGGGTGGGTGCAGTTTTCTCTGTGGTGGGGTTGGGTGGACTGTCCAGGGCTCTGTGGAGCCGGGGGGCGCTACTGCACTGGGCCCCGGTCTGATGGGCCTGGGCCCCCCTTCCCTGGCGGGTCGCGGAGGGTGGGAGTGCCTACTGGGGTCAGCGGGGGAGCTGGCCCCAGGGAGGGGTTACCTGCCCCTCCCTTCCTTCCCTCCCCATCTCCAGCTGCCTCCCTCTTCCCGCTCCTCCACAACCACCCACACATGCAGGGCCTTGGAGTGGGGGTATGTCACCAGGGTGCAGAGGAGGCTACCCCCCCCTGTCCCCTTCTGGCTGCCTCTGCCTCAATTTTATCCCACAACTTAGACATTCACATTATTCACACTCTCATTACACATACATATAGGATCTTGGGGGTGGGCACAATCACGGAGTCCAAATCACCATCAGGGTGTATACCTCACCCCTGACGTCGTTGCCCACCTCTCAATTTTAAATACACTTAGTCATTGAGGGTTAGCAGGAGGGACTATGCGCTTACCTGCTGCTCCTTGGCAGGTAGCTCCATGCCCTCCTGGGTTTTAATTGCACCTTAGAACACATATGCATCAACACTACAATGAGCGGGTGGAGGGAGGTTTGGAGTCTTCTCCCACCCCCATTCTCTGCGGCCTGCTGGAGCGGGAGGGCTAGTAGGAGGAGTTGGCCGTCCGACTGCGATCTGGGGTGTGGGGCCTCCCTGCTGCTGCGGAGTCGGGGTGGTCTGCCTCTCCCCACCGCAGGGAAAAGGGTAACACCACCTGGGTCTGGGTGCAATTCCCCCCTCCAGGGGCAAGGGTACCTAGACCCGGTTTGTAGAGTACGCTTGGGGAGTGTGATTGTGTGTACAGCGTCTCTTTATGTCTGTCTCCACGTTGGTTGAGTGTGGAGTGAGTGCATATGAGAGCATGAGGGTGGGAATGGATGTTTGTGTCTGTGTGTGCCTGTATGTCTGTGTCTATATGTCAGGTTGGGTATCAGACGCCACCTCTCTGGGGACACCTCAGGCCCTCCAAGGTTTGGAGGCCTATCTCCACCCACCACCACTTCCCCTGCCGGTGGCGGACTCCCTCAGGTGTCGGTGTGTTGGTGGTTCTTTGTGTCTGGGGGTGGGCGTCCGGGTGCACACCGGCTCACTCCTTGGCGGCCGCTTGTCGGGGCCTGGGGCCTGGGGCTCGCTCGGGCCCCTTTGGAGGTGGGGTGCCCCCGGCCTCTCGGCCTAGGGCTCGGTCACTCAGGCGCAGCTGGGGGCCGGCGGAGCTCACGGGCGCGTCACTGCAACTCCCCCTGACTTCTGCTCCGCGGCTGCTGGGCGAGCCCTCATCTGGGACTCTCCTCAGCTCTTACTGGGACAGTGGCGCGGCTGCCCCTCTGTTGGTCTTCCATGGTCTCTTGTGTTCTGGGGGCCTCTGGATGTCTGGAGTTTTGATCTCCTCCATACCCGCTTCACACCCTGGAGGACGGGGCTGTGGCCCCCCCACACTCCCTAGCAGATCATTACATGGAGAAACCTTTGGAATGCAAGCATGCTGATCCACACAGGTATGCACACATGGGTATTCACAGACGCGGACTAAAGCTTTCTTGGCTGCTGCCTCAAAGCACACTGTGCGCTGTCTATCTTGCGTGCTGCACAATATCGTTTATTACTTAGTAAATACTGATATCTATGACTAGCTAGTTTATTGTGATGGTGCTTTGTTTTCTCTATTATTATGTTGCTCTTTGTTGTTTGCTGTCTCCTCTGTTTGTTTTTGTTTGTTTGTTTGTTTGTTTTGTTTTTTCTCCATACAGGTGACCCAGGAGTTTGTTTTTTTTTTTCTCTCTCTTCCCCCCCCTTCTCACCGTCTCTTCTCCCCTTTGGTTTTCTTTCTTTCTCTCCCCCTCTCTCTCTCATTCATTCCCCCTGTCCTATTTATTAAAAAAAAAAAAAAATGACAAAGGATGAACTGAAGCTCTGCCATCACGTAATGTCGCATACTGCTGTTTCTGATGTCATTTAGAAAAAAAAAAAAAAAAAAAAAAAAAAAAAGTTATGCTGCAATAGACATAGGCTGCCGGGGGATTCCCATGATGCATTGAGTGTTTCCTTTCCAGTCACCTTTCTCACTCACTATGTATTAACAGACCTCTCTGCATTGAATCATATCTGTTATTAATCTCTGTCTCTCTTCCACAGCATGTCTTTTATCCTGTCTTCCTTCTCTCACCCCAACCGGTCGCAGCAGATGGCCGCCCCTCCCTGAGCCTGGTTCTGCTGGAGGTTTCTTCCTGTTAAAAGGGAGTTTTTCCTTCCCACTGTTGCCAAAGTGCTTGCTCATAGGGGGTCATATGATTGTTGGGTTTTTCTCTGTATCTATGAAGCGCCTTGAGGCGACTTATGTTGTGACTTGGCGCTATATAAATAAAATTGAATTGAATTGAATTGAATTGAACCGGCCTTCGCGGTCTACGTGGGCCGGGTCCTTGGAAGACCGAGAAGGCCGGAAGTGTGAGGCTGTAAAATGGGACGGTCTAGTCTTCAGATTTGCGTCACTGCTGTCTCGGTGGAGTTTAATAAACTCAGCTAATAAACTCTGCTCCTCGCTATCTAAAATATAACAGGACACTGGTGTAAATTCTCAACCGTCTCACACTTCTGTTTAATCACTTTCTGTTTGACGTTTATGCAGCTTTGTGAAAACCCCGGAGGAACCCTCCCGAGGGATTAATAAAGTTTTATTTAATCTAATCTAATAACTTTGATCTCAGCCAAACCGATTTACTCAAAAACAAATAAAACACTGAAAAAAGTCAAACAATTACATTTTTAAGTTATCTGAGTAGCGAGTAGTATGTTTAACCTGAGTAGTGAAAGACCGCGGGGGTCAGTCTGTCAGAATCTGTGCTTGGCTCAGTAAAGAAGCTCAGAGATGTTCTTTTCACTTTGAACCCTGGATCAGAGCCCTTACATTTACCTTACAGTGCTCATATCATCTATATTCTGTGCATTTCTTCCAGTGGTTTGTTAGCGCTCTGCCTTGTTTATTACCAAATACTTTTAAGTAAAGCAGACACACATCCCAGGTGATTTAAAAAGTATTGTTATCGTGTTTACCCAGATTGTCACCATGGTTATAGGAATAAGACTTTCCAATGATGAATAAAGGCCCAAGTTAATAAAAGCAAAGGAACAAAGAAAAGTGAAAAAGACTCAGCTGAGCTAAACATTTGTGTTCTTACTTCGACCAGTGTAGAGTTGAATATTAATCAGACTGTAACAGTGTTACAACAGCAGTGCTGTTCTGGTTAGTGGCTGGGATCATCTGTATGTTTGTGTCACAGTTTTCCCTGCGACTCCTGTCTTTAGCCAAAGTCCAATGATCTTTGGTGACCAGTTTCAGGGCAGTTACACCTGCAGCTACAGTAACTATTCAAGAAATGTGTTCTGCTCTTGATCAAGCAAAGGATTTCAAGACTTATTCTTCCATAAGACAAAGCCCAGTTAGACAGGTGAGTGTGCACTGACTGAGCCTCAGGTCACATTTCAGGTAAGTCTTTGTTGTTCTTGTCAGGGAGGTGAGAGTATTCAGTTTCTTCACAGGGTCGAGTTCCTGTAAGCGTTCTTGTGCAGGTTTCAGCTTGGCTAAGTGTTTCTCTGTCTGCCGATGATATTGTTATTGTCTAACTTTGTAGTGACACAGATACACACTGTGTGCATATACATCTTCCATCTGACTCAGTCGTTCTTTGCTTTTGTAAGCTGTTATATGTGTGTGTAAAAACAGTTAATGGGAACAACAGGCAAATAAGATACAACAGGTATTTACATAAGATCAGAGCTTTAATGCTATTTGTGTAAGCATCAATCATACAGCCATTAGATGTCAGCAATGGTGGGTAAGTTACTTTAAAAAAGTAATTAATTACTAATTACTTAATCAATATTGTATTTAAAATACTTATCTAATTACTGTGTCTGAAAAGTAACTTAATTACTCAATAACTTCTTAAAATCCCTATAAACCTTGAGTGGACAAACAATAGAAATTAAACTCTTTAAATAATAAATATTTTTTTAAAGACGAAGACTCTACAGTACGCAGTAGTGGCATCTCTTCCACAATGTAGTCTGCAATCATTTTTTAAGCTCACCTTCAGACACTTTCTGTGCTGCTGAAGTAAAATCAGTTTTTGCTACTTAGCAGGAGTTGCTGTGGTGTTATCCATGGATGATGAACAAGGATCACTTAGAAGTGTTCGTCTATGCTCTCGTGTCAGGCGCTTCAGTAGATTACTTGTGCTATTAACAGCAGCCGATAGTTTTTACATATTGCTGTAATGTTCTTGTCTGCTTGTTTCAGAAAAGTGAAGAGACGGGAATATGTCCATTTCATAAAACAGCCACTCGCTTCAACAGAGTCCGACAGCTTCCGCTTTAGAATATGACTGTGCAGCAAACTGGCGCGAAATGACGTGCAGCTGCACTACAGCGATGTTAAAGCGGCAGAGTTTACTTTTACCTTTAGAAAATAAATTATTGAAATTAAATAATGATATTCAGCGAGTTTAATTATTTTACAATGTAACGCAAGTACATTGTAAGTAACTGTAATTAAAATACCTAAAACTGAACAGTAATCAGTAACTCTACTTTTTCAGTGGAAAAGTAATTTAATTACAGCATTACTAAGTAACGCGTTACACCCAAGACTGGATGTCAGACACCATGAATAATGGTCGTGTCCAAATTCATGGGCTGCATCCTCCTGAGGACGCATTTGTAGGCCTATTAAGTCATAGCGATGCGCCGAAGGCTGGCCAAATTTGAAGACTCTCTGCTGAATGCAGCCGACAAATGTGTCCTCCTTTTCCCCGAATTTGAAGTATGGGTCAGGTGTGTCCTTCGTGGCCCACCATATCCCAGAATTCATAGCACAGCCCAGCCAATTCCAGTTTTCAACAATGGCGGCCGCTACTAAGTTTTAATATTACTCTTATTAATCTTTCTGGGTCACAAAATAAACTTTTAACATATTTTCAGGCAAGAAAGTAGGTGCGTAAACTTCAAATATCTGCTCGGTTTATCAAGACGTCCAACGTTATTGGAGACGTCTGTTACCCACCAGCTCGATAGCTAGCCGGGAGCTCGAGGGTGACTAGAGCCGCTGAGAATGGCAAACTCCTGGCACATCCTTTTCAGATCTCCGCCAACTTTTACTACTCAGGTTAAACGTAATATATAAGTCACTTAGACAACCTAAAAATGTTATTGTTTGTCCTTTTTCAGTGTTTTATTTGTTCCTGAGTAAATCAGTTTGGCTGAGATCAAAGTTATTAGATTAGTTTAGTAAGATTAGCAAGAGATTAGTTTTTACACAGCTGAGTAAACGTCAAACAGAAAACTGATTAAACAGAAATGTGAGGTGGTCGAGATATAACTCCAGTGTCCTGTTATATTTTAGATAGCAAGGAGCAGACGGCCAAGTTTATTTAACTCCATCGAGAAAGCGATGACGCAAATCTGAAGGCTAGACCGTCCAATTTCACAGCCGTTTACTTCCGGTCAACCTGACTGAGGATGCAGCCCATGAATTTGGATACTTCTAAAAATGGTGATCACAATTCAAAACATAGATCAGTATGTAAGTAAAACATCTCTACAGGTCTTTTCTCAGCAGTGTGATTTCCATGTCATTCCTTTATTTCACCTCTATATCAGAGACATGCACACCATGTTTGATGACTATTACAGTGACTTTGTTAGTGTGTCAGACTTTCACAGCCTGCATCAAAGCAAAGTATAAATTCACATGTGCACATTTACACACGTGGCACAGTAAGAATATCTTCACCCATGGAAGGCTCAGAATTTGATGGTAAATAATGTTCAGTATATTAGGCACTAGAGGTCGAGGATCACACGTAGTCTGCGACAGTTTAAGAGGAGTTCCCTCACAAGTCCAAAACACTCACCTCCTCCCACTTTCACAGTGGGTTTGCTCATTTTTGTTTCACAAATTTGCATTGCTCTTAACAGGTGTTGATCGGGTGGCAATCAGTGGTTATACTGTTAACCTTTCTGTTTTGATAAAAGAGCAAAGTCACAACATTCTCCTGAAGAAAGAATTGTTTATTTAGATTATATCCATGTATATTTAATACACGACACAATTTCAGTTTAAAAAACTGCGACCGTACATCAGATAACATTAGATTAAAAGACCTGAATGGAATCCAAGATGAGCCAAGTTGGACATAAACCGTGACATATTAAAAAGTAAATTATGCTACACTTCTTGCCAAGAGGGAGATGACAATCAAGTTTTATTACAAATATTAAAAGGATCTCCCGATTGTGTAGCTGTGTGTGGCCAGAATGACCAACACATACAGTGGGCACTCTGCATATTAAGGCATCACAGGTGTCAAGCACACTGATTAAATGATGAAGAAACAGTGCAATTCGCATCCAGTAATTTCATGTCCTGATACATGCAGACACTTTTTATAAACCACATATCAAAAAAAAGGATTGGTTGCTGGTAATTGCACACCTCATTTGATTTGTCAACACATTTCCAACCATCTCCATTAATGTTAATGACTTTCGGGTGCCCTTGCAGTGGAGCGGAGCCATCTCTCTGGTGAAATGCACCGATAAAATTTACAAAGTGAGCAATAATGGATGGTTCTTTCTTTTTGTACTGGGTGATTAGGCTAATGTGCTTTTAATTGGTAGACGTGAGCGTCTTTTGTTAAGGTTTGCAGATTTAGTGCAACAGAGTAGACAGGAGATGCTTTAAACAAAGAACGGAAACGCACCTCAGTTTTCAGTTTTTTTCCTGGAACAATTTAAAATTATTATTATTATTATTATCATTTACCAATCTATGAATTTTCAAATGTAATAATCGGCAAAAAACATTTTTAGCACATTATCATTTTTTGATTGAGATATTAAATTACATTCGATTACTTTCATTTCTGACCAGAAAATATTGCTTTACTTGTTGAATGTTGAATGATTAATTTCTGACTTCTCAGTAAAGGCCAGTGTGTTGCCTTCAATTTGTGAATAAAAATATAATTTCAGTTCAGTAAATTTAGTAATTTGTTCTTTCAAAGATGTTTTTGACAGATTTCTAAAATATTTGTGTTTTGTTCTTATGACAGACGTTTAACAGTGTGGCATTATGTATTTGTTACATTTGAAGAAACAACAATGAAGTTCTGGATACTTTCTCCCCTCAGATACTTACTGTACACAATAAATATTTTATTTGTATTTAAATGTAATTGCTTACATTTTGTGGCTTATATGTTTGTTTGTTTATTGTTATTTTTTATTTGTTTATGTTTATTATTAGTAATTGTATTCTACCATGTTTCCTGTTCCTTCCTTTCTTATTCTTTCTTTTTCGGTTTCTTCTGGTTCGCAGTATTTCTGTTCTCTTCTGTTTTGTTTCTGAATTCAGTAAGAAAGTGAAAGTATTGTAAATTTTTTATTGATGACAAAAATACAGATTTTTCCCCCAACACCACTCAGGGTTTAAAAACAACACAACTCAATAACTGCCTTGGTTCAAGTAGTAAATTAGATTTAAATTACATAAGGTAATGGACTGCTAAATTACTGTGTTGCTTTTTTAGGACTCTTGCTCATCATCATATTTATAAATAATCTTTGTTATAATTTATTAAATGCTTTGTTGTTTTTATGCAGATGACAGTTATCTATTATACTTCCTCTGTTACACTTCTCCGTTTTGGCTTTGATGTAGTTCAGTCCAGTTTAACTCAGCTGGAGTTCAATGTTCACATGACTGATAAAGAGAAATGTAATGTGCTGTCTCGGCTAAAAATTCTGAAATACCCTTTTAGACACATGTAAATGTTGACCTTTAATGTTTAGCTCAGTTGTTCTCTTTATCTTCACTGTCTTAGGGTTACTTGCCTTGAGTTGTCTACAGGTCAAACGGTAAGCAAACTTCTCCAGATCTTCTCAGCTGCAAACACAGACTTACTTTGTAGTATAAGGGTATCTGGTATCTGGATTTGCTTACCCTAACGTGGCAGTCAGGATAACTGGTCGCATCGACTTGTTAAGTTAACGCAGGGTTCACCCTGTGTGTCCACATGACACGAGTGGTCATCAACTCGAAACTGGGCATTCCATTATCCATAGTCTTCCCAGGAAAACGATCCCTATGAGAACTACAGCAGAAACATTAGAAAACAGTCATTTAAAATCTATCATGAACACAGAACACATGACTGTTGTAAAAAGGTCAAAAGACGATTGTTAGTCATTAACATGATTTATTGCACAGAATGGTAAACATTTTCATTCCAGTTAAATATGCTGGCATTTATTTCTAAGAGTGCACATTAGAGTTAAAGTGTTAATGTGAAACAGGTGCACCAGTCTCAGGAAGCCACGCCCACTCTGAGAGGAAATAAGCAGAGTACGTACTGAGCCATACACTCATACACATACACGGACTTAGACTGGGAAGAGGAGAATAGAGATAGCAGGAGGACAGGGGACCATGACCAGGTCATAATTTATCATTTCAGTCTAGCTCCAGCGAAGAAACACTTTACTTACTGCGATGATGTGATGTGCTCTTTATGAATGGACCTGACAAATGCCTATAAAAGTTGAGCGCTGCATACCAACTATGCCTTATACTTTATTTGCTGTGGAGGCTGTGTACTTCACTATTTTATGTATTCAGTTATTAAATGGTAAATGGCCTGTATTTGTATAGCGCTTTACTCTACATTCAGTCATCCACACATTCACGATGGCAGCTACATGGTAGCCACAGCCACCCTGGGGCGCACTGACAGAGGCGAGGCTGCCGGACACTGGCGCCACCGGGCCCTCTGACCACCACCAGTAGGCAACGGGTGAAGCGTCTTGCCCAAGGACACAACAATCAAGACTGTCAGAGCCGGGGCTCAAACCAGCAACCTTCCGATTACAAGACGAACTGCCAACTCTTGAGCCACGATCTCCCCAACAGCCATTACCCTCCTTGTGTTATTTCTCTTTGTACATGTATAAAAAACTATAGTGCCATTCACTCTCATAATTTTACAAACATCTGTTGTCATATTCACAGAAAAAGAAAAAGGATCCTGGAATAAACAGCAGGAGGAGATAAAAATTGTCAGAAGTATTCACTGTAGGAGAATTTAAGCCAAATAAAATTCTTGGTCACTGCTAAGTTGAGCTAAAATGAGTTTCATTTGTTTTTTTTGCTTTATGTTTTGTTGCATACATTCTGGATATTGTGTTCACTTCTTTGAAGTCTGTTAAATAGAAAGTTCTGAAACATTTGAGGCTTATTTTGCATAATATTGGGCCTCATAAATGTAGCTTCTTTGACTTGCAGAGCTTTACCGTTTGACAGCTGTTTGTATAATGATGACCAGACGCATCTTCCTTTTGGACCAAACCATCTTTATCAGTTTTGAAGGAGGGTGTTTCCTACAAGTGCAGCCACAGCTGTAAAACTGGAACAGATCAACAAAAGAAGTTTTAGTGTAAGTAATGAGTGTCTTTTGTTTACAGCAGCAACATCAGCCAAACATTTAAGTTGTCACAAAGTTTACAGTTTTCAAACATTTTTGTTTAAAACGTATAAATGGAGTATAATTTTTCCAGTAATTTATGACCAATGTATAACCATGTTTCTTATATTGTGATGATTAGTCTTAGTAATAAAGTTCAACAAACACCCAAGATGGAATGACCTCCTGAAGAGCACAAATGACAGACTGTGAGCTTGTGGGGATGTTTAATGTATTTTAATTCATAATTTGAGAGAGACAAATTAGCCAATTCCAATGTAAAAATTTATCTGCCTATTAAAAAAAAGAAGATAATCTTCTCACAAACTGGTGTTTGATTTTGAAACAGGAAAAAAGTGGGGAAACAACTGAAAAGACTAACATTTGAATAAAACCTGAAAGCAAGTAAATACTTTACAATGGGGCAAAAAAGTATTTAGTCAGCCACCGATTGTGCAAGTTCCCCCACTTAAAATGATGACAGAGGTCAGTAATTTGCACCAGAGGTACACTTCAACTGTGAGAGACAGAATGTGAAAAAAAAATCCATGAATTCACATGGTAGGATTTGTAAAGAATTTATTCGTAAATCAGGGTGGAAAATAAGTATTTGGTCACCTCAAACAAGGAAAATCTCTGGCTCTCACAGACCTGTAACGTCTTCTGTAAGAAGCTTTTCTGTCCCCCACTCGTTACCTGTATGAATGGCACCTGTTTGAACTCATCATCTGTATAAAAGACACCTGTCCACAGCCTCAAACAGTCAGACTCCAAACTCCGCCATGGCCAAGACCAAAGAGCTTTCGAAGGACACCAGGAAAAGTATTGTAGACCTGCACCAGACTGGGAAGAGTGAATCTACAATAGGCAAGCAGCTTGGTGTGAAAAAATCAACTGTGGGAGCAATCATCAGAAAATGGAAGACATACAAGACCACTGATAATCTCCCTCGATCTGGGGCTCCACGCAAGATCTCATCCCGTGGGGTCAAAATGATCATGAGAACGGTGAGCAAAGATCCCAGAACCACACGGGGGGACCTGGTGAATGACCTGCAGAGAGCTGGGACCAAAGTAACAAAGGTCACCATCAGTAACACACTACAACGGCAGGGAATCAAATCCCGCAGTGCCAGACGTGTTCCGCTGCTGAAGCCAGTGCATGTCCAGGCCCGTCTGAAGTTTGCCACAGAGCACATGGATGATACAGCAGAGGATTGGGAGAATGTCATGTGGTCAGATGAAACCAAAGTAGAACTTTTTGGTATAAACTCAACTCGTCGTGTTTGGAGGAAGAAGAATACTGAGTTGCATCCCAAGAACACCATGGATGCACAGACAGGGACAGGAGCAGGATTGACAAACTGGTGCGGAGGTCTAGCTCCGTGCTGGGATGTCCTCTGGAGTCTGTGGAGGTGGTTGGTGAAGGGAGGATGTTAGTAAAGCGCATTCTGTCTCTCACAGTTGAAGTGTACCTCTGGTGCAAATTACTGACCTCTGTCATCATTTTAAGTGGGGGAACTTGCACAATCGGTGGCTGACTAAATACTTTTTTGCCCCACTGTATATGCTGCCTTATGGTAAACTTTGGTAATATTGTTTAAGAACAACACTGGCTGATGATGAAATACAGTCAGCTGGCATGGTGACACTGCCAGTATTAATCTGCAGGGCTGGACTGGGACAGAAAATCGGGCATTTTGACTGGAGACCGGCCCACCAGGTATTAAAGCCATAAAGCCTTTGAATGAAAACAAATGCTGTTGTGACATTGATGTACAGTCTTGTTGGTATATGTATGATTTCTATACATTTTACATCAGATAAAAACTTTGGTTGTAAGCTTCAGATAATTATTTAATAACAGCCAGACATTTTAAATGAGAATAAGGAAGAAAAGTATATCTTTGTGCCCCCCTTTCCCTGTTAATGCCCTACCTGGCCCCCTGGCAAAACTTTGCTAGATCCGCCCCTGCACAGTTACCAGCTGTCAGCTACGTAGAAAAAGGATCCTGGTGTTATTTGTCTGCCAGAAACAGTTCATAACTTCCCTTCAACTCATTCATGTCACCTAAAAGGTAAACCTGTTTCTCCATCACCTGTTCAGCTCTGATGATTCAGTAAGGACATCTCCTGGTTTCATCTTCATGTTTCCCTCTCACCACATATCCAAACCGATATCATGACCAGCAGTTTTACAGCTGTGGCTCCAGCAAACATCAGCTGATACTAGAAAGTAATAGTAAATCAATTCTAACAACAGCTGATCTAGCTTAAACGTGCTGCTGTTGTTTAGCACAACATCTGCTGGTTTCCGCTTTCTGGCGCAAAGTGGGCGATAAACAAACAAGAGAGCCGATCAGCTGATCATTGATCAGTTTCATGACTGAAGTAGCAACAGGAGAGGCAGGGGAGAGAATGAGAGAAGAAGAGGCAGCTGTGCAGCGTAACGACAGAATAACTCCAGCTTTGTGTCTTTTTTTCATTATAGCGAAAGTACGGGACAAACTTGTTCTTTCTCAGCTCAATACGAAACTTGTATTATTTTCTCTGAATGAGGGACCATTCCATTTTTTTAAGGAGCTGTTGGCAACTCTAGTAACTAACCTTATGAATAAAATAAAGTTCACTATCAGTAACATCATAGCACCCACCCAGCTGTATAAAAACTCCGTCAAGCTGGCTAGAACGCAGTATGAGTTATTGCAACTGAGGGTAAAAAGTCAGCACAACTAAAATAAACTCCACCTAAACTTGGTTTATATCTCCATACAGCAATGTTACGACTTAGATTATATCTTATAACTCATAATTCTTATGTTAGCTGCCCTCAGTAGCATACTGTCTGAAATATTCAACGGATGCAATAATTCTTTAAGTGTTATTTTTTCTTTGGTATTCTAATTTCACCGAAGTTTACTAAACTCAACAAACTTAATATTACTTACCGGGAAATTTATTCTGTCCTCATTTTCTTTCACCGAAAAATTGTTTCCTGAGTGCCGTCTTTCGTGCTTGGCTCGCCTACCTTTGCTAACGTGATGCACATAGCCAGTGTTGCAAACTCCTCAGTAAGGAAAATCGCTATTGGTTGTCCTAAAAGTCGCTAGAAGTCGCTAAATGACATCATCACCTAATTTGCATAATTGGTCATGCTAATGTAACTATAACCTCTGTTGTTGGAGAAATAACATCGTGAAAGAGACATAAAGTGAGTAAAAAACGTCCTAAATGCATTTAGAGTTTATTTAGAACTACAAATTAAATTTCTTTTAGCAATTATTGTTTTTTTTAATGTCACAATTCCAACCCTGCTCCTTTACCCGGGCTTGGACCGGCAAAAGTGACCCGAAATAGGCACTCTGGTGGAGTTACTTTGTGTGCGTGTGTGTTTATAAGTAGTTTTAAACCTTGTGATCCACAAAACAGCATAAGAGTAAAAGAAGAACTGACTGCGTTACAGCACCCGCTGCTGGTTGAGAGTAAAAGCGATATGCGCTTTCACGTCTTTTTTTAGCGACTTTTTTTAGAGAAAAAGTCGCTAAGGGGTCTGAAAACTCGCTAAATATAGCGACAAAGTCGCTAAGTTGGCAACACTGCATAGCGCAGAAGCAGATGCTGCATTCACTTACACTCGGATATCTGAGCTTCACCGTGAAAACATAATCGGACATTTGATATTTGATTGAATTTTATTGTTTTGCCTTTGGTGTGGCACCTGGGGTGGCCAGTCTGGTTGGGGGGGGTGGCCTGTGTACCCCCAGGCCACCCCGCTGGACACGCCACTGTTAGAACTTACTTTTGAAAGTTTACTCTTTGGCCGCTCCACTTCTTTGAAGTGTCTCCCAGTCCCAGTGCTCTTGTTAGCATGTTTTGGTTCGTGCAACTGGTCCATCCGGTTATTGTCTCCCCAGAAACATTTCCGTTGTCTTTTTTCCTATTTCCGTTGTGCTTTGTGTGCTTTTGCAGCGTTTTTCTTTTTGCAGCATTTTTCTTTTTGCAAGTGTTTTCTGAAGTTGCAGTCCGTTTGGCCTCTCAGGGCCACCGTATTGATCATCAAGCTTGCCAGCACTGACTGATATCACTGTCTAAACACCAACATGGCTACAGCCAAAATGCTAATGCTGGGGTTTCAAAATGTGGAGTCAAACACCAATGGCTGAATCATGTTGCTATGTGAGTCTTTTGTGCACAGTCCACATTGTTGGACAAATGTTTCCCTACAACTGTAGGGATTACTGCTCTGAAATGTAGCCCTTGAATTATGTACGCAGGCCTTTCAGGCCTAAAAGCTGATATTAGTAAATGCACCTTATGGAAAATGATACAGACTATGGTGACAGCAAAGCATACATGGCCATTCCTTTAAAGAAATGAAGCAGATATGTAGGGCAGTTTGGGTTTTTGGGTTTTTTTCCCCACAGTATAGCTCAGTGTAGATAGTGCAGTGCAGTAGAAATAACCTGTTGATCACACAAGCCCAGAGGCCCGAAGCAATAATAAGATAAACATCAGCTGAAACAGAGAGGACGAGGCAAACAGGAGACAGGGAAACTGAGGAAAGAAGGAGAAAGGCACACAGCAGACTATTGTCAGGGCCCAGCTATGTGACCCAGCACTTTGAGTTTATTCTGAATGTTTGATTTCTTATATTGGAAATATGTTAAGTTCTTGTGTTGCTCATATTAGTCAGGATTTAGTTGCGTTTTAGGCTAGTTTAACCTCTGTCCGGTCATCTGTTATTCTCACCTCATGGTCCATGGATGTAATGTGTCTCTAGTCTTGGTTTTCTCATGTTTAGGTTTATGAAGGCAATTTCTTCGTGAAATTTTAAAGCCAGCAGACAACAGACCTACGCAAAGGACTATTACTTCAGTGTTAATTACCTTAAATTAAAAAAATAGAAGTAAATTTACACCCAATTCTCTGAGGAAAAAGTAAAGTGTACATTTAAACTTACCCTTGTCTATAAAGAAGACTAAGGAGGATATTTACTAAGGATGAAAATGGAATTAATGTTCACAAAAACACTGTCAGCACCTGATTCATGTTTTCTCTGTTCAATCACAAGGTGAGAAGCTCAGATGGTTGGACTGCTGAAAAGAGAGAAATCCAAAGTTATTTTAATCTTACTGAAACAATCCACTCAACACCACAACAAGGTTCCTCCGTGACTGGCCGTTCCTCCCAGTCACGGCCCTCCGATCTGAACCCGAGTGGTGTTTTGTTATTGGACTTCTGTGCAAATCACAGTTACGCTGCACAGCTGCCTCTTCTTCTCTCATTCTCTCCCCTCTCTCTCCTGTTCCTACTTCAATCATGAAACTGATTAATGATCAGCTGATCGGCTGTTCTCTCTTGTTTGTTTATCGCCCACTTTGCGCCAGAAAGCGGAAACCAGCAGATGTTGCGCTAAACAACAGCAGCACGTTTAAGCTTGATCAGCTGTTGTTAGAATTGATTTAATATTAATTTCTAGTATCAGCTGATGTTTGCTGGAGCCACAGCTGTAAAACTGCTGGTCATGATGTCGGTTTGGATATGTGGTGAGAGGGAAACATGAAGATGAAACCAGGAGATGTCCTTACTGAATCATCAGAGCTGAACAGGTGATGGAGAAACAGGTTTACCTTTTAGGTGACATGAATGAGTTGAGGGGAAGTTATGAACTGTTTCTGGCAGACAAATAACACCAGGATCCTTTTTCTACGTAGCTGACAGCGAGTAACTGTGTAGGGGCGGGTCTAGCAAAGTTTTGCCAGGGGGCCAGGTAGGGCATTAACAGGGAAAGGGGGGCACAAAGATATACTTTTCTTCCTTATTCTCATTTAAAATGTCTGGCTGTTATTAAATAATTATCTGAAGCTTACAACCAAAGTTTTTATCTGATGTAAAATGTATAGAAATCATACATATACCAACAAGACTGTACATCACTGTCACAACAGCATTTGTTTTCATTCAAAGGCTTTATGGCTTTAATACCTGGTGGGCCGGTCTCCAGTCAAAATGCAGATTTTTTTGTCCCAGTCCAGCCCTGGGCACGACACGCAGTGAATTAATCTGAGAAGGTGCATTAAAAAATAAATAAATAAACATGGCCACACCAGCAGTGCACATTGCAAATCAGCTCGCATAGACACATTAGTTGTGCAGTTTCTTAATGACGGTATCTTAGCTAACAACCCCAACTACCAGATTCAACTTGTAATTGGCTAAAAATAATTTAACCTACTGGTGAGAGGGACGTTGTTAGCTTTCCGACTCTTCAAATGCTTCAGGAGCTTTCTGCTCAGCACAGCAATCAGCACCGTGGAAATACACGGATACATCCGTAGACTCGAGACAGAATTCACAATGTGTTTTCAGGACTTTCAGGCGTATGGACCAATGTTTATTTTCTGATCAAACCAGAAAGCTTTAATGAGCAGCTGGATTTGTCTCACATTAACTGGCTGAGTTCATACCAGTTAATGCAACATCGAAGCAGCTGGAATCCACAGCTGTGCGTGTTCATGGAGCTGCATTTTCACCTGCTGGACATCACTACCTGACAAGTTTAACTGTCTTCAGAACATTGCAGAGGCCTTATTGACAGTACTTGGCTCTACATGTCTGTGTGAGCAGGTTTTTACTCACATGAAGAGTGTCCTCAGGTAGCCGTCTGAATTCTGGACCAGAGATCAGATTAACATGTGTATTAACAAACATGCCATATTGGCTCAGTTTATTTTTCTTATTGTTTTGAGGAGACCATAAATAGCATTTGCATTTTCTGTTGTACAGTTCATTTGCTGTTCTGGATAAAAAGTATTTTTTTGGTTTCAAAATAGCTGATAACTATTCGCTGATAGCTGCCAACATCTGCGAACAAATATGATTCTATAAAGTGGTTCTATATATTGTGTAACTGTTAATATATAGTGTTTTTAAATTTATTGCTAATGCAATCATATGGCACACTGACTTCTGAGGAAATTTTAGATGGCACTCGCCAACAGAAAGGTTGCCAACCCCTGGTGTAGAGGTTTACACTTACAAGGCAAGTCAACCTAGTGACCCTGTTTCATCTATTTGTTTATTTAAAGATCAATAAAGTTATTAAGTTAAACCTTTGGAGGCGTTTGGTATGGTCATTCAGGATAAGTAATCTTGAAGTACAGAGGGGGGCTGCTAAGGATGCTGGGCAGGTCTCCTTCAGGACCCGGTCCAAAGCCAGAGGCAGCTTTCGATTTTGCTGGGACAGAATAAACAAGTATTAATGTTACTAAAGCTCATTACAGTTTATAAGTGGGATTTGTTTTGTGTCCAAGACCTTGAAGTAAATTTTGTTGATTTTTTGTGGTGCATGAAAAGGTATTGTTACATACAGACTGCCAGCTGATGTCTAATTGAACATTATTTATGCCTGATGTCTGTTTATCTGTGGGAAAAGCAATTCTGCCATTATGATGTGAAAACAGGTCATATAGTTGTGGATCTAATAACTCTAAAGGAGGATCAAAATAAAGTATTTAATCCCACCTTGCTTTTTCCAAGCTTGTTGACAAGTTAACTTCTTACTGTTAACCTGTTGTTAAAAACAGGTTTAGTCTGGAAACTAAATATGTTTTTTATATAACAATAACAAACCTTTGTGTTCTTAGGGGTTAGCAAAGGTTTTTATCTTGGTATTCTCCAATATTTGTGCCTTTTTTCAGCCTGTTTGATGCACCGGACCAACAAGCTAGACTCCAGCTTGTCGTCACCAAGCCGATGTGCCGAGCAGTTCAATCAGCTAACAAAGCAGCTGTTCACATGATGCAATCAGCACTCTTCTATGGAATAAAGTGTTCTTTTTACCAACACAACCAAACAGTTTACTACATAACAGGTTAGTACACGTGTATCACACCAAAAACAGTTTTTTTACCAAAGACTATTTGAAATCTTAACATCCATCAACGTGTCCGCAGGAAAAAAAAAATCTCCATGTTACAGTTACCTCAATTACATTTGGGCTTTGCTTTTCCTCACGTTTAATATGAAGTATTCCAGTCAGTGAGATGATGTGAGGGGGGAAAAGAAGGTCTCCAAAAACTGTGCCATGTCTTCCTCAGAGCCTCCACTTTTCTTTTCTTTTGTCCAAAGCACATTTTGATCTATTTGCTGCAGACACTCTGCTGATGCGATTCCCAGTCGTGGTTCAGGAAGAGCCTCAGCTATGTTTGTGGTGTAGTTGTGTAAGTAGTAAACTGTTTGGATTTTAATGAATAAAATAGTGCTGATCACGTCAGTGCCACTCCGTGCAGCTGGATCAGAGTTTCTGACTCCAGATCAACCTGTCACCTGACTCAAACAGGGTCACACAGTCCTCATTCATGAAGTGCTTTACAAACCCAAACATTTTCCCATTTAAGTGCAGATAGGCAAACAACATAGAGCCACTACTGCTAAAGAGACAGACAGTGAAAGTGGACAGTATATCTTTAGTTTCTTAACATAAAACTCATTTTTGCAGTTAAGGGCAGCACAAAAGTGATCCCATTAAACACATTTTTACTTTCCTCTGAGTTATCTGTTTCTTTCACTAGTTAGACTGACATTCGTTAGCTATTAGCTGCAACCACCCCAAGAAGAAGGGTTACATCTCCTGGGTCTAGGCGCGGCTTGCCCCTCTGGGGGCGGGGGTACCTAGACCTGGGATATGGAGTATGTTTGGGGAGTGTGACTGTCTGTGCAGTGTCTATTTGTGTCTGTCTACACGTTGGGTGAGTGCCGAGTATTTGGTTGTGTATATGGGGTGGGGATCCACGTTTGTGTCCACGTGCGCCTGTTCGTCTGTGTCTATATGTCAGGTTGGGTCTTACGGTGTGTTCACACCGAACGCGATGGACGCGAATAAAACGCCCCAAACGCCCCTAATTTGACGCGTGTACATTCGCGTCTCAACGCGTGTCCAAGAAAAATCCATCGCGCGTCAAAATATGATATTTTGACGCGCGTGAACCGGAAATGTGGGAGGAATGTGGGAGGGAGTTGTGCCAGACCTGGTTTTGCAAGATGGCAGCTATCGAGCTAGCGCTTGAAGAGAGAGTCTCCCTTCTCTATGTACTGTGGAGAGCAGAGCAGCAGCGTAAAAGACGTTCTCGCCATACCTGGGTCCATCAGGTCCTCCAGAGGCATGAGCAGTTTGGTGAGTTTCACCACTTGCTCCAGGAGCTGCGCCTGGATGACGGCCGATTCCAGCGCTATCACCGTCGGCCAGTTTGAGGACCTGCTTTCCCTCGTCGGTCCCAGCATTGCCCGCCTAGACACCAACTACAGACGCTCAATCCCACCTGCAGAGCGCCTGTCCGTCTGCCTGAGGTTAGTAAAACTATTTAATACGGTAGTCCTTTATTGATATCTGTGCTAATATGCTAATCCATCCAGTTATACACTGCTAACATGGATGTGCTATGCTAACAGTGAATGCTGTCGGTGTTTACTGAAAGCAAACTGTGGTACAGAGACGACTCTTTATAATATTTCTAGTGATACTCAGAAGCTCTCATCAAGTCCCGATTTAATTCGATTTATGCTGTTATCAGTGTTTGAATGATAGCATGGCTGTGGTGTCACATCAATGTATGCGCTCGGTGTTTGCTGATATCAAACTGTAGCATTAGGACCACTGAGTTAACCTTTGTAGTGATACTCACTCCTTTTTATTTAGACCTGGTTTAATTCTGGGATAGTTGAATATTTGTATATAATCCCTGCAGCTGTCAGACTCTATAGCAGGGGTCACAGCCTTTATTAAAACAGAGTTAGATAAAACTGAACAGTTTGGTTCATCTCTAGTTACATGGTTCTATCTTGATAAGCTGTCTTATCACAGATTAATTTTTCAAAAATATTAATGATTTAAGCAAGGAAAGGGCTACATGTCAACATACAACTCTTTATTTCTATTAATGTCTTACTTCATTCCTACCTGATTGACATGTTTAGGAATTATGAGTGATTGGCTCACTGTAGTTGTGAAAGTTGCTACCAATCAAATTATGATATGTTAAAGTTAAAACAAAACAACTGTTTTAGATATTATCTAATATACATTTTGTAATTATCCTTATAATTACAAAAGGTTTTATGTAAGATTTAAGTTTTGTGATTTAAATCTGACATCACAAAAGTATTTTGGAATTTGAATAATGTATTTTGTAACTGCAGCACACATAATACTAATTTTGAACAATTTTGTCCAGGTTCCTTGTCACCGGGGACTCCTTCAGGACCATCGCGTTCAGTTTGAGTCGGTGTGTCCACGGTGAGCCAGATCACCCCCCAGGCAGCGACGTCCATCTGGGACTGTCTAGTGGACGACTTCATGGCTGTGCCTTCACCTGGAGACTGGCGCTCCATCACAGAGGGATTCCAGGAGCGCTGGAACTTTCCTCTGTGCTGTGCAGCTCTGGATGGGAAGCACATCCAGACAAAGGCACCCCATATATCATATAGGAGACACACACATTGATATACACTAAATATTCATTTCATTTCTTTTTTGTGGTGCCCAAATTGATGCACCTGCTTGATTTTGTTTAAACAATTATTGCACACTTTCTGTAAATCCAGTAAACTTCTTTTCACTTCTCAAATATCACTGTGTGTGTCTCCTGTATGATATTTAACTGACATTTTTTATTGTAACAACCAACGATTTATACAGGAAAATAATGTCTATTAACAAGGTTGCCCAAACTTCTGCATCCCACTGTATCAGTATATTTTGTCATTAGTATAATATGAAATAAATTCTACATGTGTCAAGTCGTGTGCCAACATTTGCTGTGTAGTAGAACTGAGACATTAGTCATTATAAACATTTATTTAAAATAATATTAAAAGTCTCAAACAGAAAAACATTAAACATAAATATATAAAATATAAGAATTTACAGAGAGACAGGAATAAAAAGGACCAGCTGCTCTCCAGAGCAGGAACAAGGCTGAGGAGGAAATGCTCCATTGGAGACTGGTGTGGCCTCTTCAGGGACTCCAGGATGGCCAGCTCCACCGCCGATGGACCGTCCTGGGACCCGTCCCTCATCTGCCTCGGAGCCGTCCTCCTCTGTGGGCCTGTAAAACAGCACAAAACACAAAGAAATGAGAAGGCTGCTACTAGATTTTAATTTCAACATTGAAAAAAAAAAAAACAATAACAGGATATAATCAGATTGGTTGTAGATATTTAGTAAAGGTGATCACAAGGGAATCCCACCGACTAAAAAGGTATCAGTGCTTGCTGTACATATCTGTGGGTGCAGCAGCAGGAGCTCAGGGACTGGGGATGCTCTGCTGCAGAATCAGTTGGTTCTATCAATACAGTATTAAATGTTAACAGGTTGGATATAATAATCGTAGAGTAGACAGTGGTCCCTCATTTATTGCAGGGGTTCTCAGAATAACTAGCCCCTGGTCACAGTTCTCACAATTGATTCTCAAAGTGCAAACCTTTGTAGATTGCAAAACGTAAAAGTATTATTATGCCGCGGTTTGTCTTCATCTGCCCGCCACTTTCGTGCGCCTTTTTCCCTCACGGTGCAGGTGTCTATTTCCGAATGAGGCTCATAGTTATGGGTGTTTTTGTGCTGTTTTTTCTATTGGACGCGATGGTTATCAAAACCAAACGTGATAAATTTGGCAAGCGCAGGAGATTTGTCAATCAGGCTGCAGAATGCAATGCTGTACTGTGCAATAAAAAATCAGCGAAAAAGCAAAGCAGTGACGGATGAACAGCGGGACCACTGTGTGCTGTTTATTAATAAACAATAAAATATATTCCTAAATGATAACATGCATAAAAGCAGAACGGTATTTGTACGTCAGTGGGAAAATAGCGGTGGCTTGCTAGCTTTTGTGCGGCTTCCCCGGGTCAGTGAAAACTTTCAAAAGAGAAATGAATGAACTTACCAGGTTGCCCGATCTCTTCACATATCTTCCTCCAAGCTCGGTCCTTTTTATTCCTGTCTCGGTACTGAAAGCAGCTGGTGTTGTACAGCTCCGAGTTGTTTGCTACCGCATTGATTAGCCTTCCCCTCCATTGAAGTATGAAAGGCTTTGGCTGGATCTGCCCCTTTGACCTAGGTAACAGCCACGTCACCAGGCTCCTGATTGGTTGTCGCGGCGCGATTTGACGCTGGAGTTCAGATTTTTCCAACTCGAGCGGTAGACGCGAAACGCGCGTATGCACAAAGTGCAACACAAAAACTCACGCGCGTGGTTTTATTCGCGCGTCAAACGCGCCAGACGCGCTACACTGACGCGCGTTTCACGCGTTTTGGCGTTTTCGCGACGCAAATCTGCTTCCGAATTTTCGCGGGACCCGCAATCGCGCATCATCGCGCCTTTCCATTGACTTTACATGTAAACCTGACGCTCTATTCGCGTCCATCGCGTTCGGTGTGAACACACCGTTAGACTCAACCTCTCTGGGTACATCTCAGGCCCTCCAAAGTACGGAGGCCTATCTCCCCTCACCTCCTTTTTGAGCACACGCATTCTGTAGACAAAGATATATACATGAAAACTTGATTTTTAAGTTTTGTTTTTTTTGTTCTCTTTTTTTCTTTTGTTATTTCAATTATATTGGCATGTTTGAAATAAAACTATATCTATCTACCACACTCCCTGCCGGTGGCTGATGCCCTCAGACGTTGGTGTGTTGATGGTCCTTGTCGACTGGGGCTGGGTGCTCATGTATGTACCAGCTCACTCCTGGTGGCCGATTGGCGGGACCTGGCGCCTGTGGCCCGGCTGGGCCCCTTCCAGGGGTTGGGGTGCCCTCAGGCCTCTAGCCTCTGGGCCTGAAGCTCGGTCCTCTCTGGCACAGCTGGCTGCCAGCAGAGCCCGCGGGCGAGCCACTGCACCCCCTCTGGCCTCTGCTCCGTAGCTGCTGGGTGACCTCTCGTTTGGGGTTCTACTCAGCTCTTCCCAGGAGGGTGGCACGGTTCCCCCCCTTTTGGTGGTCCTCCTCGGGTCCTCGTACTCTGGGGCCTCTGGATATCTGGGGCCTGGATCTCCTCCATACCTGCTTCATGCCCTGGGGGACGGGGCTGTGGCTCCCCACACTCCCTAGCAGATCGTTACATGGAGAAAACTTTTGAATACAAGCATGCTGATCCACACAGGTGTACACACGGGTGTTCACAGACGCGGACTACACCTTTCTTGGTTGCTGCCTCAAAGCATATTGTGCACTGTCGATCTTGCGTGCTGCACAATATCGTTTAAACCCCCACGGATCGCCATTTGGCTTTTTCTACCTTTAAAACCCGGAGAGCAGCCAAATGGCTTTTAGCTAGGCTTTAGCTTCAGCCAAGTGGAAGCTAAATTGGCTAGTCATTCATATGTAAATTGGGTCGTTATCTGGGAATTCTGGAGGGAGGGGAGTGGGGGTGTGTGATTGAGGGCGTGGGGGAGCTGCTAAAAGCTGTGCACTTCCTTTTGTGTTTCATCTTGATGCATTCTCAATCATCCAGGGAAATAAATCTCCAAAAGTCACCAACTTGGAGTGTTTCAGTTTGCCATCTTAGGGAGAAATCAACACACATGGGTGTATGTCCTTTGTTGCTGAGATTTATTGATAAAAACAGTACAAAAAACCAACCATTTGTACACATATTTACAAATGGCCTGCTGAGTGGTGCATGGAGCATGTTCATTGGTTCATGGACCTCCCTGAACTAATGGCATTTATTGCAATTGTCATCTTGCGGGAGATTAACAGGGTTCCATCTCTAAATGACTGCTGGTGGGCAAACCTGGGAAACCCACAGATAATTGGAACTATGGCACGAATCATGTTATAAAACACGGCGACTGGCCAGCGCCGTGTTCCTCTGCGGACAGTGTACTCCCGAACCATCTGGTCCATCACATCCACGCCACACTTTGTTTTGTTGTAAAGGGAGACAGTGTTTGGCTTCCTTTTGGTGGTGTTATCAGTCTGAACCACGCTGTGCATGCTGCTAAGAATATAGACTGTCTTCTTCCGTTTGGCCGCATACGCCGTCAGTGTGGCAGCAGAGGTTGAAAACACCTAAGAAATAAGATAAATTGTTATTTCCATAGCCCTTTTACACACAATGAAACACATAAACATAGAACCACAAAAGACCTGTAACATACCTGAGTGGTGAATTCATTGCGATCTGTCTGTCTAGTGGATTGAGGAATTTCCCTGCGAATCCTGTTGACTGTGCCGAGGATGGTGGTTTTCCGTCTAAGAAGTTTTTGTGCAAGTGAAAGCGATGTGAAAAAATTGTCCTTGGTAACATTTCTGCCCTTGTCTAGGAATGGTTCCATCAGCCTCATTACTACATTTTCAGAAAGTCTCTCCCCAGTGGGACGATTGGGGTCCTTGCCAAGATATGGGAAGACATTGCAAATGTACTTGGATTTTAGGTCGCAAGCCACCCAAAACTTGATCCCAAACTTGTCAGGTTTACTTGCAATATACTGCAGGAAACAGCACCGAGTCTTTGATGGGAAAAGCTGTTCATCAACGGTGATATGTAGACCAGGGTTGTAGCACGTGATGCAGTTGGTGACAAATGATCCCCACACACTGGAAATTGCAGCAAACTTGTCAGTCTTTGCTCGATCACAGCGGGTGGACTTGTCATCAAAGCGTAGGTGTTGCATGATGTTTTGGAAGCGGTTTCGTGCCATAGTTCCAATTATCTGTGGGTTTCCCAGGTTTGCTGACCAGCAGTCATTTACAGATGGAACACTGTAAACCCCCCGCAAGATCACAATTGCAATAAATGCTATTAGTTCAGGGAGGTCCATGAACCAATGAACATGCTCCGTTTGCTGTGCATGTTGAATAGTCCATTCTTGAATGCTACGAAGCATGTCAAGAGTGATGAAACACAGGAAGCTCTGAAGGCGACTCGAGATACTTCTCCTGGCCTTAGCCGTTGGCTCTCCATCTGCAGCGTACGCTTCTATTGGGGTGAAAGGGAGACAGGTCCCCACATGTTCTTCACGCCACACTGTGCCATCTTTCGCTGTCTCAGTCCCCAAACAAGCTCTCTTTTTCGGTGGAGAAGCAGTCTCCTCATCTGCAGTGTGAACAAATTCAAATTGTGAGCAAAATGGGAAGGTCAAACAAAATCACAAATGCATGCATAGATACTAATTATAATTCCAGTATCTCCTCCTCTGTATCAGAATAATGTCTGAAATATCTTACTTACTAACTACATCCACTTACTTGTTTGAAATGAAAAAGGAAATAACATGAAATGAAACTAACCGGAAGACTGATCAGACAGCTCTGAGTCCGAATCCGGCTGAACTTCTAGGTCTTCTCCATCCGAGTCACAAGGGTCGACTTCCGTCAGGATCATTTCCAAGGCCTGCTGAGTGGTGAGTCTTCTCTGCATTTTCTTTCCGCTGACGGCATATGCGGCCAAACGGAAGAAGACAGTCTATATTCTTAGCAGCATGCACAGCGTGGTTCAGACTGATAACACCACCAAAAGGAAGCCAAACACTGTCTCCCTTTACAACAAAACAAAGTGTGGCGTGGATGTGATGGACCAGATGGTTCGGGAGTACACTGTCCGCAGAGGAACACGGCGCTGGCCAGTCGCCGTGTTTTATAACATGATTCGTGCCATAGTTCCAATTATCTGTGGGTTTCCCAGGTTTGCCCACCAGCAGTCATTTAGAGATGGAACCCTGTTAATCTCCCGCAAGATGACAATTGCAATAAATGCCATTAGTTCAGGGAGGTCCATGAACCATGCTCCATGCACCACTCAGCAGGCCATTTGTAAATATGTGTACAAATGGTTGGTTTTTTGTACTGTTTTTATCAATAAATCTCAGCAACAAAGGACATACACCCATGTGTGTTGATTTCTCCCTAAGATGGCAAACTGAAACACTCCAAGTTGGTGACTTTTGGAGATTTATTTCCCTGGATGATTGAGAATGCATCAAGATGAAACACAAAAGGAAGTGCACAGCTTTTAGCAGCTCCCCCACGCCCTCAATCACACACCCCCACTCCCCTCCCTCCAGAATTCCCAGATAACGACCCAATTTACATATGAATGACTAGCCAATTTAGCTTCCACTTGGCTGAAGCTAAAGCCTAGCTAAAAGCCTACCAGCCATTTGGCTGCTCTCGGGTTTTATAGGTAGAAAGGTAGAAGCCTGGGGGATGCTAGTGTTAATATTTAGTATCTACTGTTATCTACTGCTAGCTAGTTTATTGTTTTTTTTATTATGTTGCTCTTTGTTGTTTGCTTTCCCTTCTGTTTTTTTTTTTTTCTCCATACAGGGCCCTGTTTCAGGAAGCCGGTTTAGTGGAAAAACTGAGTAAGTATACCCTGAGTTAACGAAAACTCTGGGTTTTCGGTTTCACAAAGCGAGTTCAGCTGAAGCCTGAGTGAGTCACTATGACGACACACGCCGTGAAGCTAACCTGCCCCCTAGCAGGTTTACTACAACTAACCCTGACTGTCTCCGCCCCTTTGTCGGAAACCTGACAGTAGGAAGTGTCGGACATGGCGTGCTCCTTCCTTGAAGAGCCAGTAGATCGTGAAGCCCAAATTCTCCGCAGAGCTCTCCACCGGGAGAGAGTGATCAGAGCGCGTTTGGACATCTTATCATTTCCTGATGATTTTCTGTGCGAACGTTACCGTTTTTCAGCACAATCTATAATTTATTTTAATAACATCCTCAGGCCATATATTACGCATGTGACACATCGCGGACATGCTCTCAGTTCATTACATATTATTTGTATTGCACTTCGGTTTTTTGCAAACGGGAGCTTTCTGTATAATATTGATGACGCTGAGCACGCTTCCAAGGCTACCGTCTGTCGGGCAGTCAGGAATGTTACAGTTGCACTGAAACGTCTCCTGTACTCGTTTGTGGTGTTCCCCGGTCACAGACCCACAAGATTTATCAAAGAGGGATTCCACAAAATTGCAGGTATCAGGGTGACCAAAACGTAATGTATGATGTGGTGATACTTGGACTACTACTTAAATTTTACATTTATTTTCAGGGTTCCCAGGCGTGTATAGATGGCACTCACATTCCAATCATTGCTCCTTCAGTAAATGAAGGAGACTATGTGAACAGGAAGTCTTTCCACAGCATCAATGTACAGGTACATAGTTCCCTGTAGCATTTCAAACTAACAAATTATTTCATTATAGTAATGGATGCTAATTCGTGTTCTCTGCACTGTGAAGATCATATGTGATGCTGCCAACATTATCACAAATGTGGAAGCCAAGTGGCCAGGCTCTGTCTATGACTCACAAATATTCCGTGAATGTACACTGAGCACAAAATTTGGACATGGTGAGTTGAAAATACTTTAAAATATATAAAGACCAATTGCTTCAGGGACATTTGAACTGAAGTGTATCCTTCTGTCTTAGGAGAGTTCACTGGCTACTTGCTTGGTGATAGGGTAAACATGGATACCCCCTATTTGCTCACCCCTTACCCTGACCCTGAACCGGGCCCACAGCAGCGATATAATCTGGCTAATTGCAGGACAAGAGCCAGAATTGAAATGACTATCGGAATACTTAAGGCCCGGTTCCAGTGCCTGCAAAGACTCAGGGTCACCCCAGAAAGGGCATGTGACATTATTGTGGCATGTGTGATTCTTCACAACATTGCCACAATTAGAGGAGAACACTGTCCTTCTGAACCAAACATCAGCAGTGATCCAAACCATGAACATCCTGACCCTCCCACGGACATACAAGATGGAAGCGCAGTCAGAGACACCATATGTCACAATCATTTCCTTTGACCCATCACCTCAACATGTTGAAAGAAGAATAAACAGATTTTTTGTTCAACTGGCTTTATTGGTCGCCTGTATTTCCTGTACACAAAGTATTAAAAGATGTAAACCTCATAAAGTGTCTCTGTTGCTTCCTCCTCTGTAACAGCTGTCAATGTTTCTTCATTATTTTCCTGTAGTAAAGAAATAAACAACATTGCTGTTCTACTGTAAACTCATATAATCTGTGGAGTATTACTCACAACTGCATGTTGGTCTGGCTCAACAGGAGGCTGCACCAGATGCAGTACACCACCACCATCAACTGATAGAATATGAGGTTTATACAGGTCACTTATAACTTACAAGGGACCAAATGGCAATTAACAAACATACCAATCACCTTACACTTCATTGTCATTATGCTCTCAAAGACAACCAAGACTGAGGGAAGGCAAAATCAGTAGGAAAATAACTTCACTACAAAATAATCCATTATGGTAAAGAGTTTATCAAATGAATGAGTAGCACTGCAAAGGTGACTGTGAAGAAAGGATGTATGCACATCATGTATTATTTTGAATTTACCCCCTATGTAGGCACTTGTGTCTTGCGGGGTTATTGACTCAGAGGATGTCCCCGCAGAGATGCCTTCAGCCACAGGGCGCCCACTGTTTTGGCTGAGGGCCAACTGCTCAGCCTCTGTGAGTGGTGGTGTTTTTCAGGCCTCCGCTTTTTTTCTGTTGGCTATAACGGGGTCACATTTGAGCATACAGAGTAAGCAAATATGTACTTGTAATGTGCTCAGATAATTTCAATAAGTGCTTACAGAAAGAAAATTAATGTAGCCTCTAACTGCAATTGATTTACATCGGACAAACAGACCAAGCACTATGGCTCATACTACAATTACACCTTACCTGTTTGGACTATATTTTTATATTTCATTTTTACTTGCTGCCAGGCACGTTTGGGGCCTGTTGGGTTGCACCTGCGCTCACATCACGTCACAAAATAAAATGTATAAAATAACAAATAAAATAACATATGATAAAATAACGTGTTAAATGGGTGGAAATCCCTAGATCAATGTTTAAATTAACACTCACGCATTGACTCTGTCGGCTATGTTTTGCCATGCATGCTCCCTTTCTTTTGCAGCTGAGGCTGTGTAACTTTTTTTCCGCAAAATTGGCATGTTATCGGCATATGCTGCCATCAGAATTTCGGCCTCAAGCGCTGTAAAATACATTGACCGCGCCTTCTTTCCCTCCGTCTCCATGGTGACTCGCTTAATCTGTGCTCCACTAATCAGGGCTTTATGTATCCTCGTGCGCGCGCTTAACTTGGGGTTAAAGCAACTCCGCGTTGATTGAACTAATTGTTATCAGCCTTTCTGAAACCGAATATTCCGAGTTGGACAGTTCGGGGTTACTCAACCCTGAGTGTCGTTTTTCACTCTGAGTTTTCTAAACCGGCTTCTTGAAATAGGGCCCAGGTGATCCAGGTGTTTTGTTTGTTTTTCTTTCTTTCTTTCTTGCCCCCTTTGTCACCGTCTCTTCTCCCCTCTGGTTTTCTTTCTTTCCCTCTCTTTCTTTCATTCTTTCTCCCTGTCCTATCCCCCAGTCATGTCTGTCCTGTTTGTAGCAACCGAAAATAAAATAAATACATAATTATAATAAAGGTCAATCAAATGGACCAATATGGCAAGGCCATGATGATCCACTTGGTAAAATAAATCCACTTGGCATCTTTCTTGGCCTTAAGACAACAATTCTGATGGCTAAATATCCAAACGGGACAAAATAAAAAAAATAAATAAATAAAAAAAGCTATTAGCTGCAACCGACCGACTGCCCACATGACGTCACGTATTGACAAAAAAAAAAAAAAAAAAAAAAAAAAAAAAATAGGGCTAAACATGTTTTTAAGTACTTATGTCTTAAATCTAGCCTCACAGAGTTACATCTATGTCAGTTTTTGAGAGCAGGGCTCGGTGGTGTAAATTAGCCTTTATATGTATAATGCTTATGTCCTCTTTGAGGTTTGGCGATCTTTTCTCTACACAGAGATGCTGCATGAGAGATATGGCACAGAATTCTCCGACAGGTCTGGAGTCGTTAGTCTTTAAAAACCAAAATGTGGAAGATTTACAAATTCACAAAAAATACACTCAACAAAAATATAAATGCAACACCTTTGTTACTGCTCCCATTCCCCATGGGATGGACGTAGAGACCTAAAATTCATTCCAGATACACAATATAACCATCCCTCCCAAACAGTGGTCACAAATCAGTCCAAATGTGTGGTAGTGGGCACATCTGCTATATTGAGATAATCCATCCCACCTCACAGGTGTGCCACATCAGGATGCTGATCTGACATCATGAGTAGTGCACAGGTGTACCTCAGACTGCCCACAACAAAAGGCCACCCTGGAATGTGCAGTTTTGTCTCACAGCAAAATGCCACAGATGCCACAAGCAATGAGGGAGCGTGCAATTGGCATGCTGACAGCAGGAATGTCAACCAGATCTGTCGCCCGTGCATTGAATGTTCATTTCTCAACCATAAGCCGTCTCCACAGGCGTTTCAGAGAACATGGCAGCACATCCAACCGGCCTCACAACCGCAGACCTCGTGTGACCACACCAGCCCAGGACCTCCACATCCAGCAGGTTCACCTCCAAGATCGTCTGAGACCAGCCACCCAGACAGCTGCTGGAACAATTGGTTTGCACAACCAAACAATTTCTGCACAAACTGTCAGAAACCGTCTCAGGGACGCTCAACTGCATGCCCGTTGTCCTCATCGGGGTCTTGACCTGACTCCAGCTCATCGCCGTAACAGACTTGTGTGGGCAAATGCTCACATTCGATGGCGTCTGGCACGTTGGAGAGGCGCAAAAAACTGCACATTCCAGGGTGGCCTTTTGTTGTGGGCAGTCTGAGGTACACCTGTGCACTACTCATGATGTCAGATCAGCATCCTGATGTGGCACACCTGTGAGGTGGGATGGATTATCTCAATATAGCAGATGTGCCCACTACCACACATTTGGACTGATTTGTGACCACTGTTTGGGAGGGATGGTTATATTGTGTATCTGGAATGAATTTTAGGTCTCTACGTCCATCCCATGGGGAATGGGAGCAGTAACAAAGGTGTTGCGTTTATATTTTTGTTGAGTGTATATTAAACTGTTGTCCTTCAGTCTCCTGCAGATGAGAGCTGCAGATGGTTGCCACTGATACAGATGTCAGCGAACACTGAAAACACTGTACTCATTAGCACACGTGTCCGTCTGACTGCATGTCTCTCCTAACAGACATGCAAACCAGGGGCAGAGCGTGGGGGTGGCTTACGGGGCTTAAGCCCGGGTTGTTTTGTCAGAAGCCCGGGGTATTTTGGAGTGTAATTTTTTCATAGTTAGATGCCTGGCTGACAACTGTATAAAACAAAAAGTACACACAATATTCGAAGCACATAGTGCACACTGTGGGAATTTACGACTGTGCGTGAATCCCCCCCTGATATTGGTATGATCCAAGCTCAGGCACTAAGCGACTGAGCGAGGGGGCGGGGGGAGCTGCTGCCCGTGGGTGCACTGTTGGAGAGACGGAGCCAGCCATACTAAGGAGAGCTTTAAGTTTGACCAGGTACCAAAGCAAATCATTCGTACCGTACAAATAATGTAAATATGACGGTGCATCACGAAAGATTGATATGAAACTGATCACTTGACCAATATTATTTTACTTGCTCTTCAAGTGAATCAACAAATGGCGAAATGAAAAGCCGAACAAATGCTATTTTTTAGAGAGTCTTGGCTTACGTGTGTTTATTTCATATTTTCAGTTCTTACCCTCCCCGACTAAATCGGTTTCAGTTATGTACTGAAATATAAGAATGGACATTAGAGGCTTCTTTCAAAGAAAAAACTCAGGTAAATGTTATTTTATATATTATGCTTTGTATGTTGTTCAGTATATTTCTATGCAAAACAAGAGGGATTTCAGTACACAGCAGGATATTCACATTTGTAACCAGATATTTACACTTTAGGGAGAAAACATAAAACATTTTTACTGTACAACATCAATTTAGAGTAAACTTTTGTTTTAGATAAATATTGAAATATATTTTGAATTAGTTAAATGTCAGAATAAAGAGAGACAGAGCTGTCTATTTTTTATCACTTTCATTAAATTTAGGAGTACATATACACTAAGTTTATTGTTAATTAATAAGAAAACTCCAGACGATTCCATTCTGAGCTGAAGAAGCTTCTGATAGGTTAGTAGAGTCCATGTGAGTAAATTGGTGGCACAGCTGTGGATGCATATAAGGCAAAACACAGAGCCTGTTTCTTTGACATGGGAAAATCAAGAGATGTCAACCAAAACACCAGGAAAAGAACTGTGGAGCTCCATAAGTGTGGCTCAGTTTGAATACAATTTGGTGCCATTTGCAATTAAAAAACACAGACAGTTTCTCTCTTTACTCTTAAAGTTAACAAATATGTTTTTATATTTATCAATCTAAAAAAATAAACATTTAGTCTGATTTGATGTTACAATTAAAAAAGTGTTTGTGTTTTGATCTGAAGAGTTTGTAAATATCTGGTTTCAACTGTATATTTGATGATTGTCAGCACAAAGAGGGAGAGAGAGGAGCAGAGATTGAGATGGAGAATGAGGACAGAACAGAGATGAACAAGAGCAGGTGAGACACACATGTTAGTCAAATGGTTGCTTACTAAAAGTATCACTGTATCATAGGTACTCATGTATCTCCCCATATGGGTCGTACCTAGTGTTTCTTTTTAGGTTTGCTATTTTTCAAATTCTACATTTATTAAGTTCTGCAGGCTTGTTTGCACAACAAGGCTAAATAATTATATAAACTTTTCTCAATCTAAATAGTGTACTTTGGTAGAATTAAATAAATAAGTGTAGTGCAGGTCTATGATGATTTTTAGTGCTACTATCATCTAGTTCTGATTGTGGTTATGTGTGGTTATGTCTTGGTTAAGTCCTCAGTAATCCTGCTTTTGAACTGTTGTAGTCCTGTTTTAATTCTGGATCAGTTCTGGGTCTGGTTGAATTGGGGTTTAGTCCCTGTGTCTTGATACAGCCCCGACTTCGTTCTGTCTTGCTGCTCAATTAAAAAACTAGTTTAAGGTGTCCTGCGTGTGTGATATATATATTTCCCTATATGAAGTCATTCTTTTTTGAACAAAACTCAAAACAGAGCCTATTAATCTTTCAGTCATTTCTACACCCCCCCCCCCCTCAAAAAAAAAAAAAAAAATCCCACATGCATACTACCCTTTAGGGCTAAGCCCCGGGTGTTTCAAATGTCTGGCTCCTCCTCTGATGCAAACCATATGCACTTGCTCTCAGTGGGCTGTCAGTATCAACACCACATCTTTACCACTTGTTAAGCTGTCACTCATTCTGTAGAAAGGTGTCAAAGTATGTGAGACATCACTGTAATACAGCTCCTAACAAAAATTATGGAAAGACAGGAGCAAATAAATAAATCACAGATATAACCCAAACCTTTTTTGTAAACTAACTGCATGAACATCCTCCAAGTGTTCACGTTTGCCAGGTGTTCTATTCAAGATGTTAACACAGCATTGCACATAACACATCACATATATGTATAAGCACTTGGCGACAGTGGGAAGGAAAACACCAGGACAAACAGGACAAAACCTCAGGCAGAGCCAGACTGGGGGGGGCGACATGCAGCCATTTGCTGTGAGCACTTTGGGGTGAGGGGGGACGAAAGACACACTGGGAATAAAGCCAGAGAGAGTCATGTTGATATTGATTTAATGACACGATAACTTTATGAGAAAAGTGATTTAATAGAATCACAACTGTAACCTCACAGTTTGAAAGAAAATGGACTGTAGCTTTGCTTAGTTAGATCATTGTGCCATCAGCAGAGATGGCTGAGAAAGTCTTTTCCAACAGAACCTGAAAGTGATTTTCTTTCTTTAATGCTCAGGTGATGTGTGGCGTTACCTCTGAATTTGTCAGAGAAGCCGAGAAGGCTCTGGTGCTCTTGGAGAAGCCGGGTATTACTGGAATCAGAGCTAACACGAGTGGAACAAATGAGGCTCAACCCTGTACTGTGTTGGGTTTTGTTTTACCCACAGGTCAAATGTTACAAATCATAGTAAGTCTCATCCATTGTGGCATTATACGTTTTAGTTAAACACACTCCATTTTTGTACCCAAACACTTCAAACGGGCCAAAATTCTGTAAAGACTGAAAACATTTTGTAGAATAGCTCGGTGTAAACTGGTTACCAGTAATGTACTGGATGTTAAGTTCCATAGCTTCATAGAAATGAGTCAGGTGGTAATTCACTATTGCTAATGCCAAAGGTGTTACATCTTCTTCATCGTTCGTAAGTAAGAATATTCAGCAGCACGACTTTGGAGAAACTGGTGGAGATTTTACAGTACGTAATCTACTCGTATGAATCACCTGCCAAATAAGAAGGCTGTTTGCCACTCAGTCTAACATCCACTGGATTTCTCCTTCCTCGTTCATACATGACAGGTTTTTAATCACTTCAGGGTTGCTAACCCTGTGTGTTGGCAAGGAGGCCCAGGGGTTCCTGCTCTGTGATTATACTGCCTTCAAAGTGTAGCCAATTATGTTAGCGTGGACTGCTAATGCACTGCTTTTAATTTGAATTGCCAGCTTCAGTGAATCATAACGGTTAGTCCTAATTACTGAAGGAGAGGTGGCCATATATCACAGTCATGGTGGCACTAAGGCTGTAAGCTCTGGCACAGCATACCTCACACAGAGTGCCTGGAACAAAGACAGTACTTACTAAAATACTGGAATATACATTTATTTATATCTTCTGTCAGTAATGTTTATCTTGTGCGTGCCAAGGAAACAGTCAGATGGATCATGCAGCACAGAAAGGGGAGTAGCTCACTGAGTCATGTGACTGATCGAATCTCACCAACATGTTTTAGAAATACAGCAGTCTGCCTCTGACCTGCATCACCCACCTTTCCCTTTGCGTCATTCAAAGCAGCTGCTTCCACTAGAGGGCACTGTTGAAACATAATCTGTGATCTCTTTTAAATCTCTCTCTTTTAAATTAGACTTTCACTCTTCTATTCCTGAGACTTTTATACTCTCCTGTTGGTAATTTTCAGTCCTGTTTATCGTCTGCCCTGAGTTGTCTTCCACTGCTGCTTCCACCTGAACTCAGTCTGCTGATCACTCACCCCACTGTCACTTAATTTGTTGTCACGCCGATAATGTTGTCAAGATTTCCAGTGTTTGTCATGTTCCCCGTGTTTCCCACTTCCCCTATTAACTCTTCCTTATTAACTTGGCCAGGCTTCCTGTTATAACCACTTCGTGATTCAGATATTTCCTGGTGTTGTTCCCAAACTGATTTACACTACAAGAGAAACTGACTCGATAGATGATACACGATCAATAGATTTCAATAGCTGGACTTGTATTAGTGCTTTGAAGGCCAAGAAGAAATAACCTAAGTTTGAAAAGGAAGATGTGATTCAGTTACTCAATATATTTCTTGTCGTCAGTAAAGTTGGAATAGTAGTGGATGAAAGAACCGGTTTTGCTTTTTATGTAAAGTTTTATGTTTATGTAAAGTTTGCTGAAATTGAAATTGTGAAGCTGAAATTGTTGTAGATGCTGTTTTTTGCAGACTGGTGAACCATCTTTACGTCTTAAACTTCTACCTATCAATAGTGCAAATCTTTTGCTCAGTCATGTTACTGACCTGTTGCCAGTTAAGCAAATTCTTTTTTTTATGAGTTCTTTTATTTCTGAATCCCAAAGTCTTTTTAGCAGTGCTGTCAATAGATTTAAAACAGTTAACTGATTAATTGCAGAATCTTCTGTAATTAATCGTGATTCATCACAATTACTTGATCAGTTGCCTGGTTGCAATTACATTTTTTCAACTTTATATTTAAGCTTGTAAGAGAGACTTGTAGTCAAGACCGCCTAATCCGAGACCAAGACAAGACCAAGAACAGAGGGTATCGAGACCAAGACAAGACCAAGTTGAGACGAGACCAAGACCAAGACAAAAAAAGTCTTTAAACTGAAGCCAGATGCTGCCTCGTTTACGGGTGTCAGGCATATTTATGTGTTTTTGCTTTCGCACAGCCCTCCTCACCGCTGTCTGTCTCACTCACTTACTGAGAGGACAGACGGACGCTCCACTTGACTGTCGCGTCTCTCACCCTCTGTTTTTCACATAATGATATTATCCTATATCCTCGCATGTGATTGGCCACAATATGGAGTGATTGGAGCATAACTGGGCCACTTTGTGAGAGCTGAGCAGCGAAAGGAAATTAAGTGAGGGTATAATGACTGAAAGATTATTATGGTCTGTTTTGAGTTTTGTTCAAAAAAGAATGACTTTTAATTCCTGATCAGTTCTGGGTCTGGTTGAATTGGGGTTTAGTCCCCATGTCTTGATACAGGCCCGACTTTGTTCTGCCTTGCTGTTTAATTAAAACACTAGTTTAAGGTGTCCTGCATATGTATATAGAAGTGTGTGTGTGTGTGTGTGTGTTGAGTTTTGGCAAGCAATCATTTGACTAACATATGTTTCTCACCTGCTCTTGTTCCATCTCTGTTCTGTCATCATCCTCTCTCTCCCCCTCTGTTCCTCTCTCTCCCTCTTTGTGCTGACAATCAAGCCAAACACCAACATCATCAAATATACAGTTGAAACCAGATATTTATGTACTCTTCAGATAAAAACACTTTTTTCATTGTAACATTAAATCAGACTAAATGTTTATTTTTTTTAGATTGATAAATATAAAAAACATATGTTAACTTTAAGAGTAAAGAGAGAAACTATCTGTAATTGCAAATGGCACCAAATTGTATTCAAAATTGAGCCACACTTATGGAGCTCCACAGTTCTTTTCCTGGTGTTTTGGTTGACATCTCTTGATTTTCCCATGTCAAAGAAACAGGCTCTGTGTTTTACCTTATATACCTCAGTTTGATATCAATCTTTTGTGATACACCGTCATATTTACATTATTAGTTCAGTACGAATGATTTGCTTTGGTACCTGGTCAAACTTAAGCTCTCCTCTGTCTGCAGCAAACTCGCAGGCAGCAGCTTCTCCCCCCTCGCTCACATGGGTGCTGTGCTCAGTCGCCTAGTGCCTGAGCTCGGATCATACCAAAATTAGGGGGAATTTACGACGGTGCGCTCTGTGCTTTGTGTGTTGTTTTTGTTTTATACAGTTGTCAGTCAGGCATCTAACTAACAAATTACACTCCAAAAGACCCCGTGCTTCTGAAAAAATGACCCGGGCTTAAGCCCAGTAAGCCACCCCCCCCCCGCTCCACTGATTGTTGACTCCAAATCTCCCGAACACTATGTCAATTTGAGAACGCAAGACCGAAACAGCGAGACCGAGACAAAAGTCCGTCGAGACCAAGACAAGACCAAGACCACGTAAAAGTGGTCTTGATACCGGTCTTGAAACATCCAACTCTAGTAAGAGACATTTCTGCAATATAATGAAGTAAATGCAGAATAAACACAAAGAATGTCAAATGCTTAAATTCAAAGACAATTTAAATAGTTTTCTTCAATCTTTGAACACAAGTTCTCTCATGTGAAATACAACTTTTTTTTTTTTAATCTATATACTAATAGGTGAGTACACACACACACAGCTATGTAAAGCACGTGTTCTCATTATTTTTAAGAGGTCTGCAGTTTGTTGCAATCGGCCATAGGAAATGAACGGGAATTGATGCGACTATTTTTGGACAAGATTGCTAAATTAGCACTTTATGCTAGCAAGCTTATCAACATGCATCCATAAAACGGGTGCAGCACACAGACGCACACATCCTAGAATATTTCAAAGCAGAAACAGAGGCAGAGCCTTCAGCGTTCAGGCACCACTTTTAGGGCTGCATGTTGAATAGCATATTGAATAACATTTAAATTCCTATTGTTTCGTGTTATACTCGATTATTTCCTGTGTGAATGATGCACTGTGTAATACACAATACACTTAAATACACTTGATTATTTAAGTGTAAAACATATGAGGCGATTATATAAACTATTCCCCGAATTTACAGAAACTGCACTATATTGTGATGTATATTGTTATTGAGATATGAAATGATTTTTAACGTCATGTCACACGCTGACCTGTGAAATTTGGTCCCAGTTTGATGAATCCTCCGTTACTTACTGCAGTAGGCTGTTGGAGGCTTCCCATGATCCACTGGCCATTTCTTGTTAAACAACCTTTTCACTCACTGTGTGTTTATACACCTACACTAACTGGCATGATGTCTCTCTCTCTGTCCTACCTCGACATTCACCACACTGATCCTGGTTCTGTAAGAGGTTACTTCCTGGTAAACGGGAGGTCTTCCTTCTCACTATTGCCGAGTGCTTCGTCAAAGCGGTTTGTGGACTTGTGAGATTTTCTCCGTGTTATTGCAGAGGTTCCTACCTCAAAGTACGAAGCACCTCGAGGATACTGTTGTGATTTGGAGCTGCATAAATCAAACTGAAGTTATCACTCGCGTCAGTCACATTCTGACAGTGAGCACAAAGTTTCACAGCTTTGGACCCATCTTTGAGCGCCTGCTTGAGGAACTGCAGTTTTTGACACTTTGACGTGACAGATTGGAATTAGGTTTCCTCCTTTTAGAGGATTGGCTCATAGACCCCTTTGTGCTGTGCGTTTAAAACTGAGCGCTACATAAAATAAGAAAACGTGCACAGGTGCTAAGACGGACACCTGTTTAATTGGTCTTACTGACAATCAGGAGTCTGTTTATGGATTTTACATATTGATCAGATTAAGTGCAAGATACTGATCACAGGATTTCTCAAATGTGGTCGATTGTGACCTCTGAAGCGTCTGTACCCCTTCCTCTTTTTCATTTCTGCATCACACACTTGACCTGTGACCTCTCTAATATTGTTACTTCCTCTCCTCTTTCCTTAAGAGCCTTTCTGTCTTCTGTTAGACTCCTTTTTTTGTGCCTCCATGTACCCCCTGTGCTGCCCTTTCTTCACACACTTCACCTCTTTTCATTTTCAATTTCATGTTCCGTCTGGTATCAGGTTTATTTTTCCATTCTAATTGTGATATTATTACTCAAATTGAACTCAGTTCTAAGCCACCAGCTACTGAAGCACACAATATAACACACTGAATGCTGCATTGCCACCTAACACTGAAATTAATACTGGATGGTGTTTATTAGACTCATTTGTGACCCGGTCATCACCTTGTGACTTTCGATTCACTCGCTGTAAAATAAGCTGGCAAATTGCCCAAATTACCAAAATGCAAAGTGCTTGCTGTTCTACTTTGTCAAGTTAATAGAACTAAGTCTTTACCTCTGATCTTCACCCATAACTAATTTTCTGCAACAGCTCACTTGATTTCTTCTAAGTTTCCCGAGCTGCTGACGTTATCCTGACTCATAACCAATCGCCTTGCTTTCTTGCTAATCTCAGTCTCCCTGTATGATCGATGAAACCTTTGTTTTATTCCAACTTTGTTTTATTAATTTCAACAATGACATACAAAGTTAGCAACAGCAAAGTCAATCTTGATTTCAGAACAGTTGTATGTCCATTATACAAACCTTTCTGTTTTTATAGCTCACTGTCTTCCTTGTTCTTGTCTTTTTTACGTCTTTCCCTCTACTCATCACTATAAGGTAAGCAACTGCAATCCAGCCCAAATCATGGCTCTCCACCTCCACCTCAGTCCAGGAGCAGAACTGACCTATATTGGATCATGCCACCCCCAAACAAACCATTGAGTTTTGGTATCGACAGTTTGCTGGGGATTAAAGTCCAGAATGCTGAGGTAATGCTGCACTTAGTATCGAGCCAGGATTCCTCTGCATTGACAGAAAACACACATTTCAGTGTAATGATGATAAATGTGGTTCTATTGAATCACAGCATGTATTTTCACAGGTCTGCATCGGTCCATAGCACTCTGACCAATATTGGAACTGATTATTCACAATTATATTTTCTTTGTAATTCCAGTGTCTAGTATTTAGAATAGTTCAAAAGCTTGTTTTCAAACCAGCACTATATCACCTTTTTACTTTTCATATACAATATATTCAAGGTTAGGAGTCACAAATTACCCTGTGCTGTACATTTCCCTCCAGGGCTCACAAAGCTGCTTGCTGGGAGAGAATATTAGTTTACTTTTAATTAGCATTTTAATCTAATTATCATCTTACCATTTGCCCCATTATCACTAAAGTCTAATGAACAAAGGCTAATTAGGAATTAATCTGCTTCTCTTTTTTTTTTTATCCCAACCACCTTTGAACACTCATCTAGGTTGTTTTCTTTTGTTTTTTCAAAAATAAGAGTGTTAGAATATAAGAAAGAGGAAACATAAAACAGAGCTGCAACTCATTTGTACAAAACCTCCGTTACCAAGTTAAGAGCGACCAAAATGTCAAAATGCTTCATAGAATTTTATTATATTTCAAACTATTTTAAGGGCTAAAGAATGAAGTCCATGCATTTTATTAGGTTTTGCTGGTTTACAGTGCAGATGTGTTTTTTGTCTGCAATGATGGTTAATGAATCTCACACACGTACTTTGTACATAAGTAATGAGGAGAAGACAGGAGGCAGCAGCTTCACTTTTATGGCTCAGCCCGTTTTAGGTCTTGTTTATTTTGCATATAATTACCGTATTTCCTGGACTACAAAGCGCATCTGAATATTAGCCGCACAAGCTAAAATCAGGGGAAAATCCTGTTTTGTACATACATTAGCCGCACCTGACTAAAAGCCGCAGGTGTTTCAATGTTGACTTATCATATGTAAGAGAATATGCACAAAGGGAATTGTCAGGAAAGAGATGGCTGTTTGGAGACACACCCCTTTTATTAATATTTTGAAAAACAAGTTATGGGTACATATTTGCACATGTAGTACATAACAGTCAGTGTTGGGAAGGTTACTTTTAAAATGTATTCCGTTACAGAATACAGGCCCCAAAATGTATTCTGTAACGTATTCCGTTACGTTACTCAATGAGAGTAACGTATTCTGAATACTTTGGATTACTTAATATATTATCGTGCTTTTTACAACAACGTGAATGTACTATTGCTGTGTGATTTATTACCATTACTGAAGGTCCGCGACTCCGAACTGTAGTAAAGGGACCTCTGACTAATACGGCGGGGTCCCTGTCGGCTCGTAGCCGAAAAATAGCTTTACTTTGTTGTGTGGGTCAACTTTGCTAGCAGAGACAGAGAGAGGCGTTGAAAGACTGCTCCAACGGAACTTATTGTTTTCGGAGGAAAACACGAACACGGTGTACAGTCGAGTCTTAATAGCTTACTTACAACTGGGCTCGTCAGGCACTCTTCTTGGCTGCAGTGGTTATTATTATATTTACATGCTTCCAGCTCTCGTTTTTCCTCGACGACAACTCGTACCTTTCCACTCGCCTTTTTCTCCCTCCTCGCGCTCACAGACACATAACGTGTATGGCAGTCCATTCTCCCTGCAACACGGACTATACTGCCCATGATGCTACATTCTTTAGAGCTATGCTTGTAGCATTCTGCCTGTTAGCTTAGCACAACAACAACAACGAAAAGGCGCTCTCTCACCCAGGAAACACACAGTCGCAGAAAGAGAGAGAGAGCGTCGCCCTGTAACCATGGCAACCGTAACGCTGCCGCCTGGAACGGAATAACCACTGCAGCCAAGAAGAGTGCCTGACGAGCCCAGTTGTAAGTAAGCTATTAAGACTCGACTGTACACCGTGTTTGTGTTTTCCTCCGAAAACAATAAGTTCCGTTGGAGCAGTCTTTCAACGCCTCTCTCTGTCTCTCGCAAGAAAAATTGACCCACACAACAAAGTAAAGCTATTTTTCGGCTATGAGCCGACAGGGACCCCGCCGTATTAGTCAGAGGTCCCTTTACTACAGTTCGGAGTCGCGGACCTTCAGTAATATTAATAAATCACACAGCAATAGTACATTCACGTTGTTGTAAAAAGCACGATAATATATCAAGTAATCCAAAGTATTCAGAATACGTTACTCTCATTACATTTTGGGGCATGTATTCTGTATTCTGTAACGGAATACATTTTAAAAGTAACCTTCCCAACACTGCCCAACACTGATAACAGTAACCTACAGCACACCAGAAAAATAGATTCGGACTACCTTTTAGGCTCAGGTGCAGTGACACGGCTTTAACAAGAAGAAAAGTCAGTCATTCACCATCTTTCTCTTCTTCCTGCGCTCTAAAACCACCAAAGTCCTCTTCTCCAATGTCGGAAACGAACAGGCTCAGGATGGCTTCGTCATCCACTCTCCGCTTCTCTCCTTCGTTGTCACTTTCAAAACCAAAGAAATCCTCGTTGTCAGTGTCAGAGTCGAACACCCTCAGAAGGGCCGTGGCGGTGTCCTCCTCTCCATCATGCAGCAGTCCAGCCCTTCAAAATCCGTTGGTGATCGTGAATGTTTTCGCACTTTTCCACGCTGTCAGAATCCACCGGTGGAGTTGGGCATAACTTGCTTTTCGCAAGTTTATCGCCGCTCGTCATCCACGCCTCCCGCTGAATGCGTAGCGCTACTTTGAAGTTTGTTTTTCGCGCTACTTCGTACGGCACTACGTTGCCTGGCGGACGGACATGTGACTAACATACCACTCTTGAACCCCGATCCTTCCGCTAGGCAACGTAGTGCCGTACAACAGCGGAACAAACAAAACAAATCGTCTTACGATATCACAAAAATCATGGAAAATCCATAGAAAAGCCGCACCTGACTAAAAGCCGCAGGGTTCAAAGCTTGTGCAAAAAGTAGCGGCTTATAGCCCGACAATTACGGTAATAACTGGTGTTGTAGTCAGGAAGGGTTCAGTGGGGACATAGAAGGCTGCTGTAGGAGTCCAGCAGCTATTTTTCATCTGTAAATACTGAAGCTGTCAACAGAATTTTACTTGGTAAATATGCAGCTGCCATATTTTGTCTTAGAACATGGTTCTAACAGCACCCAAATGTATTACAGTACAAAAACAAACAGAAATCCACTACAAATGTTATAAATAAGAAGAAACAGTGTCATCCATCCGTCCATCTTCTTCTGGGGCTGGGTCATGGGGACAGCAGCCTAAGCAGAGAAGCCCAGACCTCCCTCTCCCCCACCACCACCTTCAAAATTTCAACAACCACCAAACATTTAAAACAGTAAATGAGAGCAGGAACACGGATTCTGCACAAAGACGTAAACACACAGCGCGACCCACGGATCAGAATCAGTGAGATGTCGCCTTTCTCACCTGACTGCACGGACACGGTCGGCTGAAAGCCGACAGCTCGCTGATTCTGATCTGTCGGCGGGTCCGCGCTTTGTGTTTACGCCCTTTTTGCGCTGATTCTAAAGCTGTTAATTTGATCTCTCTCCAAACAATATTGACCGAACCAGCAGCAAAAGAAGAGCCAAACTGCACTTCACATAAACATCGTCATGAATTCACTCTGACTTTTACCGTTTTGCTTCCACCACAATAAAAATAAAAAATAAAATAAAAAAACCACACTTCATGCACAGCTCTCTCTCTCTCTCTGTACTTCAAGAACAGTTTCCCGTCTTGCTTGTTACGCACCAGTCTACCGTTGTTTACAGCGCTCTCGGTCGCTGTTTTTTTCGTTTTACATACTTCCGAAAATAAAACCTAATTTCTGCCGTTCAACAGGCTACTGAACAAATGTAAACTTTCTAAAATTATGCAAAATGCAAAACACTTAGCTGTGTCTCTAATAAAACCGCTGTAAAGTCAGAGGTAACGTTTATATGTTGATTAATGGTTTTCTTTTGTTTTTGATGTACTGCAGAATATTTTTATAAAATCCCAGGCCAGGAAAACCACCATGTTTTTCTGTGATTTGTCTTCAGCTACTTTGACACAAAGGCATCTGCTGTGATGCTCACACCTTTGATAAAGTCTGGAAAGTGTCAGCTTCCTTTTTATAGATACAAAAATATGTAAATGTACTGATCTGAATTATAATATTTCTGACTGTCAAAATTTCCCAGATTCAAATCAAATTGAATCGAATCAAATCGAATTGAATCGAATCGATTCGGGACCTTGTGAATCGGAATTGAATAAATTCTAGAAATCAGTGACGATACCCAGCCCTATTTGCAATATAATTTTTGCTCTTTTGTATTCTGACTTTGCTTCTGCTGCTTTAATTTATGATCGGGATACACTGTTAAACATCAAGGACTCAATGGAGAGCTAGTGTGACAGCTGGGAGAGCTACAGAAAACCTTTTCCTCCTCTGGTGTGTTCCTCACCTGAGTGCGTGCTACTGTGCACAACCGGCAGGACTTCCACCCTCAAGAGAGGAAAAAGGGGAACGAGGGCCGGTGTTCCAGATTAACTGGCGTCACAGATTAACTGGCGTTGGTCGAACAGACGTGTGGTAGACTTGCTTTTCAGGAACCGCTATCGACAAAACAGCAAATAAACACTAAATATTTCATCTGTGATATTTGTGAGGGTCCCTCAAACACACACCGTCAGTCTTGTTGCTGTTGAACAACTAAATGTTTAAAAATGCCGCGAGTTTACCTGGTGATATTCTCACGCAGGAGGCGATCGCGGAAACAGCAAACTATTAACACCACGCCGATGCTGCTCACAGGACAGCAAGAGTAAACGATTGGGAGAATCTTGTCGTCGTTATCGTTTCCCTCGTACGTGTTATTACTCCGATTTCAGTGTTTTCGCTTCACAACTACAGCGTGTAGTTTACTTGCTGTGCACTCAAATGGAGTTGCGTCAATTAGCTCAACCTGTGGCCAAGTGCCACAGCCTACAGCCAGATTAATTTGTGACACATCTGCACCTGGCTCTATCGCCATGTTAGAATTCGTTTCATGCACGATACATTTGGAACTTTCTATTTTGACTGTTTTTGTGTCTTGCAAATAAACCTTTAAAATAAATTAAATGGTATTATGCATTTATTTTTGGCCTACATCAGTAAGAAATGCAAAATTATATACACAAAGTTATAGAAATCACCACTCCTGCTGTTCATGATCATTATAATATTTCTTCCCATAACAACGAAATACGTCTTGAACAAATATGTGCACGTTAGCATATGCTACTTCCGGCGCGGAAACTCCTGTGGGGAGCTTTGTTTCCGGTGTCCTATTCGCGCCTTGTTTACGGTCCAAAACAAGTTAAGCAAATGAATGAATCAAGCGGCGATTTACATTTCTATAGATGTCTTGGGCATTTACCCAATATATCTGTAAATGATGTTCATCAACTTGTCGATATTTTTCCCCCACGCCTCAGAGCAAAAGAGAAAAGGGATTCAAATGTTATATTTCTCAGCCGTCCCTCGTTTATCGCGGGTGTTATGTTCTAAAAATAACCAGCGATAGGTGAGATCAAGTAGCCAATTTTATTTTTTGACGGTGCAAAACGTTTCGTGGCCATACAGTACTGCACTGCAGAGTCACACTGCTAGCGATCGATGCAGCGATTCTGTACTGTACAGGAGAGACGTCAGAGGAGATCGTCTGCAGCGATCAGGACACATGACACAATGTGATATGTAAGAAAAAAAAAAAAAAAAAGCCTGCAAACTTGCACTAAAAAAATAAAATAAAATAAAAAAAAAAAATCTGCGAAACAGCGAGGTGAAAGGTGAACCGCGTTATAGTGAGGGACCACTGTAATTTTGAAGGTAAGTCACAACATACCCTTCGTACATACTAGGGGTGGGTTTTTATAATCGATTCATCGATTAAAATCGATTCTGGCTTGGATAACGTAAAATCGATTCATTAAAATCCTGAATCGATTTTTTTAATATAAATTTATTTTGCCCGAAATGCCAGAATCTCTGGTGACATCTCACAAAATTTCAAGAACCACCAAACAGCTAAGACAGTAAATGAGAGCAGGTACACGGATTCTGCACATAGACTTAAACACACAGCGCGACCTGCGGATCAGAATCAGTTAGATGTCGCCTTTCTCACGGTCGGGGCTGAAAGCCGACAGCTCGCTGATTCTGATCTGTCGGCGGGTCCACGCTTTGTGTTCACGCCCTTTATGAGCCGATTCTAAAGCTGTTAGTTTGATGTCTCTCCAAACAATATTGACCGAACCAGCAGCAAAAGAAGATCCAAACGCTTCACATAAACATCGTCATGTATTCACTCTGACTTTTACTGTTTTGCTTCCACCGCGATGCACAGCTCTCTCTCTCTCTCTCTCTGTACTTCAAGAACAGTTTCCCTTTCTTCATTATTCGCTTGCTTGTTACGCACAAGTCTACTGTTGTTTACAGCGCTGTCAGCCGCTGTTTTTTTCCCTTTTACATTCTTCCGAAAAGAAAACCTCATTTCTGCTGTTCAATACTGAACAAATTTAAACTTTTTAAAATTATTCAAAATGCAAAATGCTGTGTCTCTAATAAAACCGCTGTAACTTCAGAGGTAATGTTCATATGTTGATTAATGGTTTTCTTTCGTTTTTGATGTACTGCAGAATATTTTATAAAATCCCAGGCCAGGAAAATCACCTTCATGTTTTTCTGTGTTTTATCCTCAGCTACTTTGACACAAAGGCATCTGCTGTGACGCTCACACCTGTGATAAAGTCTTGCGTGTGTCAGCTTCCTTTTTATTGATACAAAAATATGTAAATGTACTGATCTGAATTATAATATTTCTGACTGTCAAAATTTCCCAGATTTAAATCGAATCGAATCGAATTAAATCGAATTAAATCGAATCGTGGATCGAATCGATTCGGGACCTTGTGAATCGGAATTGAATCGATTCTAGAAATCAGTGACGATACCCAGCCCTAGTACATACTAATGTATAGAAACCCTTACCAGCAATCATTCATTTTTGTGTGGCTTTTTTCACGGTTTGTTAACATGCTGTGTAGGTGTGTACTTAACTAGCTGATCTCGACATAATGGGGGAAACATCTGGTTTGACTATTCTTCACCTGTAGTTTGAATGTCTTAAATCATAAGACCAGTCACTATACAGAGATGTGCTTCTGAATGTGGACGATGTGTCTTCTGCATGCAGTAATGCAGTTCTGCTTGTGTTGAGTGATGTAAACAACTGATCGATCTAAACTCTTTTAAATGTCAAAATTGATCATGAGATTTTTTATGACAAAACAGTGGTGAGTGTTCCCACCTTCTGTTCTTTTTGTAACTTAACGCGATCTTTCCGTTTTCGAGTTTTGGACATGATTTTGGAGTATTTCTTCGCAGTAGCGATTGACCACAAAGCTACCGGAAATGTGCAACCCCACATCCGGTCTCAAACCAGGAAGTTAGCATTTTCTCGTGCATAGGGTCTATTTCGCTAGTGTTGTAACATCACATCCTGTAAACACAGTCTGCCTGTGTCTTTTCTCTGGAAATGAACATTTTCAGCCAATATAGGAAATACATCAACATAGCTGGAGAGAGTTGATTGTTATGCAGTCTGTATAAGTGTGGTTAATCTAATAAACATTTGTAAGGAGATGGCAGTTACTTTGGATTTACAGCAGTTACACAGTGATTAGTAATCAGAGCCGGTGTGATTGAGTGGATTTAAGAAAGTGAGTAACTCAGGTGTGTCAGTTGGTTTGTCATCTGTTTTTGAGTGTGGGGGAGAGCTAGACATGTTTACTTTTAATGCTAAGCAAGGAATATTCTTGATTTATTTCCAAAACTTGCATATGATCTGCAATTTGTAGCAGATCTACGACTATCACATAGCAGCTGGAGCAGTCTCAAATGGAGTTCAGTCCACTGCTGCCACCTGTGGCCAAGTGCCACTAGATTAACTTGTGACACATCTGCAGTAGAGGCTGAGCACTTACACCTGGATCATTCAAATCGACCCACAAACATATTGAAAGATGCAATGCCAGCAATGTGGATTGTCAAGCCAATCATTAAGCAAAGACAACAGGGATCATTTGTTTCTGTTTATTACAGAGCCAGATTAACTTGTGATACACAGTTACAGGCCAATATCAAAATTACCATTGGTGTCAAAGATCTTGGAAAAAACTGTTGCAGAACAACTTTGAGAAGAACAATGTTCTGGACATTTTCCAGTCTGGACTTAGGCTACGTTCACACTGCAGGCGAAAGTGCATCAAATCAGACTTTTCTGACCCAATGTGACCCATATCTGATCATGGTATGACAGTGTGAACGGCACAAATCCGATATTTTCAAATCGGACCTGGGTCACTTTCGTATGTGGTACTGAATCAGATACATATCTGATGTGTTAGAAAGCGACTGCTGTTTGACGGTCATGTTGCATTAAATCCGTCTTTTACGTCACAGACATGAGACAGACGCCAAGTATCAGCGCCGGAGAAGACATCGTGAACGCTTCGTGGACATCCAGTGAAACTGTTGGGAAGACAACGTTGGAGAAACGTGAACATTTTATTTGTACTGTATAATCTGCAGATTCTGACAGAAATCTGAAACTATCCTTTGAAGCACCACTCCTCTCTAAAACAGCAATAAGGATAATTATTAGGTTATTTACATTATTATGTAAATACCAAAATAACTTAAAGCAGAAATTGGGAAACGTAAAGTCTGAAACAAGTCTTTATATTAAGGCCATCAGTCAAACAATACCGTTTGCTCTGGGTCTAAACAGAGCGCACTGTGTGTGACGTCTTCTTTTGTGCATGCAGCCGCTTTGAGCGTTCACACTTGAGTGCGTTTTATTTGTCGTGTGAACAAGCAGACAAAAAAAAAAAAAAAAAAAAAAAAAAAAAAAAAAAAAAAAAAGGAATTGAGCATTAAGACCTGCAGTGTGAACGTAGCCTTAAAGTGTGTGGTGACACTGATGGCAGCAGACTCTGGAGAGTACACAGTTCTGGTTCTGTTGGATCTCAGCTCTGCTTTTGATACTGTTGATTACAGCATCATGATAAATAGGCTGAAGGACTTGTTTAGGATAACTGATGTTGTTTTAAATGGTTTATGTCGTATCTCTGAGAGATCCTTTACCGTCTGTATGAATCATGTGTTGTCTGAAACAGTTCTGCCCTCTGGGGCACCTCAAGGATCTGTTTTAGGTCCTATTCTCTTTTTGCTGTATATCCTCCCTCTAGGCCAAATTATCAAACGTTACAATAATATTTCTTATCTTTATGCTGATGATATTCAGTTACTGTTCTTTCAAAACTTCTGAGTTTTATAAATTGTCTTGTTTCAATGACTGTCTGTCAGAAATCAAACAATGGTTAAATGACAGTTTCCTCCAGTTAAATGCAGATCAAACAGAAACCTTGATTATTGCACCCGATCACATGCTCTCAGAAATAAAGCAGCATATCAGTTTTTAGACCCTTCATTTCAGTAGAGTCTCAGAAACTTGGGTGTTATATTTGACGGTTCAATGTCTCTTGAGAAACACTAAGCAACTAGCCCGGAACTGTTTTTATCATCTAAGAAACATTTTAAACTGAGACTACTGGTGTCAGAGGCAGAACTTGAGATGATTCTTCATGATTTTCCTCTCTTCTCGTTTGGATTATTGTAACGGTCTTTTTACGTGTCTCAACAAATCAGCTGTGGATCGCCTTCAGTCTGTACAGAATGCTGCATCAAGACTTAACTGGCACAAGAGGTTACACATTACTCCAGTTTTAGCTTCTCTTCATTGGTTGCCCGTAAATTTTAGGGTTCATTTTAATCCTGAGCACTTAGGTCTTCAGGTCAGAGGTTACGGTTGCTCCCACGTACTAGGTTTAAAACACATGGGGACTTTTCAGGCACCAAGGCTGTGGATCTCCCTGCAGTCTTTACGCTGTCTAGACTCCATGGACTCCTTTAAAAGCAGCTGAAGACCTTTTTATACAAACAAACTTTTAATAATTTTTTCACAGTTTTATTTTATTTGTATTTCTGGTTTTATTGTGAAGCACTTTGTGATTTTTAACACAAGAGCCATTGATTAGAGGATCTAAGTGCTCTATTGGGGGTATATAAGTCAAGGAGGTCGATTAAGTAGCTGGGTGCCAAGTTTTTTAAAAATTTGAAAGTGTACAAAAGGATTTAAAAAATGAAGCAGTATTTCATGGTGAGCCAGTGAAGGTTGGCTAAGACAGGTATAAAATGATCATGTCATCCGGTGCCGCTTGAAAGACGTGGTGCGGCATTTTGGACTAGTTGCAGGCGTTGGAGGAGGGCTGCAGACTGAACTGAGGGCAGCTGCAGTCTCGGGAAAACCAGTCTTATTTACAGCAGTTGTAGGTGAGCCGGGAAAAACACAATTTCTCTCACTTGCTACAAGAAATGTCTTAGTGTCAGAGTTCTTTTCACTCACCACATCCAGCAGTTCTGAAGTCTCAACATCCAGCTGTGGGGTGATGCGCCGGCGGCGCAAACGCCGCTTCCTCCTAGGACATCACTCCGAAGGGCCGGGTAACTCCACGCCCGGCGGGTCGGTCAGCACATCCTCCGCCGAAGCGAGCAGGCGAGCGGTAGCGGCGGGGGTTAAAGGTGAAGTTCATGGAGGATGAAATCCTTTACGAGCAGGTGCAGTGAGTCCAATAGCCAGGGGTGACCGGAAATAAGTTGCTGCAGCCTGGCTTCCACAGCGCAGAGAAATCCTTCTCACTCATGTTCCAGCCACAGGCTAACCAACCTCGAAGCAGCGTCGATTAGGACATCCTGAAGCTTCTCGGGTGGGGCGATTGCTGCTGGATCCATAATCTGGCTGGTCTGTACTGTCACAGCTAAGGGGATGAGCCGTGTGGAGAAAATAAATGAAGATCCAAGCACAAGCACTCGCTGAGATGTGAAGGTGGTTTATTGTAGAATAAAGCACAAGGTGAAAAATGGCAAATAAACTAATCTAAAACTAATCTATACTGGGAAAAACTAAACAGCAAACATGGACACGAACATGGAGGATGAGCAGAGGCATAAGAAGGTGGACGGCAGAAAAAACACATGGAGACTTCAGGGGAGATTTACAGAAGATTCCCAGACAGACCAGCAACTACTACACAAGTAGACACGACTTAAATACACACCGAAGAACACAGGGAGATTATACACAGGTGGGGAACACAGCTGGAAGTAATTGACAAGACGAGACAGGGGAAGCAAAACTGAATACACTCACATGAGACACAGACCTTCACAATAAAACAGGAAACAATTCACAAGGACGCAGACTTGACACTGAACTAAACCTACATTAAACACAAGAATGCAAAACCTGAGAACAAAACCCTAAATCAGAATAAACTGAAACATAGAATATAATATTCAAAATAGGATAACTAAAGAATCAGAACATAGACCATTATACAGATAAATACCACAATACAACCGAAAATGCTGCGTCAAATGACCCAGAACTGTGACACATAAACCAAGCAAAAACAGGCTGACAGGCAGAACACACAGCATGGGAAGATGGAGATCACGACACAGACAAACAAACACAGACTATCAAAATAAAAAGGAAACACACAAAAGGTACAGACTTGCCACTAAACAGAGGAAGGCACACTGACTGAAACCAGAAAAACGAAATATAACCTCAAAAAAACATGAATAATAATAATAAAGAAATATAATAAAACACAAAACACTGGGTCGACCCAGGCACCTCAACAATAAGTAGTTTAAGTGTCTTTGTTGTTGTGTGTGTGTGTGTAAAGAAAATAGCAAGTACTCTACTCCACGACAGAACAGACAGAATAATAGAAACATGGAAACATTACATTAGATCACAGCAACAGATATCAAATTGGAATGCTGCTGTGCCAGACACTATCCAGCCTTCAATTCTTTGTGTGTATTTATCCCTCCATCTGCCCATTCATCTCTTTCAGCTTGTCTGTAGTTCAATCTCCAAGCCTTCTATTTAGGTATCTATACTTGTCCTTCCTGCTGGCCTCTCCTCAATGTATCTGTGCATCTCCCCAGCCCAGCCTGACTCTATTTATCCCTGTGTTAGATTTGTATTGTTGATTGTCATTTATGCTTAGAAATATTTAACCATATATGCTTAGAGGTGTATAATTATTTGTAGATTGAAAGAATGTCTCATCCTAGGAGGTCTGTAACAGCTCTGTGTAGCATGAAGGGGGAGTGCGTTCACTCCCTCTACAGAGTGTTCCGGCGTAGATCACACCTCCTAGGAGAGGTCGTATCTTTTCTTATTGATTTATGGTATAGCAAGCACACGTATATCTGTTTAAGTATAAGAGCCTTTTGTTCAGATGGACCGCTAGACTCCTGGCACCAGCTTTGGGGAGTCTTCACAGGGTCACATCTGGATCTCACACACACACACACACACATACACAGGCAAGGTACTCTTTGTGTGTATGTAGACGTCATATGTTAATGAACCTATGCATATTCATGTAACCTCAATAAAAGAACAGTGGTACGGGAGAACGGACGAGAGCAACTGGGGTCAGGCGAAGGAACGGCGTTTGTCCGGTCTCTCCCGTGCACGAGTAACATGAAGAACTTTGCCTACTCGTGTCTTGCTTCGCTGTGTAATTATATTGTCCTCAACGTTCCAGCGGATAGGTTCAAGCTACAAACCTATCATTAATTGGTCCTTCGATGTCGGATCCCTGGAGTCGGCATTCACCGAGGGGAGAAGGGGCACGCTGAAAGACTGACGTCAGCCAGGAAGTTCCTGTGGATTAACTGTCCATCTTTTCTCCTCGATGAATGATGATCGGCGGGATTCGAGGCTGTATTACACGCTAAGCAACGCCGAGTAAGTTTAGAGTCCAACTCTATAACTGTACGTCTTCGCCGCTCAGTGGGGCGTTGTCCGTGGCCGCTCAGTGGGGCTAAAATTACGTCTTCGCCGCTCAGTGGGGCATTGTCCGTGGCCACTCAGTGGGGCTAAAATTCGCCGTCTAAGTGGGGCGATGTACAAAGCCGCTCAGTGGGGTTTTTTGTACAGAAGCATTAAGTCGCAGAGTTGCGCAGTTCGAACTTTTTTTTGTTCGCCGTCTTAGTGGGGCGAAATACAGACCGCTGTGTGGGGTACTGTACTGAGTTCTCCACCGCTCAGTGGGGTGTTGAGAAGTTCCGCGGGGTCCAGATTGTGCTGGACAATAGGCCTATTTTGTGTTGTTGTCATTGTTGTCATCGTCGTTTTTGTTGTTGTTGTTGTGTGAGTGTGTGCGGAGCAGAACACGTGACAGACGTTTGTGCTGGACTTTGCTCCTGGCAGCACAAAGTATTTAAATAAAGATGAGAGAGAAGTTTTCAGAAAACACACCAGTCTTGAAGAGTGTGTGGAGAGGGCCAGCCCACATCAGCAGCTCTTAAGATATGCTCTGGTGAATGGCTTTCCCCCACCCCCTTGCTGACACAAAATGTTTATTCTTTAGCTTGCCCTGATCGACAGCAGCCTGTGTGCCAGACCATAGATTTAATTGAGGTGGATAGTTGTTAAAAGTAATCTACATTAAGCTTGTGGTTGCTCAAATTTTGTAAAATGACATATGAGGTGAAGTGATATAGATAAATATTTAAACTAATGAAGTGCATAGAGGCACTTGACCTGTGTGAAAGACTGTCGTCTTATTATGAGCTATTGTTGAGATATAGAGCACACCTGTGAAAACAACTAATATGCTGAACCCTGTATGAAACATCTAAAAGTACATGATGGAGAAGCTGAATTGAATATGAAAGTGTAAGACTTTGCCACTGTGGGCAGAGCATGCAACTACTGTGTGATGTTGCGTTGCGGTTTTTTTCTTCTGAGCTGATGAGCAAGCTACACATTATCAGATCAAGAGCTGTCTGAGAACTACTCAAAGAGAGGGAAACAGAGCTCTGATAACTGTGACAACTGGAGTGTGCAGCGTTTCCGTGAGCAGTTTTCCTGCACCTTGACTCGTGTGTGTGTAGCATCAGCATCATGTTTTTTGTTTATTTGTTTTTTTGGGTTAAAAATAATTAAATAAACTGGTGATCATATTTATGGATCACCATGGTATCATCAGCCATGTGATTTATTTATGCAGATGAAAATGAGAAAGAATTTATATTGTAGATGAAAAATAATCATAGGGAAAAGGTTTTGTGTTGATCAGCCAAAAACAACCACAATTTCATTTTCTGCTTTTAAGAAAGGATTGTTCACAAAAACACAGAGAGAGAGAGAGATGTGTGTTGATTAAGCAGCGATGATAATAATGAAAATGTCTTAGTTTGTCACTTTCAGGTGAAAAGCAGACCTGAATCAATTTTCCACATGCAGCAGTCGGAAGAAAGTTATAGTTTAACATCATTGGAAACATGCAGGCCAAGTTTCTGGCTGACTTATTTACAGCGCAATGTGTATTAGTGATGGGATTTCCGGCTCTTTTTAGAGATCCGGCTCTTTCGGTTCGGCTCACTAAAAAGAGCCGGCTCTTTCGGCTCCGAACCGGCTCTTCAGGTTGTTTTGTTGCTTTAATTAATTTATTATTAACAATAATATAAAATTATGCACAAAAGGAATTACTAACGTAAAAACAAGTGGTTTTATTTATATATGTTTATATATAAATATATGCGGTGGCCCCTAGAGACAAAACACGTACAAACTCCAAAACACATTTCTAGCATGAACTGAACTTCCAAAGCAGAGCTACTAGATCACTTAAATGACACAATTGAAAGCATGTGTGTATTGTTTGTGTATTTATACACAGGCACTCATATATATATTCAAATAATTTTAAAAAAAGTTCATTTACCTGTTATTACCACACACCAAATCCGGTCGTTGGTACTTGCTGGCTTGTGTAGCCACAAGATAACAAAGGCTCAACACTGCGCCCAGCATCCTGGAGCACTTCTGTTGTCTTTTGTACGTGTTTTGAGTTTTTATGTGCTTCTGAGTTTTTATATGCTTCTGAGTTTTTACGTGCTTCGGAGTTTGTACGTGTTTTTACGTGTTTTGGAGTTTGTACGTGTTTTTACGTGTTTTGGAGTTTGTACATGCTTCAGAGTTCGTACGTGATTTGAAGTTTGTATGTGCTTTGTCTCTAGGGGCCACCGTAAATATACTTTTATTTATTCACTCCACATAAAATGTAATAAATAAATCATATAATACAAAAATCAACTATTCACATTTCAAGTTTTAACTATTTAAATTTTCAGCTTTTTCCTTTCACAAATTTAAAGTGAAAAGAACACAAAACACTGCAAACCACAACACAATTAAATATAAATTATAATATGAAAACTAAAAGAACATGCATATTCTCTGTCATATGGACCTGCATAAATAAACTTTCTCAATCCTTTATCATCTGCAACCGAAAATAGTTGTGGATGATTACTATACCTTTCTAATGTTGTTGTCCCTGCCTCTCTTTCTCTCTCTCTGGCTCTGTTCCTGTGCTACTGAGTGTAACTACCGCCCCTCCCCCCTCTGCCCAGCGTAAAGCACAAGGCTCGCGTGCAGAGTGAAGCGGAAAAAAAGTGCGAGAGAGAGGCTGAGAGAAAGAAAAAAGAAAAAAAACCCACGTGACGGCTCGCGATAAGGAGCCGGCTCGCGTCGTTCACGTCAAAGAGCCGGCTCTAAGAGCCATTTCGTTCGCGAACGACCCATCACTAATGTGTATGTGTCTCTCAACCTCACAAGCAAGTGCTCACTCCTCCCTGAAGAATGCAGCTCCAAAGAGCAATAACATGGCAGATAAAGACAGCAGAAAGTCCTAAGCAAAGAGTCCCAGCAAAGCAGCAGCAATGTGGACAAACAGCATCAGAAAAGAAGAGCAAACCCATCATCCTGACTGATCGGATGAATGGCACTGTGTCTACAACAAGCTGAAACTTCACTGTGCATGTGAAGAAAACGTTTGAGGAGAACTGAACAGTTGGAGTTTGACATTTGCCACCTGTGGAGTAAAATGGCAAGAAGAGACAGTGGAACACAGGACAAAGCTGAAGGAGAACTGCCGGGACTGTTGAAGTGGGAGAGGAAAAAAGAGTGAGAGGACAACAGAGTGAGAAGACTAGGTGAGAACACATAGGAATTATTTAATGTGGGAAATCAAAATTTGGGTTAGCAAACCTGGGGAAAAGAAAACTGACTGCTTAAGTTGGAAAATTGTGAAGGAGTCTGAAACACTGCGAAAAAGAAACATATACAAAATCACACACACAAGCACAACATGCATTAACCCTACTAACACTTCCAAACACAAGAGAGCTTATGAAGATTAGACAACATCTTAAGCGTGTGAGTCTGTTTATCATCTTATCCAAGTCACCTCGTGTGATGCAAAGACCAGTGGACTCATAGCACATTAGTTAAGAAGTGATCAAATAATAGCAGAGAAATGTGTAGGAAAGGCAGAGAACATGCTCTGTTGGATATGCAGCTCCACAGACATGCATTAAACCTGCATAATAACACAAACACACATGCAATGAAAATTAGCTTGTTATCTTTCATCAGTGTTAAAATAGTGTCAATTTAGCAGACACTTGTTATCAAATACTGAATTTATCCAACGCAAAAATTGACTCTCTAGGTTGCAGGACAACAATTTAAACTTTTGTGGGAAAAAAGATTCTGGTTTGACCAACCAGTGATCAGATAATAAATTTAGTTGTTAATATAGTAAATTGGGAGAAGCTTCCTGCTTGATTGATGCAGCACAAGTTTACTACTAAATTTACTGTATGAGGGAAATTCTCTTTTAGTGATAACATTTTGAACATGCATTTCTGTCGTCCTGTCAACTTAGTGGGTTAATAGCTGATTCAAATTAGTTGATCGTTCTTAGATTAATGAAAGGTGACTGAATTCTAGCACGAGTGAATGGGATGTGTTGGAGTTGTTGTGTGTTGAGTGGAGACTCTAAAACACTGAGTTTCCTGCTTTGATGTGCGAGTGAATCCTGTATTTAGATACACAACTCTGAATACGTCAGAACAAACTTCTTTTGTGAAGTGCATGACAGCATGTCACATGTTTTATGATGAAGGGAAAAAAGGAAAATTGAATAAAATAGATCTGTGGCCTAAATGAGTGAAGAGCACAGACCTGGTGATTAAATTCACAAGTTAAAGAAGACATTAGGCTTATGTTGTGAGTTGTGCAGCTGATGGTTGGTTTGGAGTGAATCTAGCTGATGATTCTTCTCCTGTTGTGAAGTTGATGAGGAGCTTGTGTCATGACTTAACAAGGCCTTTTTATTTTGATACTTTCACAGTGCACTGAGAGTTTGGTTTGATAATCTCTGTTATTTTTCATTTTTGAACAGGCACTGATTTTGTTTGTCTATTTCTTTTCTTTAAGCAGATCTGCACGTCAGAAATTGAAAGTGCTTTACGACCTGTCGAGAAAGCTGTTACAAGTGAGTTTTCTCCACATTGAAATGGGCTCAGGAGAAAGCTACTTATTTGGGACAATATTAAATGAAAGTCCCGGCCTAAAAGGGATTCAGCAGCGATGTAATCCGATCTAAAGTTCTTTTTCTTTTTGAAATAACGTCATTTTGCTGGAAGTGGAAACTAAATGCGACGACAGGTTCCACTATCAGCAAAGAAAGAAAGAATGACTGAATGAATGAATGAGTGAAAGAAAAAAAAACTGACTGACTGGTAAATGCTGACAAAAGCTGACAAGACTTTACTGACGTAACACGACTGTGCGAAGTTAACCCCCACCTGACAAAGGTGCAGATGAATCTATGTGTGTTTCCTTTTACAGGAGCAGAAAGATGACAGCAACATCCGAGGTTGCGTGATCATTTAACCTTTTAAATGCCATTTTTATGTTTGTGAACTCTGAAAATTTAACCTTTTTAGTTTAAATTCTCTGTCTGTGAGTTTACTATGTGTGTGTCATTCACTACCTTGTGTTGCTCACAGACATTACTGTGAGAAAGTGTACACACCTGCGCAGCGCTAACATTTACATTTCTTTTTACAGCAGATGGTTAATCATGTGTTTGATCATGTGATTTATAAGAGGATTAGTTAATGTTTTCCTACTACAGGATTTCTGGGTTTATATGTGAATGACATTCTTTCCACGGCTAGGGTTGGCTAACTTTATGGTGTTTTTATGGCACCTCTGGAATGTGGATGGGCGACGCCTGCCCACCAGGATAATCAATGTGTGTTGCTAATGTTTGTTTTTCTATGACTGCGTGTAGAAGATTCAGCTGAAGCGGACAAGTGACATGAGAAAAATATATAAGGGATTGTTTATGGAATAGTTGACGATGGGCTATTGAGCTCATAGTAATATATGAGTGGAGTGACTTTGCTTAAGAGCAGTCACTGATTACATTAATGTTGACTGAGTACATGGGATGATCCATGTCTGAGGCGACTTATGAAAATAATTGTAGTTTACTGATTTGAGAAAACCTGCACATGACACTTGTCTCCAGCCTCTGATCAACTCTAGGGCAACCAAGTGTGAGGCGTGACGGATCTGTGTGCGACCAGGACCCTCTTGGTTACCTTGACTACGACGCTCATCCTTATAGGACCCAAGCTGGTGCCGGAAACAGCTGAACCAGGAGGAAGGCAGAGGAGATGGACACATGACAACTCTCACCTAAGAGAGACAGATCCAGCAGGCCCAAAATCAGGACTATGCATGACGAGAAGGAGTGCCTGAGAGGATCGTCCACAAGATGGGAGCTGAGGCCAGGAGAGAGGCTTCAGGAGGATCAGAGATCATCTTCAGCACAGCAGACATCACACGGAGAGCTGTGCTACTGAGCTTCCAGGAGATCAAGAGGAGACGTCCCACAGCAAGATTTAAATAAAATGAAAGATTCAATATTGACGCTGAGGAAGGCAACTAAGGTGTACGACGTGCTCTGCCTTAAATCTTCAGCAGCGTTGGGACATGAAAACTCGAGGGATGAGGGGAGCGTGCCAAGCTCCATCGACAGCGCAGAGGGAGTCTAAGGATGACATCATGATTCTGTGAAAAGCACAGGAACCAGAAGCTATGGTGGTGATAACAGCAGTTTCCTATGAGGTCTGCAGCTTTGGAAATAGCTGAGACCCATGTTGACAAACAACAAAACCAACTGGTGTTTGAATGTCTATTCTACATACATTTGGACTCTGGTCCTATGGACAATGATGGAAACAACTGGAAGAGACATTCATGACGCCCTGCAGAACTCAAACCACTCTGCAGAGAGACATGTGATTTGCACACCCGGAGGAAGCACCACCAAGCTGAGCTGTTTTTGAAAATGTTACTTTCTTATTTTCACTATTAAATTAATAATTTCTTTGTTTGCTTGTAGGATGCAGTTTGCCATTGGATGAGATCAATGAGTAATGGGATAACTGCTAATACATTTGTTAAACTGTGTATTTTTTCAGTAATTTATGGTGATTTGACATATGCTGAGTATAAAAATGTTTGCATTGAAACTGTCAGACATGAAGTATTCATAACTGGGAACTTTTCTAGCATAAAGGTCAAAAAGGGGGAAATGTTAGATTTGTATTGTTGATTGTCATTTATGCTTAGAAATATTTAACCATATATGCTTAGAGGTGTATAATTATTTGTAGATTGAAAGAATGTCTCATCCTAGGAGGTCTGTAACAGCTCTGTGTAGCATGAAGGGGGAGTGCGTTCACTCCTCTACAGAGTGTTCTGGCATAGATCACACCTCCTAGGAGAGGTCGTATCTTTTCTTATTGATTTATGGTATAGCAAGCACACGTATATCTGTTTAAGTATAAGAGCCTTTTGTTCAGATGGACCGCTAGACTCCTGGCACCAGCTTTGGGGAGTCTTCACAGGGTCACATCTGGATCACACACACACACACACACACACACACACACAGGCAAGGTACTCTTTGTGTGTATGTAGACGTCATATGTTAATGAACCTATGCATATTCATGTAACCTCAATAAAAGAACAGTGGTACGGGAGAACGGACGAGAGCAACTGGGGTCAGGCGATGGAACGGCGTTTGTCCGGTCTCTCCCGTGCACGAGTAACATGAAGAACTTTGCCTACTCGTGTCTTGCTTCGCTGTGTAATTATATTGTCCTCAACGTTCCAGCGGATAGGTTCAAGCTACAAACCTATCACCCTGCCTCTGGCTTTCCATTTTTCTTTTTCTTCCATTAATCCCCTGCATCCTTGAGTGCATTTATATTGCTCACTGGACAGAGGTCATTCTCAAAAGCTTTAATCAAGGTGAGGAGTGCTAGCATTTGTTGTACACTACCATAAACATGTATGTAAAAATATATTATATAGTGAGAGTTTAGCAGGGTAAAGGAAAATTAAAACATATTTTTGACAGTTTTTCATCTTTAGGCTCATCTAGGAAGGCTTAGGCTAACATGGAAAACATGAGCCACACGTTAAAAAAAAAAACAGTCAGTACAACTGGATCAAACAGGGTTTTTTAAAAAGTCTTCATCACCCTGAGTGACTCTCTCTGCTACGTCAGAGCTGTTACAGCTGACAAACGGCGGCTGAACTAATTAATTTCTAGTTCTTTTCCTACATGAGTGAAGAGAATCCCAAAGATTCACATGTTCTTCTATGTCCCCAGTTCTTAATCCTGACTGACATTTTGTTATACTGTCAAAGGCATCAGAAGAAATCACTGCAGTTGGAAACCAGGTTAGTGAATCACACCTTCAAAAAGATTGATTTACAGGTGCTCTCTCTGAGCTTTCTTTTTCACCTTCCGACTCTTTTAACTTTCTTAATCTATGTTCCCTTCCTTCTATCATTCCTTCGCTTCTTTCATTCTCTTTAAAAAACTCTCACTCCCCACGATATTCCCTGGGCTGGATTTTTAATTTCTTTCTTTCTCCTCTCATCCTCTCTTATCTTATAATTCAGTTTTTTCTTTATCTGTCCTCTAAATCTTATTTTCATGGATCGAGGTGATCCAAATGTAGGTGCAGAAGAAAGTCTTTAACTTCCCTTAAGTACAGTGGCAGTGGATGTGGGTTGGAGATGCAATGAGCTTGAACCTGCAGGCGACCATCTTCACTGACCACATCATCTGTGACAGAGGACTCATCTCTCCTGTTGTCCTGCAAGAAAACAATCATATTTTTTGGAACATGAACTTAATTGCTTAAAACATTTTTTCTGCAATCTCAGGCTCGCTTCCCACCGGAGAGGTGACATTCAATGTCCCAATTGTCAGTCTGGATAGCCCTGACCACCACCCAACACACAATAATGTCATGAAAGCATCATTTTAAAAAGGGCTATGCAAACATGGCCAATAACTTTCATCAATGATGTGCAAAATGATTTGGGCACAAAACAAATTTTGCTGTTAGAAAACTTGCGACTTCACTTTTTACAGTGTAGACCCTCTAAACTAAGTTTGGGGGATGTGATCTTTGAATAAATGCAGACCAAACTGTTGTTGTTTGTTTACTTACCCAGCATCTCTTGTAGAATTAACTGGAGTCACCAGCAACAGCATAGTGCAGTCATATCTCAAGTCTAATAACAGAAGACAGGAAAAGATCAGTAAAGAAACAACTTCCCCAAACCAAAGCACAAATAAAACAACAAGTAAAACAGGCTGATCTAAAGAATGATTAAAGTTCAGCCTGATTAATATAAATGTCACTGACAGTTGCTAATATATTGGAAAACCAAAATACTTACTACTGAGTTGATGTCTTTCTGTCCAACAACAGGAGTGCTGGTCCCGAGCCTCAAAGACAGTAAGAAGCAAGCAGAGGGAGAAAAAACTAAACATTTTTCAGAAACCGATTTGATCCTTAATAGCTGTGCAATCATTGTAACTTACAACACAGAAGGTCACTGTAGACCCCATACAACCAAATTAGACTAACATAGTAACACCATCTACTACTGTGTCTGAATGTGTGGTATTGGCACTGTCAGTTTAGGCCTAAAGAGATATGCATTTAAAAAAAGACCACCTAATTTAAATATAATCATTACAAGCTTGTTAAAAGTTAACTTCCAATATATAAAGTTTCTAATAAGCAAAATGACCAGATCTAACATATGGCAGGGTTTATATGTAACATAATGTTTCTTATGATTCAACTGTGGAATTTAACTTAATTCTTTAGAAGGAAAAGCTGTATTACTTACTTCTCAAGTATAAAGCCAACCTAGACTTTAACCATTTAACAGGCCACTAATCTGGATTATACAGGGAGTGCAGAATTATTAGGCAAATGAGTATTTTGTCCACATCATCCTCTTCATGCATGTTGTCTTACTCCAAGCTGTATAGGCTCGAAAGCCTACTACCAATTAAGCATATTAGGTGATGTGCATCTCTGTAATGAGAAGGGGTGTGGTCTAATAACATCAACACCCTATATCAGGTGTGCATAATTATTAGGCAACGTCCTTTCCTTTGGCAAAATGGGTCAAAAGAAGGACTTGACAGGCGCAGAAAAGTCAGAAATAGTGAGATATCTTGCAGAGGGATGCAGCAGTCTCAAAATTGCAAAGCTTCTGAAGCGTGATCATCGAACAATCAAGCGTTTCATTCAAAATAGTCAACAGGGTCGCAAGAAGCGTGTGGAAAAACCAAGGCGCAAAATAACTGCCCATGAACTGAGAAAAGTCAAGCGTGCAGCTGCCAAGATGCCACTTGCCACCAGTTTGGCCATATTTCAGAGCTGCAACATCACTGGAGTGCCCAAAAGCACAAGGTGTGCAATACTCAGAGACATGGCCAAGGTAAGAAAGGCTGAAAGACGACCACCACTGAACAAGACACACAAGCTGAAACGTCAAGACTGGGCCAAGAAATATCTCAAGACTGATTTTTCTAAGGTTTTATGGACTGATGAAATGAGAGTGAGTCTTGATGGGCCAGATGGATGGGCCCGTGGCTGGATTGGTAAAGGGCAGAGAGCTCCAGTCCGACTCAGACGCCAGCAAGGTGGAGGTGGAGTACTGGTTTGGGCTGGTATCATCAAAGATGAGCTTGTGGGGCCTTTTCGGGTTGAGGATGGAGTCAAGCTCAACTCCCAGTCCTACTGCCAGTTTCTGGAAGACACCTTCTTCAAGCAGTGGTACAGGAAGAAGTCTGCATCCTTCAAGAAAAACATGATTTTCATGCAGGACAATGCTCCATCACACGCGTCCAAGTACTCCACAGCGTGGCTGGCAAGAAAGGGTATAAAAGAAGAAAAACTAATGACATGGCCTCCTTGTTCACCTGATCTGAACCCCATTGAGAACCTGTGGTCCATCATCAAATGTGAGAATTACAAGGAGGGAAAACAGTACACCTCTCTGAACAGTGTCTGGGAGGCTGTGGTTGCTGCTGCACGCAATGTTGATGGTGAACAGATCAAAACACTGACAGAATCCATGGATGGCAGGCTTTTGAGTGTCCTTGCAAAGAAAGGTGGCTATATTGGTCGCTGATTTGTTTTTGTTTTGTTTTTGAATGTCAGAAATGTATATTTGTGAATGTGGAGATGTTATATTGGTTTCACTGGTAAAAATAAATAATTGAAATGGGTATATATTTGTTTTTTGTTAAGTTGCCTAATAATTATGCACAGTAATAGTCACCTGCACACACAGATATCCCCCTAAAATAGCTAAAACTAAAAACTACTTCCAAAAACATTCAGCTTTGATATTAATGAGTTTTTTGGGGTTCATTGAGAACATGGTTGTTGTTCAATAATAAAATTATTCCTCAAAAATACAACTTGCCTAATAATTCTGCACTCCCTGTAGCTTTCACAACAAAACTTGTTTTTAAACACATTTTTAACAAAACAAATACTATTGTTATTATTATTATTATTATTATGTAAAATGTAATTAAACAGGAAAGTGGTTAAATATAAAAGCAGTTTGCTTATGTTGTTAAAGAAAGGCTAGATTTGACATTAATAGATGCCACAGATGTTCAAAATCTGCCACAGAGCATTAAAAAAATGGACGTCTCCGAAAACATCTGAGCATTTTTGCAAATATGTGATATCTTGATAAATCGAGCAGATATTTGAACTTTACACAGCTACATTCTCACCTGAAAATATCTTAAAAGTTTATTTTGTGACCCAGAAAAAGTCATATTTAACCCTTAAAATCCTTAAAAAGCAATCCTTAAGTGTTCCTAAGGCCACAAAACGGCCACGCCCCAAAAAGTGCTATAAAAATATTATATATTAATATTTTTTTCCACTTTAAATGAGTCAGTCTTTTAAAACTACTTCCCCCTGAAATATTCATATAAAGTTTTAATTATATTTCGGGGTTTTTAACCCTGAACAACATCACAGAGCGTAAGTTTGATAACATCATGGAGAAGCTCACAGCTCTCCAACGGGAGATTGAGAGACCAGTGTCAGACTGCTAGAACAGCTGTGAAATTCTCATGAGTTGTTTGCACTAAAGTAAAAACCACCATCACTTCATGCCGATACCCCTTTGGCGCCAGCTGCGGTCTCAAGGCTGGAGCTGAACAACAACACCCTGATAACGACTGTGTTTAGACTGTTCTTCCCATTCTATGCAAGGCCACTTGTGTTGGCTGGAAGACTGTTTACTTAGCCTGGCAGGGCGAAGGACACTGTCTCAGCTGAACTCTGGACACACACACACACACTCATCCCCCCTCCCTTTCCAAATGCCTTTGGCGCTTATCCCCCTCCGATGCAGACGGTGGCTCAAGGAGACCAGCGCTTATGCTGCAGGGCTGGATGTACTGTCTACACTGGCTGTCTCTCACCCTTTACCCACCCCTGTTGCTTGTCATGTGTTTCTTTGGTGTATTAAGAGTTTTTTCATGTGCTATGTGCAGAGGTGTTTTTTTCTGTTCTCAAACTGATCTCCCTGTTGGAGCTCAGTCTGGGGGGAGTTAGGTCGGCAGCCTTAACATGAACGTTCCCCTTGCAGGACTAATAAAGGTATCTTATCTTATCAAATCCCAGTTTGTTTACATGAGCCCACTGTTTTTTAGCCAAAAAAAATAAATATTTTCCACAAAATACATTTGAAGTAATATTCGATTGTTATTATAATTAGTCTCTCTCTCTCTCTCTCTCTCTCTCTCTCTCTCTCTCTCTCTCTCTCTCTCTCTCTCTCTGAAAGCACAAGCATCACTAATGTCACAACTTTGCCGACATGTGGCCAAAAGTTCAGCCATCCGCTAAGCCTAGCCCCTCAAAAAGCGGCCGCACCTCCATTAAAGCAACAAAACAACCAAACATTAAACAAATCCCTAAAAGACAAATGGAACAAATACACCCTACAGTTAAGTTATTTATAAAAGCATGATCAGAATATGTCAAACAATTCAGAGTAAAAGACCATAAAACGAGGAGTCAGTCCATAAACGTTTGCAAAATGACAACAAGGCTACTACAACACAGAAGCAGCGTGGCATGATCCACTCTCTGAAGGGCAATAGTAAAATGAGCAGCTTTCCTGAAGACATCAAATCGCTCTGCAGTGCTTAGCCACTTCACGCTCTGGGCCACCTTGGATGAGAAAGGAATGCCAAATGATGTCGTCGTCGTCTTCTTCTCCTCCTTCTTCTTCACAGCAAAATGGTGCATTACAGCCACCAACTGGTGTGGAGTGTGGACCAAAATGACAAAAACAAAATTCAAATCCTCCCGCACAAATGGGTCTGCCTTAAAAACCAAAATACAGCCTGATACTTTTCACTTATATAGTTTGTACGAAATAAATCAATCAAGTCCAGCTTCACTCTCATATCGTCCAGCTTTTTTGATCAGTTGTCTTCTTTCAATATCATACTTCTGACAATGCAATAAAATGTGTTGTTTCCTGTTCCTTACTGCAGTCACACTCCTTTGTACAGTGTTTTTTTTTTATTAAAAATAATGTGCTATTCAAACCAGTGTGTCTGAATCTAAGTAGAGATATAACCATCTCCTCTCTCCTGTTTCTTCCTGTACTTCTCATTTCCCCCAATGTTTCTTATAATTCCTCTAATTATCAGCTGGAAAGGTGTGGATGTTCGCGCTGTGTTCGAGGACATCACGTAAAATCCTCCCCAAAATATCTTTCACTACATGAACAAAACTGAACAAATGTAAGGGTAGACGTTCAGATGCCGAGTGTGTGAGGACAGAGAAGGATCAGCTTTATTTTCAGTTTTGAGAGAAACTTTATCTTTAAACTTTAAGTCGTTCTTTTTTTTGTTGTTGTTTTTTTCTCCAGTTGTTACAGATGGGACAGACATGACTGAGGCATGGGAAAGGGAGATCACCTGTTGAGAGAAAAAGAAGAGAAAACAAGCAAAAAAAACAGAGCAACATACTAAACACAACACCATCACGTTAATCTAGCTAAGTGTAAACAGCAGTAAATACTAAATATTGAATGTTGTTGTGTAGCAAGCAGGACCGACAGTGCACAATGTGCTTGGAAATAGCAGCCAATAAAGGTGTAGTTTATGTCTATGAACAGTGAACACCCGTGTGCACACCTGTGTGGATCAGCGTGCTTGTATTCAAAAGGTTTCCCCATGTAATAGTCTGCTAGAGGATGTAGAGAGCAAGCATGGAGGAGATCCAGGCTCCAGACTTCCAGAGGCCCCAGAGTGCGAGAGCCCAAGGAGGACCACCGGAGGGGCATCGTGCCACCCTCCTGGGAAGAGCTGAGGAGAGCCCCAGATGAGGGGTCACCCAGTAGCCACGGAGCAGAAGCCAGAGGGGGCTGCAGTGGCGTTCCAGCTGTGCCAGAGTGAACCAAACTGCAGGCCCAGAGGCCTCTTTGCCCCGGAAGAGGCCTGACCAAACAACAGGCACCAGGCCCCACCAAGTAGTCACCGGGAGTGAGCTGGTACATACCTGAGTACCCAGCCCCGGACACCAAGAACCACCAACGCACCGACCCCTGAGGGCATCAGTTACCGACAGGGAGTGTGGTGAGGGGAGATAGGCTTTTGGAGGGCCTGGGAGTTCCCAGAGAGGTGGAGTGTAAGACCCGACCTGACATATAAACACAGACACAAACATGCATTCCCACCCTCATGCACACATATACAAATACTCAGCACTCAACCAAAGTAGGGATAGACATACATGGACACTGTACACACAATCACACTCCCCAAACAAACTCTATACCCCAGGTCCAGTGGAGGGGGAAACGGCACCTAGACCCAGAAAATGTTACCCTTTCCCCCGGGGTGGAGGCAAGCAGACCGCCCCAGGCTCCGCAGCAGCAGGGAGGCCCCGCATCCCAGATGCCAACACCTCCTCCCAGCCCCCCCGTCCCGATGGCCAGCAGAGAACAGGGGTGTGTGAAGACCCCAAACCTCCTTCCTCTCGCTCATGTGTAGTGTTGCTGCGTGTTGTTCTAAGGTGCATTTAAAACACGGGAGAGCATGGTGCTGCTGCCAGAGAGCAGCAGGTGTTAGCACGGCCCCTCTCGAGAACCCTCAATGTCTACATGGATTTAAAATTAAGAGGTGGGCACCGGAGCCAGAGGTGGGGTTGAATACACAGATCGTCCACTGGACGCCGTTAACGTGCCCACCCTCAAGGCCCTATATGTATGTGTTATGAGAGTGTGAGTAATGTGGATGTCTAAGTTGTGGAATAAAATTGAGGCACAGGTGGCCAGAAGGGGACGGGGTGGGGGGGGGGGGGGGATGCCTCCCCTGCACCCCTGTGACACACCCGCACCCCAGGCCCTACTTGTGTGGGTGGGTGTGTTGGAGCGAAGGAGGCAGCCAGGGATGGGGAGGAAAAGAAGGGAAAAGAAAACTGAACAAATGTAAGGGTAGAAGTTCAGATACCAAGTGTGTGAGGACAGAGAGGGATCAGCTTTATTTCAGATTTGAGAGAAACTTTAAATGGCCTGCATTTGTATAGCGCTTTTCTAGTCCATAGGACCCCAAAGCACTTTACACTACATTCAGTCATTCACCCATTCACACACACATTCACACACTGGTGATGGCAAGCTACATTGTAGCCACAGCTGCCCTGGGGCGCACTGACATAATGTAAAGAATATAAAATACGTAGATCAACAAAAGGCTTGTTTGAACAGAAAAGTTTTTAACTGCTTTTTAAGAATCCACAGAGCAACTAAGGTGTGTTGCTTATGAAATCCATGAAGTGCTACAGAGAAAATTACATCTTATTTATGTAATGAACACATTTTGAACTCTTAAAGAAATATAACAAAAGGAAAGACACCCAGCTGAACTAAAATGATCCATGTAGCATAAAAAAACTGTTGTGAGCCGCCAGCCTTATATCGCCTTTGGGCTTTTGGAGCCTGAAAGAAATCTCCGTCCCGGGTCATCCGTGGATCGGGTTTCCTCCGAGGCGTGGGCACCTATAAGCAGAGTTTTGTCTTTACCCTATAGTATTATTTAGTATTTATTTATTTATTGTCATTGTCAAGAACAATGAAATTGCGTTTGGGGCTTCCATACAACCCAAAAAAAAGAAGAAAATAATAAATACCCCTTAAAACCCAAGTGTACATATTTAACCCAGTGTGACTCCAATGCAATAAGACAATCCTTAGCAATAATGTTCGTAGAAATTCAGACAAAGACCTGAGAAACATGACAAAATACAACAATGCAACCCATTCAATATTATTGTACTGTGAGATATGATATCAGATATGATAGTTATCTATTTAAGAAAGAGGGGGGGGGGGGCAGGAGGGGGAAGAGAATAAAGATATGATGCACCAATGCAGACCAGTTCATTGCTATTAAGAAGTTGGATATGGTTATTGTCCGTGAGAGGGGGGCAGAGAGTTCAGGAGCCTCACAGCCTGTGGATACAGGCTGTTGGCCAGTCTGGATGTTCTGGCCTGTATAGACCTGTACCGTCTCCCTGAGGGCAGCAGATGGAAAAGGTGGCGCGCAGGGTGATGTTGGTCCCGCAGGATACTGTGCACCCTCCTCAGACAGCGAGTGGGGAAGATATTACTGATCTCTGGCAGACTTGTTCCAATAATTCTGCCAGCTTCCTTCACCACCCGCTGGAGTGCTTGCTGATCGGCCTTGGTGCAGCTGGGGAACCACACTAGAAATCCATACGTCAGAACGCTGCTGATGGCACAGTTGTAGAAGTTCAACATCAGAGATCTGGGAATGTGTGCGCTCCGCAGTCTCCTCGGGTAGTAGAGGCGCTGTTGGGCCTTCTGTACAACTGAGGTGATATGGTTGCCCCAGGACAGGTCCTCGGTCACAGTTACCCCCAAGAATTTAAAACTGCTCACCCTCTCCACCGCCTCACTGCCAATGAAGAGAGGCAGATGGTTGTTATGACCCCTCTTCCGGAAATCTACAATGATCTCCTTGGTCTTTTTGGTGTTTAAGACCAAGTTATTGTCGTGGCACCATGACTCTAGTTGTTGCACCTCTGTCCTATAGTTTGTCTCATCATTGTTGGATATAAGTCCGAGCACTGTAGTGTCATCTGCAAACTTAACAATGAGATTGGACGCGCAGGAGGAAATACAGTCATGGGTGAAGAGAGTGTATAGCAGAGGGCTCAGAACACACCCCTGAGGGGCACCGGTGTTGACCACAAGGGTGGAAGAGGTGTTCTTACCCACTCTGACACTCTGTCTACGGTCAGTGAGGAAGTCCACAATCCAGTTGCACAGAGAGGAGTTAAGTCCCAGTTGGTGGAGTTTGGGACGTAGTTTGTATGGCCGGATGGTATTAAAAGCCGAGCTGTAGTCTACAAAGAGGAGCCGTGCATAGGTATTCCTGTGTTCCAAGTGCTTCAGTAATGTGTGCAGCACTGTGGCGATCGCATCCTCGGTTGACCGGTTCTCCCTGTATGCAAACTGGTGCGAGTCCAGGGATGGTGGAAAAGCAGCTCTAATGTGTTTAATGACCAGTCTCTCCAGGCATTTGGCGGGAATGGGGGTGAGTGCCACAGGTCTGAAATCGTTCAGACATGTGACATTTGACTGTTTTGGGATGGGAACGATGGTTGCTGCTTTGAAACAGGATGGTACCAGTGAACAGGACAACGAGGTGTTATATATAGAGGTGAAGACGTCCGCCAGGTCCGCAGCACAGTCTTTTAGCACCCGGCCCAGCACTCCATCCGGCCCGGCCGCCTTCCTGGTGTTAATGCTCCGGAACACACGCCTCAGCTCATGAGTGCTCAGGACCGGAGCAGGGTCGGTTGAGGGGAGAGGGGACAGGACAGGGTCGGTGTTCTCCCTGTCAAAACGGGCATAAAAGAGATTTAGATCCTCAGCCAGAGTAGAACTGTCGGCTGAGGGTGATGGTGTTCTTCTTTTGTAGTCCGTGATAGCCCTGATGCCCTCCCAGACCTGCCTTGGGTTTGTGTTGTTCTCAAACCTGGCCTCGATACGCCTCCTGTGCTGCTGCTTGGCAGTCTTGATGCCTCTTCTCAGGTTGGCCCTGGCAGCACTGTATGCCTCCTGGTCCCCGGATTTGAAAGCGTTGTTCCTTGTTCGAATAAGTTGTTGAACCAGGTCATCCAGGGTGGATTATTAGGGAACACACGGAATCGTTTCCAAGTTGTTACATTGTCCACACAGAAACAGATGTAGTCCAAGACAGTGGAGGTGTAACTGTCCAATGCGACACGATTGTCAGTGTCCTGCACCTTGAATACATCCCAGTCTGTGCAGTGGAAACAGTCCTGAAGCATCGGAATAGCATCCTGCGGCCATGTTCTCACGGTTTTGGTTGTAATCCCAGTGCTCTTGATCTTTTGTGTGTATATTGGGTGTAGCAGAAGGGAGAGATGGTCTGACAGACCCAGGTGGGGATAAGCCTGGGCTCTGTACGCATTCGCCATGTTGGTGTACACCTGGTCCAACGTTCTATCTCCTCTGGTAGCACACTTCACATTACGGTGGAAATTGTGAAGTACAGATTTCAGGTCCGCGTGGTTAAAATCCCCAGCCGCAATAAAGACACTGTCCGGGTGTGCTACCAGGCTGTTATTGATGCTGCTGCTCAATTGTGCTAACGCTAGCTTAGCATTAGCATCTGGTGGAATGTAAACAGCGCAGATGTAAACGGCAGAAAATTCCCGAGGGAGATAGAATGGACGGCACTTTAACACCAACAGTTCTACCTCTGTACTGCACAGTTTTTCCGTTACCGTGACGTTCGTGCACCAAAGGTTGTTAATATAGATGCACAGCCCCCCGCCAGTCTTCTTACCCGAGTCCGCAGACCTGTCGGCTCGATAGGCGGTGCGGCCTGCTAGATCGATAGCCGCATCGGGAATGGCGCTGTCCAGCCAGGTTTCAGTGAAAATCATGCACGAACAGTTATTAAAAGTCCGTCGAGTGGCAATCTGCAGTCGTATTTCATCCAGTTTGTAACGGATTGAACGGGCGTTGGAGAGGAATATGATCGGGAGTGGTGGTTTAAACGGACTAGTCTTTAGCCGTGCCCACAGGCCTCCCCGCTTGCCTCTCTTCTGCCTCCGCTCGCAACGTCTCCTCCTGCGGCTTGCTGTTGCGGGTAGCCCCGGGGGTTGCTTAACGATCTCCGGGGGGATGAGATACTCGGATGTTAGTTGAAGATCTCCACGGCTTAGTTGTAGTAGATCATCTCTGTTGTATTGAAGTAACCCCAGACTGTGTGAAATAATACACAGTACCACCAAAAGTGCAAAAGTGTAGGAGCTCCGGGCCGCTGCGTCTGTGCGCGCCGCCATCTTGGTACCCTATAAGATTCAAAATTATTCAAAGTAACACTCAGGTATGCCGTTAGTTACGACGTCGGGAGTAGCTTGGGAGAACAAGGAAACACAGACTGCTTCAGGTTGCTTTCCCAAAATCAACTCAAAGGTTTATTCATAATACAACAGTTTATATAGAGGAAAAAGGTTCGTGTGTCAGCAGATTCTAAGTTCAAACCGGTACAGACCAAATAAGGAAGCGTCTTCCTGCCCTCTGAGCAAAGAAGTATCCTTTGTATAGTTTATCAGTTCAGCTACAATTTATGATTATCCCAGCGAAATACACTCCTAGACATAGAATACAGAGTTCTTTCATTAGTGAATTCTGAAACAAACCACCTGGCCTTTAACAAGCCTTTTTCTAAGAGATAAAGAAGGGAGGATGGGAGTAAGGAAGTGATCTCTGTGGTGTTTTCAACCTTGAGGTACCATCCTGTGATTCTTACACATTAATTCTTGGGTCACAGAGAAAGAGAAAAACAACTAGTAAATGGGCCTTATTGAGTAACAGTTTTCCTGTATAATATCACTATAAAACAATATCCTGTAAATGCTACCATGGTATCAAAATATCACAACAGAGCCTTGACCTGACTTTTAAAACATAATTGGAAAAAAAGCACTATGCTGCTAAAAAAAATAGATATTTGCAAAAATTCTGAATTCTAAAATCTAAATATGTATTTTACTTGGTTAATGTGTGTGGCGGGGCGTGGTCTGCAGTGCCGCTGTATGGAGTCGGACGCACCTGAGCGGCACCCGCAATCACGCCTCACCGCCTTAAAGTCTGTGCTCTCTCTGCTGTTGTGTTGGTCTGTGTCGGGTTGTGAGCTGAAAAGCTACAGCCGGCTGTATGCGTACAACAACCATGTGTGAAAAGCGATCGATAAAGACATGCTGAAAAGCGTGTTCATGCAAACATCGTCGGGTCTGCCGTGATATGTTTACAATGGGACTTCTGGTCCTGAACCTCTGCACACAGCACCTGCAAATCGGGGCAGGACTGTAAGCTGTCATCTGTGAGGCGTGAGCTGTGTTTGTTTTTAACATACAGTAGTTCACGGTGGAGAACAGCTGCCAACATAATATGGATCCAAAGATCCATAATTGGCCTACCTGGGGTTGAAAGTCACAATAAATGCAGGCGTTTCGGCGGGTATACCAGCTTCCGCGAGTGTGACGCTTATTTTGAGGAAAAAATAATAAGATATAATTTTATTTTTATATTTCAATATCACAATAATCTTCCAATTTAGAACTACAAGTTAAAAGAAGAACTAAACACAAATAAAATATACTTCAGCTAAATACTTCTAATTTAATTTCCCAAACCACCCGGAGCCGGTTGCCGACCCCTGGAATAGGTAGATATCTTCAGCACTCGTTGAGAAAGGGGTGTCAATTGCATTTAGGGACCAGTTGATCCAATCCATAATTCCTCTTTTTCTTCAGACTGTGAGAGAGACTAGACAAGGACATAAGAGGCTAAGCAGGGAAGCTAAGAGAGAGGAGGAGGAAAGGAGAAAAGTGCGACCGCCTTCGTCAAGAGCAAGAGCAGAAGGATAGTCTCCGTCTGTGTCCCTCATGTTGTGTTGCTCTTGCCCTGTCTCACTATTATCATTATATCCCTGTGTGCTCCTACGTTCCTCGTTAGTTCGGTGTCGCATCGTCCATCATGGCTGTGTCTCCCTGTGGGTCTCCGCATGTCTTAGTTTAGCATTTCCCAGTGTAGTTTATTCTTTGCATATCTTGCACGCCTGCAATAAAGCAGTGTTTTGAGTTCCCTCTTTTTTTCTCCGCGTATGAGTCTGCATCTGGGTCCTCTCCTGCCTGGACCCAAAAACTAAGTGAACTAGTGATGTTCGATTCGTGAACGAATCGTTCAATACTCGAGAATCACTTTACTGACTCGTGACTCATGATTCACAAGCCCAACTGACTCACTGACTCATCCCTGTTGCTGTTAGCAAACTAATTCCATTAGTACTCGCTCACCCCCTGCCTCCTGTGCTGAATCATAGAGCGAACGAATCACTCAGGACTCACTAACCCCCTCCCTCCTGTGCTGAATCATAGAGCGAACAAATCACTCAGGACTCACTAACCCCCTCCCTCCTGTGCTGAATCACAGAGCGAACAAATCACTCAGGACTCACTAACCCCCCCTGCCTCCTGTGCTGAATCGTAAGCGAATAACTCAGGACTCGCTCACCCCCTCCCTCCTGTGCTGAATCATAGAGCGAACGAATCATTGGCTGTCTCCCAATTCAGGGTCTGCAGCCTTAAAGGCCGCATTTTAAGGCCGATTACGTCACAGCAACGCGACGAAGGCTGTCCCAATTCAAAGGCTGCTTGAAATGCGGCCCTCAAATGCGTCCTTCATTTCCCTGAATTTTAAGGATGTGGTGGTGTAGACTTCGTGGCCCAACATATCCCAGAATGCATAGCGCGGCAATGGGTGTGGATAATTTTGCCGAGAAAAACGGCGGATGAGGGGCGCCCAAAGAGTAAACTTTAAGTATGTACTGAATATTATGTCACTTATTTATTTGCAAATGTTTAATAACGAAGAACATTAAAACATTACTGTTGGCCACATGTCGGCAAAGTTATGTGACATTAGTGACGTTTGTACTAACTTAAAGCCTTTACTTTAAAATATACGCTGTTCAATAGCTGACCTTAATCTTACAGAGAATGATCAAAGCTCATGTAGAAACAAACAAACAAATTAACAAAAGATTTTCTCTTTCATTTCTGTCAAAGCTGTATGAAACGTTTCCAGCTGTTAGTATCATGGTTGCTAGGCAACCTGGGCAGCGCAACGGAGCCCATTTCACAAGCCTCGCACTTCTGGCCTTAGTGGTCTTTGAGTACTCGGCCCTTGTGGACCGTTGAGGCTGCGTACTTTAAGGCTGCAGACCCTGAATTGGGATACAGCCACTCACTCACTCACCCCCTCCCTCCTGGCTCACAGCTTCTTCTTCTTCTTGGTTGGCAACCAATGTTAAGGCGCATTACCGCCCCCTGGCTCACAGCTCAGTGGACATTTAGATGAGAAAATATATATTTGACACATTTAAGAAAAATACTAATAAAATACAAATAAACAAAATAAATGTTTATTAAGCAATTTTGATAGGAAATTGCTTAATTTTAGAAATGTTTTTGCTCTTTTTTTTGCTCTATAAAATAGTTGGGGGTTTTTTAGAATCATTCATCTTAGCAGTGGGATTTACATGAAAAGAGAAACTAATTAAGTTTGAGTGAAAATGTAAATTTTTTGCACTCTCTGGTCAACTGACTCAGTGAATCAAATGACTCAAAAAACTCGATTCACTTTGGTGAGTGACTCATTAAAACTCGATTCAATAAAAAGAATCAAATTTACCATCACTAAAGCAAACACAACATGCAGAGGAGCTCTAATCCTCCTGCCTCCTCCAATAGCCAAACCCATCTGTTCATCTGATTGGATAGTTAAATTTATGATTGACATGACATTGGCCAATCAGATGAAAGGAAGAAAAATAAGGTCAAAATTTATACTTGTAACTTGAGTGCAGAGTTTCACACGTATTTTTTGGCTACACACAAATCTTTTTTACGCACACACAAATTCTTTTTACAAATCCTGATTTGCAAGTACAAAATATTTATGACCACAATTTGAGCCCGTACTATTTTTAACTTGGGTTAAGAGAGTGATGAAAGGGTGTTTATGAAAATAGCAAAGTTTATGTTTGGGTATGTCTGTATTGAAAAAAAATATTATGCAGCTACGAGTGAGAGAGTGTACCGCCCTAATTGTATAGGGCGGTACTATATAGATTGTATATGCATGCGCCACTTACCCACAAAATGGGAAATGGTTTGGCATGGAAACAGCCTCGAAGATGGTTATTAAAAATATACTGCTTCATGTTATTGCATGAGCAGGAGTCTTCATTCAAGAACCCAACACAACACTCTGCCGTTTTTATTCAGTTCATTTGAACTCTTTGGTGTGATCCCTATCAGCTCACACTCTGCGTCAGGGCAGGAAGTTTGTAATTTGCCTTTGTAACAATGTAAAAGAATGAACATGGTTTTGTTGTGGTTAAATTCCTGTTAAACTTGGGATCGCAACCATGGGTTTATTTTGAAAGATTTGATTTTGAAACTTTTATTTTGAAAATCTGCAATCGAAGTCTGCTACTGGTAAGCTGGTTTTCCCTAAGCTTATCCCGTTAGAAACCCATGGTTCTACACAGGTACAGTAATGAAGTACCTGGGTGTTCACTGATGCTCTTTACAGGAAGACTGAGAGCAGACTCCACCTGCTGAGGAGACGGAGGACGCGCTTCTGAGGGTGGCGTCAGCCATGCTGTGTGTTAGTGTTATCGACTATCAGTTGGATAAGCTCATCAGGAAGCCCCCCCCCCCCCCACACACACACACACACACAGCTGGAGAGGTCCAGTTCTGTCACAGGTCCTTCCTCCCCGTTAGACTTCATAACCATCACTGGTTATGAAGTCAATAAATACCAACATCCTGCTGGTATTTGCACAGTTTCTCCATTTCCTGTAGTCTCTTATTCCTTACTTCTGTGTGACTCCATATGACTGTCATCGTGCATGCAGAAGGATGGACAATAAAGGATACTCCTCTCTCTCTTCACCACTGTGTTGACAAAGATTTAAAAAAGGTGGAGGTCAAGGCACCGGCTAGTTTTGAACTCAACATATCCAAGCTTCAGAGTCCAGTCGTGTTTTCTGGAGACTGAAGTGACCGTGAGGGTGTGCTAAGGTATCAGCTACACCACCTAATCAGTAACAGCCAATCAAAATCCTAGAAATTTCCCCTGCACTAAATCTGGAGCTCCGCCTTCCTGCACAATCTGTTAGTACAGTGACCTCACCGCAGCAATGTTATTGGTCACATGATGTCATTAAAATGCTTCAAAACTCTCAAGCAGCACAAACATGGTGCTGAGGTGCTGTTCGGGTGAAGCTAGCAGCTACACCCACCTGTGTCACCATCCACCTGTCAGTCGAAGAGACCACGCCCCTAGTAATGCAAACCTTAAGCCTTAATATAATTTAAACAGGTGAGGTACAGAAACATCCTCACCTGGACAGCTGTTATTTTTGTCTCTGAATTCAAACAAAGTCCAGTAAAATAAAAATGTGTCATCTGCATATAATGACTTTTCTTTTTCCTCTTATCTTTATTCTGTACAACACAGGGTTAAGACAGCTGTTATGAACGAGTAAATTATCTATGGAGACCAATGCTGTTCCTGTATCAGGCTGTTTATTTAACACTGGCGTTTGGAGTCTTCTCTCACCCCCATTCTCTGCGGCCTGCTGGAGCGGGGGGGCTAGGAGGAGGAGTTGGCCGTCCGACTGCGGTCTGGAGTGTGGGGCCTCCCTGCTGCTGCGGAGTCGGGGCGGTCTGCCTCTCCCCACCGCAGGGAAAAGGGTAACACCACCTGGGTCTGGGTGCAGTTCCCCCCTCCAGGGGCAAGGGTACCTAGACCCGGTTCGTAGAGTACGCTTGGGGAGTGTGATCGTGTGTACAGCGTCTCTTTATGTCTGTCTCCACGTTGGTTGAGTGTGGAGTAAGTGCATATGAGAGCATGAGGGTGGGAATGGATGTTTGTATCTGTGTGTGCCCGTATGTCTGTGTCTATATGTCAGGTTGGGTGTCAGGCGCCACCTCTCTGGGGACATCTCAGGCCCTCCAAGGTTTGGAGGCCTATCTCCCCCCACCACTTCCCCTTCCAGTGGCGGACTCCCTCAGACATCGGTGCGTTGGTGGTTCTTTGTGTCCGGGGATGGGCGTCCAGGTACACACCGGCTCATTCCTTGGCGGCCGCTTATCGGGGCCTGGAGCCTGGGGCTCGCTCAGGCCACTTCAGAGGTGGGGTGCCCCCGGCCTCTCGCCCTGGGGCTCGGTCACTCAGGCACGGCTGGCTGCCGGCGGAGCTCACGGGCGCGTCACTGCAACTCCCCCTGGCTTCTGCTCCGCGGCTGCTGAGTGAGCCCTCATCTGGGACTCTCCTCAGCTCTTTCTGGGACAGTGGCGCGGCTGCCCCTCTGTTGGTCTTCCTTGGTCTCTTGTGTTCTGGGGGCCTCTGGATGTCTGGAGTTTTGATCTCCTCCATACCTGCTTCATGCCCTGGAGGACGGGGCTGTGCCCCCCCCCCCCCCCCCCCCCACCCTCTAGCAGATCATTACATGAAGGAACCTTTTAAAAAAACAAAAAACAAGCGCGTCCATGCTCACAGGTGTACACACGGGTGATCACACCCACAAACTCAGACAAACTACACCCTTTTTGGCTCCTACCTCAAAGCACACTGTGTTCTGTTGATCTTATGTGCTGCACAATAATGTTTAATATTTAGTATTTACTGTCATATTCCCATATATCATTGTGATGTTGTTTATTCTATTACTCTTGTTTTCTTCTGCTTGTTTTCTTTTTTCTTTCTCAGCAGGTGATCCAGGTGATTGATATTTGCATTTTTTTTTCTTTTTTTTTTTTCTTTTTTTTTGCTGCCCATTCTGTTGGTTTTTGTCTTTTGCCCTTCTCCCCCGTCCCTCTTCTCAGCTGTTTCTCTTTCCCTCTTTCTTTCTCCCCTTCTTTCCCCCAGTCAAGTCTGTCCCGTATTCAGTAAGTGAAAATAAAATAAACAATAAAAGGTGAATCAAATAGACCATTACGGCAAGGCTGGGATGGTCAATTTGGTAAAGTAAATCCGTTGGGCATCTTTCTTTGCCTTTAGACAACAATTCTGATGGCAAAAGAGCCAAACGGGACAGGCAAAAAAAAAAAAAAAAAAAAAAAAAACCACTGGCGTGTATGGGGACTGCTGCCTCTGCTGGACACCAGAGGAACTGCAGGTTCCTCTTTCAGCTTGTTATTCAGTAGATGGCGAAAACTTGTAGGCTGTGTGCAAATGTGCACACTGATGATGATGATGCATGAACAAGAACAGCTGTGTCTCCAGATGTTTAACTGTAAAAGGGGCTGAGTGGGTGTGGACCCCACAGCGTCGTAAATCATCACAAATATTCAGGTGCTTCTTCTCACAACTAACATCTGATTATGAAATGATGCAATGCCACAAAAAAGTTTTGAGTTTAGTTTTATTGAAGCCACACTCTCTGCTGCTGCTCAGCCTCCCACCTGCTGTGTGACTGAGTTCAATATCACAACTGTGGCAGCTCAGCAGAGGTCACGCAGCTCTGCAGCATCGAGGAAACAGAATGACTCAGCAGGACCGACTGAGCAGCAGGTTCGTGAAACCACACAGAAACAAAACAGGAAGTACACACTGTGGCCACGATTACCAAACATGCATACACACACACACACAGTTAGTCTGATCATGCACACACGCTCCGAGTCTCTGCCTCCCTCTGGTGGTGAAAATGAGAACAGCATGTGAGGAAGATGCTGACCAGAAATGTTCCCTCTGTGGTTTCCGTGTGCGTATGGGTTCAAATATCTACTTCCTCCAAATAAGGAACGCTGCAGCTTCATCTGCACGTCTGTGGAATTAAAACTTCCCAAAATAACTGAGGAATGAACCGCTCCCCTCATCCTAAACCGGGCTCTGAGGAGGGGAAATCAGGTAAATGTTCTCAGGCTGAGGTTTCAGTCCATCTGACTAACCCTGAGGACATCTGGTATTTTAGGAGAGAAGCATCCTCCTCCTCCTCCTCCTGACATTCAGCCTGATGGGAACAGCTGAGCAGCTCTGACTCTCGGCCTCCCTCCCTCTGCTCCACGCTCACAGCAGCTGAGGCTGCTCAGCCCCACAGGAGGAGGCCAGGAGAGAGTCTGTGGTGCTCAAACATAGCTGCAAAACTACTGGAGCTCAGCTTCCTGTTTATGACCTAAGAGCCAATCAGGAGGCTCAGAGATGCTTTCAAATGATTCTGACCCAAAAGTGCGGGAATCAAGAAATGCTGCTGCAGCTTTAGTCCGGCCGAGCAAATGCCACAGACGTGACCTGCACTGACTGAGCCGTATCCATAGCAACAAGCATCGTCAGGTGAATGTGAATGCAGGAGGAGGTTATTCTGTCCTGACCCATTTCACTCCTACGTAAAACTCTGGAATCAAAGTACAACGAAATTTAAATCCGCTCATAGGCAAAGCAGAAACTGCCGCTGTCCTTCGCCCCTCTCCCAGCTGCTCCTCCTGCTGAGTCTTGTTCTTCCTCGGCCTCGGAGACGTTTCACATTTACATCACATTACTCAGTCTGAGATGATGAGAGCGCTGTGTACCTGTCAGCGCTGCTGCAGGTGAAGAGGGTTCTCACACACACACACACACACACACACACACACACACACACACACACACACACACACACACACACACACGTTGAGAGAGCTCACACCCTGCATGTATGCAGCATCACTCTGAGGTTCATGGGAAATGAGCGCTTCACCGTACAGCAGCCATGAAAATCGTCCTTCATCTTAAAAACAGCTTTGTGTCCTCGCCGCACACCGAACATCGTCCAAATGTTCAGGCTGTTTGAGGTGACACGCCGTCAGAGCTTCATGGCGTTACAGACGCCATGTTTGAAGAGCGTTCTTGGATGATTGTGCATGTTAGTGCAGAGATCACTGCAGACCAGTAAACCTTCATTATTAAAGCTAAAGTCAGTAAACTTCATTTGCTGCTCCTGAAGCTTCGATCCTGTGCACGCTGCACAGGAAGTGGAAGCAGGAAACGCCACAGGAGAAACTTTACACTTCCATTCGTAAACTGGATAAAGTGGCAGGATTAACACTGAGACTGTAAACAGCTGATCCCGGGAGGCTCTTCCATCCATCCTCTCATCTGCACCAGCTGCAGTTTCCCCCCCTAAAGGAAGAAGCCGGGGTTCGGGGGCAGCCCCGCTCCCACGGGCATGATTGCCAGGTAGTTGGAGGGCACGTAGCCTCTCTGACCTCCTCTGACCTCCACCAGGCTCCACTCGGGGCTCCCTCGTTTGTCGTGAGGCTCCAGGATACGAACGGGTTCTCCGGCCCGGAAGGATACTTCGTGTTTGGATCTAGCCGTGAAGTCGTAGGCGCCCACAACCTGGAAACATGAAAAAAAAGCAGCATTTAACAGTCTCCGCCTCCACACCGTCACTTGTATCCACACATCCTTCCTCCATCACGTACATGCACCTCCTGGCTGTCAGGAGGAACACACATCATCAGCGTTACAGAGCCCATCTGTGATTAAGCTCCACTCAGTCGCTCCTTTCATACCTGCAGACCGCACACAGGAAACAGAGGCAGGAAGTGACAGCGTCTTCCCTGACGGCGTTTAAATAAAGGTCAGAACAACACTGCGAGTCGCAGATGTTTCCAGCTGCAGAGGCTGATACAGCAGCATTACACACATCAGTGTGTCATCACACATCACACACACACACACTCGGCTGTAAACACCAGCGTGGGGTCGTTACTACCACCTGACCCGGCTCTTTCTAATGAACCGTGCTCAACAGCAGCAGCGCTTATTTTGCACTGAATTACGCTCAGAGAAGTGCAACGCATCAACACGAAGACAAGAAGAAGTACTCCGAGCACACATCGTCACGTGTAAGACGAGGGCAGCACAGAACATATCTTCTTCTACCGTTTAAGAAACAATCAGCAGATGATGGTATAAAAACCGTAGGTTTGAGAGACCGGTGTGGACTGCGCCTCTGAGGTACAGAAAGACAGCGTGTGAGGACAGGTGGACACAGGCCTGCTGCTGCTACTGGAGACGTGTGCATGCACTGGCACAAAGCAGATCTTTCCATGAACGCCTCACAGAATACCCACGGGCTGTGGGTGGAACAGGATTGTATCTGACATTCTTACTGATTCAAATTCAAATTCAAATTCAAATTTTATTTGTCACACACACACAACCATACACAGTATGACATGGGGGTGAAATGCTTGTAGCTGTACAATGCCCGACCATTAAATGACAGAAGAAAAGTTCTACAATATTTACAATTTACTACAAAAATCCCTACAAACCAAAATGATCCCTACAAACTTGTGCAAACACTGAATGAAAACGTGAAGCTTCCTTGGATGCTGTGTTGGAGCATCAGCAGCGTGTCGTAGGAGCCCAGAGCGTGTGACCGAGTCAGATCCACGTGAAGGCTGTTACTGGGTGGGCCAAACACTGTAAACACTGACAGCTTAGACAGGATCCAGTATCAACAACAAGCTACCTGTCTTTAAATCACCTGCTCAGGTAGAGCCACTCTGTGTCACATTACTGTTCAGGAGCAGACCGCTGAGAGTCCGGCGCTCCATCTAGCAGCGTATCAACGCGTACAAGGATGTGACAGCATCGCATTTGCTGTGCACAACAACAAATTCAGTCTTACTGTCGTGACCAGAGCCGTCCTCTGTGCTGCTGCATGCTGGGACGGCCAGTAACAGGCAGAGCTGGACGCTGTCAAGGTGGAGAGGAGGGTGTTGTCCAAGATAAGGACAACACCTCCCACCCACGCCACAACGTGCTAGCCAGTCACAGGAGCACACGCAGTCAGAGACTGACATTACCTATAATGCACCACTGAATGACACAGGACGTCATTCCTGCCCGTTTGTATATATCAGAGCGAACTTTGTAACATGTTGTATTACTTAATTAGTTCAGTCTGTTCTTATTATCTCGGGGCGACTGTCGGGATTATTAAAGTATTCTGACTGCAGCTGGATGATCAACCTGCAGCCCTGCGCTGGTGGACAGCACGTGGCCTCCGTCTCCTGGACAGTCTAATGCAGAGGAATTCAATTACCTGGAAGCAGGGCTGACTCATGGGCAGTGGGGCATTGCCCGCCGGGCTGTAGGAGTGTCTTCTGCGTGCGGTCACGTCTTCTGTCAGGTTCGGGTGTGGTGAAGGGGGCGGCTCGTCTGTTGGCTGGTGATAGCGAATGAGTTTCGAGGCAGCAGCGTAGCCTCGCTTCCCTGCGTGAAGATGTAAATATAGTTTAACATTTATTTGTTGACAGTGTCAGACCAACCCGGTGTGCCCTCACAGAGCGATCCCATTGGCTGCTCGTCTGTTTCAGTTGCAATAACAGCGGCTCGCCAGCAGATGGCACCACAGTTCTTCCTCTCAGGTTTTAGTGCAAACGTCATAAAAAGTCTCACCTCCTGCATCGACCAGCCACCTCCTCCTGTCTCCACGGCTGTCGGCCTCGCTGATCACTGCCACCAGCTCGCCCTTAGTCAAGTTCAGGTCCAGGTCCCGGGTGCCCACGACCGTGCTCATCACCTGGAAGATCTTTCCAGAGCCGTGCTTATCCGTTAGCTGCTTCAGACGGCGCTGAGAGGACGGGCTGAGAGGCTGAAAGACACGAGCAGACGTCAGATCTCAGAGAGGGCAGAGCTGCTGAATTACTCACACGTGCTCAAATTTACCTGGAAGGTGTTCAGAAATGAAAACAATGGCTCAGAAAGAGACACTTCTGGTTCTGCAGCTGCAAAGTTGAAGAACCAGAAGTGGCACATTCACCGCTTCCTCGTCTCTGACTCATTATCGCCTGCGAATGACGTATGATGGTGATTCGCCACATTCTTCAGCCAGAACCTTGTATTATAACCTCCAGCTAAGTGTGACGTGACTGGAACTTCAGATCTTTACTGGGACCAGTAGCTGAACCAGTTCACACAAAACACGCGGCAGAACAGGAAATACAGGTGGCGTTTTTTTAGACAGATTACTTCAGGAACGATGCTCAACGCTCACACAGCAAACTCCACTGCCCCCACCGAACACCAACAATCTCAGGAAACTGAAGCTCAGACTGGGAGCGTCGGTGTGACACCATCGCGTCGGTGTGACACCATCGCGTCGGTGTGGTTAAATATTCGGAGAAGGATGTTTGCTGGATGATAAAATCACTGTTATATTTTTTATTCTGACCTTTCAGCAGTAACCAATCAGCTGAAACATGTCAAACATGTCTGAGGTCAGCTGAGTGGTCCACTGTTGCCCATAGTGCTCTGTAGCTTATAGTGTAAAGCTCCCTGAGGTGGTTTGCTGCTGTATAAATGAATGAAAGCCGATCTGAACGCTAACCTGGGCATCTGGCGCGTTGAGCTTGTCCTCCACCATTCGACATAAATGCTGCAGCCTCCTCGCTCCTTCCAGCACCGAAGACTCTGCCCACTCCCAGAATGCACCAGGAGAAAGGCTGCTGTGAGGGAGCTGCAGGGAGACACGTGAAGGATGAGCACAGATATCCAACGTGTTTTTGTGCATCAGCCTGTCTGTAAGGACGTCACCTGCTGAGCGAAGCTGTGAAACAGCTGCTCCATGTCTGCTGCGAGATCTCTGTGCAGACAGCTGAACGTCCCCAACGTGCTCCACATCATCTGCAGAGCCAGCCCGTTAAACTGAGGGAGCTCCGTCAGGAGCAGTGTGTTCAACGTCCTGTCAGGAGGAGAGGGGAGTAGAGGAGGTCACTCGCACGATCTGATATCCTCGTGTTGGTGTTGTTCCCAGATCATCATACTAAATGTTGTTCCAGGATCAACATCGCAAGTGACCAATCAGAATGTTGTGACATCATACTTTTGCGACTTCGGGAAAAACTGGCGTAAAACAAAAAACTGTACTTAAGCTGCATGAAACCGCCTCTGTCCGCCGATCAACGGACCCTGACCCTAACCCTAACCGTAACCCTTTAATAAACAGTGAGCAGAATTGATATTGTCCTTGCAACATTGGAATTTCATAAATGCACGAATGGCTTGGCGCGCAAAAGAATAACGTCACAACAATGTGATTGGTCACTTGCAATGTTGAACCTGGAACAACATTTTCACGATGGTCTGGGAACAACACCAACATGAGGATATTAGATCATCCGAGGTCACTCACAGCTCCAACCATCAGGAACCAACAGAAACCAGTTCCCACCTGTACGTGTTGGCCACAGCCTGCTCCTCGTAGCTCAGGTTGGGTTTTCCTTCGATCACCTCATAGTCGAGCAGCTTGTCGAGTCTCTTCCTGATTAGGTTCCTCGGGCCCACCAGGAGGTCCCGGAGAGCGCAGAGCGGCTGGTGGATCAGCTTCCTCATCCTCTTCTCCTGGAAGAAGGAACAAAGAACAGATCGACATTAGCAGACCGTCGTTCACTGCATCATCCTTTCACAGGGGGCAAAATATGCATGTCCACCTCTGCAGGCGCTCAGAGACACAGCGGCCTGTGTCTGACCTCTGATCATGTTCTGAGCGTGTGCAGAGGAGATCGGAGGTGGGATGCAGACCATCCACCAATCAGAAGCTGTTTACACAGAGAGAAGTCTGTGATGTAATCTGTAAAGTTTGGTGCTGTGTCTGTAATCGCAGCTCATCCTGTCCTCTTAACTGGACACGAGCCGACAGGATGCAGTGCTGCGACATTTCCTGCACCTGTAAAGACCGCAGCACCGTTCTCAGAGTTAATCACTCACAAACATCGGGAGGATCCACTGTCGAAGCGCCGTCGTGATCTCTTTGTAGCAGATCGGTGCCTTTTCTCCATCCATGTCCAAGTCAAAGTCCTCCGTGCGGCAGGACAGGAAGCCCTGCAGAGCAACCACACACAGCTGAGCACTTGGCTGTCCAAACACGACTCGCCGCCCTCAGCACGTTATTTTACAAACCAAACATGTACAATCAAACACATCAGAGTGAAGCTGAAGCAAAGAAACGTTTCTGAGCATTTCTTAAAGTCTGTGTTTGTGCTGCAGACGGAGAGCAGGAGATGTGGGCGGGTCATCCTCGCTAACGTCTAAACAAGCTAAACAGCAGAGAGATACAAAGAGCTGAGTGTTGGTGTGAAGGACAGAATGAGGAAAACAGAAAGGTACGTGTGTGTGTGTGTGGCCTCCTGACAGAGACTCACAAACTCATGACTGCACGTCTGTAATTATAGCGTCTGACCGTGAGTCACAGCCTGAAACAGTGACTGCTGCAAATTTATGTTTTACAAATGAGTTTATTCAGGTTTGAAGTTTTAGTCAATAAAGTCCACTAAAGCTTTGAAGTCGAGAGCCAAGACAAAGTGTGACCGTGAGTTTACCTGGAGGTGCTGCAGGTACATCTCCACGTTGTCCAGCAGCTCCAGGATGCCGTTTTCCAGAACATAGAAGAATCCTTCCAGGGCATCAAATTCCTCGTCCACCAGCTGCAAGACATCCAACACACCGGTCTAAAGAGATGCTCTGAGCTCACACACTGCTGCGCTACATAAACTAGCTGTGTGACACACTGCTTTAAAACGTGTAGTAATGGGGTCAGTGTCAGTAGGAGCCAGAGGTTCAGAGAAGACCTGCTGTTTGTGAGGCGCAGCCAATCAGAAGACATTTGTCTTATAGGAGGAGCACCGGGATGACGCACAGAAGGATTACTGTGAACTGTGGATCATGCAAAGCTGCTCTGGTGGAGTCCAGGAGTGAAAACAGCAGGTTACAGCTCATGCAAAGCCTCAGTCAATCATACACTGTAATGATACATGTGGAAAGATCAGCAGGGGGAGCAGGCTGCAGACAGGAAGTGTCTGATCAGACCTTCCACTCTCCCTAGTCCACAGCTGTGCTTCCACCTAACAGCATTTGGTCGATCAGACCTGCCAGTGGTCACCTGAGCTTCACACCAACACAAATGCATGTTAGTGTAGCCCGGCTCAGACTGATGCTGATCTCCCTGAGCCTAGCTCTGACGTCTATCTCCATCTCCCTTGTACAATCCGTCTCTGGACCCTTCCCAGATGAGTGTGAGTGAGAGTGAGCAGGGTGTGGACTCTGGATTTGGACTGAGCGTGCGTTCCCCTTTTTCCCAGCCCCCTTCTCCCTGCCTCACTCTATACATGTACACATCACCGGTGTTGTAAATAAACCCACTTGTCTGATTCCACAGTTCAGAGTCCAGCACCAACAAACTTGACAGTAACTTACTGCAAGACATCGATTGTAATTTTTATACTCATGGAGGACGTGTGCTGTACAGTCACTCTGGCTCGGACGTTCACACCCACTGTGAACACAGCAGTGGCCTGGGGAGAGTGGGAGGTCTGATCAGACACTTCCTGTCTGCAGCCTGCTCCCCCTGCTGATCCTTCCACACGTATGATTACAGTGTATGATTGACGGAGGCCTTGCATGAGCTGTAACCTGCTGTTCTCACTCCTGGACTCCACCAGAGTGTCGTGGTCTGGGTGGTTTTCCACAGCATCGGCTCCTCCCCACTGGGTGGAGTCTTTGTTGTTCCTCACCTGATGGCAATCGTACCAGCAGTATTTATGACCGGCGCACTCAACTGGTCTTCGCCAGATTATCTGCCAACTTTAGTCAGTTCTCGGCCTCATGTCCATTCCTTGGTGACTCATCGTGTGTATTAACCGTATCTCTGTTTTTCTCGTCAGCCTCTGAAACCCACCTACCAAGTTCTCCTGGATACCAGTTTGCTGCCGCCGGTAATCCCTCTCCGTTTTGGAACTGCCATTCTCTCCTGCCTGCCTCCCTGCATTGCATACAGCACCCACCTGGACCTCTCCTGCCTCCCCCTCCATGCAACCCCACCTGCAAGCTTTGCCCTGGCCCGCCACAGTTTCCCCTGCCCAGTACCTGCACCCAGTTATCCCTGCCATCTAGTTATCATCACAGTATTTTCTCTCGCCTCAGACATCTAGTTTATGTTCATTGATTCTAGTCTGCACTTTCTGTTAGCCTCTGAGCATTGTAAAATAAAATCTCTTTTCGTTACACCTCACCCCTGGCCTCCGGTTTTGAATCTGCACTTGAGTCCATCCCATTTCCACGGGCCACTGTGCCATGACACAGAGCAGCTTTGCATGATCCACAGTTCACAGTAATCCTTCTATGCGTCATCCTGGTGCTGTCTGACACAAGCTGTTTTAGCTCCTCCTCCTTTAAGACAGCATTCTGCTGATTGGCTGCTCCTCACAAACATGTGGGCGGAGCTTCCTGTGGATGAGGCTCAGGGTTCGGTCTACCTTAGGTTTGAGTCCGGCCTCGTGTTTGATCTGCTGACCGAGCCTGGCGGTCTTCTTGGCAATGCTGTGGGTGTTGAGGCGGACGATCTTGTCCTTGATGGTCAGCATTTCCGTCTTCCTGTATTTGTCAGCTAGAAAACACGAGTGACAGTTAAAACCTTCTGCTTTTTCACGCCAACATCCGGCCCCATTAGTCACGCTCCTCACCGACTTCCCGGAAGCGCTTGTATTCGTTGATACGACAGTTTAAGGCGACAGAGGTGTGAGCGGTCTGCTCCAGCAGGGCGTAGGCCGGGTGGGAGGCGTCGGTGTGCTTCTGGATGGTCTGCAGCAGCAGGGGGTAGCGGGCAATCCGCTGCACGGGCATCACCAAAAAGAAGCTCAGCGACGTGGCGTTGACGTCAGGCCTGAAGGTGAAGAGAGACACAAGACTCATCAGTCAGCTCCTCGGCTCTGAGCACTTCCTGTCCAAGGCGATACGAGGCGCCGTAAACTTACGCCGCAGCCTTGATGACTCTGACAACCTCGTTCCACAGAGCCTCCTTCTGTTTGTAGCTCTTCTCCACCTCCGTCACATGATTGTAGTGCGCCAGGTACTCCTTATAGGCGGCTTCCATCTCTGATGACAGGCTGAGAAACGAGTCACCTGTCAGCGAAGGAAAACACACCTTTACTCCTTTACAAGAAGCAGCAGAATGGAAGTTTTAACGTTCATCACGGGAAACGGCTGTGCCGAGTAAAGAGCGAAGACAATCATCATTTTCACTGTCTACCTCCCGGGTTTCTCGATGATGATCATCTCGTGTTTATCCAACAAAAACTGTGAGAAGTTAGAGAAACATCAGCTTATCAGACGTCAGAGCGCCACAACGTCTGACTTTAAGGTGGACTTTACATGCTGAGCTGGTCAGTGAAGAAGAGTCTTCCCCGGAACAAAAACAAAGAGGTGACACCTGTGTGATTCAGGAACTCACCTGAGCTGAATCACAATACTCCATCTTTAAATTTGTGTCAATAAAGAAAAAGGATAAGAGTCAGAAAAACAACAAAGAACAACCACTTCCTGTTTGACTTCCTGTTTACAACGACAGAAAGACTGAAGCTGTGAGGGTGACACGTCAAAGTAAATGTCTGGTGTCAGGTCGCTTACAGAGACTCTGCAGGAAGTCAGGCTCTCCAGACTGAAGCTGCTTCTGGTCCAGCAGGCTCAGGAGACGGCTCGATACATCGATCACCTCCTCGATGTGCAGAAACATGCTGTCCAGTCCAGCTGGAGGCGGCTTCGGTCAGAGCAGGTGGAGGGGAGACAGAAAATAAGGGTTTTTACCTGATATCAGACACTTCTTTAACCCCAAAGTCTGAAGGTTCCCCATTACAACCCATACGCTCCCATTATAACCCATATTACCCATTATAACATATTGTGTTCATGTATTTTGAGTATATAAAAACATCTGAGGAACGCTGAAAAAGTGATGGGGATGTGCTGCAGCAGCGTCAGAGCTTGGCTGACCTTTGACCTCTGATAATAAAGATGGATCTGTGCTCATGCTGGACAGACGGGGGCGCTGGGCGCTGGGAGGCTGAACAATGCACAATCCAGTGGCTCATCTGTCTCACAGAGCCGCCATTCACTCACGCCTTCACCCTGCTCCCTTGCTGTGTTTCCACAGCTCAGCTCTTCTTGCCCATAAAGCCTGATTTCATTATGTTTTATGAGGCCTCATTTCATTAGCACAGTGATAATAAGCTGTCATTTAGCAGTACTAAGCAACAGAACAGGCATAATGAAAAGCAGGTGATAAGAAGCCACTGAGAGGGCGCAGGATGCTAAAACCTTCACCTGCTGCACAGGTGAGCAGTAGCTTTACGTTCAGCCACTTTCTTTTTGCTTCTTTGTATTGTCACTATCAGAGTTTGTCACTGTGACTGTATACACCCCCCTGCATTTATTCACTGCTTATTATTAATCTCTGTCCCCTCCCTCAGCCCTTCTTCCTCCCCAGCTGGATGAGCTCGATGAACAAGTGCTTGTTCTCAGACGTCCTTGTTGGGGTGTTCTCTGTATTATTATATATTATCATTATTTAGCTTACAATATAAAGCAAATTGAGGCCACCGCTGTTGTGATTTGGTGCTATATAAATAAAGCTGAAGCAGCTCTGCATGATTCACAGTCGATAATAATCCTTCTGTGTCTGATCCCAGGGCTCAGTGAAGGCCCTAGGGTCGCCCTCCGTCTGAAACAAGCAGTTTGGCCCCTCCCCCTGCTTCCTGCTTCGATGGGCAGGTGTGTTCCTAGGTCCTACCTGTAGCTGCTGCTGCAGGTTGCTCCTGATGGTCACGGTGCTGAGCTGCAGCAGGCGCAGGTAGCTCCTCTCAGACTCCACAAGCTCTTGGATGGCCAGTTGTTGCCTCTGGGCCGCCCTCTCCTTGGCTGCTGCCTCCTCCTCCTCGGCCCTCCTCTGGGTCTCTCTGGCCTCCTCTTCCAGCCTCTCCTCTGATAACGAGCTCTCCTCTGAGAAACTGTCCTGAGAGGAGAATCGCCGAGCAGCTTTTCCATCTTCAGGTGGCGCCTCCACCACTACAATCACCCCTGACTCAGGCGTCTTCTCCTCTGAGATGAACTTTTCCCCTCCAGTTTGATCTTTGCTGCTTCCAGCTGTCTGACCTGCAGCTCCCAGAGGAGACCGAGCAGACGAGGCTGGTTTAGGGAGAACCAGTGGGAAGGACAGCCTCCTGGGCACCTCCATGATGGAGACGGCTGTGAAAGAAACAGACTGTCAGGTATTTCATTACATGTCTGAGCATTTTGCTGTCATCAGTCTGCTCTGGAGCTTGCAGACTTTACATTCCCTGATGACTGAGAGGACGGCGCGCTGTCTCCATGGGAAATAACAGCAAATGACAAAGACTCACACAGACGTCCTCAGCCTGACACAAACAACCAGGTCGCCAAAGAACAACTTCAGCTGGAAGGAGAGTTTTCAACCAATCAGCACTCTGCTCACACACAGCATCATCATTCGCAGGAAGAAAAGCACAGAGACGGTTGCAGTCGCCGTACAAACACAGGGCACCTACACGTCATTTAAACTAGTGTACTACACCACTGTTAATCAATATAGATCATCAATAACTAATAATAACTAATAAAGATAACTCTGAACTACAGACGACAGAAACTAAAGAAAAAGATTTTCCAGCACACACACACACTGAATAAATGACTGAGGAAGTGTGTCTGCACGTCTTTCAGTTTCCTTGAGAGGTGAAACGTCTTTAAGCAAACTTAAGAAGTCCAGACACACCCCGAGCTCCTTAGACTGCAATGACCTGGATGACTGAGAGCCTTCACAAATAGTCAGGAAGTGTCCACCCCCCCCTCCCCACCACCACGGCTGGAACATCTGGGGGGGCACGGTGACCCACAGAGGGGATAACTGAGATTTAAAATCCTCAGTCTAAACAGCCCCAAAGCACTGCCTCTGATGGTAAACTCCTTCACCCTCTGTAGAAAACCGATGATTCACAAATAATCCTGATCACCTAAAACCCTCAGACCGGGTCTGAACCGGGTCAGAGCCATTTTTATGCAGGCGGGGACAAACTGAAGGAAGCACACGCTCACCTTTAACCCCGAAACGCTGCGATCCCCTCAGCTCCGATCCTCACCCAGCTGCAGCGTCCTCGCTCACTCCTCTCCCCCGCTGCACTGAAGCAAAGTCTGCTGCAAGGACAACACACAGACAGACACACACACAGAGTGTAACTTTCTCCACTGACTCACACACACAGGCCGTGTGTGAGGAAGGGGGATGGGAGTGGAAAAGAAGGTGGGAGGGCTCACACAGGACAACACACACACTCGTGCTGCTGAGTAAGCTGAGTGACTGCAGCAGCTGGTGGGGAGAGGAAGTGGCGCTCACCCAGACAGAAACTGATTGGCTGACAGATCTTCAGACTGAAGGGAAGGACCAATCAGAGGACATGTTGATGAAACACGGTGGGGTCCATGCAGCAGAGCTTCAGGCAGCAGAGGCTGAAGTTTCCCTCTCACAGGAGACAAAGTGCTGTGGGTCCTCCTCCTCCTGCTCCTCCTCCTCCTCACAGGGATCACTCAGATTCTCTGAGAACAAAGAGGGTTTACATTTAGGTTCTCTCTGACCTCTGACCCTGACAGGAAGTGAACACCACCCCAAACATAAAGACTTTATCCTGTATTGTGAGTGAACTGCACATCCAGACTCTAACAGAGCAGCTTTGCCTGACTCGCAGTTCAGAATAATCCTTCTGTATCTGATACTGCTTCATCCTGTGTGTGAAAGAAGCTGCTTTAACCCCGCCCCCTTCCAGACGTCACTAGAGGGCAGTGCAAACACGGCAGGCCGGGTGGGGTGACAAGGAGCAGCAGGCTGACAGTAAGGGGGATACGTTTAGAAACAGAGAGTCAGATCTGAGGTCTGCAGCACATAGCAGGACTTCACCTGATCCAGGTAACCCCGGTAACTCCAGGTTTCTGTGAAGGGGGTTAAAAAAAATAAACTGATGCTGTGAACCGAACCTGCTCCAGATTAGCGATCAGCAGGTATGAAATCCCCACCCAATCAGATCTCAGGAAAACAACGTCCCCGTTCCTAAGGATCCCTCAGAGCGTCGACAGCAGCAGGTCTGAAGTCTGTGTGACTCCGAGTGACAAATGTTCATTCTCAGTCACAACTTTGATGCGATTCGTTTTGGGTTCAGTTTCTGTTTCATAACCTTTAACATGCGATTCGGCCCTCACACGCACACGTGCCGCGTTTCTAACGGTTACTGACTTTACAGACATTTATTTGATAAAATGCCTGAATGATGGATGGTTTCCTGTCCAGGCTTCAAACTTTATTAACACACACACTGATGCAGAGCTGCTGACACTGACCTCGGAGTCGTCTTGGTTTTATACTTTATTCTTCTCCTAACATAACTGTGATTGGTCAGATTCCGCCAACTTTCAGGTGAGCGCCCTCGTGCCTGGATCAAGAAAGCCATGTTCAGTCAGCGGGCTGGAAACCGACCGCCCTGATCTCTGACGTCAGGATACCCGGGGAACCGAGAGGGAACGGTGGACTCACCTCGTAGCGCACACCATCCCATCGTCCTTCCTCAGTGACATCATCCAGGTCCAAGGGCAGGAACAGCTGACAGAAAGCGCCTCTCACTCGAAGCTTTCACTTCAGTTTATTATTCCACAGAGTTGGTGTGCGGCGCAGGTTCACACCTTCTCAGCCCGAGCTTCAGCCTGATGACCAGCGTGTCAGTGGGAATAAACAGGAAGACGTTTTCGTGCCGCAGCCCGGCAGGCTGATGAGATTCACAGCGGCGTGTTTGGGTGAGTGTGCAGGGCGGGAGCGGCTTATCCTGCTCATAACATCCTCGGAAATGTGGGCAAGGAATGCTGCGGGGCCGGATTCGGTCAGCTGATCGGCTGACGATTCAGGTGTGCTGCAGGAAAAGAAAGGCTTAAAAGTGACGTGACACTTCAGGCATTCACCACCTGCAGAGCAAACACGCTGCTCAGAGTCCAGAGCTCGTACGCTTCGTACCTGGAAAGCTTTCAGAGCCGTGCACATTCCAAGCCGGGATTAGACCACGCCTTCATATTAAATCACAGCAACTATGACAAACCTGAGAGTGAAACATGACACAGACAGGCCTTGTCGCTCCTCACCGATCCGATCGTTCAGCGAGAGGTTTCACTCAGCTGACAACGTCTACCTGTGAGCTTCCTGGGACGGACCTCTACATCAGCAGCAGATCCAGGGTTCCTGTCTCTTCTGCCACACTTCCTTCACACAGTGAGGAAAACTGATCCGATGCTTCGTGCTCAGTAAACTTCAATGTCCAATGACTGACTCTAACAAAGTTTTAGGTTTGGTGTGAACGCTCTCAGGCTGCGAGGTGACCTCAGGGAGAGGGGAGGATGGGGGAGGATGGGGGAGGAGGAGAGGATGCACTGATGATGGGCGGAGCTGCAGAGACGACAGGGGGATTCGCATCAGAGTGGATGAAAAGATGGAGGCAGATGATCCGCTGTGGCGCCCCCTACAGGCAGTGTCAATTTGGAAACGTTTATTTTACTGTTTAGTTTCAGTAAATATTATAATACGTGCTGTCGACAGGAATCTGACTCACAGCTGTACAAAGTGTCACCTGTCACACCTGACACACCTGAGCTCTCTGAGGTCTAAATCTAGACCCATCACAGCCTGACTGGACAGAGTAAAGCTACAGACATCTCAGTCTGGTTGCTATTGTTGTTCCAGCAGCTCAGGTGATGTCAGCTCGACTCTGACTCAGCGTGGGTGGATCGTGTCTCAGCCTGACCTCGGAGTCTGCGGTCACACTCTCCTGTCAGGCACGTCCAGTCGCCTCTTTGGGTCCACAGTGACCACGACCGGCCACAGAGTCACGTCACCACTGACAGAAACCGTCCAATCAGAGAGCAGAGTTCAAGCGGAGCGAGTGAATCACTCAGGAAACTGCTGTGAGTGTCTGTGACAGGGTCACAGATGTGTCACTGCTGATGTCGCTGATAGGGCTGGGTATCGTCACTGATTTCTAGAATCGATTCAATTCCGATTCACAAGGTCCCGAATCGATTCGATCCACGATTTGATTTAATTCGATTCGATTTGATTTAAATCTGGGAAATTTTGACAGTGAGAAATATTATAATTCAGATCAGTACATTTACATATTTTTGTATCAATAAAAAGGAAGCTGACACATGCAAGACTTTATCACAGGTGTGAGCGTCACAGCAGATACCTTTGTGTCAAAGTAGCTGAAGATAAAACACAGAAAAACATGAAGGTGATTTTCCTGGCCTGGGATTTTATAAAAATATTCTGCAGTACATCAAAAACGAACGAAAAACATTGATCACCTTATGAACATTACCTCTGAAATTACAGCGGGTTTTTTTACAGACACAGCTGAGCATTTTGCATTTTATATAATTTTAAAAAGTTTAAATTTGTTCAGTATTGAACAGCAGAAATGAGGTTGTCTTTTCGGAAGAATGGAAAAGGGAAAAAAACAGCGGCCGACAGCGCTGTAAACAACAGTAGACTTGTGCGTAACAAGCAAGCGAATAATGACAAAAGGGAAACTGTTCTTGAAGTACAGAGAGAGAGAGAGCTGTGCATCGCGGTGGAAGCAAAACAGTAAAAGTCAGAGTGAATTCATGATGATGTTTATGTGAAGCGTTTGGATCTTTTTTTGCTGCTGGTTCGGTCAATATTGTTTGGAGAGAGATCAAACTAACAGCTTTAGAATCGGCGCAAAAAGGGCGTAAACACAAAGCGCGAACCCGCCGAAACATCAGGATCAGCGAGCTGTCGGCTTTCAGCCCCGACCGTGAGAAAGGCGACATCTAACTGATTCTGATCCGCGGGTCGCGCTGTGTGTTTAAGTCTATGTGCAGAATCCGTGTTCCTGCTCTCATTTACTGTCTTAACTGTTTGGTGGTTCTTGAAATTTTGTGAGATGTCACCAGAGATTCTGGCATTTCGGGCAAAATAAATTTATATTAAAAAAATCGATTCAGGATTTTAATGAATCGATTTTACGTTATCCAAGCCAGAATCGATTTTAATCGATGAATCGATTATAAAAACCCGCCCCTAATCGCTGAGCCGTGACCGTGTCCAGCTGCTTAAAGCGACGCCACAAAGAAGAAACACAAATTACCTTCATGGATCTTCATCGAGGACCGCGGGGACAGCAGAGGACTCCGCAGCACGGGACTCAGCAAACACCTGAAACACACACGTCTGCCGAAGCACATCAGGCAGGAGATGCACAAAATTAAGTTATTACTTAATTTTGTAAGATTCATGTGGCAAAATGGTAACAGAACTGAAGTCCATGGGCAGAGGGCTAAATCAACCCCATCATTTGTAGACTAAACCTGCTGATATTACCAAAGTGTTTATTTTAAGGAGAAAGTTTGGACTCTAAGGAAAGACATCTACAACATGAAAGTGATTGAAATAACACAATAAATAAGTCATACAAGGTTTGACAGAGATTGAATGAAACTATAAATGTGTTGAAACCATCAGTGTGTTACTCTGAGAGGATGGTGGAAGAACAGTGTATGACCTGACCTGTGTGTTTAATAATAACAATGAACAGCGATGTAACTGATGACTGGATACTGAAGATGACAGCGTCGTTAGATCTGAGCGCGGCGTTTGATTCAACTCCTATGACTCTGCTCGGTGCGTCGATTAACCGAAGCCTGGTCGATCATTAACGCGAGCAGGCGGAAACAAATCACGGACTGTTTTTCCGGAAAGTAGCGGACCTCCTCCTCCGCAGGTCTGCTACCCTCTGCCGTCCTCCGCTCAGAGAGGAGCGGAACCCCCTGACACCTCCCCCCCTGACACCTCCTCACCTTCCATCCTCTCGCCTTCGCACCTCTCCGTTTCCTTTGAGCGCGCGCCGTCTCTCTCACCTGTTGATGTACTGCAGCTCACGAACTCGATCGACACACACACAGGACATCCGCTTTCTGCTCTACAAAATAAAAGCATTCCGGTTTTTCAGAATAAAAGCGGCTCACCGGTCTGACTTTCAGCGTGCTGTCACTGAGCGCATCAAGGCATCAACGAGGACTCACACAGAGGACCACCAAACACCTGCAAACACCTGAGTGATGACGTTCACCATAGATCGGCTTCACTGCTTCCTGTCTGTTAGAAACACCTCCGTGAAGTAAAGCATTAATTCAAATAAGGATTAAAAGACATGAAAACACTTTAAAGACAATAAATATATGAAATAAGTTTTAAACTGATACCTTTGGTTGGATTTCTGGGGAAATATTATCCAGTGTATCTGTCATCTGACCTCCAAAGGTACCTCCACATGTTCTCATGTGCTTCAAACCAGTTTCAGATCACAGCATGTCTTTCTGTCTGTCCTCAAAACGTGAGGAGGAGGAGGCTGATGAAGGCTTTAATTAACACACAGGCTCAGTTTGGCCTCACAGGAAGTAGTCTACATGTTTCTGTCCATGTTTGCTATGTAACACAGAGAAGGTTTCAATGTGAAGGCTGCGGATCGCGCTCAGTGTTTTCATCAGAGACAAAGGTTTATTATCGGTAAAAGCACAGACTTACACGCTCCTCCTGTTAGTCTTTGATTTTATTACTCAGATAATTATTATTGGAAGAAGACAGGAGAAGAGGGCTTATTATAAATAAACATGAAATGAGTTTTAGGCTCAAACTGGAGACCAAACAAAGATAAGCAGGCTCCTGTCTCTGCTCTCCTCTCGTGGTGGCACAGTGATGACAAGCTGCTTTTAAATAAATCAGGAAATGTGGATTATTAAATATTAGGTCTCTCTCTTCCAAGTCTCTGTTAGTGCATGACTTAATAATTGATCAACAAATTGATTTACTGAAACCTGGTTACAGCAGGATGATTATGTTGTTTAAATGAATCAAAAATCCGTCTGATTTCTCAGACTTTTTATCTGATTTAGTTCTGAGCTCAGATAAAATAATTATTGTGGGTGATTTTAACATCCATGTAGATGCTAAAAATGACAGCCTCAACATGGCATTTAATCTGTTATTAGACTCAATTGGCTTCTCTCAAAATGTAAAAGAACCCACCCACCACTTTAATCACACTCTAGATCTTGTTTTAACATATGGCATAGAAACTGAACATTTAACAGTGTTTCCTGAAAACCCTCTCCTGTCTGATCATTTCCTGATAACATTTACATTTACAATAATTGATTACACAGCAGTGGAGAGTAGACTTTATCAAAGTAGATGTCTTTCTGAAAGCGCTGTAACTAAGTTTAAGATAACATAATCCATTAACATAATCCACCCACTGTTATCATCTTCAATGCCCTGTACCAACATAGAGCAGAGCAGCTATCTGAACACTATCCCAACAGAGGTCGATTATCTTGTTAATAATTTCACTTCCTCACTACGTACGACTCTGGATACTGTAGCTCCAGTGAAAACTAAGGTCTCAAATCAGAAGTACCTGACTCCGTGGTATAATTCTCAAACATGTACCCTAAAGCAGATGACTCATAATCTGGAGAGGAAATGGCGTGTCACATATTTAGAGGATCATCATTTAGCCTGGAGAAATATTTTGTTGCTTTATAAGAAAGCCCTCCACAATGCCAGAACATCTTACTATTCGTCACTGATTGAAGGAAATAAGAACAACCCCAGGTTTCTCTTCAGCACTGTAGCCAGGCTGACAAACAGTCAGAGCTCCGTTAAGCCAACCATCCTTTTAACGTTAACTAGTAATGACTTCATGAACTTCTTCACAAATAAAATTTTTATCATTAGAGAAAAAAATACCAGTAATCATCCCACAGATGTAATATTATCTACAGCTACTCTTAGTACCATTGATGTTAAGTTAGACTCTTTTTCTCCAATTGATCTTTCTGAGTTAACTTCCATAATTACTTCCTCCAAACCATCAACGTGTCTTTTAGACCCCATTCCTACAAAACTGCTCAAAGAAGTCCTGCCATTAATTAATGCTTCAGTCTTAAATATGATTAATCTGTCTCAGGCAGGACTCAGAATTGTGCCATTAAAGGGAGGTTTATTTACAACACCAGGTGACATATATACATATGTACTGTGACGAAGGGACTGGGACTCCAGGGTAAAAGTACAGGGCAAGGCTAACTCGTTCACACTCCTCTACACACAGTCTGTGACTGACACACTCTCAGTCCAGTCCCACGCAGAAACTCACTCATGCTCATCCAAACAGGGCCCAAAGGAAACAGGCAGGGGTCCAGGAAGGTCTGCTGGGGAGGAGCGCCACCCTGCTGGGGGAGGAGTGAAGAGGGAGCAAGAACCACAAAGAGAACACCAGAGAAGACGTGAGGACCATGAGACTATCTCTAATATTCACAGTAAAAAATCTTAGAAATATGGTGTCTAACCAGATTCTTACTCTGGATGGCATTACCTTGGCCTCCAGTAACGCTGTGAGGAACCTTGGAGTCATTTTTGACCAGGACATATCCTTCAACGCACATATTAAACAAATATGTAAGACTGCGTTCTTCCATTTGCGCAACATCTCTAAAATTAGAAATATCCTGTCTCAGAGTGACGCTGAAAAACTAGTTCATGCATTTATTACTTCCAGGCTGGACGACTGTGTTATGGGAAGGCTGTGTGCAGGCAGGAGTGGTGACATGAAGGTAGTGATGGGACGTTCTGTATCGAGGCTTCGGAGCGTGTGTCGAGTAATGGAGGGGGCGTTTCCGCGAAGCGCGTATCGAGGCTTGCTTCATTTATGGGAGGAGCTGAAAATGATGACGTCCGAAGCCTCGCTGCCCGGCTGTACCACGTGACTGGTTCATGAAGTGGTTCGAACTTTGCCGCGAGATATGACAGCGATATAAACCCCTCAGACTTCATTCAAAATGTGGGTGTTTGATGGAGAGTTGCGGTTAGTGAGAGTTTGGAGACAGTTTGGAGGTTTATGAGAGTGAGGAGAGAAAGTCAGGAGAGAATGGAGCCAGCTAAGAAGAGGAGGATGTCCTCCCCTGTGTGGGAACATTTTGATCTTATTCCTCCCAACAAGGTATGTAAATTTCTACAGAAGATGTATTTTCATGATACTGATGGTGCAATACAATTTATGTTGAGCTGTCTTGACTTTTGTACAAGGTGAAGTGTTTGCTATGTGCCAGGGAGCTGGGATATAACAACAACAACACCTCATCCATGCTTAGGCACTACAGAGCTTTGCATGAGAATAAGGGGGACACCGATTGTGGAGCAAGACCAGGTGAGCCATCAAATGCAATGATAATATAGGATGCAGTAATGTTACTAAATGATATAACAATATTATACAACTGTTATAAGTTACGTGTGTGATATTTATATTTGTGCTTTATCTTTATTGTCTTTCCTCAGGAGAACAATCTCAAATAGATGAAGACCTGGTCAGCATGGTGATTGAGGACTCCCAGCCATTTAGCATTGTGGAGGACAAAGGATTCAAAAGATTTGTTAAATCATTAAATCCTAGCTATGTTCTCCCCACTAAAAAGGTCATAAAAGCAGTGAAAATTTTGTTTTTACAGAATAAAATGTGAACAGGCAGGACTGAGGCTCAAAGCCTCAGTGTGTAGCTGTCCATACCTCAACGTTACAAAAGCACAACCACTGTCCACACCCCAACCACACCTCACCTCACAGTAAATGATCATTTCCATTTCAAGCATTTCCAAATAATCATTTCCCATACTGCCACTATAAATATACACAGTATACTGCCATCACTACAATATACATGTTTTACACACTCCTTTTGTTGTTGACATTTACAGGCTGTGTGCAAAATGCCACACTCTTCAAATTCATGCCAGCTATTATTTTTACGTCCAGTAGGTGTCCTGCTAGAGCAAATGAAGCTTCATGAAGCTTCGCGTTGGGGTGAACCAATTGGATGAAAAGCTTCAGTGCTTCATGGGGCTTCATCTGCCCATCACTACATGAAGGACCCAAAATGTAGACTCACAGAAATCAAAGGTGAACTTAAATACAGCTTTAACGCTGAACTCCAAAAAAGTAACAAAACTGAGACTACAAGGTAAACTTTACACAGACAGAACATACAGCAAAATAAGGGTAGATCATGACACGGACAAACTGAAACACAGGGCTTAAATACACAGAGGGAGCAATCAGGGAATTGGTAACAGGAGGGAAACACAGCTGGGGCAAATCAGGCCTAACAAGACACAGGAAACACAACCAGACGCATTTACATGAGACAAGGACTTTCAAAGTAAAACAGGAAACATAACACAGACTGAACTTACAGACACAGACTCACAGGCAGGCACTACAACAGGGGGAACAGAGACGTGGGACCAGGGAGACACAGAGACATAAACCATAAGATAGAACTCTAAGAAACCAAAGACTACAAATGATAAATAATATAATAAACTCAAAACTCTGGGTCAACGACCCAGGCATCCTAAAAACTCCCTGAAAAGCCTTCAGTTAATCCAAAATGCTGCAGCAAGAGTACTGACAGGGACTAGAAAGAGAGAGCAGATTTCTCCTGTTTTGGCTTCCCTTCATTGGCTTCCTGTTAAATCCAGAATTCAAAATCCTGCTTCTCACATACAAGGTCTTAAATAATCAGGCCCCATCTTATCTTAATGACCTTGTAGTACCATATCACCCTATTAGAGCACTTCGCTCTCGCTCTGCAGGCCTACTTGTTGTTCCTAGAGTATCTAAAAGTAGAATGGGAGGCAGAGCCTTCAGTTTTCAGGCCCCTCTTCTGTGGAACCAGCTTCAGTTTGGATTCAGGAGACAGACACTATCTCTACTTTCAAGATTAGGCTTCAAACTTTCCTTTTTGCTAAAGCATATAGTTAGGGCTGGACCAGGTGACCCTGAATCCTCCCTTAGTTATGCTGCAGTAGGTGTAGGCTGCTGGGGATTCCCATGATGCACTGGGTGATTGATTGAAGCAATACAACACAGCTGAAACATAAATTTCAAATGTTTATGTTTTCCAATAACCAATCATTAAGGAAAACGAGTCTGTTATAAACTAAGAATCTGCACAGACACATGTGTTATTACACCACACCTCATCCTCTTATCAACGTGTGTAAACAAACATAGTAATGTTTGATTGTGTTATAAAGTTCAAACCGTTCAGCTCAGACCTGACCTTAAAACACACACACACACACACACACACACACACACACACACACACACACACACACACACACACACAATAACATAAGATAATCTTAGAGTTTATTTATTCTAAAAGTTGGTATTTCCTTTACTGAATACATGAAATAAAATAAAATATAATTTTAATCAATAAGTCACTAAACTGGAAGCACTGCAACAGAACTCTCTTAGATCTAATAGAAACAAAGTAAAGCCACACTCAGCAATAGCAGGCAGCAGGCAGCAGGGGGCAGCACAGGCTCACAGCTCTGAAGCTGAATCAGTGTGAAGTCTGCAGCTCTGAAGCACGTGACACACTCACATACTAACTTTTAACCTTTACCCAGACACAGCACACTTAAAAAAAAAGCTTTATTTGACAAAAGGACAAGAGCAGAAAGTTTGATAGTGTCAGTATAGTTGTGCATTTCCATCATGACAGTGAGGACATGGAAGATAGAGACGAGTTTATGCTGCTGTCCTGATGTGGTCCAGATAAGACGTCGTTCCAAAACCCCTGAGAGTCACGTTTTATAGCAGTTTTAAGGACACCTTTGGTAGGACACACCTGTGGACACGTTTAAAGGACACGTCCTTCTTCCAGTTAATAGCAGAGATGAGGTGATTCCAACAGAAGACTGTATATGGTTAGGAACAGGATGGTCCAGGAACAGAGCTCTGACCGCTTCACCTACAGCAGAGCAGGAGGGTGGTGCTCATCCAGTCTGGGCCCGTGATGAAACACTGATTTTAGATGAGACACACCAAAGACATGTTCCCATGAGTTACAGGAAGGTGACGAGGTGTTCTTTAATTTTCAATAATTAAACACATAACGGTCTATAACAGTCTATCACAAGGAGTGTTTCAGAACCAGGAGTCACAGAATTGTGATTTTTTCTTGTTGTTCCAGAAGAAATCGTGATGATGGGAGGAGTTATGATTTACATGAGCGACCAGAATAAGAAGACCTGATGATGAAAACCTGAAAGCTTAAAATACATTTTGTCAACATCATAATTACAGACAAGAAATTAATTTAAACCTGCGATTTTAGAAAGGATACGAAGAGGATGACATCACACATACTTGTAGGAAGCTCAATAATTGTTGAATCCAGCCAACCTTAAATGTGAAATGAACAGTGGGAGGAAGCCGGAGTACCCAGAGGGAACCCATGCAAACACCAAACACGGGGAGAACATGCAAACTCCACACAGAAAGACCCCGGCCTGATGGTGGAATTGAACTCAGGACCTTCTTGCTTTGTGGCAACAGTGCCAACCACCGTGCCACCATACTGCTTGTACCAAAGCATGAAATCTCATTCTTAACAGGAACAATAATATCTGAACAATATTTAATTTGCATTAATTCACATTTATTGGTGTTAAGAAGGAGACCTGATGCTGTTGAAAGTACATGAATGGTTTTAATTGCTAATGAAATTTGGGTGGTCCCCAGCGAGGCCCCGGGGCAGACCAGGACACGCTGGAGAGATTGTATCTGTCGGCTAGCCTGGGAATGCCTTGGCGTTCCCCCAGAGAAGCTGGAGGAGGTGGCGATCTGGCAGCGTCCCCGTGACCCAGATAAGCGGAAGAAGATGGATGGATGAAATTTGGGTCTCATCGTTTTAAAATAAACTTGCATCATCTGCCAAGCTTGTGCACGTATGCAGCACGCTGCTCTGAACAGACAGCACCACATGAGATCACACGCAGCTTTAGTTTGTACAGCACAAAGCACAGCAGCTGGAAACAGCTGGAGAAACCACAGCAAACCCAAAAGAAGCATTTTCAGAGACAGTCCAGCACTGAGTTCGTTACAGTGGAAATGACCCCTGAACTGGAAAATCAAAGTGCAGAAGTTAAAGGTTGGAGCCGAGTCCTGCAGGTTTCAGTGCACTGTCAGCAGGGGGCACACTCACATCACATCACACTCACTTATCCAGGTAATCTGTTTCACTGACAGATCAGGCAGTACCTGAACATGACACTCTGACCTTCATCACACTTTACTCCTCCTCTTCCTCCTCCTCTCTGACCTTCATTACAGACTCAGTTACATGATGGAAAATAACACCTGATCTGACTCACACGCACACACTTTGCTCCGCCCACTGCTTCACCTGGAGAACAGGTATCAGTTATCGATGCCTTCAAGAGCCTCTGGAAATCAAACAGTCAGCATTAAAGGAAGCGCTCAGACATATTTCAGCCCTCTGTCTCTCCACCTTTCGGGAGATGCCTGCCTTTACTTCAGCGTGATGGAGCTGACTCCCAAAAATAAATACTGAAACCTCAGCAGCTCCATCAGGGGGTCAGGGCAAACAGTTTTATGTAGGAACTATTTTCTTTCAACCAAACTACACCGTCTCACTGTCTATCTGCTGTACCAGGTGACAGGCGGAAACGCTGACTTGTGTTTTTAATCTAAAGCTAATCTAGAGCTCAGATTAGAGAGATTCAGGTAGCTCTCTGCGGCCGGGGAAGCTCACATTTCCAAAGGAACGTGAAGGCAGCACGCTGCAGGGCCTCAAAGGTGATGCGCGAAGACAGATGACTCCCTCCGCTCTGATTCCTGCAGCTCCTCGCAGGCAGGAGGAGGAAGACACACAGACAATCACATCTTAGTTACCATTGAGATTTCACCCCGCCACACCCATCGGATGGCGGGGTGAAATCTCCAAATGTGTGTGTGTTTGTGTGTTTACCTCTTTTTGTTGGTTTATAGCTTCTCTGTGTCTTTGTGTCCGTGTAAAAGTCGTATTTGTGCATCTCCTGTTGGTGTTTCTGTCCTCCATCTCATTGGTGAACCTTCCACCTGGACTACTTCAACTGTGCCTTCACCTGTCCAGCAGGTGCTCAATAGGCCCCGCCCTCGCCGAGCCTTGTGGGTATTGTAGTGTTTGAGCAGCAGAGTGGGACCTCTTTCTCTCCGTCCTATCTGTGTGCTGGAGCAGATAAAAGCGGCATCATCAGCCGCTGCCGCTCACATCCCCCCGCCGGGACAGCAGCTACCTGTTAGTGGTGTGAGGGCGGCGCGCAGGCGCAGTGAGGTGCAAAGGTCGGTGGGCAGCTGATCGGAGATGCCGGTGCAAATCCCGGACGACTCGGACTTCTGTTCGTTCAGAGAGCAGTGCCTGAGCACGGAGGGCTGGACCAGCCGCTACAGCAAGGGAGGGGTGACGGTGTGGGGGCGCGAGGAGGACAGCAGCACCGTGCAGAAGCTCAAGGTGAGCCGCGTCACCGCTGACGCTTTTACTGCGAAAAGACCGCGCTCCTTCACAATAAAAGCAATACTCAAAGTAACTGAGTACATTTACTCCATTACTTCATCCCAGAGTTACTCTGGAAACATTATGGTGAAAGTTTCCTCTGAGAACTGCACGGGCTAGCGCAGACGGTCAGTTAGTCGGTGGGTTGGTTAGTCCGTTAGTCACTAACTACAGGGTTTGATCATGTGTCATCATCTCTTCAGAAAGTTTGATTGGTTGTTTTATTTTGGAGTTTGAGGTCACCATGGTGATTCACAAAGATTTGATGCTGAAGCTACTGGAGTAAATGAGGTACTTGGACTGTAAACACAGAAACACATCCATCAATCAATCGAATGATCGGTGAAATCTGATCACTGATCAATCGATTGATGACTTTTACTGATTTATCTTTAAGGTGGAAACAGGAAGTTGCTCAGTGTAAACACCTGAAAGTTCCTGGAAGTGGTGCAACCTGTGAATCTGTGTTACTTTGGTACAAACAGGTGAAATCTACACCTGTCACAGGGCGTCAGCCTCATTAAAGTGCCAGCTGTCAGAGGTCCAGGTGCATTGTGGGTAACAGAAGGGTTAACAGGCCTGCTTCATCAGAACTCCTGTTACGGTTCATGTGTGATGCTGCCCACCTGACAGGTGTCACCTGTACCTGGAGGCAGGTACCTCAGCAGCTCTGCAAACATTTAACCAGCTCTCCTCCCGAACCTGCTCAGCCAGTTTCAGCTTATTGACGACCAATCAGATCTTGGGAGCCACTGTTTGATGTGAGAACAGGGGCGGATCACAGTACTCTGGGTCCTGGACGCTGCAGTGGGCCCCCAGACTGCCTACATTCACTTTATGGAGTGTGTGCAGTTTTGTTTGGTGCTTTAAGACTTGAAACAAACTTGAGCGTTTGTTCATGTTTAAGTATTTTTACAGTTTCTAACAGGCTCTTTCGATCCTCGGAGTAAGCTTCATCTTTCAGCCTGTTAACCCACTCGCAGCCGCAAACTGGTGCTGAGGAAAGTCAGAGGTTCCTCAGCAAGAAGCTCCTTTGTAGGGTCTGTTTTTTTACAACATGAAGCTTCTCTGGGCAACTGTTGCTGTGATTTGGTGCTATATGAATAAAGGACGACTGAATCGGTTTTGAATCCAGATCCATGGTGTGCAGCTGGATCACTCTGATGGATGCAGTCACACCTGAAGGTTCATTTTCAAATACACAAAGAACATTTTCCATGAAGTTAAAGGCGAAAAGTGTGAAGGAGGTTAAAGCTTTGCTCAGTCACTTCTGTGAGGGTGGGTGGTACAGAACTCTGATGTTACAGCAACCCACTGAAGGTTTGAATCCCTACCTCAGGCTAGAGCAGCTAATGCAGCATGGGGACAGTGACGAGTGAAACCAAAGCTCTCGGCTTCAGTCAGAGCGACTCTAAATTTGAGGATTTCTGCAGAGGGAAAGTCGGATAGCTTGCTGGAGAAGGAGATTCTTCCTGAGAACAAGGGCAAACAGGTGAAAGAGGGCACCCCTGACGGGTGGGTCACTGGATATGATTTTGGTCCACTTGAGAAAAGTATTACCGAAACTGAATGTGGGTAACTCCTTGAACAGAGCTGACAGCAGCAAAGGGCCGTGCATCACACTGGAACCTGGGCCGGCCGCTCCCAGTCATGTGGCACTTGGTCACCTGCTACTCTTTACCTGTTGAGCAGTCCATCTTGTGATCTAATCTGAAATCACCCCCAGTTATACATACGCCAGCACCCAATGGGGACACTGATTATTTTGGGCTGTGCGCACTTATCAAGTTCTCCTTTGAAGTGTTATAACATACCCCCCAGAAGTCCTGAATGATCTCAATAACCTGAGCCGGTATTGTCCTGTGATTAAGTACTCTGCCACAATAGGTGTTAAAGGCTGCGTATATCACTTGGTCGGGCCATCTAGACTCGATCAAATTAATATCTGTAACAGTTAAGTGTATTTCTTGATCAAAAGCTTTTTAGATTTGCACCATATTGCATCTATTTATAACCTCTTTCATTGTTTCAGTTTCCTGAATCCGCCATCATTCCTTCCTGTAGTACTTACAGTCATCTCACTCCTCTTGTCCATCCCTACCATTGCACTGTGACTGGCTGTGGTTAAACAACACATGTGGCTGTACATTAGAACACAAAACATACAAAGGTTATTTAATAAAAAATGTTCTTGTAACTTAAAAATGAGAGTAAATCTGATGAATATGCATACAGTCTTGTTGTTTCGTGTTCAGCTGCTGGAAGTGTTGTAGCGAATCTGCAGGACACTTATGGATGGTGATAAATGAGCCAGGTGTTGTGCAGGTGGATGTGCACACCAGCATTTCCACACCTAAGGAAGAGAAGTGAAGTGAGCATTCAGCATTAAGGCTCACTCCAAATACCTTCATGTGAAGTTACCTGGTGACTCTAAGTTAGTTAAGTAGACCTACTAGTGAATGTGAGTGTGACCGTTGTCTTTCTCTCTGGGTTAGCCCTGTGATGAGCTGCCAGCCCATCCAGGTGTTTCCCACCTCTGTGATAGGCTCCAGCCTGGCCATGACCTGGATAAGAAGATTGGAAAGTTCTTGTTAATGGACCTCACTGAGCTGAAGACATTTTAAAGTTTGCTTGTGGTTAAAATGTGACACAGTCATTGGTCGTTGGCTGTAACTCCAGTTCTGAGTCTTGCCAGTTACCTGACCAGGTAATTGGTGTGTTTTGTTAGCGCTGCTGGTGTCTTGTTTACACCAAAGGTGTCCTCTGGCATCTGAGTCAAGACATCAGCAAGATGACACGCTTAGCTGGTATTTGGTGAATTCAAGGGACTTCTTTGGGTGATTCTCTCTCACGTCTTTTCTCTGGTGACCCAGGCCCAATTACAGAAAGTCTCTGAGCAGACGGGAGGAAGTGTGAGTGCGAGGAGGAGTGTCTCTGTTCTAAGTACACAGAGGTGATGGTGAGGTGATGATGATGATTCCTGTGTGTAAATAATTTATAAACTCTTTGGAAAGCAGCGAGGCATTTCTTCTTCTTCTGCCTCATGACTAATTCAGAGCTGCTGATGGAGCCAGCGACCAAACAGGTCACATGATCACCTGCTGATTTACCTAAGTCACAGCTTCCCGTCATGTGAAAACCACAAAACCGAGATTAAAAACATTGTCCTGCAGTCTGATTTGTCTTCCTAGCACACGTGGATTCAAACACGGACATGCTTACTGGTTACTGGTTAATGGTTCCATGTAAGCTTTCTGCATGGCCCAGTCAAAAACACGGGCTGCTTCCTCACGTCTGACCTGCAGAAGCCCATCTATGTGGGGGTTGGGGGGGGTGATACTCCTGTTATCACCAGCTGAAGGGCGCTGTGGTAATTCTGGGCACTGACAGAGCTGTTTTACCTGTTCAGCTGATTTCTGTCATCTTATGTGACTGGCTGTGGAGTCTCTGCCGTTTGCGAGTCACATCTCTTGCTGCTGAAGGCTGTAAAGAGTAAATGAAACTCTCCAGCACCATAAATGACCTCGCCCTGCTGATGAAAGCTGGAGATGATGGGTGGAGGGGGACGTGTGGATGACCTCAAGGGGGAGGGGACGTGTGCACGACCTCGGGGGGAACTTGTAGGTCTTTGTAATCGTGGTGTCTTTATTTTATCTGAAGTAAATGAACCTCTGCTCGTCGTCTCCAACGTGCTGTGAAGCAAGGCAGTGAGTAGAACTACAGACCCTGGCTCAGCTCCTGAGTGAGCTGAAAGGTTTCCTGCAGGAGAGACGGACTGAGTGACAGACACAATGCCTCGGCGCTCGGGACTTTATGAATGATTAACGGCGAGCGGAGTCTCGCTGATTGAGTTACACGGAGAGTTTACAGCGCTTGCCATCACCATATCAATGACCCCGGCTCCAGCACGATTACAGCAGTGGAAAAAAGTGACGTCCTACAGTAACAAACCATCTCACATGACCACTGTGAAACTCTGACAGGTGGAAATCTGGAGCTCAGATCTCTCCATGCCTACAGGGGGAAATTACAGTCTGGTGTTTCCTGGCTGAGAATATTTTACATGAACACTTTGGTTTGTCATCGTTCAGGCTGCGCTGCAACAACGATGCAAACAGTGACCAAAGCAGCAGAGCTGGAAATGGTACAGAGAAACTTCCTGTGGTCCACAAGAACGGTCAGCTCCACGTTAATAATAACCTGCTCCACATAATCATTCACAGGGGGAGGCGGCAGTTGTCTGTCTGATTAATGTTCAGATGGTTCAGTTTGTTTCAGGCAGACAGAGGAGCTGATCTGGATTAGCTGGTGATCTCTTGTACAGTGGGGCAAAAAAGTATTTAGTCAGCCACCGATTGTGCAAGTTCCCCCACTTAAAATGATGACAGAGGTCAATAATTTGCACCAGAGGTACACTTCAACTGTGAGAGACAGAATGTGAAAAAAAAATCCATGAATCCACATGGTAGGATTTGTAAAGAATTTATTTGTAAATTAGGGTGGAAAATAAGTATTTGGTCACCTCAAACAAGGAAAATCTCTGGCTCTCACAGACCTGTAACGTCTTCTGTAAGAAGCTTTTCTGTCCCCCACTCGTTACCTGTATGAATGGCACCTGTTTGAACTCATCATCTGTATAAAAGAGACCTGTCCACAGCCTCAAACAGTCAGACTCCAAACTCCGCCATGGCCAAGACCAAAGAGCTTTCGAAGGACACCAGGAAAAGTATTGTAGACCTGCACCAGACTGGGAAGAGTGAATCTACAATAGGCAAGCAGCTTGGTGTGAAAAAATCAACTGTGGGAGCAATCATCAGAAAATGGAAGACATACAAGACCACTGATAATCTCGATCTGGGGCTCCACGCAAGATCTCATCCCGTGGGGTCAAAATGATCATGAGAACGGTGAGCAAAGATCCCAGAACCACACGGGGGGACCTGGTGAATGACCTGCAGAGAGCTGGGACCAAAGTAACAAAGGTCACCATCAGTAACACACTACAACGGCAGGGAATCAAATCCCGCAGTGCCAGACGTGTTCCGCTGCTGAAGCCAGTGCATGTCCAGGCCCGTCTGAAGTTTGCCAGAGAGCACATGGATGATACAGCAGAGGATTGGGAGAATGTCATGTGGTCAGATGAAACCAAAGTAGAACCTTTTGGTATAAACTCAACTCGTCGTGTTTGGAGGACGAAGAATACTGAGTTGCATCCCAAGAACACCATACCTACTGTGAAGCATGGGGGTGGAAACATCATGCTATGGGGCTGTTTTTCTGCCAAGGGGACAGGACGACTGATCCGTGTTAAGGACAGAATGAATGGGGCCATGTATCGTGAGATTTTGAGCCAAAACCTCCTTCCATCAGTGAGAACTTTGAAGATGAAACGAGGCTGGGTCTTCCAACATGACAATGATCCAAAACACACCGCCCGGGCAACAAAGGAGTGGCTCCGTAAGAAGCATTTGAAAGTCCTGGAGTGGCCTAGCCAGTCTCCAGACCTCAACCCCATAGAAAATCTGTGGCGGGAGTTGAAAGTCCGTGTTGCTCGGCGACAGCCCCAAAACATCACTGCTCTCGAGAAGATCTGCATGGAGGAATGGGCCAAAATACCAGCTACTGTGTGTGCAAACCTGGTAAAGACCTATAGTAAACGTTTGACCTCTGTTATTGCCAACAAAGGTTATGTTACAAAGTATTGAGTTGTATTTTTGTTATTGACCAAATACTTATTTTCCACCCTGATTTACGAATAAATTCTTTACAAATCCTACCATGTGGATTCGTGGATTTTATTTTTTTTTTTCACATTCTGTCTCTCACAGTTGAAGTGTACCTCTGGTGCAAATTACTGACCTCTGTCATCATTTTAGGTGGGGGAACTTGCACAATCGGTGGCTGACTAAATACTTTTTTGCCCCACTGTAGCTCTGTTTGCCTCACACGTGATGCAGAAACTCATCAGGTCCAACAAAACACCAGAACTGCAAATACGACCCTGATGGACTTAAAAACTCAATACAGCAGGTAACCTCATGGAGGAGAATGGAGACGACTGCAGTCTGGTTATTACAGAGAATCAGAGCCAATCACAGCCTTCAGATTATCAGGGATTATCCTCACTAACAGATGAAGTTTCTGTCCCTGTGCTAGGAATAAAGTCTTGGGCTGATAATATTGGTCGACTGTTAGATAAGAACACGTGATTAGTTTTTTTGGAGATTTTGTGGGAACGATGAAATCTTCTAACCTGAGCTGAGCTTTGTTAGAAACCTCGGTCTGAGTTGGTGAAGCTGCTGAAATAAGGAAGCTGAAGATGATCTTTTGTGTCATCACAGTAGAAATGGAGCAGATGTTAAATGTCTAACTATAAAAGAGCAGAGGACCTGAGATGGATCCTTGTGGAGCTCCCTTTAGGATGACTGATGTCCGAGTTTGAAGATGGTCTGAGCCTGAAAGAGTTCAAAGAGATAAAACCGGATGCTAAAGCACTGAAACCTGAGAACACCTGATAAGGTCAGAGCAGAGAAAGTGAAGCTGCTCAGGTTAGCTGCTGAGATGCCTCTGAGCAACACTTGATCAGGTGTCTCCTCTGCTAACAGGTCACTTTGGTTTATCCTGAAAAGACCCAACAGAAAACCACACGAGAGCTCTGAATGAGGCGGATTATTCTAAGATGTTGGCCTTACAGCACACAGCACTGTTGGGATTTGGCGCCATTTGAATAAAACTAAATGGAAGCCGCTGGTTCTTTTATTCAGAAAACACAGGAATCAAACTATTATCAGCCAGAACCAGAAAACTGTGACGTCACATAAACCGCAAAAGAAACTGAAGGGTTTCTCTTGCACCGCCCCAACACTGCAGTTGTGACACTGTGAAACTGAAATCATAAAATATAAAATCTTAGTTATTTAAATGTATCTGTCAAGTATTCCATGTGTGTGCGTGCGTGCGTGCGTGTGTGTGAGCACTTTTTAAGACAAGAATCTATTACAAAGTGTTTTTCAGGGATATTAAAAATAACAACATATTACACAAGATTATTATCCAAATGTGTGCCTGAATAGATGTTTTCAGCCACAGAGCCACTGGTGCACAGAGGGGGAGATGAACTGTTCCACAGTTTTGGAGCTGAGATTTAGACAGCATGATCCCCTCTAGTTTTCAAACAGCTCTGTGGAATTACCAGAAGACCACGATCTGTAGATCTAAGGATCTTATAAGGATGATATAAGTTGGGCTCTCTCCTTGTAAGGCAGTCAAAGTAAGAGTTTAAACTGGTATCCGAACCAAACTGGAAACCAGTGCAAAGATTTTAACAATGAAGTGAGAATTTCTGAGTGATTTAAAAGTGTTACTGCAGCATTTTCAACAGCTTGTAGGTAATTTATAGAAGTCTTTGACAGACGGGAGAAAGGAGCATCAAAATATTTTAAGCGGGAGGAGATGAAGGCATGAACAAGCCTCTCTAATTCATTTATGGAGACAGCAGTTCTGAGTTTAGTGATATTTCAAATTCAAATTCAAATTTTATTTGTCACACACACACAACCATACACAGTATGACATGGGTGTGAAATGCTTGTAGCTGTACAATGCCCGACCATTAAATGACAGAAGAAAAGTTTTACAATATTTACAGTTTACTACAAAATTTACAAATTAACTTAGGAATTTACAGTAAAGACTGTGCAAATAGCAGAAGAGATTATAAAGATTATAAATTCTAGGAATTATGGGATTATAGGAAATGTGTGGTGGTGCGTGTGGTGATGTGTGGGAGAGTCTAGTCCTACACCTGGTTCAGACCTCAACAGTGAGAAGAGTCCATTGTTGGGATGGGAGAGGTCCATCATAATCTTCCTAGCTTTGGACTTGCACTGCTTGGTGTAGATGGACAGCAGGTCAGGGAGCTCTGATTGATATTTCTTAAGTGGAAAAGCAAGAGTGGGTCACAGACTTCATGTGAGCATCAAAAGTCAAAGATCAAAAATCAAGATTTTGAGCAGCATCTTTCACCATCAATGAGAAAGAACCAGGATGTTGTCTAATTTGGGGCTTAATGAAACAGTTTCGTCTGCATTAAGCTGCAGAAAATCGTTTGCCAATTGTCTTAAGACAGTTTGTCAGACTACTAATTGGTAACTTTATTGTCCCCAATGGGAAACATGTCCACACATCAAACAACACAAACATTTAAAAAATTAAAGAACAGCCCAAGTTTTATCAGTAACAAAGTGCAATAGTGATGGCAACAACACTTATAGGTTAGCTTTAATAACCATCATATCAGCAGCAGGTATAAAAGACACTCTGTGGTCTCGTCACTGCAGGCACTTTATACCAACGACCTGAAGAGAGGATGTTCAGACCATCCTCTCAGACATGACAGATGTTTCCTTCCTCAGCACCTGTCCAGAAACTGGACCTGAGACCTCCCTGAAATCTTACTAACCAGGTTACCAAGTCTGGTTGGTCAAGGACAGATTACTGTAGCCAAGCAATGGTACTAAAAAAAACCCTCTTTTTTTTTTCTTTTTTTTTTTTAATAAATGGTCATTTCAAATGAAATGTTAAAAACTCTCAACCTCAGGAAAAAGTCCAATTATTGTTGGAACTTTTTTGTTGTAACAGCACAAGTTGATTCAAAGGACAGAGGCTTATCAAGAACACCCCCCCCAAATACAGAATATCCACCACCATCAATGGCTGCACCCTTTACTACTGTCAGGGCAAGATGGGGAGGCAGCCCATGGGAATACAGGGAGTGCAGAATTATTAGGCAAATGAGTATTTTGTCCACATCATCCTCTTCATGCATGTTGTCCTACTCCAAGCTGTATAGGCTCAAAAGCCTACTACCAATTAAGCATATTAGGTGATGTGCATCTCTGTAATGAGAAGGGGTGTGGTCTAATGACATCAACACCCTATATCAGGTGTGCATAATTATTAGGCAACGTCCTTTCCTTTGGCAAAATGGGTCAAAAGGACTTGACAGGCTCAGAAAAGTCACAAATAGTGAGATATCTTGCAGAGGGATGCAGCAGTCTCAAAATTGCAAAGCTTCTGAAGCGTGATCATCGAACAATCAAGCGTTTCATTCAAAATAGTCAACAGGGTCGCAAGAAGCGTGTGGAAAAACCAAGGCGCAAAATAACTGCCCATGAACTGAGAAAAGTCAAGCGTGCAGCTGCCAAGATGCCACTTGCCACCAGTTTGGCCATATTTCAGAGCTGCAACATCACTGGAGTGCCCAAAAGCACAAGGTGTGCAATACTCAGAGACATGGCCAAGGTAAGAAAGGCTGAAAGACGACCACCACTGAACAAGACACACAAGCTGAAACGTCAAGACTGGGCCAAGAAATATCTCAAGACTGGTTTTTCTAAGGTTTTATGGACTGATGAAATGAGAGTGAGTCTTGATGGGCCAGATGGATGGGCCCGTGGCTGGATTGGTAAAGGGCAGAGAGCTCCAGTCCGACTCAGACGCCAGCAAGGTGGAGGTGGAGTACTGGTTTGGGCTGGTATCATCAAAGATGAGCTTGTGGGGCCTTTTCGGGTTGAGGATGGAGTCAAGCTCAACTCCCAGTCCTACTGCCAGTTTCTGGAAGACACTGACACTGACACTGAACTAAACCTACATTAAACACAAGAATGCAAAACCTGAGAACAAAACCCTAAACCAGAATAAACTGAAACATAGAATATAATATTCAAAATAGGATAACTAAAGAATCAGAACATAGACCATTATACAGATAAATAAAACAGCAGTACCCCACAGCGTGGCTGGCAAGAAAGGGTATAAAAGAAGAAAAACTAATGACATGGCCTCCTTGTTCACCTGATCTGAACCCCATTGAGAACCTGTGGTCCATCATCAAATGTGAGATTTACAAGGAGGGAAAACAGTACACCTCTCTGAACAGTGTCTGGGAGGCTGCTGCACGCAATGTTGATGGTGAACAGATCAAAACACTGACAGAATCCATGGATGGCAGGCTTTTGAGTGTCCTTGCAAAGAAAGGTGGCTATATTGGTCGCTGATTTGTTTTTGAATGTCAGAAATGTATATTTGTGAATGTGGAGATGTTATATTGGTTTCACTGGTAAAAATAAATAATTGAAATGGGTATATATTTGTTTTTTGTTAAGTTGCCTAATAATTATGCACAGTAATAGTCACCTGCACACACAGATATCCCTCTAAAATAGCTAAAACTAAAAACTACTTCCAAAAACATTCAGCTTTGATATTAATGAGTTTTTTGGGTTCATTGAGAACATGGTTGTTGTTCAATAATAAAATTATTCCTCAAAAATACAACTTGCCTAACAATTCTGCACTCCCTGTACTCTTCACCATGGAGGAGGCTTACAATGCCTGTTAGCCTGTGTACTACGACAATCATTAGTGTATAAAATATATGGTAGCGGAGAGAGACAACATCCCTGTGGTGACCCAATAGAAGAATTCAGCTGATTAGAAAAACAGATGCTGACTCTCACACATGGAGACCTGTTAGTTAAAGAGTCTAAAATTTAACCCACAGGTTTAAAATCAAGTTTAAACAGTTTAAGAAGTTTATCAGCTAAAAGATCTGTGAGTCTCTGTGAATGCAATTAGACATGTATCCCTGAAGTCACATAAATGTGTGACATTCAAATGCAGTTCATTTACTCCTCAGACTGCACATTAGCCATGAATATTGGTGGCAAGGGAATAAGATTGTATTATATTTGCTTCCTCAATAGCTGAGCTAGACCTCCCTTCTTCATCATGAGCAGCGTGCTCCTGTGAGTATGGGATAATCCTGTGCTGGGAAGCACTGAAGGGTGTAAAGAATCTCCAAGACAGGCTGTTCCACTGAAGAAACTCAGTGTGGATGTAGCTCATGCAGCACTCCAATCAGCTCCTGTAGAACACAGCACACCTGCTGTTTCCTGGGTCATCACACCCTCCCCTTAAAGATAGCACTACCAGGGAAAACCTGGACACCAGGTGACTCAAATTCATGAACTTTTTTTCTTAGGAGTCATCACTGTGGGTTCCCTCTGAGTTCCCCGTCTTCCTCCTACAATCCCAACATATGTATGTTTCTAACATTTCATGCAGTTGCAGAGTTCAAGTAATAAAATCCCATGGCACATCTAAATGTCACAGTACACCATCATGGAAACTGGTGGTTAGAGTTGAGCGTGATTGGTCCTAACCTCTGCCTGACTCTCTCCCTCTCTCTTTCTGTGCTTCAGATGAGGATAGTCTGTAAGGACGTGACAGCAGAGACATTGTACGACGTCCTCCATGACACCAGCTACCGGAAGAAGTGGGACACCAACATGATCGATACGTATGACATCGGCAGGCTGACGGTCAATGCAGACGTGGGATATTACTCCTGTTAGTTCCTTTACTGAGCGGTGATGTAATACATGCCATAAAACACCTCAGCACAGCACCAGAATGGTGAGACAGGCAGAGGGAACAATAAGGTGAATGGTGGACAAAGACCTAAGGGAACAAGAGGAAGTAGCAATCGATGTTGTGGAAGTAGGGAGACCCAGTGATGTGGTTTAACATGACACTCAAATGACAGGTATAAAAGATACTCTAACCGGTTGGGCCTTTTCCGGGGGGACGGGGGGGATCTTGGGCCTCTGGGCCTGGGCTCGGCCCGCTATGGCGCAGCTGGCTCCCGGCAGAGCCTGTGGGCACATCACCCCAGCCCGCTGTGGCTACGCCGTGGCTGCTGATAAATAAATACATAAATAATAATAAAGATTTGATTCAATTTCAATTAAATTTTATTTATATAGCACCAAATCACAAGAACAGTCGCCTCAAGTTGCTTTATATTGTAAGGTAGACCCTACAGTAATACATACAGAGAAAAACCCAACAATCATATGACCCCTATGAGCAAGCACTTCCTGTTAAAACTCCCTTTTAACAGGAAGAAACCTCCGGCAGAACCAGGCTCAGGGAGGGGCGGGGCCATCTGCTGTGATTGGTTGGGGTGAGAGAAGGAAGACAGGATAAAGACATGTTGTGGAAGAGAGACAGAGGTTAATAACAGGTATGATTCAGCGCAGAGAGGACTGTTAACACATAGTGAGTGAAGAAGAAACGCAGTGCATCGTGGGACTCCCCCAGCAGCCTACACCTGTTGCAGCATAACTAAGGAAAGTTTGAAGCCTAATCTTAAAAGTAGAGACTGTGTCTGTCAGGCTTTTCAGGGAGTTTTTAGGACTTCCTGATAATAATGAATTACAGTCGTCCAGCCTGGAAGTAATAAATGCATGAACTAGTTTTTCAGCGTCACTCTGAGACAGGATATTTCTAACTTTAGAGATGTTGCACAAATGAGAGAAAGCAGTCTTACATATTTGTTTAATATGTGCATTGAAGGACATGTCCTGGTCAAAAATGACTCCAAGGTTGCTCACAGTGTTACTGGAGGCCAAGGTAATGCCATCCAGAGTAAGAATCTGGTTAGATACCATATTTCTAGGCTTTTCGGGGTCGAGTACAATAACCTCAGTTTGATCTGAATTAAGAAGCAGAAAGTTAGTGGCCATCCAGGTCTTTATGTCTTTAACCCCCTAGGACCTGGCGTCCACATATGTGGACATCACATTTTGGGTTGTCTAGACCGAAATACAAAATTTTGCTCTACATGGGCCTGATATCCACTTATGAGGACATACTGCCACTGTTCTATTGAAATTTTAAATGAATATCCTCATGTGGATCTCATTTTTGTGGTTGGGCCTTTTCCGGGCCAACCACCCCAAAAATCAGGTTTAAAAAAAAAAAAATCAGGCAATACTTTGTTTTTACATTCATCAGGTCCCAATATGCCCAAATATCAAAGAGAAATTAAAAATGCATGCTGTGGAAGAGTTTGGGTCTTAGGAGGTTAAGACATTCCTGCAGTTTAACTAATTGCCGTGTGTTATCTGGCTTCATGGACAGATAGAGCTCGGTATCATCTGCATAGCAGTGCTAGACCTCAGTGCAGCGTTCGATACTGTCGACCATAATATCCTATTAGAGCGATTAGAACATGCTGTAGGTATTACAGGTACTGCGCTGCAGTGGTTTGTATCATATCTATCTAATAGACTCAGGTCTAAAGGACCTGGGCGGCCTCTAACTTTCTGCTTCTTAATTCAGATCAAACTGAGGTTAGGTTGAGCCGGAGTCTGTGCTGGTCCAAAAGGGTTAGCTGGTTTTTAGTTGCCAAATATCTGATTCTGTCTGAACCTTTGTGGATGTGTTTGTGTTCTGTTTGAAGGGAAATGCCCGAGCCCGCTGAAAAACAGAGACTTTGTGACGATGAGATCTTGGCTTCCACTCGGCAACGACTACATGATCATCAACTACTCGGTCAAACACCCGGTCAGTATTTCACTGCTCTGACTGTGACTTGGTGGGTTTTATACTCATTTAGTGACATATGGAGCATAAAGACACAAAAACATTTTATTAGAAGAGCAGACTCCATAGGGGAGCTTTATCACTAGGACCCAGTCAGACCCCAGCAGATTCATGGTTGCACAATCAATCACAGACTTCAGATCAGTAGGTGAAAGTTTTAATTGTAAATACCACTCCAGAGAATAGAGCACAGTATCATCAGTATACAGATGCACACTGAGGTGTGATGTGTGAGGTTATATCTGCCAAGTGGACAGTGCAGTCAATCACTCACTGCTCCTTTGTCCACCTCAGAAATATCCTCCAAAGAAGGACTACGTCCGAGCCGTCTCTCTGCTCACGGGGTACCTGATCCAGTCCAACGGAGCCACCAGCTCCACCCTCTACTACCTGACTCAGGTGGACCCCAGAGGTGAGACCTGTGGCTAGTGGAAGAAGTACTAAATACAGTACCTCTTCTACTGGCCAAATACAGTGTGTGTGTGTGTGTGTGTGTGTGTGTGTGTGTGTGTTATGTACAAATGTTCTCTCTGTAAACTCGATCTGTGCTTCATGTTTAAACTGAACTGACTCAGCCTGACCCTCGGCACCATTGTCTCTGTCTGCAGGTTCTTTACCAAAGTGGGTGGTGAACAGGGTGTCCCAGTTTGTAGCTCCAAAGGTAAACGACCTCTATTCCCATCAGGCTGTGTCTCTGTCCCATCAGGCTGTGTCTCTGTCCCATCTGAACGTGTCCTGAACGTGTCTCTGACCCATCTGAATGTGTTTCTGTCCCATCTCATTTTGGTCATCTTAGGCTATGAGGAAGATCTACAAGGCTTCTGTAAAGTACCCGGAGTGGAAGAGGAAACACAACCCGGGCCTGAAGCCATGGATGTTCCCAGAGCAGAACACGCTGCCGTGCATCAGCGTGTCAGAGCTGACGGTGCAGCGAGCTGACTCTCTGGAGAACATCGATGAGAGCTGCTTGAGCGAGGAGAAGACGCAGCAGAGTGACGACGAGGAGCCGTAAAGATGGCGGACTCTGTCTGGTTTACTGTTTGTTGGTTTGTTTGATCAGGTAAACTCATGCTGGACACCTTTCTGAATGCAGCTGCGCTCGCTTTGCTGGATCTCACAAACCTTTTCACAACTTTCTGAAAACCTTCTGTCAGCTCACAGTAATCAGACGGAATCTGTTTCATGGCAGCTACAAACATGAGACCGCCCTCACAGCTGTTTCCAGGTGTTCCGCGATGGCCTCTGCTCACATTGAAGGTGGCTGGAGTTTCATCTAATCTTTCCTTGAATTGTATTTGTGTTGCAGTGAGACAAAGAGCGTGCAGCAGAAACTCGTCTGTGAATCTACTTCCTGCAGTCTGTTTAGAAGCTAATGACAATCAGTGTTAGCCTCCTAACAACATCCACTTCCTGGTCGGGTAGGGGTTTGGTTCAGGTGGGTGTGGATTTCTAAATATTTACCCCACTCATAGAGAGTTTCTAACCGAACAACTGTGCGATGTCTGTAAGAGTTGATCAGAAAGGTGAAAGCTCTGTTTTCATCATGTGGGTAAAAAAGTAACCAAACTATAACCACGGTTCTGAGAGGGTCGCTGTGTCCTGGTAGATGTTCAGAGTGTAAATAATAATAGTAATGATGTGTTGATTTTGTCAGGGCTCTGTGCTGAATATTTAAAGTCTGTAATCTGTGTGGGACAGAAGCCACATGAATCTTCTGCAGGTTCTCAGATTTGTTTTCCTGGATGTTTAACCTGAGCAATAAAACCACATTAAATCAGCTCTGCAGTGTGTGAGTCAGTGTCAAGTCAAGTCAAGTCAAGTTTATTTATAGAGCACATTTAAAAACAACCAAGGCTGACCAAAGTGCTGTACAGTAAATACAGATAAAATACAATAGAACACAATTTCGTAATAACACCTCGCTGATAAAAAAATAAAATAAAAATATATAAAACAAATAAATTAAACCTTTCTAAAAGCCAATGAAAAGAGGTGAGTTTTAAGAGCGGTTTTAAAAGTTTCTAGGCTTTTGGAGAGTCTGACGTGAGGAGGTAAACTGTTCCACAGTCTGGGTGCAGCCACAGCAAACGCCCTCTCTCCCTTTGTCTTTAATTTATACCTGGGAACATCTAAAAGCATCAGGTCGGCTGACCTCAAAGATCTCCTGGGGCGATAAGTACTAAGGAGTTCTGACAGGTAAGAAGGTGCAGTGCCATTTAAAACCTTAAAAGCCAGCAATAAGATTTTAAAATCAATCCTAAAGGCAACTGGGAGCCAGTGGAGAGAGCAGAGAACCGGAGTGATGTGGTCTCTTTTTTTTGAACCGGTCAACAGGCGAGCGGCAGCGTTCTGCACCAGTTGAAGGCGATGTAGACAGGAACGATCTAGGCCAGCATAGAGGGAATTGCAGTAGTCTAGCCGTGAAGTAAGATGTGTGATCACATGATCTACGTCAACAGATGATGAGCGAACATGTTTCAGCTCACTGCAAGTCCATCTTTACAAATTTCTATGTTCTTACAATGGCAGCTGATGGAAAAGTTGCAACCAGCCTCTTTTTTTTTTTCTTTTTTTTTTTTTTTCTAGTGTCGGGTCGCAGAGGCAGTTCCAGAAATCTCTGCTGATCCCGAGGCATTCCCACATAACATAAATTACCTCATCAGTTAGTTAGGTTTCTCCTCACAGAGGCCAGAAAACCTCTACAGGGCGTTGACCAGTGCACTCTGGGCACCCTTTCCTCGTATTGTAAAACACATGTAAAAAACCTCGGTGTCTACATTGATGGTTCTTTTAAATTGACTAAGCAGGTGAGTTCAGTCCTGTTTTTTTCAGTTAAGACAGCTAGCCAAGGTAAAGCCATACCTTCTGGCTAACGTCTTTGAGCGTGTTATTCACCTTTTTCTTACTTGCAGATTAGACTACTGCAATTCATTGTATTATGGTCTAGATCAGGCCACCATCCATCGTCTTCAGATGGTTCAAAATGCAGCTGGTCGCCTGCTAACTGGTACCAAACGGAGAGAGCATATAACCCCAGTTTTAGCTTCTTTACACTGGCTTCCTGTCTCCTACAGGATCCAATTTAAACTTCTACTTTTTGTTTTTAAGTCACTTAATGCCCGAGCCCCTCCTTACCTGTTTGAGCTCCTCTCTGCCTATGCTCCAGGAAAAACCACGAGGTCTAGCTCAAAACTAATGCTGTCCATCCCACGGACTAACCTCAAATCCTGTGGTGATAGATCCTTCTCTGTGGCAGGTTCCAGACTTTGGAATAGTCTCCCCTTAAATATCAGATCTGCACAAACACTTGAGCAATTTAAATCATTACTAAAGACACATTTCTATGCCCTGGCTTTTAACACACTATGACCCAAGCATTTTGGCCTTATTTGTATTAGTTTAGTTATTGTTTTAATTCTTTTACTGTCCTATTATTGTTTTTTTACTGTTATTATTGTATTATATTGTTGCTTTTTAATACCATTTTTATATTGTTAAGCACTTTGTGCAGCATCAGCTGTTTGAAATGTGCTATATAAATAAATTTGACTTTGACCTTGACCTTCATCCTGGCTCTCCTCAACATGACACCCTGAGCCACCAGCACACCTCTCACCTTTCTGCCTGATTCAAGCTTTCTTTGTCTCAGTGCTCTTTCAAATCATGCTATTGTTGGTTTTTGTTATCACAGCAACAATAATAATAATAATAATAATAATAATAATAATGGATTGCATTTATATAGTGCTTTTCGAGACCTTCAAAGTGCTTTACAATTCCACTATTCATTCACTCTCACATTCACACACTGGTGGAGGCAGCTACAGGTGTAGCCACAGCTGGGGCAGACTGACAGAAGCGAGGTTGCCATATCGCACCATCGGCCCCTCTGGCCAACACCAGTAGGCGGTAGGTGAAGTGTCTTGCCCAAGGACACAACGACTGTCCAAGCCGGGGCTCGAACCTGCAACCGGTGCCTACATCCTGGAATATACTATAAATGTAAAAAAAATAATCTGATCCCTGTGTTTATTCCATTAATTAAAGATGTGAGGACGAGGACAACAACAAGCTGCCTCTGTCTGTGTCAGACCTCATGTTTGGGTTTTTGTTAGTGAGTCTGCAGGAAGCTGAAAGTGTCCGCTTACCTCCGATCATCCAGAAAACCAAAGATTGTGTTCAGAGCAGGAAACACCAAGTCTGAACCTCACACTTCCCTTCGGTAATCTCAGCACAGACGGAAGAAACCGTGTCAGTTTTCTTCTGTCTGCGTGAGGCTGCAGCGCCCCCGAGTGGACTCAGTCTGAGCTGCAGAGTGTGTGCCCAAATCTCTGGCCCAGCTGCTTCCCATTAAGGTGTGTGAGTGAGGCACAGACACAAATCCACAGACAGTCACTGCCTGAGGTGTCTCTGCAGCTCGTCTTTGGTGCAAACAGGTGGAATGAAGCTGGACAGCTCCTCTGATGAGAAGAACTGAAGCTCTTCATCCTCCTTCTGTCTAGGCTCAACTCCCACACTTCATCCAGGTGACCCCAGAGGGACACACCTCTTTCCTGCCGTCACATTTACAGGTACGTTATGAAGACTCAGCTCACCTGGAACCCTGCTCAGGTGAAGCAGTGCCTCCACCTGAACAACTTCCTGTTCAGAATCAGTGTGTTTAAATCCTTTTATGGGGTGTAGAGGTAACCCTCCAGAACACACTAGGAGACAGGTGAGACGACCTGAGGCTGATCACGGTGGGGATTTTAAAAATATCACAGTTAAAGTTACTGCAGGAGGTGGCACATGTTCAGCTTACAGCGGTACAGTACTGATTCAGCGGTGACCTTCGACCTGAATCAGTCCAACCTGGTGGCCGTGGCAAAGATGAAGCGTCTTCTGATTCATGAAGCCTGCCGGGGGCGATGCAGGTAACCCAGGAGAGGTAGGGGGTGTGTGTGTGTGTGTGTGTGTGTGTGTGTGTGTGTGTGTGTGTGTGTGTGTGTGTGTATATATAACAGGGCGGCCCTTAGTGGCTGGAAACACAGTGAGGGAAGTGTAGTGGAACAGAAAGTATTTATTTGCCATACAGCTCTCCTTACAACAATTCACTAATCGAGCTTCTTCACAGCACAATTAACCCTCTAATGACAACCGGCAGCCTTAAATATGTTCAGCTGTCACAGACTAAACCATTCTTCCACTCTCAGGTAAATTCTTAAATCCCAACCTTCCACCACAGTATACAATATACCAGTTTGAATAAATAAATGCATAAATACATTTCACATTTTTATATTAATAAATATTTCACACTTTAATTTTACACCAAACTCAATATTATAAAAACCCAAGCACAAAAAGATTCACCACACTCGCTTAACCCATGGTCTCTCCCGGAATCTTTAAATGGTGTCTGGACCCCCAGGGAAACATTTGCCCAAACACCTTGAAGAGGACACAGGCAAGAAAGGGGAGTAATCACTATCGTACAAACACCTATTTGCGCCACTTTTATTCCTAGATTTCTCTCTCTCTCTCACACACACACACACACACATTTGCATTAGTTTTCCTTACTGGTAAACCTTAATCTCAATCTCAGTCACCTTTCTTCTCTCCTGACAGACAACCACCACATTCCTTGATGAGGAGCAGCTGTGCAGGATCTGAAACAAGCCTACCAACTGATTTTAAAATTCCCAATAAATAGTCAATAAATATTTAAACTTCTTGTGTGCAAATGTTTTACTGTGCAAATCCATGCTTAAAGTGCAATGCTAAATAAAGTGCTTGAAAATGTGCTTTTAATGAAGTGAAAGGTGTGCTCTGAAGTGCTATACAGATAATATAAATAAATGTAGTAAGGGAGTCCTCTTCCTTACACTGTGTCTGTGCATGTATGTGTGGTCTCCTGCTGTCAGAGGGCGTGTGCAGCCCGGTGACCTCCTGTGTGGTTTTGTTTGAGTGCTGCTGAGCGCGCTCTTCCTGCCTTGATGAGGAAAGCTTCATGAGGACTGCATCCTCCTTTAGAGGCAGAAAAATGCAGCTGGGCTCCGGATCCTCTCAGCGCTGTATTGTCTCAGGCACTTCCTGTTTCCTGTCTGCTCTGCTCAGATTGTTGTTTGGGCAGCAAGGAGGAAACTCCACCGCTGTCCAGCTCCTTAGTGCTGAGAGGACAGGACACAGTGTCCACGAGGACCTCTGAGCGCCCACGGGACAACTCCCTCATGTTGTGAAGTGACTGACTTACCTGCAGACGAGTGTACATGAAGCCATGAAACCCACAGAGCAACTGTGAAACCTAATTAATGCAAGTGGTTTATTTACCTGCTCATCTCACGTTTTACAGTTAAATAGCAGAAAGGCTGTTGAGCGACTGAAGCCCGAGGCCAGCATGAAGGGGTCTGTGATAAAACTCCTGATTAACTTCATTTTACAGCTTTAACATCTTCTTTATATTTTAGGAGCTTTTTCTTAAATCACAAATGCATAAAGATGATATCACAGTTTTCTTTTACATTACAGAAGCACGAACATGTTAATTCTGTATGATCAGAAGTGGAATGAACTGAGCATGTGCAGTTTAATCATTTTCCTGATGATCATAAATCAAAGCTGCGCTGGAGAGAACTGAGAGTTGACCTTCTTGCAATACATAGCTATATGAATATGTGCATTGTTCCTGACTACTTTTGTTGTCTTTTTTATATGTATTAGTGAACATTTAAACGATTTTTAAGAAATAAAGAAATTAATAATAAGAAACAATCAGAATAATAATGATAATAATAATAACAGGTTTAAACAGAGCAGGTGAGAACAGCTGTACTTTGCTCAGGTTTTTAATGCAAACGCCTTAAAGCACGTTTAAAAAGAACGAAGACATGAACATGAACCTTTACTGATGATCTGGAGAACTTACGGATCAATGCCAGCAAGTGGATCTGGAGACACAGTCTGACCGGAAGCTGTACTTCCTTGGGACTTTTATTGTGAAAGTGAGCAGAGGTTGTACCCGCAGTGGTCGCGTGTAGCTTACCGTAGCTGCTCAGAGTTTCTCCTCCCGGCGCACTGAGAGCCGCGCGCACTACTTACCGGACTGAACCGAGCACAGAGACCGGAACACGGAGCAGGAGGCAGGCAGAACCGGGTCGCAGGTAAGGCGCTCCCAGTCCTTCAGACTTTACTTAAACAGTCTCTCAGAGTCCCGCAGGAAGCGGCTCCTCCTGCCGCGGAGCCGCGCACAGTCCGCGGGTCCGACCCCGCCACAGGTTCGAGTCTCTGAGGGTCTGGATTCACACAAGGGGTCTGAGGGGATCCAGACTGGAGTCAGAGTAAATTAGTGTGAGGGACAGCAGGACTTCTCTTATGTTATTGTATTTTTACACACCTCTGTTGCTGTGAAGCTCGCACACAAGAATTTCACTCGCATGTACCGTACCAGCGTACCTGCACATGTGATGTGACAATAAAAGTGATTTGATTTGACTCGAGCTTCTGATGTTAGTGGATCTCTGAGGTTTTGAAGGTCTAGGTTTGCTATCCTGGTCCTGGTTTTATGGTCCTGGCTCTGGTTTCAGGGTCCTGGTTCTGGTTTTAAGGTGATGCTGGTGTATTTGGTGCATGATCTGGTTTCAGGGTTCTAGTTCTGGTTTTAGGGTGTGTGCTGGGTTGTTGGAGTCCGTCTCTGCCTTCACTGGCTGCAGGACAACATCGTGATTGCTGACATCATGATCACAGCTGATCTTGTCCTCTGAGCAACTTCATCATGACATCATCAGCTGGTCATTCATCAGTTCCTTTTCCTGTTTTTTGATTTCAGTTGATCAGCTGATAATCAATGAAAGGATTGATTTCTACAGCCGAGTGTTTGAGGTGTTACACACACACAGAGCAGCACCGTGTGTGTGTGTTTGTGTTGAGAAGAACAGAACAGGAAGGGAAAACTCCCTGTGATGTAACATCCTGTTTATCAACGTGTCATGGCCTCTGATTGGATGTTTTTGTGTTTTATTGTCCGGTTATTGCTCAGCATGTCTCTGCTTCGTAATTCTGTGTGTGAATATTTGTAAAATCATCACCCTGTGGGATTATATCTGACCTCTGACCTCAGCCTGGACCGTTATCTTTGGCTCTGTGCTGATTCGTACCTCAGGTCTCTGATCAGAGTGAAGCGTCTCCTCGTTCGTCTCACTGTTTCAGGGCCCTGAGACGGGTTCAGGGGCAGAATGATGCTGAACGTGACACACAACAGGGTCAGAGGTCGGTGGAGCCCAGTTCCCCCGACAGCCATCAGTGTCAGAGAATAATCTTTGTTTTCAACAGAGGAAAGCAGGTTTCCTGATTTTAGAGCCATCTGTGAATGTCCCACCTGGTGCCCACAGGTAGTCATGTGCGTTCCTTGGGCTTTAATAGTTACCTGCAGCCTCACACAATGTACACCACAAACTTTAACTGTTAATCCAGTCCAGTCAGTGATGATGCTCCAGGTCAGAGTTCAGGTTCACATCAGCCTGTCTGTAAAACACACCTGAATAAATCCTGTGCTCCACCTGAACACGCCACTCTGCCCTGAGAACATGTTGCTCCGCCGGTTGGTCTGAAGGGCTGCTCCTGGTTCAGTTCTTAAAGTGAGACATCTGTCTTCATAGACTCGCTCACTGAGTTCTGCTGTGATCCTGCATGTTTGGGATCTCCTGCATGTGGAGTTTGTGGTTAAATGGGGATTTCAGGTTTGGCTCAGTTTTGCCTTTCTGTGATCATGTGATGTATTTATCCTGAGAAGCTCGAACTGTGAAACTCCTGTTTATCTGATCACCTCCTGATGGCTCGCTTTGATTTCCAGGGAAGCTGTAAAATAGTTTTTTAGTGTAAGAGAAGCGTGTGTTTCTGCACACACTCAGTAAAACAGGAGGTCGCTCTGTGTGCAGAGGGCTTTTTAAACCTCAGCAGGTAAAACTGAATGCATCACGACATTCACTGCTCAGCTGACCAGTTTTCTTTTATTTAAATAAAGAATTAATCAGACTTTAGAGCTCAGAGGAAATCTATAGAGGTGTAGAATCAATAATAACCCAGTGTTCCCAGTGTTCCCAGTGTTCCCAGTGCGCGTCAGTGTGTGGTTCCAGTCACAGCTCAGGAACAATCAGCCCTCTGTTTCACACAATAGAGGCTCACTGTTATTATACTGCCTCATTCGCCCACCCTCACTCTCCCAGCCTTCCTCTCTGCTGCTCCTCCTCATTACAGAGCAACGCCTCGGTCCGACATATCTGCAGCAAGCACAAACCTGCAGGCTCACAGAGAACCTGTAGACCCAGAGAGAACCTGCAGAGAGAACCTGCAGGGCCAGAGACAACCCGCAGAGAGAACCTGTAGAATCAGAGAGAACCTGTAGGGGCAGAGAGAACCTGCAGAGAGAACCTGTAGACTCACAGAGAACCTGTAGACTGAGAGAGAACCTGCAGGGCCAGAGAGAACCTGTAGGGGCAGAGAGAACCTGCAGGGCCAGAGACAACCCGCAGAGAGAACCTGTGGACTCACAGAGAACCTGTAGAATCAGAGAGAACCTCTAGAGGCAGAGAGAACCTGCAGAGAGAACCTGTGGACTCACAGAGAACCTGTAGACTGAGAGAGAACCTGCAGGGCCAGAGAGAACCTGTAGACCCAGAGAGAAAGCATCGCAGCGGCTACAACCATTATCGTCTGCAAATTATGCCAGGCGGCAGTCATAGCAAAGAGATGAAGTACTTTTGAAATATGGGGAAAGCCAAAAATTGCGCTTCCTCCACTTTCGTAACATTGATTCCTTAATGTTGAATTCTCTCGCAGCTGCTCTATTCCCATGTTGTTGCAGTATATTAATAACTAACCTTGTATTGTGGATGAAAAATCTTAGTTGTTCTCCTGACTGAAGTTTGGCCCGTGTATAGTATCCTGATATGCGATTGCATTTGTCCCTAACCACCAGAATCCCTCACGTTAACTTTTATCGAGTGGAAAACACGTTGGCGTTCATCCTCCAGCTTCACTGTGCTAATGTTATGCTAACATAGCTGTGTCGCTAGCAATCATGTAGCACAACATTATATACCAGGTAGTCCAACTTCAGTAACCCTGCAAACGTCACTGCTGTTTAGTTTTCTGTCTTCATTTATGTTGGAAGTAATAGCAGAGCTGTACGTTTGAATTAGTTTCAAAAATCTCTGTCAGAACATGGTATGAAATGTTTAGGTGGAAACTAGCGAGCTAACTTCCTGTTAACTTCTAACTCCGTTAAATTTAATAAATTCTGTTTTCATGGATGCATGGATGTTAAACTTAATTGTTACACCTGGTAAAGCAGCAACGCTGATGATTTTATTAAAGATGAAAGAATTTAGACTGTTTTTAACTCTCAGTGTTCGTTTGACTTTGGGACCTGAAGTTGACGGAGTTTTGGACCCAGATTACTCCGCGAAGCTCCTCACTACGGCAGCCGTAATGCTCTGACAATCCATTAAGCAGTGCGGCTTACCAAAGTTGTACTAAAACATTTTTTAACAGATTTCTGCACGCCCAAATCGGTTCAAGGTCAGTAAGCACAACCAGAATTCATACATAAGGCACTCTCTCGATTTTTGAGAAAATTAAAGGATTTTAAGTGTGCCTTATAGTGTTGAAAATACATTATACAGAATAAAAGAATATATCGTGATATATATCGTTACCGCACGTGCTTCAAATTATACCGCGATATGGATTTTAGGCCATATCGCCCAGCCCTAGATGACAGCTTTTTGTCTTCCAGCTTCGCTCTCCCAGGTCTTTATCATGTGAAAAATCAGCTAACATACAGAAACACCAGTGATGAGGCGGGCGGCATGGGAGCAATGTCAGGGAGGTGAAGAGGGAGGGATGGGACGAGGACAGGGTGTGTTTGGTGTTTGGGGAGAAATGGGAACGGCAGAGGTAGCGCGGGTGCGTCTGAACCAAGACGTTTTTCTGCGTCTGATTTCAGCTGTCAGAGCAGGACCACTTCAGCCAGGCCAACCAGGTCTCCATGAGAGCTGCACTTCACCGGACAGACTTTCACCGTTTTTACCAGATTTGTCTCTCAGGCTGCAGGCTGCGAGCCTTCAGTCCTCCTGAGGAAGTCTCAGACAGCCTAACATTTGGCACAGTGTAAACAGGGTTGTTATGCAAGCTTGATGTTGTAGCACTTTAACACCTTTGTACGTCTTTGCTGTTTTTCTTGGTTCAGTAACAGCGAAGACAGTGATGTTTGTAGGGACTCTTTTAAATAGTCAGTGCCAAAGTTTGAGCTGTGACAAGGAAACTGGTGCAGATACGTGTGCAGTACGACCAGCTGCTGAAAATCCCCGCGTCCATCCTTGCAGCGTGTCACGGGGTGTCATCAGGAACAAACACAGGGTGACCTGCGCACATCATTCAGGGGTTATCAGAGTCACATGATGTAGTCACATCTGAACAGAACATGGGCATGCTGTAGTAATCCATGCTGCCTCACACAAACCTGCATAACAATAATAAAGTAAGATTATTTTACTTTTTTGGCCTTTATTGACAGGTACAGTAAAGAAATGACAGGAAAGCAGCTGGGGGGGCTGCGGGTCAGACTCAAACCCGGGCCGGCTGCTCACGTGCTGTTAGCGATGGTGTCGTGCTGACCGCACAGAGCTGTGCGTCTGCGTTACTGCCTGTTTGTGTGTTGGAGCTGTGAGCTTGTGTGTCTTTGCAGTTTGGTCGGCTGACACTTAGCCAGCAGACAGAATCGGCTCTTTTTAACAGCCGCCATGAAGAACTCGTAAAGTTTCCTGTGAAAATCTGTTCGAGGAGTTTGACACCTGGTGTCTGCTGTTTGTGGCCCATTGTGTTCAGCGTGACTTTATTTGGGCCACGCGGCGTCGATGATGACCTAGTTCTAATCAGTAATCAACATCCAGTCGTGTCAAAGACCCCCACTTTGGATCAATATCATCGGAACTAAAGCAGCTATCATAAATTAGACTCCCAGCATGCATTTCCAAGCCCACTCTCTGACCTCAGGTTTGACTCTTGTCATTTATTGGATTCTTCTTCACAATCACATGGAGGGTCAGTCCCCTGCAGACCCCGCACTGTGCACCCTGAATCAGCTGGTGTGTGGAGGGAAACTGGTTCGAGTAGATCACACCACAAATGTGATTTTGGTGCCTTCTACCCCTCGCTCATGAGGACCAGCACCATCAGCTGGAGACACCGACAGAGCTGATGGTTTCACTGATTTTACACCGTGGGCCACGTATAACCCACTGTGATGTTTAGTGGGCCGGGCCAGTGAAAGATTTTTATGTACACATTAAATCAATACAGGGACAGATGTGTTGGATCCAGTGGTCAGAATATGAATGTCCTTCGATGTCCTGACTCTGACTGGGTTTTACACCCAAACCTCAGACATGAGCTCCAGCTGTAGCTTCAGTCAGCCTGCGCTCGGCCCTCCTCTCTCCTGTCTCAGCTGCAGTGTTTAAAAGTGGAAGTCGGATGGGAGGGTCTGTATCCTCTGGCTGCTTTTCCTTGGCTCGGTCTTTATCTGTGGCCTTCACTGACTTCCTGCCTGGTTCTTTAACGTTTTTCCTCCTCGGCCGCTCTTTTTCCTCTCACACCGGACTTTCTGTTTTCTGTCACTGCAGTTTTTCTCAGGCTCCTGCTTTTTACTCCTGCTGGATTTGAGAAACTCTCCAGTTTTACATTAAAATGTCTCCCACAAAGTTGATTCTGTTCATCTGGACGTTTTCAGAGAAACGTTTCGTCATCATCAGGTGACTTCTTCAGTCTCAGCTGACTGCAGGTCTCCCCAACCTTTAAACAGGACATTTACACAATGACTGACAATGAGCTATGAGATCAGTTTCATCATTGTTAATATGCAAATTGTCATGATCAATGATCAACAACCACTAATCAAAGAGCGCTGATCACTGATCGTGACAGTTTGCACATTAACAAAGATGTGACCTCGCAGCCCATTTTCAGTCATGAGTAAATGTCCTGGCTGGAAACCTGCAGTCAGCTGAGACTGAAGAAGTCACCTGATGATGATGATGAAACGTTTCTCCCACCGAGCAGATGCATGTGCTTGTATCAAGACATGAAAAGGTCTCATGTGGAAATGTTTGCAGGAGTCATGTTGATATTATTACTCAGTGTGGTTTCCTGTGGATTGGTGTTGATTCACCACCATCTGTGAACATCTCTGAGTGAACGGTGAGTAAACTAGACTGCAGCGACCGACCTCCTGTTCCCCTTTTACAAAGTGCCTAAAATGACTCTCCTCTGTTTCTACCTTTATTATCCTGGAAAAAAGTAACATGAGGAAGTTTGTGGGGGTGGTGCAGGACGTGTGTGGGGACAGAGACAGTGGTGTGCAGGTGGAGTGACAGATGGGTTAAAGATGGGAGTGGGATACATCAGGGATCTGCTCCGAGCCCCTTCTTGTTTGCAGTGCTGATGGACAGGCTGACAGATGAGGTCAGAGAGGAGTCCCTGTGGACGCTGATGTTTGCAGACGACACTGTGATCTGTAGTGAGAGTAAGCAGCAGGTGGAGGAGAGCCTGGAGAGGTGGAGGCATGCTCTGAAGAGATGCAAGACAGAATACATGTGTGAATGAGAGGGTGGATGTGTAAGGAGTACAGAGGGTCAAGGTGATGAGCCTAAATACCTGGGGTCAGCCATCCACAGAGACGGGAGAGTCCAGGTAGGGTGGAGTTTGTGGAGGAGGGTATCGGGGCGGATTTGTGACACGAGGATGGCAGCGACAGTGAAAGGGAAGGTTTAAAGATAGAGCACGATCCAGCACACATGTCAGCACGAGGCATCGAGTCTCTCAAAATAAAACCAGCTTCAGTCTGTGAGCGTGCGCTGTGACGAGTCCACGGACGCTGCAGATTTCAGCTCTGAGACGAGGTGCTGCAGCTGTCCTGCGTTTTCTTTCCTCCTGTTGGTCGCCGGCTTCAGTCTGAGGAGACGTCAAAGTCCTGACAGAGAGATGCTGGCGCTGACGACACTCGGCGGCTCTCTGTGGTCACGTGACTGCACGGAAGCATGCATTACTGTGTTATTTATGATACGATCACATCATTGACACAGCATTGATCATGTTGTGTGTCACAGCTGTTGTGTAACGTGTTTCCTGGCTGTGTGGCGGCTGATCTCAGAACAGACGCAGCTTTTGTCTGAAGAGTGGAGGAGGAGGAAAAAGGTCGGCTGGAGGAAGCTGCTGTGACTCACTTCCTCCTCGGCCTTTGTCTTCCTGCAAGACGCTGCAGCCGTGTGTGTGTGAGTGTGTGTGTGAGTGAGTTATTTTTACTTTGGTGTTAGACACATGCTCTTCTGTCTTTCTCTGAGTGACGTCCTGATGCTGACAGAGAGCTCTCCCCAGCTCCATCACACCTGCAGTTTTACTGTCACACCTGGACTTCAGTATATCTGCTGTGTTCACAGGCTCTTATTGTTAAAGGTCCAACAGGAAGCTGCATCTGCTTCTTAGTTGACATCTCCTGAACACATCACAGAGAGGTGACACACACTCACACACACACACACAGACCCACACACACACACACACACACACACAGACACACACCCACCCACACACACACAGACACACACAGACACACACACACTGGCAGGATGCAGGGAGCCGCTGAAGTGAAGCGTGCTGCTCCGAGCTGGAGAGTTCTCCTTGTCTCATTGGCTGTGTGTGACTTCCAGCTGTTGATCCAGCAGATGATCCAGATGTGGGTCTGTTTTGGGCCCACAGTTTGTTCCCTGAGTTTTTCCTTGTAGCAGCAGGGGTGTCAGGGTTTCATGGCAGGAACCCTCAGCCTTTATCCCCACAGTGACCCTCTGTCTGATTCTCTGCTGCTGTGCAGAGGTCAAAGGTCAGCCTGCTGCAGACGCAGAGAGACAATCGTGCAGCTGTGTCTGCCTGCTGACATCATACTTTCTTCTTCTTTTGTGGTTTTAGTTCTCAGAAAGAGGGGCTCGTGAGCTCCAGAGGTCAAAGGTGACAGTGGTGCCATCTACACGGTGTGTGGAGGCAGTTTGTTAATTGATCTTAATTAGAGGATGCGGTTCAAAGAAACATTTAACGCCCCCTGCTGGAGGAATGAATGGTTACAGAGGCTGGCTCCTGTTGTGTGTGTGTGTGATCCAGTGTTTCTGGTTTTCTGGTTTCAGTGTGGGGTTAGTGAAGCAGCAGAACTTAAACCAGTTTCTGATGATATCTAAAGCAGATCAATCTTTCACCTCTTTCTCCACCAGATGGACGACCGCCATCCGCCACTGCTGTAGGTCAGCGATGGCCCAGGTGTTTCCTGCTGGTGGAGGAGATGAAGCCCAGTCCGGACTCTGTGTTGGTCATCATGGGCTCCCTGGATGGAAGCACGCCGGTTGAGAGGCTGCTTTCTGCGATTCATCTGGAGAGGTCAGGATTGAGGAGTGCAGCATGAAATGGGGGGAAACCGAAACGGCACAATCATCAGATAGTTTGTGTGGCAATGTTGTATCGATACAGGGACTCCAAATATTGATATTCTATTAAATAAGTTAAAATACAGCCGGGGCCTCTCTGTGTGGAGTTTGCATGTTCTCCCCGTGTGTGCGTGAGTTCTCTCTGGCTACTCTGGCTTCCTCCCAAAGTCCAAAGACATGCAGTTAGTGGGGTTAGGTTCACTGGAAACTCTAAATTGCCCACAGGTGCAAATGGTTGTCTGTGCCTATGTGTCATCCCTGTGACAGACTGGTGGCCTGTCCAGGTTGTACCCTGCCTCTGGCCCTAAGACAGCTGGGATAGGCTCCGGCTGGATGGATGGAAATGAACATACTGGAGGGCTCGTTACCTGCACTGCCATCCGGAGATAATGTATACGTACTGAGCTCGCCAAAGCTACCTCCAAACTCGGAGCGAGCCGATGGCTCGGCCACACGAGGAAAATCAGGGCAGCATCCTCCTCACAGCTACAAAAACAGTGTGAGGTTGTCTATGATTGCCATGCATGGTTAGCTCGCCGCTTGTTGCTGCTGCACACTCACCGTTCTGCGATCACACAGGAGACAACCTGTCTGCGAACAGCCTCAGGCTGACTGCAGTCATTCTCACAGACTGCTTTTCTACTTCAGAAATGCAGACAGATGAAAACACGTGGTCCTCAGTGTGACTGAGTGGGCTCAGCTGCCTACAGAACTGGGTGCACGTGTAACAGTTAAAAATGAACTTCTGTCCATGTCAATAAATGTGATTTTTAACACGTTATCACAGAAACTGACAACCAATCAAAGGGCAGCTCCCATCTAGCCAATCAGAATTACTTTAGGCCTCTGTCTTCCTGCAGGTACCTGGACACCTTCCATCGAGCCGGTCTCCTATTGGCTAGAGACTTCACACACCTCGACAGCGATGCATTGGTCAGTCTGGGCATAACTGCCACAGGACACAGGAAGAGAATCCTACGATTGGTCGGTTACATCGAGAGGACAGAAGGCCAAAGAGCCAATCGGAACGCAGATCTCCCTCGTGACCGCTGTCAGTCAGTTTGTTCTTCGAAGCGCGGTCGCACCGAGTCGCCCCGTCAGGAGGTGATCAGGAACAGCTCTGCTCCCGATCTCGCCGCCATGCTGGCAAACTCCGATGGCGGCAGGCCAACAGTGAAGCCGGTCCCCAAACCGAGAACTGTCTTCAATCGCCGCAGGACCGCGCCCATCCAGTTCACCCCAACACCCGACCCTGCTCCACCCCTACCCAGGAGGCTTTCCCAGGAGTCCATCTGCCTCACTGTGCTGGAAAGTCTGAGCTCAGCGGACATGCCCACAGCAGACAGTGCTTTGACCTCTGACCTCAGTGACAAGGCGCCGTCACCAAGCCGAAGGTCGAGCCATGGGGAGAGAACTGGGAATGGCCGCTGCAGGTCTCTGTCAGACACTGGAGGGTTACCGCCGGTTCCCCCGAGGCTGAACCGCATCGTCCCCCCCGCCTCGATGCAGGGGAATCCTCGCGCTTCTTCTTCTTCCCCTGTTCCCACAGAGCATTTGCAGGCGCCGTCCTTCATTTCCTGCACGGGTAGTCATGACAACAGCAGGCTCTCTGGATCCTCCCCCTCCGCTTCTCCCCGAGGAGGAGGCCTAGAGATGGTCTCCAATGAGATATATTGGGGCACGTTACACAGCTCTGCTGCCCCCGGTGGGAAGAGGAATTATTGCAGCCAGCAGTCGGCTCCTCCCACTCCACCCAGACAGACACCTGAGAGGAATTGCGAGAGGAACAGGTTAGTCACCGTGATGCACCAGTATTTGGACCGGGGTACGTTCCAATACTCAGTTTCATTTAGCAAGGTTTGCGACTCGGTCCGAGCGGTCTGAAGTCCGCACCTCCTTTAGCGGAGGAGACACGTTCTTCATGAAAGCATCCCACAATTCATAGCTACAGACCATCTGATCATTCCTAAAAGCGATCATCTGGATGTTTTTGCATTAAAGCATCTTTCCTTCACCTGTATCGAGGTCAAGGAGGATGGGTTAGGAAAAGGAGTTTTTGCGTGTTCGAGCGTACCCCAGGATCCATGATATGTTTGTTAAAAATCAGTTTTTATGTGAAGGCCCAGGCCTGACATGATTCATCATTTTCACTGTGTTTGTTTCAGTGGCAGCACTTTAAGTAACAACTCTTCAGAATCAGCCAGAGGTGAGTTCAGAGCTCTGAGTCGCACAGAACAGCCTAAAACCCAGGCAGGTCGAGCCTTGTCTGTAAGCTCTGCCTACAGGAAGACGTCATTACTCGTTTCCTGTCAGCCTGATCGAAACATAAAACTATTTAGTGACTGGTGTGTGAGACTCCTAGTTCCCAGACAGTGCACGCACACTTGAGAACAATGTTCCCTCTAAGCTGCACGCGCGCGCAATTGCGCACTGCTGTCACGGTGTCCGCACACAGGAAATCTGCATTGCACACAAAAAAAAAAATCTAACCTGAATTGCAATGAAAATAAATACGTTAACAATTGATTCTGTTTTACAGTGTGAGTTTGTAAGTGACCGGCAACTGGCCGCTCCAGCCAATAATGCGATTCACATTCGTATATACGCAGCTAATCAACGTTGACAGGCTCTGACAGCGTCCTTATGTGCCGACACCGGTGTTTTAGCGAGCAAAGCGGCTGATGTGGAGTGAAGCCACGTTAATGACAACGTGTACAACCATTGGAGATGTGAGCAGGACAGAAGGAACAACTGACGGAAAAAGTGTGGACTTTATGCCAGTTTTTAAATTGTGTTGATCGGCCACGTAAAACCAGAGTCATGATAAAAATATCTGCAATGTTTGGTTTTCTTCCTGAATACTGTCGTTGTTTATATTTTATATAAAAACTGCGTTTTATAAGGAAAACGCTCGAAAGCGCTCTCTGCCTGTGAGCAAAAACAACACCAAAAAAAACCCCCACCCTTTCCTATTGGTGGAAAAATGCACCATGTTGACCAATCAAAAAATGATATGGCAACATGGCATTTAGTTGTTTAGGAAGGGGGAAGTTTTAGGAGTGACGGCGGTGTTTGAGATGTGAGAGATTTGCGTTTAGCACAAATCTTGTGTAGTTAGCGTGTAGTGTAGTCAATAGTTTTGTTGTGTGTGTCAGAACAAAGAGGTGACTGCTGAATGTTACAGGTGTTACAGCAGTGATACATCTGCTGCTGTCAGGCCTGCAGGTATCAGGCTGTTGTTCTCCTTTATCTTATAGTGGACAGAAATTATTTTTTGGAGCGGCACAAATAATTTGTGTGGCATTAGATTTGATGCAGAACAGCTGATTGTTCTGTAAATAGTTTGAAATGTTTATTTAAAAAACGCCTTGGCTGCATTTTTAGGTAAACAGCTGCAAAAAACTTTGTTGTTTGCAAAACTCAGTTACTTTTTTGAAGAAGTAACTATATAATTAATTGCCCAGCATTGGTCATTATTTACTGTATTCAGACAGAGTTACAGACTCTCTCCCAGACCACAGACTCATAATACAAGTCAGAGCTTTATTTAAAAAAAGAAAGAAAAAAAGAAAGTTGTGTTTTCAAAATTGGAGTTCAAGTTATTTTTACTTCCAATAGTGTTAACATGCTACACAGATCGGCTTTGTCATACTGGTCACAGTTTATTTTAACTTTGATGTTATCAAATCAGAACGGACAGGGACGGGGCGCAGGTGAATCCTAACTCCGGTCATTTCTGTTTGGCAGCCTCCACGGACGACCCCGAGGACGAGATCAGCCCGTACTGTGAGACTGTTTTCCAGACCCGGAGACATCCTCCTGCCGCTGAGGTCAGACCGCCACCGCTCCTCCCCCTCACTGACAGAGACGCTCTTCTGACTTTCACAGGTCTGATAAAATGTGCTGCTTTGATCATTTATGTGCAGAGCGAGAGAAGCAGACATGAAGGAAGGGAGGCGAGGAAAGAGGAGAAGCACGCAGAGGATCATGGGTAAGGCGGCTACTCATCCTCATGAAACGAGACGTAAACGTGGCCTTGGAACCGATTCAAAATGCAGAAACATTTGCACGAATTACTTTAATGGACGTGATGATGTCATGCCCACGCTGTCTGCTTCACGTGCGTTGATAAAGTTTTTTGTGTTTTCAGGGGTCACAGGTTCTCGTGGACGAAGCGTTTTTCGCAGCCGTTTCACCCCGGGGACTCGCCAGGTTACAGCACTGTGGGAGAAGCTCCACCCTCCCTCCGCTGCCTCTCGCTGCCCCACCACGCCCTCCCCTGCGAGGCCGACGAGGACCTTACCATCTCCCCCTACGCCAGTTACACCTCCCTGACCGAGAGAGCCCCGCCCATCATTAGCGGCTGGCTGGACAAGCTGTCTCCGCAGGGGTGCGTTTGTTTCACACAGCTGATGGGGCCTGGATGTGGGAGGAGACTCTAAGTCTGACCCTGTTCTCTCTGTCTTTGTGGTTGGCAGGGGTCAGAGGTCATCTCTGCCCGTTCTGCTGTGTGTCCTTCTGTCTGCTCCTCCCTGTGTCTCCTTCCTCCTGAGGACATGCCTCTGCCTCGTCACTGTCCTTTCCTCCTCTTCCTACACTCGGTGTGTTTCCTTCCTTTCTCCTCTGCTTCCTTCCTTCCTTCCCTTACTGAAAGTCACTCAGTGTGGTGGAATTGGATGAAACCTAAATGTGTCTCCTCTCTTGTGTAAGTGGTAATGTGACCCTGGTGTGTGTTTGTGTTTTTCAGGAACTATGTTTTCCAGAAACGCTTCGTGAAGTTTGACGGCAAAAACTTGATGTACTTTGGCAGTGAGAAGGTACTCAGATCTTTATGATGTTGCCGCCGTCCTCGTGGGACGAGCTTAGAATTTGTCATCCTGCAGGTCAGAGGCGTGGGTCACTCTGCGCCCTGCGTTCAGCCTGTCAGGCTTCGTGTTCCTAACGTAACAGTCACCCCGACAGGTTCAGGAGGGTGGGCCCTTGTTAGCATCCTCTCATTAAGCTCCTGAACATTTCAGAGCTTTATTGATCCCAGCAGCGGAAAGACAAAAAAAAGGAAACACTGCTATCACCAGAGCTTGTCGCCCTGCTGACCGCACAGTTTGGACTCATCTCCTCTGACCTGTTCTCTGTTTCAGGACGCCTACCCAAAAGGAGTCATCCCATTGGCTGCCATCCAGATGGCCCGTCCAGCCAAAGACAATAAATTTGAAATTGTGACGAGTCACCGGATCTTTGTGTTCAGGACGGATAACGAAGGTAAACACACGACGTCAGATTCTCTGATTTTTCTCTTCTTGTTGTAAACGTTTTCCCAATAAAAACACAAAATGCAACAAAATTCAAGGTTGATGATAATGATGGTGTTGATGATGATGGTGGGGGTGATGATGATGGGGGTGATGATGGTGGGGGTGATGATGATGGGGGGATGATGCTGATGGTGGTGGCGATGACGATGATGCTGGTGATGATGATCGTAATGGTGTAGATGATGGGGGTGATGGTGATGATGGCGATGACGATGATGGTGGTAATGATATGTGATGACATGGTTGTGATGTGAAGATGATGATGATTAAAGCGCCTTAAGGCGACTGTTTTGATCTCATGCTGTATGATAGTGATGATGATGATGATAAAGATGATGATGATCATCATCGTCATCACGACCATGATAGTGATGATGATGATGGTCGTGCTGATGGTCGTGATGACGATGATGATGATGGTCGTGATGATGATGATAGTGATGATGATGATGATGTTGGTCGTGATGATGATGTTGGTCGTGATGATGATGATGGTCGTGAAGATGATGATGGTTATGATGATGAGGCTGATGATGGCTGTGATGATGATGATGATGATGATGATGATGGTCGTGACGATGATGATGATGATGGTCGTGATGATGATGTTGGTCGTGATGATGATGAGGATGATGATGATGAGGATGATGATGATTGTGGTGATGATGATGATGATGATGGTCATGACGATGATGATGGTGGTATTGACCATAATGATGATGATGATGCTGTTGATGATGGCAAAGCAGTTGATGTGTTTCCTGTGCGTCAGTGCTGCGGCGGCGCTGGGTGTCCACGCTGCAGGAACACGTCAGAGATCAGCTGGTGTTTGGACGGCGGCGTTTTGGTCCTGGAGCTCACTGCCAGAAACATGGGGGCCTGGAACTCAAAGGAACAAAATCCAAAGTGTACGCTGCCATCAACACGGACCAGATCTGGCTCTACAAGAGCGAGCAGGTGAGGGCGCCACCAGTTGACTTCCTGTGACTTTCTCAGGGTCCTGTGACTATTTCACTTCCCATGTTTCTCCAGTGTTTCCGTAACGGCATCGGCATCACGGTGATCGAAGCTCGCGGAGCAACGATCCGAGATGGAAAACACAAGAGCTTCGACCTCATCACGCCGTATAAAACTTTCAGGTGGGTGAGTTGAAACTCAGCTCAGCTGCTGCTTGATTTTGTCAGTACTGTCTGCAGTTACCAGCCTCGCTGACGCTGCATCAATCAAACTCTTGAGAAAGACTCAGGTTTGAGTCTCTGGGCTTTCCTGCTCTGCAGATCAAACTGAGTCCTGCCCTCAGCAGCGGGTCGCTGAATGAGAAAAATCTCTTATTGTCCCACACAGTTGGAGTTCTGAGTAATTCTGTTTTAATGAGAACGCTGAGACAAACAATGTAGATGTCGTTAAATGACCTTTGCTGCGCCTCCTCAGCTTCACCGCAGACTCAGACCGGGACAAACGGGACTGGATGGAGGCACTGCAGGAGGCGATCGCAGAAACTCTGTCAGATTACGAGGTGGCCGAGAAAATCTGGTCCAACCGCTCCAACAGGATGTGCGCGGACTGCAAGGCCCTGAACCCCGACTGGGCCTCCATCAACCTGTGTGTGGTCATCTGCAAGAACTGCGCAGGTACGACCTGCTCTCGAGGCTCGACATCTTCACTGATACCAGAATCAGAGTCCTCTTTCTCTGCTGTCAGTTTAGCTCTGATCTAATGACGGCGGCGGTCAGCTGTCAGCTAACATGAGCTAGCGTGACAGAAACACATTTACAACCTGCAGCAAAAGCCTACATTTCATCTCATCCGCCCATCGATCTCTTATTTACAGTCTGTGTCATCACAGAGAGAGAAGCACACTGACTCACGTTATCTGGGACATCTGGTTAGGCAGGCCAGATGTTATCTCTTACCTGTCACAACAGGTAACAGTGGCCCAGTAACATTCCCAACAAGCAGCAACTAACAAAGCAGAAATGTAACCAACAACAACTGTAAGAACCTAACAACATGCACACACGCACGCACACACAGGTTCCCCACAGATCACCAGGGAAGCTGCTCTGAAGTCAGGAGGTCAGCATGGAGACCTGCAGCAGAAAGAAAAACACCACATGTTGAAGGTGAGGTTGTTTCTGTGGCTCACTGAAAATATCAGGCCAATAAACACACCTGCACAGGTAAACAGGCTCCTGTTTACCTGTGCAGACACGAATCACTGCAGGTGAAACTGCCACTTAGGAGACAAGTCTGTTAAGACTGCAAGATCGTCACCAGGTGATACATTGGTATTGTGCTAGTGTTTGGAGAAGTCAGTGATGAAACACACCAGTGTGTGTCACAGCTGTGTTTCCCACTGTGTGTGTGTGTGTGTGTGTGTGTGTGTGTGTGTGTGTGTGTGTGTGTGTGTAGGCCAGCACAGAGGGCTGGGCACGATGGTCTCCAAGGTTCAGAGTCTGAAACTGGACACGAGCGTGTGGAGCAACGAGATCGTTCAGGTGAGAGCGGCTTCAGGTGGCCTCTCGATCTGAGGTTGGTGTCAGTGCGGCTCTCTGCTGTTACAGGCTTTCAGCTGTAGGGGGGGTTAGTGGCAGGTGTAGTCTAACATCCACCTGTTTTTATGAAGTATTCACCTGTAAAGGTGGAAAAGCTTATTAAAGGACACTGAAGCTACTGAGAATGTGACAGAGAAGCTCTAAAGTACCAGCTCGGAGCAGCCGGTTCAGAACCAGCATTCACAGACGCCTGAAAGCAGAGCCGTGCTGTTGTGTTTGTTTGTTTGCTTATACTGTGTGTATGTTTGTGGGCCAGCTCTTCATCATGCTGGGGAACGACCGGGCCAACGACTTCTGGGCGGCCCGTCTGTCCGTCTCTGAGGAGTTGGACTGCGATGCGTCGGCTGAGCAGAGGAGAGAGTTCATCGCCCAGAAGTATCGCGAGGGTCGATACCGCCTTGCCCACCCGGCGTTCAGCAGCCAGGAGGAGCTGCTCAAGGTTTGCCCGACTGCTTTCATGAAATAAATACACTTAATGTTGGCATGCTGGGGTGAGAAGGGCCACAACAAGACGGGTCATAAAGGTTCATGCGTGAAATAGCTTCATGCAGCTTTAACTACAGCTGCATGCAGCTGCAACTGTGAACATAACTGAAGCTAGTTAGGACGCTGTAATGCACACATGTGGTGTGTGCGGTGTGGTGCTGGGAGAGCGCGTCAGCCTCATAGATCGTAATGTTGTAGATGAGGTCAGACTCAGACCGCAGCAAATCATAAGCAGCTGCTCTTTGTGTGGGGGGAGCCTTTTTCCAGAGTGCACAGGGGCTCAGTGACCAAATGTTTAAAGCATCAGAGACGAAGATAAAAGCAGCTGGTAGATAAAAACAGGAGGCTTCGACTCACTCACACCTTTCGTCTAAGAAACTTCTGCATCAAAAGGTCAAAGGTTACCCTGATCAGCTGACATGCTGATCCAAACATTTAAAGCCTTAATAAACAATCGCGAAACAGAATCACAGCAGCACAGCCATGAGTCTGTCTCAGACACGCACACACTGAGTTACTGTCAGTCTATAGTACATCTGTGACATCATCAGAAGATGGCTCCTGCGTTTGTGTGTCCGGGTTCGCAGGGCCTGAGGTTTCCATGGCAGCAAACAGCAATAACAACGATGATGATGTGATAGTGTGCAGAGATGGTTCTGGTGTTGACGATGATACTTCGTGTCTCCAACAGGTTCTGTGTTCAGCCGTCTCTGAGCAGACTCTCCTGAAAACGGTGACTCAGATTTTCTCAGAGGCGGAGTCAGCTCACCTCGCCAACGACTCCAACGGCCGCCACCCCCACCTAGCGGATCACTGCAGCACATCAGGTTGGACTCTACTGTGCTCTGCTGTACTCTAATGCACTCTGCAGTGTTGAGCTGCGAGGAAGCAGGGCGTTGTATTTGATCCGATTAAATTCAACGTGTGAAGTCGGTGACTGAGCTCGGTGCGGAGCAGCGTTGGCGCTGAAGGTCAGCCGCTCCGTTATCAGTGCTGTCCTGCAGGGAGGCTTTCTCACTGTCACGCTCGGCTTCACTGAGCAGTTTTCCGAGTGTTGGCTCAGCAGAAGAACACCTGCGTCAGTGTCAGTTTGCTCCAGACGCAGCTGTGCAATATTTCTCTTTCGTTGATGTGATTGGCTGACGGTGTTTATCTGATAATGTTGTGCTTTTATCGGTCAGATCCCAGCGTCTACGATGAAATCATGCAGCCGATTCTTCACTCTGGGTACCTCTACAAGTCGAGCTCTGCCAACAGAGGAACAATGTCCAGAAAAAACAGAGAAGGTAGGAAGAGGCGGGGTCAGAGGGTTTAAGGTTTAAACAGTCCTCAGATCAGAACAAAGAGGCGGTAAACGCCTCCAACACCTGCCAAAATTCACCTAAACCAAAAACTGTCAGAGACGTTTTCAGGTCTTCAGCAGGTTTCTGCTTCAGTGTTCAGGCTCAGAGCACAGGGCGGGATGTTAGCTGTGTTAGCTCACAAAGGCTGCTGGCTTGGTACCACAGACCAGGACGTTGTAGCACGAGCTTGAAATGTGGTGTTTTTTAACGTCATCTCTTTTCAAACATCTCTTTTCCCTCAACATAAGGATTATCTGATTTCTGAGCAGTGCTGACAAAGTAAAAGTTGCTCCTTAGACGTTTATTCAGATTGTGGTTTTGTTTCGTCCCGACGGCTGAAGCGCAGCTTCCAAACTCCATCAGATTCTCTGAGCCGTGTGCGCACTGGCAGCAAACACAAAGGAATTCTGGGAATTCTTGTGGAATTTGAGGCTACGCTGATACGATAACAATCAGAGCAGACTACAGCCACTCTGTAGCATCGTGACGTAGCTGTCGACGTATGCAGAATCATTTATGGCACTGACAGTTTGCTTCACCGCCCGCCTGTGAGCAGCACTAATGTTGCAGATGAAGAGGAGGGGAACGAACATTCATAGCTGAGTCTCGTGTAAAATTCTCTGTTCTCATCATCAGACTTCCAGAAGTTCTGGTGCTCGGTGGATCAGTCTCTGGTCTTCTACGAGTCGGATCGATCAGCTGATCCCAGCCTGCAGATCAGCGCTAAAGACATCGTGTGTTTGGGCGTCAGTCGACCCGACTCCTCCAACAACAACGGATTCATTGACAGGTTTTTATTCGCCAAGCTCCACGGTTAAACAGAAAGCTCAGATGGTCAGCCTGGTCAAACTCAAACTTTTCTCCCTCAGGTTTCGTTACACCTTCGAGTTGTATCTGACGTCGGAGAAACTCTTTCAGTTTGGCTTGGAAGCGTCCGACGAGCTGCACAGCTGGACCAAAGCCATCGGAAAGGTCTGCGCCGCATTTCGTCTGCATCCTCCTCACAGAGCAGCTGAACACGTTTGTTCTGCTGTTCATGTTACAAACAATCAAATAAATAATGTTACAAAATTGTTCTAACACAAAATATTTTCCCTAAAAACTTCCTTGAATAAAAAACTGATCCATGTTTGTGCTGCGACCGTCACCAGGCTGCCACGCCGCTCAGCTGTCACTGCCTGCTGACCCGAGAGTTTGAACGGGTCGGGCTTCTACGGTACCGGGCGATGCTGGACCCTCAGCAGTGGAAGGAGGCTTACTTTGTCCTGCAGAAGTCCAACCTGTTCATCTGTCCCCGCAACGACGGCGCCGCCGAGGACATCATCAACCTCAACCGCCTGCAGGAGCTGAGTATGTGTGCTGGTCCCGGTCCGGGTCCTGGTGAATAGTTCTGATGGAGTCTGATTGTTATTGACGGAGCGCTCTGTGTTCAGGTATCACCTCCGAGATGGAGAACCAGGAGAAGAAAGACATCCTGGTCCTGGTGGAAAAAGGAAGGTGAGTGTTTGTCTGGTCTAGGCTTCAGTTTGTTGTCTGCTTCACATTTTGACGCACATGCGTTCGGTGTTCCCGTCAGAACGCTCCACCTGCAGGGCGTCGGTCGCGCAGACTTCTCTCTGTGGTACTCCGACATTCAGCGAGCAGCCGGCGGTAAAGGAAATGCTCTGAGAGACCAGCAGATGAGCAGGAACGACATCCCCATCATCGTGGACAGCTGCATCGCCTTCATCACACAGTACGGTGAGGAAGACTGACAGACAGACTTTCCTTGTTGGTAAGGGTTGGGGTTAGGAGACTGTAGCTACGCCACTGTGGGCTCTGCTGCTGATGGAGGATCGTCTGATTAAACTGAACTGAAGAGGTGGAGGAAGCTTCAGGTCTCAATGGTGACAGGACAGTGAGATGAACAGAGCCTCTAACCCTCCTCAGGTCATTTTAAATAAATGAAAATATTTGGAAAAATGCACTTCTGAAGTACTTTTATGGCACCGTGCTCACTCACTCGTGAGCTGCTGCAACATGAATCAAATGGCTGAGTTGCCACCTCAGCATGCAGGCAGCTTCTATAGAGTCTTGCTAATGACCTGCTAGTTGTATTCAGGTGTGTTGCAGCAGGGACACATGGAAAAGTTTCAGGACAGCGGCCCTCGAGGACTGGAGTTTGAGTTAGACGATACAGTTCACGTACTTCCTTTTGACCCTGGGGCCTAACCATGTAAACACTGGATTTCAAAGGATGTGAAGACCTTTTATTCGCTCACACATGAGAAAACGATCATTTAAAGACTGATTATCATCTTAATAATTCAGACTATTTTAGATATCTCCAATTGAGGACCTACTTCCAGCAGAACATTGTCACCAGAACTGATCTATATGATCCAATACTGATCCTTCTTCGTGGAAACAGGTAAGGCTGCGAGGGTTTTGACAAAGAAGCCTCACTCTACGGGCTGTGATAAAGAAAATGAAGGAAACATTTCAATATTAAATGAAGAATCGTTGGACGAATGTTCCTCCTTGTGGAAATGTACAAATTCCAGTATATGTCCAGCTGGAAATGTCTGATGTGTTTTTTCATCTGGACACAGGTACACTGTTGGAGGTTAGGTGGGCCGTTGGCACATGTTTTGGGGCTTCCCTATTATTAAACCCGTAAAACTTTAGTCAGTATATTTAAGGTAAATAACATACCTTTATAATTTTCTACCATACTCGTCTGCTGGGTAGAAAAGGTGCTTCTAGCAGGTGATTAACCCAAGCAAACCTGCGCTCCTCCCCGATGAGCTGCTTGAGTTTAGGAGGAGGAGGAGCAGTGTGTTAGATGCATTGTGAAGACTGAACCTCACTGCATGGTTCTTCTGCCGTTGTCATCAGGACGACTTGCTGCCGGGTTGAACTTGGCGTGTTTTTCCCTGCAGGATGTTTTAGAGCCAGAAGAAAAACCCTGCAGACCAGCTTATGTGTGATTTTACTGTTTCTGCTGATAAATGATGTGCTCAGATGTGATGAAAGAGGCACGCAGCTCTGTTCCCCTGGTTTCTCATGTCAGGATAACAGAGCCGTGTGACCGAAGCCGCTCTGGGTCTGTGCAGGTCTGGGTCACGAAGGCATCTACAGGAAGAACGGAGCCAAATCCAGGATCAAGCTGCTGATGGAGGAGTTCCGCAGAGACGCTCGAAACGTCAAGCTGCGGATCGGGGACCACTTCATCGAGGACGTGACCGACGTACTGAAGAGGTTCTTCAGAGAGATCGATGACCCAATCTTCATGGTCGACCTCCACCCACTGTGGCAGGAAGCTGCCAGTGAGTCCACCTTTCTTCTGAGCGGTGCTTCTGCTGTCAGGGTTCAGGTCCAGACCACAACCCGAACATCACCTGATTTTACTTATATTTCAGGGACGGTCGGCGGTACACCTTCAGCTGATTGTAATTTGTCTAAATGAGTGATTGGTGTCTGTAACGAGTTTGTTCTTCATGCTCAGAAATCCCTCAGAGGCGTGCGAGGCTGGACCGTTACAAAGACATCATCCGCACTCTACCCCGAGTCAACCGGACCACCCTGGCTGCTCTCATCAGTCACCTGTACAGGTGAGCTCCCTAAGAAGCTGCACTGGTTACACCTGGTGGGGGTGGGGCTTAGGAACTTGCCTTTTTGTAGAAAACAGCAGGTGAGTGTAGGACACTGAGCCAAACGATGAGTCTAAAGAGGTTACCTGCGGTTCTTCAGGGTCCAGAAGTGCGCAGATCTGAACCAGATGTGCACCAAGAACCTATCGCTGCTCTTCGCTCCAAGTCTGTTCCAGACGGATGGGAAAGGTGAGCATGAGGTGAAGATCGTGGAGGACCTGATAGACAACTACCTGTACGTCTTTGAAGTGAGTAAGCCGTAGGGGCACACCAACACGTTCCCCCGTGTGTGACGTTGTCCTGTGTGTGACGTTCTCCTGTGTGTGACGTTCTCCTGAGTGTGAGGTTCTCCTGTGTGACGTTCCCCCGTGTGTGACGTTCTCCTCTCTGTGTCATGTTCCCCCGTGTGTGACGTTGTCCTGGGTGTGACGTTCTCCTGAGTGACGTTCTCCTGTGTGTGTCGTTCTCCTGTGTGTGACGTTCTCCTCTCTTTGTCATGTTCCCCCGTGTGTGACGTTGTCCCGTGTGTGACGTTGTCCCGTGTGACGTTCTCCTGTGTGTGAGGTTCTCCTTTGTGTGAGGTTCTCCTTTGTGTGAGGTTCTCCTGAGTGTGACGTTCTCCTGTGTGTGACGTTCTCCTGTGTGTGACGTTCTCCTGTGTGTGAGGTACTCCTGTGTGTGAGGTTCTCCTGAGTGTGAGGTTCTCCTGAGTGTGACGTTTTCCTGTGTGTGACGTTGTCCTCTGTGTCTCATGTTCCCTCGTGTGTGACGTTTTCCTGTGTGCGACGTTCTCCTGTGTGTGAGGTTCTCCTGTGTGTGACGTTCTCCTGTGTGTGACGTTCTCCTGTGTGTGAGGTTCTCCTGTGTGTGAGGTTCTCCTGAGTGTGAGGTTCTCCTGAGTGTGACGTTTTCCTGTGTGTGACGTTGTCCTCTGTGTCATGTTCCCTCGTGTGTGATGTTGTCCTGTGTGCGACGTTCTCCTGTGTGTGAGGTTCTCCTGTGTGTGACGTTCTCCTGTGTGTGACGTTCTCCTGTGTGTGACGTTCTCCTGTGTGTGACGTTCTCCTGTGTGTGAGGTTCTCCTGAGTGTGACGTTTTCCTGTGTGTGACGTTGTCCTCTGTGTCATGTTCCCTCGTGTGTGATGTTGTCCTGTGTGCGACGTTCTCCTGTGTGTGAGGTTCTCCTGTGTGTGACGTTCTCCTGTGTGTGACGTTCTCCTGTGTGTGACATTCTCCTGTGTGTGACGTTCTCCTGTGTGTGATGTTGTCCTGTGTGCGACGTTCTCCTGTGTGTGAGGTTCTCCTGTGTGTGAGGTTCTCCTGTGTGTGACGTTCTCCTGTGTGTGACGTTCTCCTGTGTGTGACGTTCTCCTGTGTGTGAGGTTCTCCTGAGTGTGAGGTTCTCCTGAGTGTGACGTTCTCCTGTGTGTGACGTTCTCCTGAGTGTGACGTTTTCCTGTGTGTGACGTTCTCCTGAGTGTGACGTTTTCCTGTGTGTGACGTTGTCCTCTGTGTCATGTTCCCTCGTGTGTGATGTTGTCCTGTGTGCGACGTTCTCCTGTGTGTGAGGTTCTCCTGTGTGTGAGGTTCTCCTGTGTGTGACGTTCTCCTGTGTGTGACGTTTTCCTGTGTGTGACGTTGTCCTCTGTGTCATGTTCCCTCGTGTGTGACGTTCTCCTGTGTGTGAGGTTCTCCTGTGTGTGACGTTCTCCTGTGTGTGACGTTCTCCTGTGTGTGACGTTCTCCTGAGTGTGACGTTTTCCTGTGTGTGACGTTGTCCTCTGTGTCATGTTCCCTCGTGTGTGACGTTCTCCTGTGTGTGAGGTTCTCCTTTGTGTGAGGTTCTCCTTTGTGTGAGGTTCTCCTGAGTGTGACGTTCTCCTGTGTGTGACGTTCTCCTGTGTGTGAGGTACTCCTGTGTGTGAGGTTCTCCTGAGTGTGAGGTTCTCCTGAGTGTGACGTTTTCCTGTGTGTGACGTTGTCCTCTGTGTCTCATGTTCCCTCGTGTGTGATGTTGTCCTCCCTGTCTCATGTTCCCTCGTGTGTGACGTTTTCCTGTGTGCGACGTTCTCCTGTGTGTGAGGTTCTCCTGTGTGTGACGTTCTCCTGTGTGTGACGTTCTCCTGAGTGTGACGTTCTCCTGTGTGTGAGGTTCTCCTGAGTGTGAGGTTCTCCTGAGTGTGACGTTTTCCTGTGTGTGACGTTGTCCTCTGTGTCATGTTCCCTCGTGTGTGATGTTGTCCTGTGTGCGACGTTCTCCTGTGTGTGACGTTCTCCTGTGTGTGACGTTCTCCTGTGTGTGACGTTCTCCTGAGTGTGACGTTTTCCTGTGTGTGACGTTGTCCTCTGTGTCATGTTCCCTCGTGTGTGATGTTGTCCTGTGTGCGACGTTCTCCTGTGTGTGAGGTTCTCCTGTGTGTGAAGTTCTCCTGTGTGTGACGTTCTCCTGTGTGTGAGGTTCTCCTGTGTGTGAGGTTCTCCTGAGTGTGAGGTTCTCCTGAGTGTGACGTTTTCCTGTGTGTGACGTTGTCCTCTGTGTCATATTCCCTCGTGTGTGACGTTCTCCTGAGTGTGACGTTTTCCTGTGTGTGACGTTCTCCTGAGTGTGACGTTCTCCTGTGTGTGACGTTCTCCTGAGTGTGACGTTTTCCTGTGTGCGACGTTCTCCTGAGTGTGACGTTCTCCTGTGTGTGACGTTCTCCTGAGTGTGACGTTTTCCTGTGTGTGACGTTCTCCTGAGTGTGACGTTTTCCTGTGTGTGACGTTGTCCTCTGTGTCATGTTCCCTCGTGTGTGATGTTGTCCTGTGTGCGACGTTCTCCTGTGTGTGAGGTTCTCCTGTGTGTGACGTTCTCCTGTGTGTGACGTTCTCCTGAGTGTGACGTTTTCCTGTGTGTGACGTTGTCCTCTGTGTCATGTTCCCTCGTGTGTGACGTTTTCCTGTGTGCGACGTTCTCCTGAGTGTGACGTTCTCCTGTGTGTGACGTTCTCCTGAGTGTGACGTTTTCCTGTGTGTGACGTTGTCCTCTGTGTCATGTTCCCTCGTGTGTGACGTTGTCCTCCCTGTCTCATGTTCCCTCGTGTGTGACGTTTTCCTGTGTGCGACGTTCTCCTGTGTGTGACGTTGTCCTGTGTGTGACGTTCTCCTGAGTGTCGTTCTCCTGTGTTTGACGTTCTCCTCTCTGTGTCATGTACCCCCGTGTGTGACGTTCTCCTGAGTGTCGTTCTCCTGTGTGTGTCGTTCTCCTGTGTGTGACGTTCTCCTGTGTGTGTCGTTCTCCTGAGTGTGACGTTCTCCTGTGTGTGTCGTTCTCCTGAGTGAAGTTCTCCTGAGTGTGAGGTTCTCCTGTGTGTGTCGTTCTCCTGAGTGAAGTTCTCCTGAGTGTGAGGTTCTCCTGTGTGTGAGGTTCTCCTGTGTGTGAGGTTCTCCTGAGTGTGACGTTTTCCTGTGTGCGACGTTCTCCTGTGTGTGAGGTTCTCCTGTGTGTGAGGTTCTCCTGAGTGTGAGGGTCTCCTGAGTGTGACGTTCTCCTGTGTGTGACGTTCTCCTGAGTGTGACGTTTTCCTGTGTGTGACGTTGTCCTCTGTGTCATGTTCCCTCGTGTGTGACGTTGTCCTCCCTGTCTCATGTTCCCTCGTGTGTGACGTTGTCCTCCCTGTCTCATGTTCCCTCGTGTGTGACGTTTTCCTGTGTGCGACGTTCTCCTGTGTGTGACGTTGTCCTGTGTGTGACGTTCTCCTGAGTGTCGTTCTCCTGTGTTTGACGTTCTCCTCTCTGTGTCATGTACCCCCGTGTGTGACGTTCTCCTGTGTGTGACGTTCTCCTGTGTGTGACGTTCTCCTGAGTGTCGTTCTCCTGTGTGTGACGTTCTCCTGTGTGTGTCGTTCTCCTGAGTGAAGTTCTCCTGAGTGTGACGTTCTCCTGTGTGTGTCGTTCTCCTGAGTGAAGTTCTCCTGAGTGTCGTTCTCCTGTGTGTGACGTTCTCCTCTCTTTGTCATGTTCTCCTGTGTGTGACGTTGTCCTGTGTGTGACGTTCTCCTGAGTGTCGTTCTCCTGTGTGTGACGTTCTCCTCTCTTTGTCATGTTCCCCTGTGTGTGACGTTGTCCCGTGTGTGACGTTCTGTTTTGTGTTTCAGATCGATGAGGAGCATCAGACCCAGATTGAGCTGGAAATCAGCCTCATCACCACCTGGAAGGACACTCAGGTACACAAACTCACTCTTGCACAGACACACAGGTGAACCATAGAACGTAGAACATGTGTTAAGTGTTTCATTCAGCGTCCTGGTCTCTGGGACCAACGTGATCATCCGTCTCTATCCCAGCATCCTGTTGCCCCACCCTCTGCATGTCCTCCTTCACTACACCCATGAACCTCCTCTGAGGCCTTCCTCCTCTCCTCCTGCCTGGCAGCTCCATCTTCATCATCCTTTGTGCGATGCGTTCCCTCAGCCGGTCCTCGGCGGTTCCTTTTAAAGTTTAGCTGATTTTGCCTCTGTGTCTGAAACCGCCGCCTGATTGGTTGATTCTGTACAGCTCTCTCAGGCCGGTGATCTGATCATTGAAATCTATCTGGAGATGAAGATACCCGACTGCTGCATAACTCTCAAAGTAAGGCTGGGCATCGTTAATCAGAACTTTTATTGATAGCAATAATGACAATTACTAAAGCTGTGTGACCTCTGACCCGTGCAGGTGTCTCCCACCATGTGTGCTGAGGAGCTGACCAATCAGGTTCTGTACATGAGGAACGTCCCAGCTGGGGACAAAGACGTCTGGATGACGTTCGAGGCCATCGAGGACGGTCAGCTGGGTGAGCAAACACTCCTGTCTCTCTCAGGAGGTCAGAGGTCACCTGTCTCACATGTTGGTTGTTGTCATGTTTCTAGAGCGTCCGTTACACCCCAAAGAGAAGGTCCTGGAGCAAGCTCTGCAGTGGTGTAAGATGGCCGACCCGAGCTCCGCCTACCTGGTGGTGAAGAGGGTCCCTAAAGGAGAAGGCATCACTCTCCTCACCTGTAGGTGGACACAGCTGTGCAATAATAAGCTTCTGATGTTGCATTAATGGCTAACGTGTCCACCTGTGTGTGCCTGTCAGCCTATAAGAGCGAGATCATGAAGGTGGGTCTGCTGAGGTGTCGCGAGGAGCCTCCGAAGCTCCTTCAGGGGACCAGGTTCCAGGAGAGAACGTTCCAGATTCGACACCACAAACTGCTGCTGCTCAAAGACAAGAAGGTAGTCGGGAACAGTAGACAGCAGTAAAACAAACAGTTAAAAAAGAATAGAATAGAATAGATATCATTGTACATGGACAACAAAACTGTAGGCGCTCCACACCAACTGTGGCCGAATACTTAACAAACAGGAGAAATGTGTACAAAATACTGGAGAACAAGAAGACGAGTAACACCTGGGAAAACATTAAAAACCAAAATAAGAACAGAAAACCAGCAAATCTCAGTAAGACAATAGTAAAAAACAAAAGTCTCAACATCTGTGTCTGCAGAGCATCAAACCTGAGAAGGAGTGGGCTCTGAAGTCCTTAAAGATCTACATCGGCATCCGCAAGAAGCTGAAGGCTCCAACCAGGTAACACACACAAGTCTGGTTTGCTATCCTCGTGGGGACCTCCCATTGACACAATGCTTTTCCTAGCTGCTTACCCTAACCATCAAAAATGAATGACTAACACTGACCCTACACCTAAACCGAACTCAAATGTAGCTTCACACATAAACCACATTTTGAGTGTGAAAAATGGCCTCAACCCTGGGCTGTTGGTCCCCACCAGTATAGTAAGAACCCGTACACACAAACACACACACACAAACACACAGACACACACCCACACGCACATAGACACACACATACACACACTCATGCACACACATGCACACACACACTCCTGCAGTCTGAACTGAGCACTAAGCGTCAGAGGCTGATGGCTTGTGTGTTTCCTGTGCAGGTGGGGCTTCACAGTGATGTCAGACAAACACCAGCTGTAAGTATCAGGGCTCACCTGTCCTCCTCAGCGTCACACTCACCTGCAGCTGATGTTTGACTCAGTCACACATGGACGTTGTGCATTAAAATAAAAGCTCTGAGGGTTTGAGTTTTGCATGAAGTCAAAAGTATCTGCCCCTCCCCTCCACCAGGTACCTGTGCTGCAGCAGTGAGGCCGAGCTGTGGGATTGGATCACGAGCCTTCTCAGAGCTCAGGTACGTTTACCTGCACACTGGTCTGGGATCAGCCGTCGCTCCTGTGCTGGCCATCATGGATGTGCTTCTGTTGCAGAACGATGACCCGGGTCCTCCAGTGCTGCGCCGCCACTCCTCCTCTGACATCTCCAAGCAGAAGTTCGGAACGATGCCGCTCGTCCCCATCAGAGGAGACGAGAGCAATAGCAGCATGCTGTCGGCCAATCAGACGCTGGTTAGGGTCCAAATCTCTGCTGTTTCTCAGACATGCTCAGTAAACTCTCACAGGTCAAATGCACAAACCCGTCATCTGTACTTTGTCTTCCCCCTGCAGAGGAAACTACACGACCGGAGAACTCTCTCCATGTACTTTGTAAGTACTCTGTACTTCCTCTCGTCTCACTCGTGAGCCTGTAGTTTAACCTTGGGTCTCGTGTGTGTCTCCAGCCCATGAAGGTCCAGCAGGACTCGTTCGAGGAACGCTCGGAGTCTCCTGACCTGCCTGAGCCGCTCTATGAGGAGGTCGGCGACTTCGGCCTGCAGGTCCTGAAGTCTCTGGAGACCAGCTTCCTGTCCAGCAGCATCGCAGAGACCCAGGAAGTGCCAGACCACCCCCCACTCAGGTTGGTTCCCGTGGAGTCCAGAGATTTGGATCACATGATCATCCCGGAAGTAGTCCGGATGGCGAGAGGCTCCGTGGAGACTCTGGAGCAGAGCAGCAGCAGTAGCGGAGGAGCCGGCGGAGGCGATGGAGATGCAGGCTCTCCAGATTCAGATGCTGCCAGCCAGCCTGCAGTGAGAAGCAGGCAGACGCTGATGGGAGTCTGCACGCCATCGCAGGAACTGCTCCTGCAAGAGCTGTCCTCCGCCTTCATCAAGAATACCACGGAGGAGGAGCGGGAGGAAGAGGAGAGGCCCTACGATGTCTGAGGACCGAACAGTGGAGTCACATGATCTCCCTCCATTCACAGCACGCCAGCAGTCGACTCAAGGTAGCCATTCAGGTTACAGAGACAACGATCACATGACCTCATACAGGACCCGTCAGGCAGACTTTACTGTAAAAGCTGCGGCTGAGGAGGGCCATGTGATTCGGCCGCCTGTAGGTGATTGGAGCTCAGTTCGGGGCTGTACTAACATCAGTGGCTCTCTGACTTTTTCAGCCTGTGTGTGTGCAGCGTCCTCTGCAGCCAGGAGAGGGCGCTGTATCAGTTTGTACTTAACAGACTGAGAGCTGAGTGTTCTCTTTATGTAACAGGAAGTTTGATCACACGTGTTTAATTGTGAATGACTCACAAACGGTGAAAAATGTTTTTATGATATTTTAATGTTTCCAACGAGTCTAATCTGATATCTCACATCAGTAACCTTCTCTAACCTGTCAGTTCAAATACTCGATGAAGCTCACACAGGTAAAGGAGGAAGGTGTCACAGGTAACCCACAGCGCTGTTCCTGCGGATGTGTTTAAATAAAGTTAGAAGAGACTAAGTGACAGAGAGCCGGCTTCAGTGACGACTCTGGGATTACACATCAGATTACACAAACGATGACATCATGGAAACGCGGAGCTGTGAAGATTAAATTGAAGTAAACGAGCTGCAACGTGTGGAACAAATCAAACTGTGAACACAGTTGGTCACATCTAAACGCAGGCGCCTCATTGGTCAGTTCTACACGTCTGTGTGTAAAGTGACCAATGAGGCGCCTGCCTCAGTCTTAAATTGGCTGTCTGGAAGTCATGCGTTGGTTTGGCGCCTCCTGCTGGGACAGTGTAACGTGTTCTTCCTGTCGCTCTGTCAGTGCTAATGCTGCATTTCCTGTGAGGATTTCATAATAAAAGTCATGTGATGATCCAGCTGGAGTTCATAGTACTGCAGTACTTCCATCAGTTATCACTTTGTATTAGTTTGGAAGCTGTATGAACATTTTTATAGACATGTTAATCATATAAAGACACTTGTAAACATATCTGCAGTAACACACACGTGTGTATTTATGGGAGTGTTTCCCAGTAGCCACAGTGTTCCAGTAAAGCTGCTGGTGAGGCCAGACTGGCCTCACTGGTTTGTGTTGCTGAAACCTCTGTGTGCTCATGTTCCTGTACAGATTTGGGATGTGTTATTAAAATGCTGGTTTGCTGCAAATTGATTGGTTCAGAGCTGTCATGCCTTATCCAATATTTCCTCTTATTCTGAAAAGCTTCCTCTTGATGGCTTGGCAGGATGTGATGCAGAGAGCGAGCAGCAGGTATTCAAACATTCTGCAGGGAAGTCTTCTTACAGAGAAACTGCTTCCTCCGAGGGAAGGGTCCTCGTGTCAGAGTGTGGACAGCCTCTCAAAGAAGCCGAATTAATCAGATCTGAGAGCAAACTCGAACACAAAGATCACATCCAACTTTATTTATTCAGACTTTCCTAACAAAGACACAAATTTCCCAAAGGAACGTCATAACTGTGCCGGCACTGTTAGCGATCCATCCAGAAGCTCGCAGAGAACCCATAGCATCGGTTTGTCAGCTAAAATACCAGCTGACTGATCACAGGGAGGGGTCAGTGATGGTCGGTTTTCACACGGACCTCTGTTTCACAATCAGAAGGTTCGGCACCTGCTGGATTTTAGAAGGAACACGCTTCCATGTTGGCTTCACTCTTAAGATCAGGAAGCTACGTCCAATTTTTAGACTTTATCACTTCTAAACTGACAAGTTATTAATGTGTACATGAAGCAAAGACCATGATCCCACCCGCTGGCTTTTAAAGAGCTCTGTAGTTATCTCAGTGTCCATCGTCTCTCCTGGTCCGTCACTCTGTAGAGAAACACAAGCTCCAGCAGCTGTGAGGAGGGTGTGCGTGTTTCCTGAATCAGTAACAGCTCACAGGTGAACAGGATGTATGCAGGTAAACCGGAGGGTCCGTCGAGCTGATCGGTGGTTTCGTGAGGATAATGTCAATACGTGCATGCATTTGTGCGAGCTGCAGATGGAGACTTTGTTTGCTGAGGTCTTCAGTCTTGTGAAACCGCCTGACACTCTGGCAGACAGACACAGACACCCTTAACCTGAAACACTGGCACAGGTTAACGTGGAGTCGAAGTCTGAATAGAACAGAATAGAATTCAGCTTTATTGTCATTGCACATGTCCAAGTAAGGCAACCAAATGCAGTTTGCATCCATCCAGAAAGTGCTTCAGCAATAATACAGACATATTACAGAATATGGATCTATGTTACAGTGTACAGGGTATGAAGGTATGTTATGAATATGCTATAACTACAAGCTACGCACAGTATATGAACAGTCTGTTTACACACCATGAAGGAGGTGGAGCCATGAGTGAGACTTTGAACTCATGCACTGTTCCTTTAACCGCCAATAAAACCTTTACTGGAAAGGCAAGCAGGAGCATTCTTGCCAACCTTGAGACCTCAGAATTAGGGAGACATTCAAAAGGGCTGCTGGGGGGTGGTGTGTGTGTGTATATATATATATATATATATACTTGGATTTTACAGTGTTTATTTATCGGATAAAAATGTCACCGTTATTATTGGCTGGCCGGAAACAGCGGGGGTGTCCAAATTCAGAAGCTGCGTCCTCCTGAGGACCTGGCCTTAGCGGTCTAAATGGACCGGGTCCTCCGAAAGCTGTGTAGGCCGGAAGTGAGCGACGGTCTAGCCTTCAGAATTACGTCACGACCTCTCTCGGTGGAGTCAAACTCAGCTGTCTGCTCCTTGCTATCGAAAATATAACCAGACGCTGGCGTAAATTTTTGGCCGTCTCACACTTCTGTTTAATCAGTTTTCTGTTTGACGTTTATTCAGCTGTGTAAAAACACCCGGAGGAACCCTCCCAAGGGATTAATAAAATTTAATTTAATTTAATCTAATCTAATAACTTATCTCAGCCAAACTGATTTACTCACGAACAAATAAAAACTGAAAAAAGCCAAACAATAACATTTTTAAGTTATCAAAGTGACTTATATATCATGTTTAACCTGATAGCCAAAGACCGCGGGGGTTTGAAAACGATGTGGAGTTTGCTGTTCTCATCGGCTCAGATATTTGAAGTTTACACAGTTACATTCTTGCCTGAAAATATGTTAAAAGTTTATTTTGCGACCCAGAAAGAGCAATAAGAGTAATATTAAAACTAAGTAGCTGCCACCATTGTTGGAAACCGGAATTGGCTGGGCCGCGCTATGAATTCTGCAATATGGTTTTTCAATTTTGTTGTCCGGGTGGAAAATCGGGAGAATGGAAATTTTCGGGAGGGGCACTGAAATTCTCCCAGTGGTTTCATCTGACCACATGACATTCTCCCAATCCTCTGCTGTATCATCCATGTGCTCTCTGGCAAACTTCAGACGGGCCTGGACATGCACTGGCTTCAGCAGCGGAACACGTCTGGCACTGCGGGATTTGATTCCCTGCCGTTGTAGTGTGTTACTGATGGTGACCTTTGTTACTTTGGTCCCAGCTCTCTGCAGGTCATTCACCAGGTCCCCCCGTGTGGTTCTGGGATCTTTGCTCACCGTTCTCATGATCATTTTGACCCCACGGGATGAGATCTTGCGTGGAGCCCCAGATCGAGGGAGATTATCAGTGGTCTTGTATGTCTTCCATTTTCTGATGATTGTTCCCACAGTTGATTTTTTCACACCAAGCTGCTTGCCTATTGTAGATTCACTCTTCCCAGTCTGGTGCAGGTCTACAATACTTTTCCTGGTGTCCTTCGAAAGCTCTTTGGTCTTGGCCATGGCGGAGTTTGGAGTCTGACTGTTTGAGGCTGTGGACAGGTGTCTTTTATACAGATGATGAGTTCAAACAGGTGCCATTCATACAGGTAACGAGTGGGGGACAGAAAAGCTTCTTACAGAAGACGTTACAGGTCTGTGAGAGCCAGAGATTTTCCTTGTTTGAGGTGACCAAATACTTATTTTCCACCCTAATTTACGAATAAAGTCTTTACAAATCCTACCATGTGGATTCATGGATTTTTTTTTCACATTCTGTCTCTCACAGTTGAAGTGTACCTCTGGTGCAAATTACTGACCTCTGTCATCATTTTAAGTGGGGGAACTTGCACAATCGGTGGCTGACTAAATACTTTTTTGCCCCACTGTAGGGCATGTAGAGGTCCTCTCCATCTCCGTCCAGTGAGCTGTCAGCATAGGTGAGGAGGAGGAGGATGTTGCTCGGCAGCAGAAACACGATGAAGACCAGCAGCACCAGTACCGTCACCCGGATGGCGTGACCGTAGAATTTTCCCCCGGCCAGCAAGGTTGCCAACACAGTGCTTTTTCAGTAAAGTTGGAGTCATTACGGTACCCTCAGGCAACCCTGCAAAGACAGAGGTTGGCTGAGAGAAGAGAGAGTGAGTGAGTGTGATGGAGCTGTAGACATTTTATCAGTCATCTGGGTTCTTGAGTTCTTTTTACCATCTTTTTAAAATTGTTTTGTTTTTGTTGTTTTCTGTGTTATTTGCCAAGATTTGGATGTTGCGACTTGCAATGCAAGCGCAGAGTTGCTGCTTTCAGGAACAGTTGGAATTTTGCAATTGAGCCAGTGGTTAAATGGTTAAAGTTTGACCTAAAACCAATGGGAGTGCCCGCACTCCCATCAGTTTTAGCGGGTTAAGCGGAGACCTGTTACGCTCTGATGTGTGTCGTGTCCCTGCAGGTCTGCGGACCTTCCGGCTCAGGCCTACCTGTAATGGGACAACTCTGAAGGAAAAGCAACTGAAGGGGATCCAGGCTCCAGCCACCAACCTGTACCTGCCCATCCTCTACCTGTTCGCCTTTGTGGTCGGTCTGCCCTCCAACTTGCTGGCTCTCTGGGTTCTGGTGTTCCGGACCAAACAGCTGCCGTCCACCACGCTGCTCATCAATCTGACGGTGGCCGACTGCCTGCTACTCATGGCTTTGCCATTTCGGATCGTCTACCACTTCCGGGGGAACAACTGGGAGCTCGGCGAGCCCTTCTGCCGCTTTGTCATGGCGATCTTTTACGGCAACATGTACGGCTCCATGTGGTGTCTGGCCTTTGTGTCCCTGGACCTATCATGCGAAGGTATGCATGATAAGGTGGGGCCAGGTTTCACAATGAACTCACCCGAAACTCTGGCTGATTGGGACCCACACCCAGTTTCACACCTTGGCTCAGGCGATTAGAGGATCATCAGGGGGTCCTTTTGTCCCCCTGTGGGGGGATACTCCCACTAGGTTTATATCTGGGACTCTCTACGGCAACTTCGCCCAGCGTGGCTGGGCACCAGTATCAGATTTTCTGTTTGTGCTCAAAGATTTAACGATGTTACACAGAAAGGTCATGTCGCTCCTGCGAGAACCATCATCACTGAACGGTGGCATACTGCCCAAGTTCATTCCAAGATGGCTGCCGAGTGCCAAGACCTCTTTTAAAAAGACTTTTTGGAGCTTGTCGTGTCCTGTTAGCTGCACTTCCTGCTTCCTTTGAGATAAAACTGGACAGCTAACAGAGTGCTCTATGTTTCTGTTCAGCAGGAACTTCCTTCTCTCTGCAGACCTCTGTATCTCACCTGTCTGTTAAAGACCCACTTTACTTTGGATGAACGCTAACCTTTTACATCCCAAATGGTGAGCTGTGGGATTTTGTTATTACAGTGTACAAAGACACAAAAAGTTATGAGTGAACTGTGTTGGTACTTTACATGCACATTCATTTTCCATAAAGGTTTCCACAAAGCTTCAGTCAAGGGGAAGTGGATGTGTTTGCACAGAGAGGGCTAGTGAGGGGGGGTTGTTGATGCCTTGTGATCAGCAGTCCAGACAACCCACCGTCACAGAGAAACCAGAGGGGTGTGACCACAAACAAAGTTCAGGACAGCTTCCAGCTACTCAAACCAATCAGAGATGTTGTCAGATGAAATCTATAAAAACCATAAAACTCTAACAGTAATTAATGTTAAACCACGATTTGAATGGATGATTTTGTGTCTGAGCGCGCTCAGTGCTGCTGTTTATTTCTAATGTTTATTTCCACATTAGAGCTGTAAGACTTTAAACTGGATCCATGGGAACGTTAAAGCTTCCTGTCCCACAGGCTGATGAAGGAGACCTGGAGATCAGGTCAGAGTAAAGTCAATGTGATTGGTTGAACAGGTGTTCAGGTGTGTTCTGTGTTTCCAGAGACTCATCACCAAAATAGAACCGTGTTCTGCATCAGCACATGATCACATGCAGGTTCAGACAGACTATAATTGATCTTGGACAAGCCTGTAACTTCAGAGACATTTACAATTATGATTATTGATTAATGATTGTTGGATGTATCCTTCGTGGCCCAGTGTATCCCAGAATTGATAGCGCGGCCCAGCCAATTCCAGTTTTCCTGTTTTTCAGCTTAGTTTTAATATTACTCTTATTACTCTTTCTGGGTCACAAAATAAACTTTTAACATATTTCCAGGCGAGAATGTAGCTGTGTAAACTTCAAATATCTGCTCGGTTTATCAAGATATCACATATTTGTAAAAGTGCTCCGATGTTTTCTGAGACGTCTGTTACCCACCCGCTCCATAGGGCACATCGTTTTCAGACCCCTGCAGTCTTTGGCTACTCAGGTTAAACATGATATGATATACAAGTCACTCAGATGACTTAAAAATGTTATTGTTTGACTTTTTTCAGTGTTTTATTTGTTCCTGAGTAAATCGGTTTGGCTGAGATTAAAGTTATAGTTTTCACACAGCTGAATAAACGTCAAACAGAAAACTGATATCACAGAAGACCTTACTCCAGTGTCCTGTTATATCTTAGCTAGCAAGGAGCAGACGGCTGAGTTTATTAAACTCCTCCGAGGCAGCGGTGCCGTAAACCTAGACTGTCCCATTTCACAGCCGCTCACTTTCGGCGCTCTCGATGTTCGGAGGACCCGGCCCACGTAGACCGTGAAGGCTGGGTCCTCAGGAGGATGTGGCCTCGGAATTGGGGCACAGCTTGTGTCTGTAAAAAGTAATTATTTAAATAAAGTTTACATTGATTGAACAGAGGCGGTGGTTTACGACACCAACTATGCCATCTATAATCCAGTTTTGAGTTCCCTCCCCAGACGCCTTAACGCCCACTCACATCCTGGGCCATCTGACCTCAGGAATTCGCATGATAAGGTGGGGCCAGGTTTCACAATGAACACACCCGAAACTCTGGCTGATTGGGACCCACACCCAGTTTCACACCTTGGCTCAGGCGATTAGAGGATCATCAGGAGGTCCTTTTGTCCCTCTGTGGGAGGTTACTCCCACTAGGTTTAAATCTGGGACTCCCCACCATTTGACCTTAGAACTGAAGAAGCTTCTCGGATGAGAGGTGAAACGTCTTCAAGTAACTTAAAGAAGTCCAGACGCTTTTCTTTGCAAGCTCCTTTGACTACGATGACCTGGATGACTGAGAACCTTCACAGACATTGATTGGTATTGGTATTACACACATATACAGCCGGTCCTAACTGAAGGTCATTTAATAAACACAGCAGGTGTCTCTCCATGTCTGATGACCTCCCCTGGGGATCAATAAAGTATTCTAATTCAGTTTAATTTGAGAGGTTTGATTAAACATGTGAATTTTATAAAAGTGTCTTCAAATGCACACAAAGTATTTTCAGACTTTTAAGTTTGTACATGTTTTTTCTCTGCTGTCTAAAGTGTCAGTAAATGATCGACCCTGAGGAGGAGGCACTGCTTCCCTCTGTAAACACTGTGCATCCTCACTCTGTTTAAATGCCCTCAGGTTCAGAAAGCTGCCAGTAAAAACTGTCAGCCTGCCTACGCGTTCACGGGAAGAAGAGAAGAAGACTCATGGATGGCCATAAAAGGACATTCATCTGTGGGGTGAGGAAGAAGAGGAGAGACGCTACAGACGAACGCCAGCAGGCAGACGAAGAGCAGGAGAGTCCCAGTGAGCCCCCTCATTGTTTTTCTTCTTCTTCTTCACTGAGTCACAGCTGCAGCAGATGTTTTTCAGCTCACCTCAGACTAGTACTGACAGTACTCTCTCCCAGTATCAGCGGTACTGGTAGTATTGGTAGTAATGCTGTCAGCAGTAGTCCCGTCTGTGGTCTGAGGCGTTCTGTCTGATCTCAGAGCTGCTGTGCTGTCCCCTCCCCTGGTGATGCAATCCAAGTGTGTGTCTGTGTCTGGTATGTGTGCCTCTGTGAGGACCCGTGCGTGTCTTCCTCTTCTCACTTCAGGCTAGCTGGTTTTGTTTGTAGACTTTTAAAAACTGTTATGTCCTCAGAAGTATAGAAGTCCTGACGTACCTGCTTCCTACTACCTCCCCGCCATCCTCTCCACAACCCACACCCAATCAGAGCTCAGCGGGGCAAGCTGCGTTTCTACTCTGAAGCATTTTCCACTTTTACTGCGAAAAGAAAAAATACATTAAAAAACTGAAACAAGAAACTCTGAAAACTGAAAATCAAAAACAAAACTGAATAAACAACAAAACCTGTAAAACATGATGAGGCTTACCTGCACTGCTCTCACCTGGCCTCACACTGACGTCACACTCAGACGTGCAGCTCTGCTTCAGTCCTCAGAAACTAACTAGTGAGAAACTATCTCCATCTTCCCGAGCGGTTAGCAGCTGATAAGCAGACTTCCCGTCTGTGGCTGATGCAGAAGTTTAGGGCGTTGTTCATGTCTGATGCTCCACACGAGCTCAGGCTCAGATGGCCTCTGTGTGCCCTGCAGAGCACAGCAGGAACATCTGGAAGGAATCATAAAGCAGGAGCTTGAAGAAAATTAAAAATTCAGAGCAAGAAGAAAAGACGACAACACTGCACAAAATAAAACCTGAGAAGGGTCAAAGGTCACCTGCAAAAGAGCAAACTGGACTTTAGCTGCTCTGAAAGGAATCAGTGGCTCTCAGGTCACTAAAACAACCTCATGTACTGCATTTACATGCACAGGTAAGAGTTTATACAGGAGTGAGATATTTCAGGACGACTGATCTCATCACAAACACTCATGACGCTTCAGCAGGTCTGCTCCAAAGCAGGGCACCAGCAGCGCCACCTGTCTGATTTACCTGAAGCCACACACACACCTGTGAGCTGCTGTCGGTCAGACTGAGCCCACCTGCATGTACTGACGGTGTCCAGCAGGGGGCTCAGTCTGACCGCCTGCTGCTGCTCATTCACGTTGCACTGTTACAGCTGACATCCACAACCTGTCGGTGATCAATAAGCGATCGATATCGTCGTCGTTGTTACTATTAGCTCCGCCTCTCTGCAGCTATCGCGACAGCTGATCCAAATCTCAGCTACAAAACATGAAGCCCGGGCCCCTCAGTGTGCGCCTGCGCAGTTCTCGCTGATCGGAGAGACGGAGACGGGGCTCGATCCTCCGCAGCGCGCAGCTTTCACCGGCGACAAACCGGAAAAAACACCGAGCACGAGCCAAATCCTCTCACGAGCATTTCATCGAACCTCTGGGGGAGCGCGGCGAGCGGGAGCCCGCCGGTGTGTCTGCTTGCACCTGGCGGCAGACGGCGGAGGCTCAGTCACTGTTAACGGAACCGCAGGCGGCTGCAGTCCGCTGAAAACGAGCTATTCTGCCCCGACCTCCGAGCTACCATCCGGGCTCCAACCAGCGCAAGGCTCCGGGATGCAAACACCAGATATTGGCCTGCTGCTGATGCTCCGACCTTCCAGATGTCCGAGCTGCACCTTCCAGCCTGAACCCAGAGATTAACGAACACGAGCTCACATCTGGAGACAAAGGATCATCTGGAGGACAAAAGAGGAATAACACATCATCCTCTGGAGAGCCAACCGGGAAACAGCATCCGGAGGATTAATGTAAACAAAGAGACCAACATCTGGAGGACAGACTCTCAGTGACAGGTGAGAGCCCGCGTCTCGTTCACGGTGATAAATGACAAATCCACAGTGCTGAGGACTTCCTGTTTCCTAAAGCAGAGGAAGCTCCCAAGCCGTTGCTGCTGCCCGGCTCATAAACTTTGTTTCTCTTTCTCACAGTTTGGATGTGACCAGGAGACGCTGTGAGGATGCGGACCCGTCTCCCCCTCCCACCGGTCCTGGTCCTGGTCCCGGTCCTGGTCCTGGTCCCGGTCCCGGTGCAGGCTCGCTCTGTGTCAGCAGGGCGCTCTGACACAAACATGGTGGTGGAGGAGTCTGTGAGCGCTACAGTGAATGCGACGGTGCTGGACGGGCGAGGAAACGCCATCCATGTGATTAGCAGCGATGACGGGAAGTATGGACAGAACTCCCCCAAGGTCGACACCAGGGGTGTGATCGTCGCACCTGCACCGCATCACGGAGGTATCTGAGCACACACACCTGTCACCTGCAGTGTCAGTAAAATGAATGCTGAGTGGACGTTTCCACATACTTCTGGTCAGAGTCAGCCCTCATTTGGTTATGTTTTGTAGGAAAATACATGGAAACACAGTAAATGAGGCAAAAACTTCATGTACTTTTGTAACGAGTTTGAAAGTGAATATTTGGTGTGAGCAGCTTCATCCTTCAGCTCTCTGAGCAGGATCTTCAGGAGAGGTTCTTCAAGGACATTCAAAGCTCTCTGGATGTCTCTGCCTTGTTGTGTCCTCTGTCAGGATGACCCCACAATGCTTCAGTGAAGTTTACAGTGATGCTGAGCTCCAGGCTATGGGGAGGCCCATCCATGACCGATACTGTTCATGGCACTTTTCATAATTCATGAGTTTATCAAAAATCTCCAACACCACTGACTGACCTGCAGCTGAAACCATGACCTCCACCGTGCCTCACAGATGGCTGCAGACAGTGGGAACACCTCCTGATCTCCTCGTACACACTGACCATGATGTGGATCCATCTGTCCAGCAGACCTGTTCCTCTGGTCTTCAGTCCAGTTCTCGTCATTTTCCCGTTTCCCTTCATTAAGAACGTCTTCCTGACAGCTGTCCATCACTGAGACATTTCTGATGAGGCTTCAGTGAACAGTCGACGATTGGCTGAAGGTCCAGATCATCTCTGAGCTCTCTGTTATTTTTTATAGACTAATAATATAATTTAAATCAGGTTCTTTGATCAAATGGGAGGACCAGCTGATCGAACACGAGCCGTGTTTTGTAGCTGGCTGTTATCAGAAGTTCATCCATTCATTGGATGTGGGTGTTCTGCCTCCACGGTGGAATAATTGTACAGCACACATTTTGGATTTTGGAGGCTTTCAAGCGTAAGGACTCTGTGCGACTGAGGCATGGTGGTGGTAGCTTCATGGTCTGGGCTGTCAGTGGTTCAGGTACAGGAGGAACACCTCAATATTCTCATCAACAGCTACTCGGTCGAAGCTTGGACACAGTTGGGTGTTCCAATAGGACGATGATCCCAGGCACACGTTTGGATAAAGAAGGCTAACGTTCAGCTTCTTAAGGGGGAGTGTAAGTGCACTTGGTTCTCAGCCACAAAGGTGGAGGGCAGACTCTGAGTTTGGCAGGGGTTCCTGGCTCAAGGAGTTCGGTCACTACAGGGGAACAGGAGATTGACAGAAGGAGTAATGTGGTGTGATGTGGATGCTGTACTGGTCTAAGGTGGTGCAGACTGAACTGGGTGTGAAGGTGTAGCTGTTTAGTTACCTCCCAGTGTATTAGGGCAGGGCGATATCGCTAAAAATGTTTATCGCAATATATATTTGAAAATTTGCGATAACTATATAACTGATGATATAATCGACGCGAGACAGAATACTTTACAACTCTGCAACCTTATTAGTGCAAAAAAACCCATCCATGTATTTTACTTAAACAAGCAGCTGTTTTTATATAGAAATGTTATATAGAAATGTAACAGTGCAAATACAAATTCCTTGCTGACAGTTTAACCAAAAGGCACTTCCAGTGGAAACGGGCCGACATATCCTCAGCATAACCATGTAGAATATCCACAAAACTTAAGAAGAGGTTATACACACACAATACGGGAATATTATGTTGAAGCACAGTACGTATCACTCCGCGAGGCTCCTGCCTACGATAGCTGTAATGCTCCGACAAGCCGAGCGGTGCGGCTACGTAGCTTAGCAAAGTCGTACTAAAACATTTTTGAGCGCCGTGTACATAAAATCAGTTCGGTAATAACAACGGCCCGCTAGCATGCTCTACCAAAAATAGTGCTTTGCTGTGTATCTGATGGACGAAAGCTAAACCTGTTCCACACCACGGAAGTTGCAGCATTTTTACAAACAAATTATGGTTCATCTGTTTCATTCAACGATCCACTTTCGCTCTTCTCATTCTCCGCTAACATTTCATTTTCTGCCTAACATTACATCGGTATTACCGTGAATGGTATGATATGGCCCAGTCCAACAGTGTATGTCCCTACCCCCACCTGTCACCACCAGGTGAGTAGCGACCAAAATGCAGATATCAGAGATACAACAGCTTCCTCTGAAGGCTGTGTGCGCTTGAAGACAGGTGAGGAGTTTTCAGGTGCTGCTTGTCCACGCTGACAGGAAGCAATTTAAAAACACCCTCATTCAGCTGAACACAGGAAAAGAGGCCAAATGTAAAGGTAGCTCAGAGCCTCGGTATGAGCAACGCATCAAAGCTGTTCAGGAGAGAAAGAGAAAAGGTGGATGTGGCCTAACCCACTGATGGAGGATCCTGGAAGTTACTCTGATTATCTCTTTGTTTCAGAAAAAGTTGTGAGTTTAAGAGAAGCTGATTTGTTGTTTTCTTTGCCGTCAGAGTAATCAGCCAAATTCAGCGACACACACCAACATTCACTGTCAACAAAAACACACACACACACCATCCACTCCATCAGCTGCTCCCATGAACACTAGGAAGCAGCTGATGAAGTGGATTGTGCGCGTGTGTGTGTGTGTGTGTGTGTGTGTGTGTGTGTGTGTGTGTGTGTGTGTGTGTGTGTGTGTGTGTGTGTGTGTGTGTGTGCATGCATGCATGTGTGTGTATGTGCACGTGTGTGTGAGACACTGCAGAGGTTTTCTGGCTGCTGAAGGTCGGAGAGTCTCTGCTCCGAAGTGTCAGATTACAGTCAGATGGTCCAAGGACACTGCAGCTGCTGGATGGAGCGCCAACACAGACACAGACTCACACACACAGACCTTCATGTCACTATAACTGTGACCAATCAGACGTGTAACAAAGTAAAATAACTGAGTTCAGTGTTTTTCCAGCTCAAACCACAGCAGCAGCTGAATGCAGCCGTTCCACAATAAAGACAATAACACAGTAGGGCTGGGCTATATCATACCGTTCACGGTAACACCGGTGTAATGTTGGGCAACGATAAGAAAATGAAATATCGCGATAGAATATGGGTAAAACGCGCATGCGCAGTGCCTTTGTTTACATACGCACATGACGGTGACGCAGAATGAGAAGAGTGAAAGCGGATCATTGAATGAAACGGATGAAGCAGAACTGGTTTGTAAAAATGCTGCAACTTCAGTGGTGTGGAACTGGTTTAGCTTTCATCCCTCAGATACACAACAAAGCACTATTTTTGGTAGCACATGCTAGCAGGCCGTCGTTATTACCGTGTTTGGAAAATACGGCACACTTAAAATTAATCCTTTGATTTTTCTGAAAATCTACAGTGTCCCTTATAATCCCGTGTGCCTTATGTATGAATTCTGGTTGTGTTTACTGACCTCGAAATGATTTTATGTACATGGCGCTCGAAAATCTGTCGCACCGCTTGATGGATTGTTGGAGCATTACGGCTATCGTAGGCAGGAGCCTGGCGAAGTGATACATACTGTGCTTCAACATAATATTACTGTATTGTGTGTATAACCTCTTTTTAAGTTTTGTGGATATTCTACATGGTTATGCTGAGGATATGTCGGCCGGTTTCCACTGGAAATGCCTTTTGGTTAAACTGTCAGCAAGGAATTTGCATTTGCACTGTTAAATTTTTATATAACTTTAATGCACTTAAAAAAGCTGCTTGTGTAAGTGAAAATATATTGATTTTTTGGGGGGGTTTTTGCACTAATAAAGTTGAGGAGTTGTAAAGTATTTTGTCTCGTGTCAATTATATTGTCAGTTATATCGTTATCGCAAATTTTCGAATGTATATCGTGATAAATATTTTTGGTCATATCGCCCTGCTCTATAACACAGAGAAAAGCATGTTGGAGCACCTGCTAGTGAAACCTGAGCTGAGTTCAAAGTTCACGGTACAGCTGCTGCACATCTCCTTGGTTCTGTTAAAATCAATGAGGTACTATAAGTGCTACAAAATGTCATCTTCTTGTCTGTCCATGTGTGTAAAGTCTGGTCAGCTGATTTAAACCAGCCTATAGCGTGCTCTGTCCCACGAGGACTGGACTCACACAGGTGGGCTGTCAGCTGACTCCCATGATCCTCTGCAGCAGGCCGACTTTCAGATTCACTCCTTTGAGGAGTTTCATGACATTCGATTCACGTAATCAACTCCCAGAAAATAAAAATAACTGAAAACCTTGGGAAAACCTCAAAAAGTCTGAAGTTGACCCAGCGGGGGTGGGGCACCACACGTGGGTCTGAGCCTACAGATCGGCTGATTTTTGTTGTTTTCATTATAGAGAACGATCAGCTTCACATGAACATCTGAAGTGATTGACCCGTAATGTGTCGACATGCCTGTTTTGGGGTTTCATGTGTTTTAACTGATGACACGCGGATCAGCAGCCAGCTTTGTTCTTGTTATTATTGTTTATGTATTGATTAATCTGAAGTCTCAGTGTTTTTATTGATCATCGTTGTTTGATCTGGGAAAATTCACTCGATTAAAGATGAGTTATTGATCGAATGTTGAGCAGCTCACCTTTGAGTCGTTTTAGTTACACTTCATTAAACTGACTTTGGTTTCCTCTCAGTGGTCGACCGGCAAGGATGCGACCCAAACACTCACTTCCTGGTCCCGCCCCGCAGTGTCCACTGGGTGGCGCTGATGCAGAGAGGTAACTGCACCTTTAAGGAGAAGATCTTGAAGGCAGCTGCGTACAACGCCACGGCCGTCCTCATCTACAACAACTCCCCAGAGTACACCGTCAAGATGGGACACGAAGGTCAGAGCGCTCACCGCACGAGCCAATCAGAGATGAGCGTTCACACACACAAGCATATTACTCATCTGAACAGGTGAAACGTTTACCTGAGTGTTTGCTTCACACTGCAAAGATGGACGTATTCTCCACCCTCTGGTTTGTGAAGCACCTCCACATTTAGTCGTGTGTGCAGAGCTATGAGCTAAAGCTAGCTAGCTTTGTTAAACTGGCATAGCTGCAGACAGAGCAGGGAAGTATCAAAGTATTTGTACTTCCTCACTGTACTTCTGCATATCTGTGCTTTACTTGAGTATTTATTTTTCAGATAACTTTTGACTTCTACTTCCTTCAAACTAAATGTTTCTATCACATCAACAAACATCAGCACACAAACTGTTTGTGTGCAGTTTGACTCATAATGTGTTGCAGCTGCAGATTTCACAGGAAGAGCTAACTTCACTCAGGGAAGAAAGACAGGAGAAGAAGAAGAGAGCTTAGAGTTAAAGGGAAGGATGCTCACTTACAGCTCTATATGATGGGATGTTATATTTCTGTCTTTTGTCCTGCAAAACAAACTGAGCTGACGTGTGAGTCAGAGGCTGCATGAAACTTTTCTGCAGTTTGGTGAATGACAAACGGCTTAGTTGGTGAATTTACAGTAAAGCTCCGTGTTGGACGGCACACAGTGGATGTGGTGATCAGAGTTAGCTTACATGAGTTTTAGCAGAGATGAAGCTAAGCTGATGATGCTTAGATTCAGTCATTAAATCCCACCATCATGCTAACTTTGTATAAACTGTGTACTGTTGGTGTGGGGACTGAAGCATTGGGTTACATCCTGTTCAGTTGTGTACATCCACAAAGAGCTGCAGCAGCAGGTCAGCTGGTCACAGCCTGGACATGATTATTGAGCCAGGCGTAGAGGCAAAGTAAAAGTATTTGAGTACAGATCTCGTACACTTTCACTTTGACTTCAACTTTTATCAGAGTATTTTGTAACACCAGTATCAGTACTTGTACTTCAGTACAGAATCGCCATACTTTTGGCTACAGAGACCAAAGAGCGGCAAAGCTTTAACGACTTACTGTGGTCCCCCTGGTGGACGTTAGAGGAACTGCAGGCTTTGGTGCTGGAGTGATGGCTTCACTTATCTGGAGCTGGTTGGTGTTGGCGTAGCCCTCCGCCCCCTCATCAGAGCGCGGCCATGTCTGCGTGTAAAAAAGACGCCATGGCGGCAACAAGGACGCTGGTGTCCAGGTGTCAGGGCGCCTACAGCGATATCAGCGAAACAAAATTTCTGCTGTTTGAGTTCATAGCTCAAGCTCGTGTGCCACAATGTGATGGCATGCTGGGGTCACTGATCCTAGCATATTGATTTATTGGTCGCAGGATGGACTCACATCAGAGTGTTTCTGTTCATTAAAGTCTGACACTGGTTTGTGCTGCAGCATCGTCCCTCAGAGATGTTCAGGTAAGTGACGACTGCCGGGCGGGGGGTGGAGTCGATGTTCAGTCTAAATATAGATCAACGTGTCATTCGAGGCTGAGGTCACTGTGACCTCACACTCTGTGTGTGGGACAGAGCGAGGTGATGATGGGGAGAAACATCAGCACGAAGAGATCAACAGACAAAGAAACAAATTACAAAGCTGATGTCCAATTAGAGTTTCAGAAAACACAAACAGGAAGTACTCCATGTTAAGAACAGATTATTTATCTCGATTGTTGGGTGGTGTAAAAATAAATTAGATCCAACCGTGCTGGTCACGTGTGCACTGAGCTGATCGGCGTGATGCGTGCTGCCTTCTGAACGTCCTGGTCTTTTGTATGAGCTTAGATTTCAGCTGGTCTGAGATCAGGGTTTACAGTGTTATGTTGGGCTGATTCGATAATCTGACCTGGAGTCTGGGTTTAACAAACATCGAGCAGTTTTTAACAGAAGAACTGCGACGCCGTGTTTAAATGATCTGAAGCGTCTGAGCAGAGACCGTCACCAGAGTAACTGCTGTGTTTAAGCGCTCATGATACACATGCTTTTGTTTTTGCAAACACTTTTAAACTTGTAATGTGTGGTCAACCCATTAAAGCCAGTATACCCAGTACACTTTACTGTATGACTGTTAACACAGCGTCCCCGTCCCTGCTGCCACCCTGTTTCTGATTCTGTTTGCAGGCACGGGTGACATCGTGGCGGTGATGATCACAGAGGCATACGGTAAAGAGATCCTGGCCCACCTTGAGCGGAACATGACGGTTCTGGTCTCCGTGGTTGTTGGTCAGCGCGGGCCCACCAAGAACATCAACCGAGGCTCGCTGGTCTTCGTCTCCATCTCCTTCATCATCCTCATGATCATTTCGTCAGCTTGGCTCATCTTTCACTTCATCCAGAAGATCCGCTACACGAGCACTCGCGACCGCAGCCAGGTAACACGTTAGCCGCGGGCTGATGCTACATTCAGGTACCAGAGTCTGTGATATCCGCTGATGTGAGTGTTGTCCTCCTCCTCCTGTGAAGACTCTGAGCTTCCAGGATTTCTGCTCCTGAGCGGAGAGAGAAGCACTGTCTGATAAACAGTCTGTCGGGCTCTTCAGCAATCGATCGCCCTGATCTCACTCAGTCCAGCTGGAGAAACCTTCTTCAGACACTTCCTGTTGTCACTTTGAGATCCTTCCTTCACCTCATCAGTATTTCCTGCGATGATCAATCAGCCCTCTGAAGGGTTAACTTTCTTCTTTACTGTATTTCTGTACCAGCTGACCGCCCCTCTTCTCATGTTCTGCTCCCCCGATGTTCTCCTGGGACTTTTGTTCATATAGTTTGATTCGTTTTCCACCTCCAACATGGCCCTGCCTGCCATGTTGGTGTTTCCAAACCGGAGCCGTGTTTGTTTGGAGACCAGCAGTTTCCTTCACGGTGTGCTTCATGAAAGCATTCTTCATTTGACACACATTTACAGCTGTTACTCAGATGTTCTTCTTTTTTGGTGTTTCCTGCCTCATCTTTCACTGGCCCTTTGAAGAACAAAGGGCCAGTGAAAGTCAGTCTTTCTGTAGAAGAGCAGACTCTGAGTCCAGGTAGCTTCAGAAGAACACATTTGCTCAGAGGTTCACTGACTGACTTGGTAAAGATGAAGTTTGTTTAGTCGTGTGACTCTGATCAGAACACATTTCACAAAGAATCAAAACCCAAATCCTGGAAATGTTTGTGACTCTAACACTCTGTCCTCTCACTCTGTCAGCATCGTCTTGGAGATGCAGCGAAGAAAGCCATCGGAAAGCTGAAGACGAGGACGGTGAAAAAAGGAGACAAGGTGAGCACATGTGTTGGCTGTTTCTCCTTCACATGTGATGTAGGACCCGTGAATGAGGTTCCGAAACCCAGAAGGTTAAATTTACGTGAGCTTTCAGGCAGCGAGTGACTGCCTCTGCAGAGCTGTAATACATGGAAAGAGAGCTGATGGAGCAGAACTGTCTGAAAAAGGTTTTTGCTCGATGAAGTTTCCACCTCACTCGTTCATAGACAATGAGCTCAGCGTCTGGATCCTTCACATCCTCGTTCTTTGAATGCAGCATGTGAACATCTGGTTTCCTCACAGCCGTTTGGTTAACGTGTCGCTGACGTTCAGATGAAAGAGCAATGATGTTGTTCAGAGGAGAAACATAAATCAGAAAGACTTCTAACTGCGAGCCACTATCACAGAGGTAGGGAACGTTAGTCCTCGAGAGCGGGTGTCCTGCAGGTTTTAGATCTCACCCTGGGTCAGCACACCTGAATCACATGATTAGTTCATTACCAGGCCTCTGGAGAACTTCAACACATGTTGAGGAGGTCATTTAGTCATTTAAGCCAGCTGTGTTGGATCAATGACACATCTAAAACCTGCAGGAAACAGCCCTCGAGGCCTGGAGTTCCCCACCCCTGCACTATCAGAACCAGCAGAGACAACATCACAGCAAAGCTCTGACCTGTTTCCTCTGTGTGTGTGTGTGTGTGTGTGTGTGTGTGTGTGTGTGTGTGTGTGTGTGTGTGTGTGTGTGTGTGTGTAGGACACAGAGTCAAACCACTGTGCAGTGTGTATCGAAGTGTACCAGCTGAACGATGTGGTTCGAATCCTGCCCTGCAAGTGAGTCTGACCTTGTTGCTGCAGGCTCTCCAGTCTCAGACCAGTCTGGCTCTGTAATTAAAAGTGTTTTATGAACTCTTCCTCGTTCTGTCTGCTATGTCTAATGTCGTGCTGATAACACGTAGCATGATGTTTTTTGATAACACGCCTGTGTCTTTGCAGACACGTCTTTCATAAAGCGTGCGTGGACCCCTGGCTGAAGGAGCACTGCACCTGCCCCATGTGCAAACTGAACATCCTCAAAGCTCTCGGCATCACGGTGAGTCCTCGCTGACACATGGGCATGTTTGACACACAAAAACAGAGACACCCAGATGTGTTGTAATCCAAACCAGCGTTCACACCAGGCTGACGTGCCCTCACCGTACACCAAGCTTGGCTAACGTGAGAAACTGGGTCTGTTGCGGATGGTTGCAGCTGAACTCGGTATTATTTCGATGTCTTTCTGCTGATAGGGTAGATTTTACAGTGAGGTAACAGAAATGTGAGTTAGGTAAAGAGACCAACATTTCCTCACTGTTTGCATTTATGTGCATTTTTCTATTAAATGTTAAAGACTTTTAACTTTATCCACGTTTTGCTTGTAGTTGAATGACTTTGTCTGCATTTCTGAGCTCTTTGTCTTGTTCACGGAGACAGTTCTGGGCTTGAACATTAAGGTCAATGTCTGAGGTGGAAATGTGAAGGATAGCAGATGTGTGATCGTCACTGTTTCATCACTGAGAAAGTTTTTCTCCAAAGAGAGTTAATGTCTCCTGACGTGTGGACAGTTCTCCTCTCTGGGACAAAAAAATAAAAACAGCACCAGTCTTCAGCATTGCTGATTTTTAGATTTGACATTTTGAACACCTGCCAGTTTGTCCCGTTCCAGCCTCCGACTCTACAAACACACCTGCATGATCACGTTCCTCCCTGCAGTCCTTTCACTGAGTGCATTGCTGCCAGCTCCTCACAGTCTTGAGCTCTTTGGTTATCCCTCACGTGGGCGGCGTCACAGACATCGCAGCTCTCGTCCAGAGCTAGCGTCCGCTTTATTTTTCAGCTGGAGCTCCAGATCTCCTGCAGTGTCATCAGTCCACCTGAAGAGGCACGATCTAAAATGCTTCTTTTTAACATGACAGAGTCCACCGAACGCTCTTTGATAAACTCTGAGAATAACCTGTTGTTCTTTTAAGAAAAGATAAAGCTGGTCCAGACTGCTCCATGTGAAGCTGCAGTTTTGGTAGCAAAGGTTCAGTTTTCCATTCCTGCTTTGCTTCGATTAAGTTCTTGTGATTCACTGCGTTGAACCAATATTCAGACTGTAGCAATCTGCTGTCTGCACACAGCGTTACTTCACTGAATACCTACTGTCTCATCAAAAACTCTAAATTCATCTTTGTAGGCTGACAAATATCGTGCGCATTTACAGTAAAGCTGTATTCATGAGCAAACGTAAATATTTTTATTGTAAAAAGCACATTGCTTTTAAAAGCATCAAAGTTGTGATGCTTTGTCCAATAAAACTGCAAAAAACAGTAAGCCTTTCTCTAACTGAAATGGGACAAACTGCATATGTGCACGTTTATTTATCCCACTCATCAGCTACAACAGGAAGTCAGGAGAGTCGAAATGACATTTGGATTGAAGAAGAGCAACGTGGTTTTGTTTTTTTGTTTTTTATCCTTTTAGGGGTATTTGAGAGTGTACAATAGCTTTTCCAACCAGCCCATGTGTGTTTTGTGGGCTTTGAGAATGCGTTTGACCGCATCTCTTGCTACACTCTGTGATGTTGTTTCAGGAATTTGGGGTATCCGGCTTGTTATTACAGGCCACTAAGTCCCTGTACAACCGTAGCAAGACTTTGGTTTGCACTGTCAATTATAACTCAGACTTGTTAAGTATCTGAAGTGTAAAGAAGGAGATGATGGATGGATGATGGATGGATGGTAGAACACTGGAATTCGTGCATTTGTCTGTTTTAGTTTGATCAATTATAGGAAATATTCTTGCTTAAATATGTATTTAGACACAGAACTTTTCCCTTTGTTAAGCCCTGGAAATAAAAGTGCAGGCTGCATCAATGATGCAACGCAGTGTTTCTGAAGAAGAAAATTTCCATCTATAAGACATCAGGTGTGTCTGAATTATACCTGGGAGTGACTGCCTCTGTCTGTCCTCAGACCAGTGTTCCCTGTGTGGACAGCGTTGTGTTGGATGTGGATCGCCTCGGTGCCAGTCAGGCACCTGGCAACCAGAGGGCGCCCCTTAGTGACAGCAACCAGCCATCCATCAGCCTGGAGCCACTCAGCCCCACCCATTCTGAGGCCACGCCCAGAACACCTGCCGATATCACTATCGCCGTGACCAGTAAGTGACACGACAACATCTGTAATTCACTGTCACTGCAAATAAATGTTCTAGGCAAGTAAAAGACAACTTCATGTGGATGTAGAGCAACAAGTTTACAGTGCAACTGAGCAACGTTATCCAGCAACCAAAGTAAAACTGAAAAGTAAAGAGTTATGCGTCTGCATCTGCTGCTGAGTGAATTAACTCTGATGGACGTTCTTCTGTCCTTCCAGGCGGCGGTCGCTTCTTCAGCAGGAACTCCATGTCTCCTCGCAGCGTCGTCTGTGAGATGGAGCTTCCGGATATACAGGCTTCGCTCGACCTCTACGATGACAACAAGTCCTGAGACTGGTTGTCATGGTTACTGCCCTCCAGCAACAACACCATTCCAGTTGCTGAGAGATGTAGGACATTTTATGGACACAGGAAGTCTTCATATAGTGTTTCCTGTTTCAGGGGCGTGCGGGCGGGGGGGGGGGGGCGTTGAATCTGATCTTTAACCATCATTTATTCTACCAGATTTTCTACAAACTGAACACATCCGGGTCTGAATCTGGGTCTCGATCCTGGTCTGGATCCCACTCTTGAATTAGAGATTCTCGTGTTTGTTTGTTTTTTCCTAGTAGAGGGAAACTAGAAGACGTGGAAGCAAACAAATCAGCCTGAACTGAACCAGAGCACCTGAATCCAGACTTCCTGCCCACGTCTCTGTGTTCAGGCATAGCTCTGGCTGACTGATGGTGACATCATTAACAGGCTCCTGAACCCTGTAAAGACCTGGACCTGGACCACAACTTTTTCTTGTTTGTAAGTGCTGAATGAGATCTGTAGTCCTCTGTGTCCCTGGACAGAACAAGAGCCAGATGAAATTCTGGACCCGGATCTGGACCTGAACACTAGACCTGGACCCTAAACAATCATGTGGACTTTAATAGTGTTAACTATTAACTCCCTGTAGCAAAAAAATAATTAAAGAAAAATTTAATAATGATCCAGTTTGTCTGTAGATCAAGCGATGTTATATTAAAGGACTGATCCACCACTTCAGGAAACCTCCCAGTGGGTGTGGCGTTCCTCAGGAAACCGTTCTGGGTCTTCTGTCCTCAGATTTAAAGAACAACGCAGCATTTTCAGAAACCTCACGTTCCCGTCTCAGAGATGGGTAAAGATGAGGAATTTAATTCAATCCAACCTATGATGTTAGCATAGTTTAGCACAGAGGCTGAAGCCGAGGGGAAACTGTTAGCCTGCTGTAGACCGTGACAGACTAAATCTAACGTGGACACCGAACACTTCTAAGAAGTTGGAGGTTTTCATTATTTTTCAACTATAATGTGATGCACATACTGTTTAGTCACTATTAATACGGGTACATCAGTCATCCTGATCAACAGTAAGCAGGCTGCTGAGCTGCTAACTAATACTAACAAATGCTGATCATTGCTAACATGTCTGTACAGTAAAGACTGGGGGTCCTGAAGTGAGGGACTGCTCCGTTAATGTGTATTAAACAGCTTCTGAATTACTCATTCTGTTATTCTAACAATAATAATAATCAGTATATAAACAGCATAATACAATCTGTAACCTGACTGATCGATCAGTATTATCTCTGAAGTGACCTGAAGTCCTGCAGGACGCTCAGCTGCTAACTGTCTCTCTGTCTTTGTCTCTTTGTTTCATGGTGGTGGTGATGAAGAAGGACGTGGCGCTTTTAGTTCACTGTGTCTGTACTGCCTCAGCATTAAATGTCATCAAAGTGTCTTCAACATGCAAAGTTTCTGTTTCTTTGTGGCCAACTGAGCCAACCTGAAGAACCTGCTAAAAAGAGTAATCTGCATCAGAGATGGGGTGTATATAAAAAGAGCCGTGCTACTGGTCAGATAATGTCATTAAAGGATAGCCGGAGGGTTAAAAATGCTCCAACAGCACAAACACGGTCCAGATGTCCGGTTTGGGGCCTAAAATTAGCAGAGTTTAACCATCCACCTGTCACTCAACAAGGCCACGCCCCTAATATTGCCTTATTACAATTTAAACAGGTGAGTTCTAAAAACATACGAAAATGTACGCAGACAGCTACATAATGAAAGGACGTGATCGCATGTTAATCAGAATCAATACTTTATTGATCCTTCTGGGAAATAATTTTTTGTTACAGTGCTCCATTATAAACAAACATTAACAAAGACAGACAATACACTAAGAATAGCACCATATATACAGGCATATATGTACATAAAAGTCACTTATTAATAAATAGCTGAAAAAGAACAAGTGCAAGAAGGGTGTAGCTGTTGCACTAAACAGTGTGTTAGGTGGAGGAGTTGTACAGGGAGCCACAGGCAGGAATGATTTCCTGTGTTGTTCAGTGGTGCATTATGGGTAATCTCAGTCTCTCACTGAACGTGCTCCTGTGACTGACCAGTATGTCATGGAGTGGGTGGGAGGTGTTATCCAACATTGTCTTTATCTTGGACAACATCCGCCTCTCCGACACCACCTTGAGGGAGTCCAGCTCCATCCCCACAACATTGCTGGCCTTACGGATTAGTTTATCGAGTCTGTTGGCATCTGCGACCCTCAGCCTGGTCCCCCAGCATGCAACAGCATAGAGGATCGCACTGGCCACAACAGACTCGTAGAAAATCCTGAGCATTTTCTGGCAGATGTTGAAGGACCTCAGTCGCCTCAAAAAATAGAGACAACTCTGGCCCTTCCTGTAAAGTGCTATGGTGTTTGTAGCCCAGTCCAGTTTATTGTCAATGTGTACTCCAAGGTATTTATAGTCCTCCACAATGTCAACACTGACCCCCTGGATTGAGCTGCAGATGATTCTGCTCACGTGACAAAGGAGTCGACCACAGCCCGGTACTCTTTCTCATCATCCCTGCTGATGCATCCAACCACCGCAGAGTCATCAGAAAACTTCTGAAGATGGAGGTCTCTGTGCAGTGGCTGAAGTCTGTGGTGTATAGGGTGAAGACGAAGGGAGAGGACAGTCCCCTGTGGTGCCCCTATGCTGCTGATTACCTTGTCAGACACACACTGTGGGAGACGTACATATTGTGGTCTTCCTGTTAGGTAATCAACAATCCAGGACACCAGAGAAACATCCACCTGCATCGCTGTTAACTTATCACCCAGGAGGGTCGGCCTGATGGTGTTGAAAGCACTAGAAAAGTCAAAAAACATGACCCTCACAGTGCTCGCAGGTCAGTGCCACGGGCCTGTAATCCTGGGGGCCACTGGGACGTGGCATCTTTGGAATAGGGACGAGGCATGATGTCTTCCACATCACTGGCACCCTCTGCAGACTCAAAGAAAGACATGCAAGAGTAGTTGCAGACAAATATAACCCTTTAACATGTTCCAGTGAAACATGGAAAACAGCTTAATGTTGTTTTGTAGCTCCTTCAAGTTATAGGCAGGAAAGCTTTTCCCAGTTCAGTGTGAAAAACAAGTTAATGTTAAAGTGTCCTGTAACCTGATTGTAAGTATTCTGCTTTAAAAACAGTCAAAGCAGGCAGCCTGTGCAGCTGAGCCTGGAAATAGAGTCAGCTGTCAGGAATCATAATGCACTGTGATACACAGAATCAAAAGGCTTCAATGTGGATGTAGAAGCATATGAACAATCAACCATGAAAGATTTATCTATGAACTATAAGCCTGATAGTTTCAGTCACCTAAAATATCATGCACTTTTTTATATCACCGTTCACAATAAGTAAACAGGTGATGAGGGAAATGATCTTTTGTGCTGTCTTAACTACACTCTGAAGCCTCGCTCTGTCCTCCTTAGTGCAGCTGCTGTACCATACTGTGCTACAGTAGGTTAGCAGGCTCTCAATGAACGAGGGGTAGAAGGTCAGCAGCAGGTTGGAATTCAGCTTGTACTTCCTGAGGACCATCAGGAAGTGCAGCTGCTGTTGGGCCTTCTTGACGACCGCTGAAATGTTGTCTGTCCAGGAGATGTCAGCAGAGATGAGGACACCAAGGAACCGGAAGGCGTGGACCCTCTCCACACACTCCCCGTTGATGTAAAGGGGGGCTAAGTCAGTGCTGTACCTCCTGAAGTCGACAATGGTTTTGTTAGTGTTCAGTGTCAGGTTGTTCTCCGAACACCAGGATGCCAACTTCAGGACTTCCTCTCTGTAGGCTGCCTCGTCTCCCTTTAAGATGAGTCTGACTACTGTGGTGTCATCAGCAAACTTGATGATGAGAATGTTGTTGTGGGTCGAACTGCAGTCATGGGTGTAGAGAGAATACAGGAGGAGGCTCACCACACAGCCCTGTGGGGAGCCGGTGCTCAGTGTGCGAGTGGAGGAGAAATGAGGGCCGAGGCTTACAGTCTGGAGCCGGTTTGTGAGAAAGTCCTTTATCCAGGCACATGTGAGAGGAAGGAGGCCAAGAGTGACCAGTTTGGTGATGAGGATGTCCAGGATGATTGTATTGAAGGCTGAGCTGTAGTCCACAAAAAGCATTTGGACGTAGCTCTGCCACCTCTCTAGGTGACTCAGCACAGAGTGGAGGGCTGTGGCGATGGCGTCTTCTGTGGATCTGTTTGCGCGGTATGCTAGAGTGACCAACCGTCCTCTTTTTCCTGGACATGTCCACTTTTCATGTTCTGTCCGGGGCTTTCGGGGGGATTTTCGAGACTGATGAAAATGTCCGGGTTTTCCTATAGGCCTACATATGTATGATGTCATCTCCAAGCTGCTGCTTTCCAAGTCACTTTCTGCACTCGCAGACGGGACAGACAGCGTGCAGCAAAGCCCTTGGTGATGTTTAAAAGATGCCAAAGTGCAACTGCAGCTTTTCAGACAAACTGCAAAAGCTTTTCAGACAAACTGCAAAAGAAATTTCCCTCGTATCGTCCCTGGTAATTTTTCTCATACAGATGAGGCCTTGTTTCGGTACCCTTATTTAATTCCAGAGGTTTTTAAGTTGGGGTTTTTTTTTGCCCTTGTTGACTTGTAAAAGCCTATATGACATTTTTTATATCACCATTCATTAACCGCACAGAGAAGGCCTCATTTAAATATGTTAAAAATTTCTTTAAGTAAACATTATTGAAGTTCTTCAGTACTGGGCCAGGTGTCCTCTTCTTTGGAAATCAAAATATGGTCACCCTATGGTATGCAAACTGGTGGGGTCGAATTCTGGGGGGAGGAAATCCTTGATGTGCTGAAGGACTAGTCCAGGGGTCGGCAACTTTCGGCTCCGGAGCCACTTGCGGCTCTTTAGTCTTTATACTGCGGCTCCGTGGTTTGGAAAAATAAATTGTAAAAGTATTTAGCTGCATGAGGGCCACAGAGCGCTAATCGTTCAGGCTGGAGACTTTTTTGGCACTGGGATGATTGTGGCTGATTTTAGACAGGATGGGATCAAATCAAATCTAAATTTATTTATATAGCACATATTAAAAACAACAAAGTTGACCATAGTACTTCCCAGTCAGTAAAAGCATAAGACAATTAAAACAAAACAATAAGAAAACATAGCAAGAAACAATAGGTGACAACACAACAAGCCAGATAACAGCCAACTAGTTAGAATCAAAAGCCAAAGTAAAAAGAGGTTTTATAATGGGATTTAAAAGACTGGATAGACTCAGCGGTACGAATATGAACAGGGAGGTTATTCCGGAGTCTAGGTGCCACAGTTGCAAAGGCCCGGTCACCTCTCAACTTCAGTCAAGACCTTGGATGTACTAGGAGCATCTGATTGGACGACCTTAGTGCTCTATTGGGATTGTACAAATGGAGAAGTGAAACTTTCTAGATCCTGGTGTTCAAATATGCCCCAGTCTGTCTGTGTGAAGCGGTCCTGTGATTTGAAGAGAGCATTTCCAGGTTGTAATGGTCTTTGTGGTGGGCCTGACACTGCGTCTGAGGGGGGTGTAAGGCTGGGAGAGCAGGAATGGTAAATGGTAAATGGTCTGTATTTGTATAGCGCTTTACTTGGTCCTAAGGACCCCAAAGCGCTTTACACTATACACAATCATCCACCCATTCACACACACATTCACACACTGGAGGGAGAGGTAGTTGGACTGACCGAGGTGGGGGGAGGGGTATGGCTCTATGCATGCTTGATGTTGGAGTAAACATGGTCTAGAGTGTTCTCTCCTCTGGTGGGACATTCGACATGCTAATAGAACTTTGGGAGCACAGTCTTTACGTCGGCCTTAGTAAAGTCACCTGCAATTATGTGAACGCAGTCTGGGTAGGCCCGCCGCTGTTAACATGCTGGGAACTGATCTGATCTTTAGGCAGAAGTGCATGTATTTATCTGACACAACGCCTCTGACACGGTCCCTAAATACTGGAGCTCCTAAGTTCACGTGTGGGATCATGTAACCTATCACATGACTGTGGGGAAAGCTTGAACGTGGCTTTGTTCGGCTTTTTCTAAATTACATTTTCTTCTGCTGAAATGTAAACTTTAAGCGGTGTTTTTGTAAAATACACTCACAGCCCCTAACGCTGACAAAACAGCGCCCCCTGTTGTTTTTCGCTTTAACGTTTTATAAACTGCAGACATGTAAACGTCATGACGCAGCGGGCGCAGGGGGAGTGGCCTAACACCCGGTAGTAAAGTGCAGTCATCAGACTGAGTGAAAACAACAACATCAGCTCGATGTTTGCGTGACTCTCGCGGAAGCTTCAGCACCTTTTTCCTGCCGTTTCCCCGGGGGAGAGACAGCCCTCGCACGCCGACACTCCGGCCTCTGTCCCGCTGACTCCCCGGCCTGTGTTCCCCTGAGTCCCCGGAGGAGGGCCTTCGGCAGCGGGCAGAAATGTGGATCCACCCGGAGGAGGTGCTGCTGGCCGGGGCTCTGTGGGTGTCCGAGCGGGCGAACCCGTTCTTCGTCCTGCAGAGGAGGAGGGGGCACGGCCGCGGAGGGGGGCTCTCCGGTGAGCTGGTATTTCAAACATTAGTTCTGCGGCAGATGGAATAATCGATTAGTGATCGATAAGCTGAAACTTGAAGATCCGGGGGTGTTTGCTGTTTTGTACGGAAGCGTAGAGCTGCCACCCAGGCAAAAGAAAAATACAAGTGTATCACGTTATAACGTGAAAGGTTTATTGTTCTAACAAGATACTTTTCACGTTTGAACAACATAATATCACGTTATTACAATATACATAATTATCACGTTCGTACAATATAAATATTATATTGTACAAACATGATAGTATGTTGTACAAACAGGAAAAGTATCTTGTTAGAACAATAAACCTTTCACGTTATAACGTGATACACTTGTATTTTTCTTTTGCCTGGGTGGCAGCTCTACGCTGTTTTGTGAGTAGGTGATCTGCACGAGCAAAGATGGAGGCAAAGTTTGTAAATGGCCTGTATTTGTATAGCGCTTTTTTAGTCCCTAAGGACCCCAAAGCGCTTTACACAACCAGTCATCCACCCATTCACACACACTGGTGATGGCAAGCTACATTGTAGCCACAGCCACCCTGGGGCGCACTGACAGAGGCGAGGCTGCCGGACACTGGCGCCACCGGGCCCTCTGACCACCACCAGCAGGCAACGGGTGAAGTGTCTTGCCCAAGGACACAACGACCGAGACTGTCCAAGCCGGGGCTCGAACCGGCAACCTTCCGATTACAAGGCGAACTCCCAACCCTTGAGCCACGATCGCCCGTGTCTACAGGGTAAAAATGCGGTTTGAACTTTAGCACACATCAGCAAATTTCCACGTGATTGAACGTGATGCTGTGCAGCTAACCCTAACCCGGAGATCACCGTTAGCTCACACAGTGCTGTAAAATAACTGCCCGTCTGCCGTACCAACATGGCTGCTGAGTGACCTGCACACTCAGCCCACATGCTGCTGTCTGTTAGATTTAACTGTGTGGATGTGTCTGAGGTGGAGCTCCTGCAGATTGTGTTCATTCATGCTGTGCAGAAAGTGACTTGCAGTTCGAAAACCAGCTGACAGGAAGTATGATTCATGGTCTGACCGCAGGATGCAAGAAAGGTCCTCAGGGGTCAGCTGACAGGAGTGTTTACTGTCCCGGTAATCGAGTTTGTTGGGTTGAAAGGTCATAGTGTTTTTAAAGGAGTGGGGGTGGACAGGTGGGAGGCCTGTTCAGCATATCACAGGTGTCTCATGAATTGTTCATAAGTGGCTGAAAGCATGGAGATGAAATGGGAAGATGAGCAGAGATGCAGCGAAACAAGAACATATACAGGGCTGGGGTGGCGGGTCGTTTCATCATCGCAGCAACGTGAGGAAGAAGGCCCACTGTCCAAGTGAAGGGTAAAGAGAAGAATCCGTCAGCTTCAGGAACAGAAAGGTTAGAGTTTAAAAGGGCTGAGCAGCTGTGGTTCAGCCTGCAGGACGACGAGGAGGAGGTCTCACTGATGCTGCCACAGGGAGGTGCAGCAAAGCTTCACATGGAGCCAGAACATGGAGGAACAATCAGAGGTGAAGACCACACAGCAGCAGAGACCCACCCTGAGCTGAGGTGTGTGTGTGCTCAGTGTGGAGAGGATCCTCCATGATGATCTTAATGTTGCAATTGGTTTAATTTGTAAATGAAAAGAATCTGTGGTCGGGGGCGCTGGTTTGACAAGGCTGCAGTAACGCCCAAGACGACCTGGGGCAGGTGATCAGGGAGAACAGGTGTGTCGCCCTGCACTGTATGTGTAGCTGGCTCAATGGGAGACAATGCTCTCATAGAACAATGAATTCATATGCACGGTATAACTAATTAAAAATTTTGAGAGTTTTTCAAAATTACGTTCAGCTGGTGGACGTGTACATGAGGTCACCACTGAAATGCTGAAACGATGTGTCAGAGTAATGACCTGGATGCTGCTGGGAGTTGGTTTAAGTCATTAAATGAATTATTTAATAGGTTTTCAGGTGCGAGTCCACCTGGGGAACCAGAGCAATCAGGGCCAGCGATTGTAGCACCATAACAGTTTGACAGAGGATCAATCAGGTGTGACTTGCACTTGTAGTTAAATCGCAGAGGGAACCATGATGTTAGACTAGAGATGTCTTTCAGCTCTGTGACTGTCTCTGAAACTCGGACCGACTCGGCTCTGACGTGTCCGAGCTCTGCCTTCAACAGCTGTTCAGTCAGAACAGAACAAATAACTGTCTCCCAAAATCAGAACCATGAAGGTCTGGAACAAGAAATGCTCTCTGATATGGTCCAAGTCCAGAACACCTTCAATCCAAACACTGATCAGATCCAGATAACTGCCCAAGTTGCTTCACCTGTCTGTCTCTGTGCAGGTCTCCTGGTTGGGACTCTGGATGTGGTTCTGGACTCCAGTGCCCGGGTAGCACCATACAGGATCCTGCTGCAGACTGCGGACTCTCAGATCTACTGGAACATAGCTTGTGGTGAGTGGACCTCGTCGAGCTACGACCGTGAATGCAGAAAATGTCATTTCTGGTCATGTTTACAGGTAAACGTGTAGAAACACAAAGGCGGGAGTCATAAAGCAGAGCGGCGCTCCGATGCAATGCGCTCGGGTTGATGCTTCCAGCAGTTTAACTTGCGGCCTTCGACCGCTGCTGTTAAAGATCTCTAACATAAGAAGTTGCTCGTCATTTTGGTGTGACAGTCACCATCCCAGAGGTGAGGAGACTTTCTGAGCCAGCTCACCTGCTGCAGAGCTTTTTCAGTCCAGTTTTATTTAAGAAGTGTGAAATCTCAGTAACAGCTGCCTGGAAAAAGCTTCATATTGTGAGGTAAGAACTCCACAATAGCTCGACGATTAACAGGTGTATTTTCCCCAAAGCTCCTGTTGGCTGGTCTGTTCCCATGTTGGCTTCAAAAGCATGTTTGTTTGTGGTGTCAGTGCTGCCGTCACACTGTCACATGAACGCCGAGCTCAGTGATCACTGCCTCTGAGAGCCTCCAAAGAGTTCTGATGCATGAACCTCTTATAATGACCTGGAGGTCACAGTGGACTGTGACCTCAAACAGATGGAGAACATTTTGTCCTCAGTCTGCACAAAATATCTGCTGCCGTCGCTCGAAAGACCTCTGACTGGTGAGGGGGAGGATGTGACCTCTAACAGAAACTCACAAGTTCATCGTCACTGAGGTCGACACCATGGGCTGAGGATGTCTCCTGTCCAAAGATTGCCCAGATTATCCTTAACTTGATGATATCATAGTGGCTGTAAGCATGTTGGTTAATTTAGGTTAACATAACCGTGACTCTGTGGTCCAGCTCCACTTTACCAGCTCGGGCTAAGATCTAAATCATTTCACAGATTTGTAGTTACCTGGTTAGCTCACCTGCAGCGTTCCTGGTGGACGGCGCTAATCTAAGAAGCTAATATGAATTTCACTGAAGAAAAGGTCGTCGGCTTTCATTTGTAGTTTGCGTTCTTTGTTTTTGCGTAATGACATCACAGGCACTGATTGGCTGATTGTGTCAGGTGTGTAACATCTAATTGTGTCGTGTGAGAGGAGCCACCTGGTTAAACCCTCAGCTGTGTCTTGCAGGTTCATCTAGGAAAGAGATCACTGAGCACTGGGATTGGCTGGAAGCCAATCTCCTCCAGACCATCTCCATCTTTGACAACGACGAAGACATCACCACCTTCGTCAAAGGAAAGATCTCTGTATGTCACCTCCTATTTGTTCAGACTGTCTGTTTTTTGCTGTGTGCTGCTGCTGAGTGATGTCACTTCCTGCAGGGCATCATCGCGGAGGAGAACCGGTTAAAGCCCGGAGAGGAGCACGAGGAGGACAGCGGGAAGTTTCGGGAGGCAGAGTTGAAGATGAGGAAGCTGTTTGGCATGCCTGAGGAGGAGAAGCTGGTGAATTATTACTCCTGCAGCTACTGGAAGGGCCGAGTGCCACGACAAGGCTGGCTCTACCTGTCCGTCAACCACCTGTGCTTCTACTCCTTCCTGCTTGGAAAGGAAGGTACGAGCAGCCAATCACAGGCCAGCATTTAGTCTTGTTTTTACACTGAATGCTTTGTTGCTTAAAGCTCAAAGAGAGAGCTCAGACATAAAACAGCTGGATCATATACACCTGACTGAACAGCAGAGACCAAAGTTAGAGGATAAAGTACTCCTTTTTCTTCTCTTGTTGATGATCATGACGTGAAGGAATCGATTCTGTGGGCGTGTTTTACCAAGATTTGATATAAAACAACCAGGGCAGAACGTTTGAGTTGGTTCAGATAGATCATAAAAACGACTGCATCCACAGGAAGTGCTAAGGTTTGTGTCTTGTGTGGCTTCAGGTCTTACTCAGAATCAAGGTTCTTGCACATTCTTTCTTTGTGTGAGGTTGGTTTGAGCTCATTCTTGCCTCCATCTCGCCCACACTTTGATATCTGGACCTGGTTTCTTTGATTTTATCAGCTGTAGCTTTGTCCCCAGAGGTCTTCCAGGTTCTCTTGGGTTTGGATCAGGACTCTGGGTCAGCTGTGAGGATTATGTTGTAAAATAACTGTGTGAAGGAACGGACCCTGCTTCAGAGTAAGACCTGAAGCCACGGGTGACCGTGGATCAGGGGATTGGGAATCGCATCTGTAACCGGAAGGTTGCCGGTTCGATCCCTGGGCTCTCTGTCCTGGTCGTTGTGTCCTTGGGCAAGACACTTTACCCTACTTGCCTACTGGTGTTGGCCAGAGGGGCCGATGGCGTGATATGGCAGCCTCGCTTCTGTCAGTCTGCCCCAGGGCAGCTGTGGCTACAACCGTAGCTTGCCTCCACCAGTGTGTGAATGTGAGAGTGAATGAATAGTGGCATTGTAAAGCGCTTTGGGTGCCTTGAAAAGCGCTATATAAATCCACTCCATTATTATTATTATTATTATTATTATTATTATAAGACACAAACCTCAGCACTTCCTGTGGGTGCAGTCGTTTTTATGATCTATCTGGACCAACTCAAACATTCCGCCCTCACTGAAGGTTCTCCTCACATCATATGTTCCCCAGCCTTTCTGGTCGTTCTCTTGATCGTAGAACGGGTCAGTGCAGAACATACACGCATCCATTCATTTCCTATCTTTTTTTATGCTTGTGTGCGTTTGAGTCACGGCGGCAGCAGCCTAAGAAAAGTTTTCCAGTCCTGCCTCTCCCTGGCCACTTCCTCTCTCTTATCCAGGGGGACACCGAGATGTTCCCAGGCAGGGGTGGTCCTGGCCTGTTTGGTGCCCTGGGCGAACACTTTCTCTATGCCATGAGTCCCACTCACAGAGAGTTGGGGAATGGCTGCAATCATAGCATTGTAACATGGTGACAGATGTACCCTTAGGCCCCCTCCTCGATTCAGATGGTCTTTGCTGGCCCTACTTATGAATGTTGTTTCAGGATACATAATACCTGCCATTATCCAAAGACACATCTGCTTACCTGTGTCTGACCTTCTCTTGTCCACCTTCCATCAGTAATTTTGCACTCCAGTATTAACACAAACCCCACAACATAAACTAATAGACCTACACCTTGGATAGGGTCTTTCTTTCTGGGATTGCACACAACCCAGGAAAAGTAATTTATGCTTAATGGACTTGGATTGACAACATAATGAATGAAATGTGCACTATTCGAAAGCACCCCCCTCCCCCGACTTCAGTGCAGCAGCAGCAGGCGCCCCGAGGGCCCTCGCGTTCATTTTTCGTGTAATGTGTGTGAAAGAATTTAGAAAACGCAGTCGAATGCCTTCTCCAAGTGCACAAAACACATGGACTAGATCGCCAAACTCCCAGGCACCCTAAAATATCCTCCAGAGGATAAAGAGCTGGTCCAGTGTTCCACAACCTGGACAGGTACTACATTTGATGGTCGGGCTGTCCTCTCAAGCATCCTGGCACAAAACGTCCAGTGGAGGCTGAGGAGTGTGAGGCCCCTGAACCTGATGTCCCCCTTCTTGTGAAAACTCCCAACCCTGTCCCTAGCAGGGGAACTTTTGATTTCTCCTTTGACCAATTTGCCACAGGAGACCTTATCAGGGGGATGGAAACCCACCACAACTGCGAACATTATATTTGTCTCATGTCACTGTTGTGTTTTGGGGCTTTCTTTGATATCCCAGAAATCATCCTCTTTGAACAACCAGATTCAGGTTGATCTCTTCATGTGAACAAACAAAAGTGAACAAACTTTTACAGATTACAGGTAACTCACCTTGGAGTCCAGGGAGTGCTTTTAAATACCTTCTATCACTCTGTGGTGGCATCTGTCATTTTTTTACAGTGTTGTATGTTGGAGCAGCAGTTTATCAGCGGCTGAGAGGAAGAGGTTGGATAAACTCATCAGGAAGGCCAGCTCTGTTCTGGGATGCACCCTGGACCAAGTGCAGGTGGTGGGAGACAGGAGGACTCTGGCCAAAATAACATCTCTGATGGACAGCCTCCCACCCCATGCATGTAAATGTTGCTGAACTGCAGAGCTCCTTCAGTGACAGACTGCTGCGTCCTCGATGCATGAAGCTGCAGATCCTTCCTCCCTGCAGCTGTCAGACTGTACAATCAGAACTGCTCCCAACAAACATAGATGTTTACATCAGTGCTGTAACTGCACTATTTTATCAAGCGATTCACACTAAACCTGGTTTGCCTCTTATCTGTATTTAATTTAATTTAATTTAATAACGGTACAGTACTCTGTTTTTGGTAACCATTGTCCTTGATGTAAATATGTAAATATGTTTCTGTTCTTGTGTTTGTTTGTATACCTGTCTTTCTGGCTGCTGTTACATCCAAATTTCCCCTTGTGGGACAATTAAAGGATTATTCTATTCTATTCTATTCTTGACCAGGTAACAAAAACTCATTGTCCTTCAGGGTCTTTTGTTTTCAGATTTAGGAGAACCTTGAATCAGAACTAGTAGTATGTTGAAAATGTCAGAAAACCTAGGTTTTTCTCTACTTTTGGTCTCTACTGTAGAAACCCGTGCATTGTCTTAACCAGCTCTGCGTGTTGGAGCTTCTCCCAGCTGTCTTTATGTGTGAGAGGTGGGGTTTAGAAGCATTCAGAAGTTCTTTGTTGATGTCATCCTGTGACCTCTGACCTCAGTGACTCTGGTGGTGCCATGGACCGAGGTGACGCGGCTGGAGAAGAACGCCACCCTGCTGTTTCCAGAGAGTGTCCGCGTGAGCACTCGCAACACCGAACATTTCTTCTCAATGTTTCTCAACATCAACGACACCTTCAAGTTGATGGAGCAACTCGCTAACATTGCCATGCGCCAGCTGCTCGACAACGAGGCATTTGCTGCCGACCTGTCGCTGCCCAAACCCAGCAAAACGTTGAAGAACGTCTCTGCGCTGAAGAGGTGTCCCTCTGTTTGCACCAGACGGGTTTCTTTTCCTTAAGTCTGTTTTCAGCGCACTCTTGGTTACCATCAACATCTCTCTCTTGTCTGCAGGGATCTGGACGCCCGAGCGAAGAACGAGCGATACCGGGCGATGTTTCGGCTGACGCAGGAGGAGCGGCTTGACGGACACACGGACTGCACCCTGTGGACGCCGTTCGCAAAGATGCATGTTGTCGGACAGCTCTTCATCTCCAACAACTACATCTGCTTCAGCAGCAAAGAGGAAGACCTGTGTCAGCTCATCATACCCCTCCGAGAGGTGAGCTGGGTCAGCTGGTGCTGCAGGAAGTAGATGAGCTGTGGTCAGAGGTCACATGATGGCTACAACATCACATATTACAGAGTGTTGCAGATGAACACAAATACTTTCATACTGTGGTCACTTTACCCATCGTCCTCTGCAGGTCTCCATTGTGGAGAAGGCGGACAGCAGCAGTGTCCTTCCCTGCCCTGTCTCCATCAGCACCAAGAACAAGATGAACTTCCTGTTTGCCAACCTCAAAGACAGGGACTTCCTGGTCCAACGTATTTCTGACTTCCTGCAGCGAACCCCGGACAGCTCGTGGGGTGACACCAACCCGCTGTCTCAGATTAGTCACTCGGTATGTCCATCACAGCTCGTACCATGGTTCAGCTGCTTTCACAGAGTCCTCATGGTTTTGTTTTTGTCCTCAGGCGTCCTCCTCCGTACCCCCATCTTCTTCTCCAGGTTCTGAGTCCGTTCAGAAGGCACGCCATTATCACCCTGGCCTACCCACAGCCATCCAGGGTCTCCTGCAGCTCTACCACCGAGACGACCCAGAGGACCTGGGACCCAAAGCCGTGAGTACAGATCCGCTCAGTACTCAGCAGTACTGATCAGGCAGTCCTGGTACTGATCTCATTTCCTCCCTCCTGCAGATGAGGGAGAAGATGAAGGAGGAGTCATGGAACATCCATTTCTTAGAGTTTGGTCGAGGCGTCTGCATGTACCGGACTTCCAGAACCAGAGAACTGGTCCTCAATGGGATCCCAGAGCGCCTGAGAGGGGAGCTGTGGCTGCTGTTCTCTGGTTCGTGTTTAAGCGTCATTCAATTCAATTCAATTCAATTTTATTTATATAGTGCCAAATCACAACATAAGTCGCCTCAAGGCGCTTCATAGATACAGAGAAAAACCCAACAATCATATGACCCCCTATGAGCAAGCACTTTGGCAACAGTGGGAAGGAAAAACTCCCTTTTAACAGGAAGAAACCTCCGGCAGAACCAGGCTCAGGGAGGGGCGGCCATCTGCTGCGACCGGTTGGGGTGAGAGAAGGAAGACAGGATAAAGACATGCTGTGGAAGAGAGACAGAGGTTAATAACAGATATGATTCAATGCAGAGAGGTCTATTAATACACAGTGAGTGAGAAAGGTGACTGGAAAGGAAAAACTCAGTGCATCATGGGAATCCCCCGGCAGCCTACGTCTATTGCAGCATAACTAAGGGAGGATTCAGGGTCACCTGGTCCAGCCCTAACTATATGCTTTAGCAAAAAGGAAAGTTTTAAGCCTAATCTTGAAAGTAGAGATAGTGTCTGTCTCCTGAATCCAAACTGGAAGCTGGTTCCACAGAAGAGGGGCCTGAAAACTGAAGGCTCTCCCTCCCATTCTACTTTTAAATACTCTAGGAACAACAAGTAAGCCTGCAGAGCGAGAGCGAAGTGCTCTAATAGGGTGATATGGTACTACAAGGTCATTAAGATAAGATGGGGCCTGATTATTTAAGACCTTGTATGTGAGGAGCAGGATTTTGAATTCAATTCTGGATTTAACAGGAAGCCAATGAAGGGAAGCCAAAACAGGAGAAATATGCTCTCTCTTTCTAGTCCCTGTCAGGACTCTTGCTGCAGCATTTTGGATTAGCTGAAGGCTTTTCAGTGAGTTTTTTGGACATCCTGATAATAATGAATTACAGTCGTCCAGCCTGGAAGTAATAAATGCATGAACTAGTTTTTCAGCGTCACTCTGAGACAGGATATTTCTAATTTTAGAGATGTTGCGCAAATGGAGGAAAGCAGTCTTACATATTTGTTTAATATGTGCATTGAAGGACATGTCCTGGTCAAAAATGACTCCAAGGTTCCTCACAGCGTTACTGGAGGCCAAGGTAATGCCATCCAGAGTAAGAATCTGGTTAGATACCATATTTCTAGGCTTTTCAGGGCCGAGTACAATAACCTCAGTTTGATCTGAATTAAGAAGCAGAAAGTTAGCGGCCATCCAGGTCTTTATGTCTTTAAGACATTCCTGCAGTTTAACTAATTGGTGTGTGTTATCTGGCTTCATGGACAGATAGAGCTGGGTGTCATCTGCATAGCAGTGAAAATGTATGCGATGTCTTCTAATGATACTGCCTAAGGGAAGCATGTATAATGTAAACAGAATTGGTCCTAGCACTGAACCCTGTGGAACTCCATAATTAACCTCAGTGTGTGAAGAGGACTCTCCATTTACATGAACAAACTGGAGTCTATTAGATAGATATGATACAAACCACTGCAGTGCAGTACCTGTAATACCTACAGCATGTTCTAATCGCTCTAATAGGATATTATGGTCGACAGTATCGAATGCTGCACTAAGGTCTAGCAGGACAAGCACAGAGATGAGTCCACTGTCAGAGGCCATAAGAAGATCATTTGTAACCTTCACTAAAGCTGTTTCTGTGCCGTGATGAACTCTGAAACCTGACTGAAACTCTTCAAATAAACCATTCCTCTGCAGATGATCTGTTAGCTGTTTGACAACTACTCTTTCAAGGATTTTTGATATGAAAGGAAGGTTGGAGATTGGCCTATAATTAGCTAAGACTGCTGGGTCTAGAGTAGAGATGGCACGATACCACTTTTTTATGTCCGATACCGATACCGATATCATAAATTTGGATATCTGCCGATACCGATATGAATCCGATATAGTGTTTTTTTAATCAACAAAACTGTTTTTTAAAATATCTTGCTGCATTTTGCAAGTCTGCAAGTTCATACTCAAGTTTAAAACAACAACTACACTAAAGCTATTCTGTTATACCTGTATACAAAAAAAATATTTCATAGTTCAGCAATACTGATCAATCTAATAAACTTAGACCTACACCATCCTCCCTATTCTGGTATTTTAAAGAGTACTTAGCGTAAATATTAAGCAACCTAACTAATAGGGTTCCAACTCCCAGCAACAACAAAAATAAATAAATAAAAAATAGGGAACCACCCCTCACGCGCCACCTCATGATGCTTAATCGACGTAATCAACCTTAATTTGATGCAGTGTGAAAAAAAAATGCACAGAAATCAATTATTTTTCAAGAAATATTAAATAGATTCAACATCTTTCTTCAACAAAATTGCAGACTGCACAGATGGTACCTTCCCAAAGGAAAAAGTACTATAGCTTACTAGGGTATATATATTAGACTTAATAGTTACTATATACAGTAATTGACTTCTATTCATTTTACATCAAATTAAAACTTTGGGTGTCAAATAATTATTTATTAAAAGCTAGACATTTTAAATGAGAATAAGAAAGAAAAGTATGTCTTTGTGCCCCCTTTTCCCAGTTAATGCCCTATCGGCCCCCCTGGGTAAACTTTGCTAGATCCGCCCCTGCACAGCCGTCAGCTACATAGAAAAAGATCCTGGTGTAGAAAGTAATATTAAATAAATTGTAACAACAGCTTATCAAGCTTAAACGTGCTGCTGTTGTTCAGCCGCTGGTTTGCTCTTTCTGGCGCAAAGTGGACCAAAAACAAACAAGAGAGACTCGTGACAGAAAAGCCGATCAGCTGATCATTAGCAGTTTCACGATTGAAGTAGCAGCCGGAGAGCGAGAGGCAGTCGCTCGTTAAGCTTAACGTGGGAATGCTTTACAAACATTCAGAGATGGACTTACACACTTGCTTTACTTCTCTCGGGGATAACTTTGTCGGAGATGAAATGCCAGGTTGCTAGCGAAGCTCCAAATGCTATCCAGACCACCACAGGTCCGCATGCCACAGCTGCTCTATCACGTGATGCATACTGCTCCGACGTGCTAACGTTCTGAGGTGAGTTACGGTGTGTTGCAAGTTTTGTGAGGTGCTTTCGTGATATTTAATGGATCGGATTACCTTTTTTATTTTTCTCCGATATCCGATCCAGTAATTTAGGTCAGTATCGGACCGATACGTAATATCGGATCGGTCCATCTCTAGTCTAGAGATGGCTTTTTGAGTAAAGGTTTAACTACAGCTAGCTTGAAGGCCTGTGGTACATAGCCGATCATTAGAGATAGGTTGATCATATTTAAGATCGAAGAATTAATTAATGGCAGGACTTCTTTGAGCAGTTTTGTAGGAATGGGGTCTAAAAGACACGTTGATGGTTTGGAGGAAGTAATTATTGAAGTTAACTCAGAAAGATCAATTGGAGAAAAAGAGTCTAACTTAACATCAACGGTACTAAGAGTAGCTGTAGATAATATTACATCTGTGGGATGATTATTGGTAATTTTTTCTCTAATGATAAAAATTTTATTTGTGAAGAAGTTCATGAAGTCATTACTAGTTAACGTTAAAGGGATTGTTGGCTCAAAAGAGCTCTGACTTTTTGTCAGCCTGGCTACAGTGCTGAAGAGAAACCTGGGGTTGTTCTTATTTCCTTCAATCAGTGACGAATAGTAAGATGTTCTGGCTTTGCGGAGGGCTTTCTTATAAAGCAGCAAACTATTTCTCCAGGCTAAATGATGATCCTCTAAATTTGTGACACGCCATTTCCTCTCCAGATTACGAGTCATCTGCTTTAGGGTACATGTTTGAGAATTATACCATGGAGTCAGGTACTTCTGATTAGAGACCTTAGTTTTCACAGGAGCTACAGTATCCAGAGTCATACGTAGTGAGGAGGTAAAATTGTTAACAACATAATCGACCTCTGTTGGGGTAGCGTTCAGATAGCTGCTCTGCTCTATGTTGGTACAGGGCATTGAAGATGATAACAGTGGGTGGATTATATTCTTAAACTTAGTTACAGCGCTTTCAGAAAGACATCTACTTTGATAAAGTCTACTCTCCACTGCTGTGTAATCAATTATTGTAAATGTAAATGTTATCAGGAAATGATCAGACAGGAGAGGGTTTTCAGGAAACACTGTTAGATGTTCAGTTTCTATGCCATATGTTAAAACAAGATCTAAAGTGTGATTAAAGTGGTGGGTGGGTTCTTTTACATTTTGAGAGAAACCAATTGAGTCTAATAACAGATTAAATGCCATGTTGAGGCTGTCATTTTTAGCATCTACATGGATGTTAAAATCACCCACAATAATTATTTTATCTGAGCTCAGAACTAAATCAGATAAAAAGTCTGAGAAATGAGACAGAAACTCTGTGTAAGGCCCAGGTGGACGATAGATGATAACAAGTAAGACTGGTGTCTGAGTTTTACAGCTGGGGTGGACGAGGCTAAGCATCAGGCTTTCAAATGAATTAAAAGTCTGTCTTGGTCTTTCATTAATTAACAGGCTGGTGTGAAATATTGCTGCCACACCGCCCCCTCGGCCTGTGCTTCGAGATTTCTGGTAGTTAGAATGACTCGGGGGTGTTGATTCATTTAAACTAACATAATCATCCTGCTGCAACCAGGTTTCTGTATGGCAGAGTAAATCGATTTGTTGATCAATTATTAAGTCATGTACTAACAGAGACTTGGAGGAGAGAGACCTAATATTTAATAATCCACATTTCACTGTTTTACTCTTTGGTTCAGATGTGGATACTTTATTGTTCTTTCTTTGTAATTGTTTATGTTTAAGTTGTTTGTTGCTGGTTTTTAGTTTGTTTTTTGTCTGTTTGGGAGCTGACACAGTCTCTATGGAGATGGGTTTTTGGGGGGGTAGCAGGAGGAGAGAAGCTGCAGAGAGGCGTGTAAGACTGCAACTCTGCTTCCTGGTCCCAACTCTGGATAGTCATATTCAGAGTTGGGACCACGAATTTCTGTTTATGCTCATTTTCGCATACTCATCTGTCCTCCCGTCCATCCAGGAGCGCAAAACGAGATGGCAACCCACCCTGGTTACTATGGTGAACTGGTGGAACAGGCCATGGGGCTATGCTCATTAGCTACTGAGGAGATTGAGCGCGACCTTCACCGCTCGATGCCTGAACACCGAGCCTTCCAGAATGAGATGGGCATTGCCGCCCTGCGCCGCGTCCTCACCGCATACGCCCACCGCAACCCGGGCATCGGATATTGCCAGGTACTCCCATAAAGCAAAATGAAACAGAAGCGTTGTGTTTCCCCATCAAGCTCAGCCGGGTGCCTGAAACAACCCCCTGACACAGCTGATGACGTCTGCACTAACATGATGTGTAAGGCGTCCTGAGGTGGTGTCGGTTTGTTGTTTCTGACCTTCTGTCTCCTCCACCAGGCAATGAACATCGTCACCTCTGTCCTGCTGCTCTACTGCACCGAGGAAGAGGCCTTCTGGCTGCTGGTGGCGCTGTGTGAGCGTATGCTGCCCGACTACTACAACACCCGAGTTGTAGGTCAGTAGAAGGCAGGATCACAGCACCAGAGTAGATCCATCCTCTGGTGGAGACGGGTCTGAGGAGTCCTCCTTAGGCTTGGGGATAGTGACGTGGTTTCCGTATGTCCTGCAGGAGCGCTGGTGGATCAGGGGGTGTTTGAGGAGCTGACCCGGTCCTTCCTCCCCCTGCTCTATGAACACATGCAGGAGCTGGGGGTCATCTCCACCATCAGCCTGTCCTGGTTCCTCACCCTCTTCCTGTCTGTGATGCCCTTCGACAGCGCCGTCCTGTTGGTCGACTGCTTCTTCTATGAGGGCATCAAGGTCATCTTTCAGGTAGGAGTGCTGATGGACCCAGGGACACCCACAGATCCATTATTTTGGATGTGAATGAGATTGTGCTATAGCTGAATGACTTCCAGTCTCTAAATGTACCCGCAGGTGGCGCTGGCTGTCCTCCATGACAACATGGATGCCCTGCTCTCCTGTAGCGACGAGGGAGAGGCCATGACCATCCTGGGCAGGTACGAGTCCAGAGCCAGAATCGGCTCACTCCGAACTGTTCTGTGTACACCTGAGGAATAAATCCAACTTGTGTTGCAGGTACCTGGATAATGTGGTCAATAAACAGACGGTGGCTCCGCCCATCCCTCACCCGCACGCCCAGCTGACAAGTGGAGACGAGCCGTCGCCTGAAATCGATGTCTTTGACCTCATAAAGTCATCGTACGAGGTGATGCCAGAGTGGTGGTGGTGGTGGTGGGGGGGGGGGTCACTAAGCTTTCTCACTGGGATAAATTCAGACGGATGACGTGAAGGTCAGAACCTAGAAAAACAGACTACTTTATGTAGACAGCCAATAAAACGATCAGAGCTCTACGTTGTGACTGATGTTGGAAACGTAAATGTTTTCTAATATTTAATGAATTATTCCGCCTTAAGAACACGCTGCATGCTGCCTTTGAGCTGCACGTTAGGTCTTCACCCAGAGCTGCAGGAGGAAGGGCCACAAACCCCACAGAGTCAAATACACACGGAGTACAAGAGGAATAAAGGACGATATAAATCACAAAATTTTTACATTTTCTGTAAATTCTGTGAATTTCAGGCAGCTCAACTTGCGTGAAGTGTTTCCAGCTGGGCGTTGCGTACCTGGAGTCGAGTGTTTTAATTGAAACGATACATTTTTAGACATAAGTTGTAACGGCCGCCGTTTTCTTTGTGAGTGTTTCTTACACGGCGTGCTGCGGGGAAAAGCCTGTTCTAACGTTTGAGTCTAAGGTTTATTTTTTTAGCACCTGGCGGCTCTTTTTACTTCTCATCCATAAACACTCTGCATCTTTCACGTGATTCAGTTTATTTTGAAAAGTCTCAACAGGATCTTGAGCTTTATTGTGAAAGGTTTATGTGGAAAATAAACAAGCGGACATGTGATGCGGTTACCGTCATTGTTGCTAACGACAACGCATAAAAACAAGCACTTCTGTCTGTAGTGTGGTTATATTAAATATAAGAGAACTTTAAAGAAAGAGAGAGCTTTAAGAAATTAATATGGCCACTACAGTGACCATCAAAATAATGAACAAATATTGCCGTAAACAGTTTATTTTGCGACACCATGAAACAAACGATAGCGTAAAATGAAACTATCGACGTTTTTATATCGTCATCCGATACATATCGTTATATCGAACAGCCCTAGCGGCCAACACATCAGGACGGTTAGCCCCGTGGGGTCCACCTCCACACTTAAGCTTTAGTGCTGCTTGAGCGAAGCGATTCTCCAGGACTTTTTCATTTCGAAAGCACAAATAAAATATTCACCGTTAACTTAACTGGCTGAAAGTCAGCTGTCACATTAAGGGCTGTGGTTGTGACCTTTCAATATGAAGCATCTTAAGGCCACTGTTATTGTGATTTGGCACTGTGTGAAAAAACCTGAATCGAAAATAGAGTTGAATAGATGACGGTCTGCACCTAGGCAGAGACCCTCAAACACCAATGTTGGGTTTTTGTACTGAACATGAACTACAGTGGGGCAAAAAAGTATTTAGTCAGCCACCGATTGTGCAAGTTCCCCCACTTAAAATGATGACAGAGGTCAGTAATTTGCACCAGAGGTACACTTCAACTGTGAGAGACAGAATGTGAAAAAAAAATCCATGAATTCACATGGTAGGATTTGTAAAGAATTTATTCGTAAATTAGGGTGGAAAATAAGTATTTGGTCACCTCAAACAAGGAAAATCTCTGGCTCTCACAGACCTGTAACGTCTTCTGTAAGAAGCTTTTCTGTCCCCCACTCGTTACCTGTATGAATGGCACCTGTTTGAACTCATCATCTGTATAAAAGACACCTGTCCACAGCCTCAAACAGTCAGACTCCAAACTCCGCCATGGCCAAGACCAAAGAGCTTTCGAAGGACACCAGGAAAAGTATTGTAGACCTGCACCAGACTGGGAAGAGTGAATCTACAATAGGCAAGCAGCTTGGTGTGAAAAAATCAACTGTGGGAGCAATCATCAGAAAATGGAAGACATATAAGACCACTGATAATCTCCCTCGATCTGGGGCTCCACGCAAGATCTCATCCCGTGGGGTCAAAATGATCATGAGAACGGTGAGCAAAGATCCCAGAACCACACGGGGGGACCTGGTGAATGACCTGCAGAGAGCTGGGACCAAAGTAACAAAGGTCACCATCAGTAACACACTACAACGGCAGGGAATCAAATCCCGCAGTGCCAGACGTGTTCCGCTGCTGAAGCCAGTGCATGTCCAGGCCCGTCTGAAGTTTGCCAGAGAGCACATGGATGATACAGCAGAGGATTGGGAGAATGTCATGTGGTCAGATGAAACCAAAGTAGAACTTTTTGGTATAAACTCAACTCGTCGTGTTTGGAGGAAGAAGAATACTGAGTTGCATCCCAAGAACACCATACCTACTGTGAAGCATGGGGGTGGAAACATCATGCTATGGGGCTGTTTTTCTGCCAAGGGGACAGGACGACTGATCCGTGTTAAGGACAGAATGAATGGGGCCATGTATCGTGAGATTTTGAGCCAAAACCTCCTTCCATCAGTGAGAACTTTGAAGATGAAACGAGGCTGGGTCTTCCAACATGACAATGATCCAAAACACACCACCCGGGCAACAAAGGAGTGGCTCCGTAAGAAGCATTTGAAAGTCCTGGAGTGGCCTAGCCAGTCTCCAGACCTCAACCCCATAGAAAATCTGTGGCGGGAGTTGAAAGTCCGTGTTGCTCGGCGACAGCCCCAAAACATCACTGCTCTCGAGAAGATCTGCATGGAGGAATGGGCCAAAATACCAGCTACTGTGTGTGCAAACCTGGTAAAGACCTATAGTAAACGTTTGACCTCTGTTATTGCCAACAAAGGTTATGTTACAAAGTATTGAGTTGTATTTTTGTTATTGACCAAATACTTATTTTCCACCCTGATTTACGAATAAATTCTTTACAAATCCTACCATGTGGATTCATGGATTTTTTTTTTCACATTCTGTCTCTCACAGTTGAAGTGTACCTCTGGTGCAAATTACTGACCTCTGTCATCATTTTAGGTGGGGGAACTTGCACAATCGGTGGCTGACTACTTTTTTGCCCCACTGTATTGTTGGGCTTAATGCACCCAGAGTGGACTGTAAAGCTCTGTGGGTGGTCTAACAGTCCACACTACCTGTTGAGAGCGGCGCCAAACTGACTGAGTCTTTCTCGTTCCCTACACGAGCTGATGGATCTTCCTCGGCAGGTTGATGAGCAGGTTTGGTGGTGCAGGAAGGATGTTTGTGATGAAAGGCGTCCTCTTCTCTGAGGTAACTGCAGCTTCTTCTTCTCTGTGCAGAAGTTTGGCAGTCTGCGCTCTGATGTCATTGAGCAGATGAGGTTCAAGCAGAGGTTAAAGGTCATCCAGTCCCTGGAGGACACTGCCAAGAGAAGTGTGGTGGGTGTTTTCACGAGCTTATACAGCGCGTTAATGAAGACATTGAGCTCACATGTGTGTGTGTGTGTGTGTGTGTGTGTGTGTGTGTGTGTGTGTGTGTGTGTGTGTGTGTGTGTGTGTGTGTGTGTGTGTGTGTGTGTGTGTGTGTGCAGGTGAGAGCGATGATGACGGAGTCAGCCTTCAGTATTGAAGAGCTGGAGGAGCTCTACTGTCTGTTCAAGGTGAGTTCATGTTTGTTACACGGTTCCTGTGCTGACCTGATGTTCAGGTGTGAAATAAACCAAAAACATTTTTTCACCAATTCTGTTAGAAAGTGTTTCAGCAAACAGGACGAAACCTCCTCATCGTCCTGCAGGCTGATCCAGAGCTGCTCAGCCTTTTACACTCTAGTCTTTCTGCTCCTGGGTGCTCTGAGTTTGCTCTGTGAGACAGCAAGCCTTCTCGGTGGGTCTTCCTCACTTGGCTGTATGCTGTGATGAAGGAAAGCACCCCTTCCCACGGCCTTTTGATGTTCTTGTTTCTGCTTCTGGACCAAAGTGTTGATGTGTCCTTTCCCGGTGTTCTCGTTGTTCCTGTCTAACAGTAGCTTCCATCACGTCTGATTACTTATGAAGAAATGTAGGTGTAACCCGCGCCTGTTTATCAGACAGGAAGTGACCTTGTTTTTGTGTGACCCTGCAAGAGTCAGAACTTCATTTTTTCCTTTTTCAAATCTGTTCTGTGACGTAAACATAGCTCTACCTGTATGTTCAAGCATGTTACTGCCTCTAACCCCGCCTCCTTTTTTGTCCATTCTGCCGATCCAGTCCAAACACATGACCAGCTGTTACTGGGGTTCCAGCAGCTCTGCCGCTGAGCGTCACGATCCCAGCCTGCCGTACTTGGAGCAGTACCGCATCGACCCGCTTCAGTTCCGTCAGCTCTTCGTCTCGCTCGCTCCCTGGGTCTGCGGAGGGCACAACCCAACCCTGTCGGCCCGCCTCTTCAGGCTGCTGGACCAGAACCAGGATGGGCTAGTCAACTTTAAAGAGTTCATCACCGGACTGAGTGAGCCCAGATTACAGCCTCAGATTACATATTACATATGCAGATCATAGATTAGTGATCCAAACGAAAGATTACAGATCTAGATTAGCACTTCAGAAAATAGATTACAGATCGACAATCCAAAGTACATATTATATATTACAGGTCAAGATTAGAGCTTCAGGTTACAGAGCTCCACAGGTCTTAGTGTGTATGTTTTGCAGGTGGGATGTATCACGGGGACATGACGGAAAAACTGAAGCTACTGTACAAGCTCCACCTACCTCCAGGTAACACAGCTCACCTGTACAGGTGAGTGTAACCCTGAATCATGAGATCAGCTCTTCCTTATTCTGCACTGATCTGGTTTTGGTCCTGATGAATTCTGTAACCCGCTGGCCGTGACGTCAGAGGTTCCAGCCTTTACACTGTCAGATTTTTGGAGCCAAACCCAGCGTGGTGGACCAGGTGTGAATGGGGTCGAAGTCGGGTTTTGGGTCTCTGTGGGGTCTCCTGGTTTTGAAGGGTGGTAAATTGAGAGCTGGTGAGAACTGAATGGATCAAAGACTGAACCACAGGTGGAGAACCTGCGACTCACCTGCTGCTTGTTTGTTTTAGCTCTGTGTCCAGAGGAGGCGGAGTCTGCTCTAGAGGCCACGCAGTTCTTCACCGAGGAGGAACCTCGAGGTACACACACACACACACACACACACACATCTGTTGTCACTTCCTGTTAAAATGGAGTTCTTCCTCCCTGCTGTTCAGAGAGGATCCTGTGGTTGTCGGTAATCGTTGAGTCTGCATGAAGCTTAACTCAAACTGATCAATCTGCATGAACAAACCTTGGATTAACACACCTGAACATTTCACTCTGCTTCTCCTTCCTCTTTTCCTTCTTCCTCTTCCTGTGATGTTTCCTTCCAGAAGCTTCCTACTTCTCTGATCAGAATGCATTGCGGCAGCAGGAAGTGACACCAGGTTTGTGTCTGTTTGGTTTGAGGGTTAGGGATGTTACTCTGCTGCCAAGTTATTCTAATGTTTTTCTCGTGTTTTTGTGATGATGATCATAACATTAGCAGATAATTTGAAAATTTCTGGCTAAGCTATCAGGTGAATTCCTCAGCGTTAGCTAAACTTAGAAGACCGTCAGCTCAGGATTGAATTTAACCTGGAAAATGAGGTCATGGTGACCTCATCCATCTTTAGACCGTCTGTTCCATTCTCACATTTAACCCCAAAGTTTGATAATGAGGATGATGATGATCTCTATCTGAACAGGTGAGGAGCCAAAAGATGGAGACAGTGAGGAGAAAAAAGGTAACTTGACCTCCCTGACTCGAGTCTTTAAGGAGGAGGAATCACTCTGAGGCTTGGCCCAATCGTTTGACCCCTGACCTTTGGTCTGTTTTAGAGGTGAAGGACTACAGGTACTACCTGAGGATGTGGGCCAAGGAGAAGGAGACCAAGAGAGAGACCATCAAAGACCTGCCGAGGATGAACCAGGTGAGAATGTGAGGTGTTACACCGTTTTTTTACAGACACAAGTGTGACACCCAGGTAGCAAGGATGGTTCAAACCAGGTATCTAAGGGGGTGTTAAAGGCAGCGTGCACCTGGACAGGTCGCCACAGAGAGACTGATTAATTTTAATAAAATTAAGTAATTAGTGTTTTTTTTCTTAGTCCTGGTGGGGAGAGGAAGCCACAAACAAGCATACAAGTAAAATATCCTGTACAGCTGTGTGTCTGTTATTGTATATATTTATATATATATGTGTGTGTGTGTATGTCTGTGCGTGCAGGAGCAGTTCATTGAGTTGTGTAAAACTCTGTACAACATGTTCAGCGAGGAGGCTCTTGAGCAGCAGCTCTATCACGCCATCGCCACGGTTGCCAGTTTGCTGCTGCGCATCGGTGAAGTGGGCAAGAAGTTCAACAACGGCACCAAGAAGCGCGAGACCACGCCACAGACCTCGCTCTCTGCTCAGACGTTGCCCCACAGCCCTCAGGGGGAGGAGGAGGGGCCTGGTCACGGGGCGTCTGGTGAGTCCGAAGTGTGCCGAGCTCTGGCTGACGCCCAGCTGGAGGTGGTGGCGCCTCAGATGTCCGACGAGGAAACAAAAGATGATGCGTCAGTGTCTTCATATTCGGTGGTGAGTGCCGGCTCGCTGCAGTGCGAGGATATCGCTGAGGACACGGTGCTGATCAGGGGCGGCGAGCAGAGGCAGGGTAGCGTGTTGGATACGGATTGGTCGATCACCTTTGAGCAGGTGTTGGCTTCGATGCTGACAGAGCCGCCGCTTGTCGACTACTTTGAAAGGAAGAGGGACATCCAGGCCAAAATGGCCGCCTGCAAGGCTCAGCGGGCAGTGGAGCGCCAGATAAGCTCCGCCTCCGACCATGAACTCACGCGGCATTCTACCTGAGCACCTCCCTCACCTGTCCATGTGCACCATACAGGTAACCGATGTAATCAGCTAAGTGGATCATGGGACTGGAGCCTCTCTGATGATGTTACAGTGACTCTGATTGGCTGGCGGGTCCTGCAGACTAAACTTCCTGTTTCAGTGTTTCAGATCTTATCGATTAGAGACAATCTGATCAATCAATAAGCGCATTGATCTGTTAAAGGTCTACATTTCCTTTAGATGTTTCACAATAAAAGCCCTTATATTGTGACTGAGGTGTTTTACTGTGAAGGAGCTGGAGGAAGTGTTCCACAACGCTGTATAGATCCATCTTTTGAATTATTCATTGATCAGCTCCTGTGTCTCTGCAGGACCAATCAGTGAACAGGAAACAGAAACCGATAAATGGTTGGCGAGTTCCCCTGTAGAAGACTCAAACACATGTGAGTTGCATCAGACTTTTATTGTGAAATAAAGATTTATGATCAGTACTAATGGTTTATAATCAATAACGATGAAGACGCCATATTTCACCAGGTGTGTTTACACCTGGACTCTTACTTTGAAGCCTTGTTTGTTCTCTCCACTGCCTGTGTGATGACATCACTCTGTTTGTGATGATGTCATTGTGTTTTTATGTGTTTGACCTGATTTTAAACTCACTGTGTTGATCTGTTGTTCTAATAAATACTGGAGGAAGTTCTTACGCTGCTGTGTCATCTTTGAGAAATATGTCATAATTTAAAGGGTCGGTGCAACATATGACAGGCTCAAAGGTCAGAGGTCGTCTCGTGCTTCATCGTCTTACTTCAGGTTTATAAGATTTTTATTAATGACACAGTTACACTTTCAGAAAAGACGTTTAAAGTAGATTAGTTTTGATAAACTGGTGAGCAGGTGTTTGTAGGTTCATGTGACCTCTGACCTCAGCACTGATGCAGGAAGTGACACACTTTTTCAGAGCGTGGGAAAATCGTTACCTGCAGTTCTGGTGATAATCCACTGAGCCAAACTTCACCTGATAAAGTAAAACGAGATGTCAGACTCACCTGTGCACCAGGTAAGGTCACATGCTGATATTTTGTTCTACTAGACTCATCCTGGAGCGTGCTTGGATGGATTCGACTCTCAGTCGAAGGCATGCGATATTGCTGCTAGTGTCACTCTAAAACAGGGTTTTTCCCAAGTCAAGGATCCTAAACTTTTTTTTCATTTATTTTTGTTTTCTTAATCCTGATTCTGATTTCTGGTTTGGTGTTCTTATTCCAATTCCCTTAATTAGTCATTTTGTGTTCTGTATTCCTCTACAGAGGCTGAGCCTGTCGGTGGTTTCTTCCTGTTAAAAAGACGTTTTTTCACATGATCAGTATTAATGTAGGGTCTTACAGTATAAAGGACTTTGAGGTGACTGCTGTTGTGATTTGATGATGTATAAATTAAACTGAGCTGAATTTAAAGGGTCCACTATAAAACCTGTGTATATTATTGAGATTTTTCCTAGACTCTACATTAAGTCTCCACCAGGGATCAATAAAGTATTCTGAAGTCCTCAAACTAAGAAGGCTGCTTTTGGGGACGGCATTGTCATGTGTCCCAGTTGAATGAATTGTTTTCAAATGTGAGGCGCAGACGACATTAGCAAGCAGCATATTCTGCTAATACTAATTAGAAGACCACATACGCCTGACATGTGACTGGGAGCTGAGCCCCTCGAGTCGCCCCCGAAACACGTCATCCTCCGGCCTGCAGGGGGCGCGCTTACTGTGGCCGTTACTGCTGTCACGCAAGCTGTGACGTGGAACCCGGGTTGAAACAGACCCGCGAAAACTGAACAGTCCGGACGGACACCGGAAGAACGGGACCGTGGGGCCATGGGTCAGGAGTTTCACATCGTCAGGTGTTTCCGCTGTCAGAGCTTCCAGGTGCAACAGGTGAGAGCGGACAGCGTGAGGCTAACAGGGTTAGCATGCAGGTGCTTTTCTCAGGCTGGAGAATCAGTGTATTTATTAGTAATGGAGCCGTTCTCAGATGGCTCACACTGACGTCACAGTGAACGCGCGCTGTTTATAACATGAAGTCATCATCAGTGATGGTGGACAAAACATTAGGCACCCGTATCCACGCTCACCTGTGTGACGCCAGAAAATCAAAGTCACCTGAGGTGCTCCTGTGGCGCTGACACGTGACGATATCCCAGGAGTTTTTTAAATTTATTTTTTTATTGTCAAACAAAATATTAATTAAAGCTCTTAATTTACATGTCAACAAAAAGTTACATACAGGTATAAGTGGTTAAGGACAAAGCAGTCGTCGAACAAAGAACATTTAAAGAACATTATAGGCCAGAAACAGCATAAAGCAGCCTCTAAAAATTTTTTTTTAAAAAGGATCTGTAACTCGAAATTTCGAAGTCAAAATTTCAAGAAAATAAGTCGAAATTTCGAGTTAATATCCTTTTTTTTTTTTTTTTAGTGGTGGAAACGGGCTTCCATAGGTAAGGTGACCTGTCATATAAAAGTAAAAAACAAAGGTACGCACATACAATCTAGCTACATCAATTAAAAAGCTGAATCAAAAATTCAAGTAAGGTGTGAACTTTATTTAGGTTACACTTGTCTAATGAAGCCTTCCACAGCAGGATTTCATATTTAAAGCCAGCAAAAATCGGAGTAATTTCATTTGTGAATGAAAAAATTTGCGACTGTAAAGTTGTTAATCCCAAATTCTATTTTTTTTTTTTTTTGTTCGTAGGTCAAATAATAATAATTACTTGAAAAGTTAGAGACGTGCAGTCAATATTTTTAGAGGTTAACCAGTACTGAAAACCATCCCAAAAAGATCTGGAACTTTCACATGAATAAAAAAGATGCTCTGTAGTCTCAATATCAGTATTGCAGAAAGTGCGTGTTTGTATTGAATTTCTTCTGAAGATAGTCGTTGGACGGATATATGGAATTTAAAATTTTAAAATGATTTTCTGTTGCTTTAGGTGGAATTGGAAAGATAGTCAAAAACTTTGAATTATAATCTCTAAATATTTTTTTTAGTTGAGAAGGGAAAAGTTGTTTGGTGAAAATTGTCTTTAAAAAATTGTTATTGCGTGCCTTTCCTTTAAATTGGCGATCATTGATTATTAAGGACACAAATTATAGAGGAAGAATAGGTTAAACTGGCCAGCCATCTAAGTCATTGCAGGGGGAATGGCTTTCACAACTTTAATGAATTTACTTTGAGTACATGATATGGCACATTTATCTATGAATTTGTTATATGTTAACATCCATTGAACCATCAATTGCTTCAAAATCAATCGCAAAATCAATTCTTCAAATGACTTCACTATATCATTCTTCCTAATATAATGTTGCTTGTTTCTCCAAATGTAATTGAAATTAATTTGATTTATATTATTGATTAGGACCCGGCCCAAGTAGACCGCGAAGGCCGGGTCCTCCGAAGGATGCAGTCTACGTTTTGGGACACAGCTAGTGAGTGAATACTGTGAAAACCATTAGCGGGTGAATCAACACAGAGTGTTGTCACTTGCACAAAGCACGCGAAGATTACACTATGAAATAAATTATCTAGAAGTTTGAATTAAATTGGAGATGCAGATAAGCTACACAAAAACACCACTGTGTGTTAGAACAGGAACAGGAAGTGATACTCTACCCCAGAGAGAGCGAACACCAAGTGACAGCGCCACCCTTACAGTGTAAACACTCCAACACTTTACATAGGTACATAGGCTAGGGCACTGATATTAACAGCTGATCGTTTATCAATAATGCTACGGATCACAATAACAATCACGGATAAAAATCAGAAGATCAATATGAGGTCCATTTATTTCTTTGCCCTATGTTTTGTCTGACAGGTGAAAAAGGCGAGAAAGTGGAGCTGTAAACTGTGTGGAGAGAAACAGTCATTGCTGAAGGTCAGAATCTATCAGTCGCTTTATCAATAACAATATCATCGATTCATGCTTTTATGTTTTAGTTCTAAACCTTATATTGATCATTAACAAACAGAAAGAAAACACCTGTTGACTCTGTTCACTCGTACCCTACTGCTTTGAATAACCTTTATTGCTGTACTTTCTGTTCTCTGGCTAGTCTTCGTGGGTGTCACGAAGGATGGTTCATGGATATCATTAATGTATAAACTGTGTTTCTTATCAATCAGAGGTCACATAAACAGCTCAGTTTGAGGACGTCATTGCATTTACCAGCCTGCTCTTAGTTTATCCTCTGACTGATCGATCTCATCTGATTGATCGGTAGGAGTTTGGGCGGGGCAATGCGGCAGACTGCAGACGTCACGTTCAGAAACTAAACGCCATGAGAGGAGCCATGATGGAGGAGCAAGAGCGCCGTTCTTGGTCACTATGGTAACCAGGTTTCAGTTCCACTGTGTGTTGTAGTCCCGCCGTCTTTTAACACCACCAGGTCTTCACAGGTCTTTCCCGTTTACAGGGAGCAGGAGCAGCAGGAGGAGCAGCAGGAGGATGAGGAGCAGACAGACGAACCGGTGAGCCGCTGGAGCAAATACTTGGACACACCTGAGGAGGTGGAGCAAGACGATGAGGCAGAGCCTGAGGAGAAGGATTTAGGAAATCGAAGGCAGCTCCATGGCATCAAGATGACTGACAGGTGAATGTTGACAGGTGTTGTTGGAGGCATCATCATCATCACAGGCATGAATGTTAGGGTAAGGAACTGTTGAATTAATTTAGGATCGTCTCTGATCCTCCGGCTCAACTTAGTTACTGAAAGATTTAAGTCAAGTCAGCTTTATTTGTACAGCATTTTTAAAAGTTTTGGCCAGAACAGAGTGACGATAAAAGAAGAACTACAGGAACACCTGTACAAGCATCAGCTGGATAGTCATCTGGTAGATCTTTGGAGGATCCAGGTTTCAAGCCTTGCCATGATCCTGTCATTCAGGTCCTCTCACAGCTATCCTTCTTCCATCCCACTTGGGGCTTGGTACCCAATCTCATCCTGTTGTCCTGGCTCAACCTTACCGTAGCATATGTGTTGTACCCTAACATGTGAATGTTGGAACACTGAGCTTCTAGTTGTTTCAATTCAATAAGATTCAAGGAAACAGTCTTCGCTGGGGTTACCGCCTTCATCTTTATCTGTGGGGTGGCTGTAGCTCAGGAGGTAGAGCAGGTCGCCTACTGATCGGAAGGTTGGTGGTTTGATCCCTGGCTCCTCCAGTCTGCATGCCAAGTATCCTTGGGCAAGATACTAACCCCAAGTTGCTCTCCGATGCGTCCATCTGAGTGTGAATGTGTGAATGTTGTTAGAAAAGAGGCTTGTTGAAGCATGGGGTCGATGTGGAACTTGCTAAGGAGCATTAAACCAAATATCAGTGGAGGTTTGCGTACATATTTGAGCCTGTGTGGATCAGAGAAAATCCCACATAAATTTAGACTTGTTTTTAAAGACATTTGGAGGAACAGCAGTTCATTACTCATTCATGATGAGTGGCTCACAAAGAGTTCTTAGAGTTCAGCATCACTAATCACACTGAAATCATCGCTTTGACCTGTGACAGGAAGAGGAAGCGAGCCGAGGAAGCAGGACCAGAGGATGTCCACACATCTGAACAGGTAAACAGAGCTGCTCACCTTCAGCGCTCAGACCCATGACCTTCAGACTGTAAGAAGAGCAGAATGCCTCCTCATGTACTTGACCTTTAACCTTTGCTCTTCTCTGCAGCTAAACTGTATGAAACTCCAAACACCTTCAACCATAAACACCTGTAGCCCCACCCTCTTCACCACCAGGTGGGATAATTTCCTCAGCCCTGACTCAAAGGTGCAGGAGGGGGAGAAGCCTGCAGTTGGTGTCGCTGCTCCCTCCTGCTCTGGAATAATCAGCAGGCCCCGCCCTCTTCTTCCTGTTACCTCCATGTTCGACAGCGGCGAGGACTTTAACTTTGACGACGACTTCCTTGTTAAACGTCTCCCGGAGTGATTGTGCATTTGTGTGTTTCTAAAGAGGAGACTCTGACAGACTGTGCTTTTCTTCATGCTTTTATTGCTCACACAGAAACGTTTATATGATGATCAATAAAGAGAACAGAAACATTGATTAATGGACAGTATTGATTATCATTCAGACAACAGAGCAGAAATAATCAGATGCATGTTGTGACATCGTGATGATATCATCAGTGCTAGTGTGGGCGGGGCTGCTTGGCATACTGGATGGCGTCCAGCGCAGCGCCGATGTCAAAGTTCTTGGCCTGAAGGAGGCGGGTGAGCCAGCCGCCTTCGTCAGTGAAGCCCATCGAGAGCATTGAGGCGAGGGACTCAACCAGGCGGGGGTCAGCCTCTGAGGGCAAGAGGTCAGCAGGGTTTAGAGGTCAGTACTAACAGAACTAAAGTCACAGAGTGTGGATGCCAGCTTACCTTGAGGCAGGTGTGGGTACAGTGCCGCCTCCCTCAGCCCGCTGGGGCCCGCCTGCCCCTCAGACAGGGGCCCCTGCTCCTGGTTGTCGGGCTGCAGGGACTGCAGTTCACCTGTGGAGGGGTCGACCTCTTTGGAGCTCAGGTGGGTCCACTCCTCATCAGAGTCCTTGCTCACCTGAGGGTCACCACGCTAAAAGGTCACAGGAGATGTTAAAAGGTAGTTCTTCCTCCCTGCTGTCCCGTCAGGATCAGCTGATTGTTCTTTCTTCTGATATTTACATCATGAAGCACTTTGAGGTTTTATAAAATTAAAAGTTACCTTTGCTCCTAGACTGGCCCCGCCCTCACTGCTCGTATGCTCCATCTCCTCATCGCCCTCACCCCCCCCACTCTGAGTAGGTGGGGTCACCTTGGTCCGTTGGCCCTCGTGCTCCACGTCGATGTCCACATCGATACCTGTGTAAAGCACACACACACCACTTCCTGTTTTAGAGCCAGCTAGAGATGTTCACTCATCTCACATGCACAAACACAGTGACATCATAGTCTTTACCTTACAGCATCAAACAACTGTTTAAATGAGACTGACACTCACCTAGTGGGCTCAACATGGCTGCCACGCCCTCGCCAATGTTCTTCAGGAAGTCCACGTTGGTCTGAGAGCCTGCAGGGAGAAATAAAAGATGTTTTAAAATCACACAGATGTCACACATAACATTATTTTAGTGCTGTGACAGGATGTTTAAAGGGCCACACAAACGCGGCTCTGATGTCATGACCATTCAGTCCACACGTGGTCTTTTTATTTTGAAATGTTGCTGCATTTTCCCTCTTGTACATCGCTTCCTGACCTTATCTGCTCTGATCTGACTTATTGATCAAGTATCACTTTAACCAAGATGGCAGAACTCACCAGAGGGGGTGTTTGCATCAGCAACAGGTTTGGAAGGGCTAGACTCGTTCTGGTCCGGGTCGTTGTCCTGGTTCTGAGCCTGGTTCTGGTTCAGGTTCCACATGCAGTGTCTCATCCTCTTCATCCACTTCCCCCGAGGAAACCACTGTAAAACACAGCCTCACAGTCATGTTTTGAAGGGCCTGAACAGGACACCTGCAGACCTGCACAGGTAGACTCACCTGCAGTGGGTGCCAAATGGGCAGTAGAGCGTGCTCAGTGTGCTTCCCCTTAGCCTGGCAGGAGGAGCAGAGGTCGTAGTTCGGACACACTGAACACTTGAAGCGGGTCCCAATCACAGGGCCATCGCAGCCATCACAGGTAACGTTGGGGTGCATGGTGTAGGGTGGGGCCACATGAGGAGGAGGCGGACCCATGTGTGGTCCATGGGGTGGGGCATGAGGACCTCCAGCATGGGGAGGTGGAGGACCTCCAGCAGGGGGAGGGGGAGGACCTCCAGCAGGGGGAGGCCCAAAGGCAAAGGGAGGGAAAGCATGGAGAGGGAAGTCCCGTCTGTGCTCCTTCTTCTCTGTAAGAATGAAGCTATATTACCACAGCTGGAGGACGGATACTGCGAGCAATAACATTTATACAAACTGCAAACATACCTCGGATGAAGAGGCGGAAGGTGGAGTCCTTCATGCACCCCAGACCCATCATGAGCTCATCATCAGAGGAGAAGGCCACCAGGTCCCCATCTTCATCTGCAACACCATCATCATCATTAGTCACACACTGGTGAACTACAAAGGCTGCAGGTGACTTTATAATTCCAGACTAACTTTGAGGGTGTTTGTCCGTTTACATGACTATAAATAAAGATTAATTCGACAACTGATTACGGTTTCATGTGTTTACAGGGAAACGGGTGAGTCTGGTCAGGTGAGTGTGCGCCTGCGCACTAACTCAGTTACGTCCTCACTCTCACAGTCACAACTTAAAACAATCAATAAGAATCCAGGAAGCGGTCAGAGTGTAAATCCCTCATCTGAACCCCCGCGCGCTCACCTCGGTAAAACAGGTTGAAGTTGTTCAGGTTTCCAAACACGTCCGCAGTTTTCCTGCTCAGGTACTCGAAGCTGCAGGACACGTCCTGATCCACCGCGAACCTGCGGATCTCCTTCACCGCCTCGTCCTTCCCCAGCAGGTAGGCCTTAACAGTCACCGACATCCTGCCGCTGACACCGGGTACACCTGTGTCTCTGTACGCTGATCGTCAACCGGAGGCCGGGTTTATGTCTATGTCCGCTGAGAGGTGTCCAGGTCCGGGAGTTGGTGAGTTTGTGACGCACTTTGAAATCTCTCGCTCTGCTTTATGTTTACTTCCGCGACAAACGTGGGAAACGACGTCTGTGACGTCAGGGAAGTAAACACAGATTCGGCCTTCTATTGGCTTTTTCTCAGAGTCCCGCCCACAGGACCAATGGCAACCGAGGAATGACTCAGCGGCTTTCCAATGAGGTACTTTCCCTGAGTCATGTGACCTGTTTAAAGTTCATGATAAAATATCGCAAAGTCATCCTTACAAGACGGTTTCAACACCTGATCACAGAGCAGGCTTTCGATATGAAACTAATCATCAATAATTAGGCGGACTGATCAGAGCTCACAGCTGACGGGGATTGGATTAATAAATCAATCATTCGGGCTCTGCTGCTTACTCTCCAATCAAAACCAAAGATATGCTCATGGTCACGTGACTGAAGCGTTTTAAACCTGGTCCTGAAATCTGGACAATAAAACCTTTCAACTGATAACTCAACCTTTATCTCTAAAAACACCAAGTAAACACTCAGGGACATTTTAAATAAAGTTTAAAACTTCAAAACGAGTGTCCAAGTTCTCAGGTCTGACTGATTTATTGATCTTTGACGCGTTTCATGTTTATTAAACTTAACTGTTTTTCTGTCAGCCTAGGCCAATCAGCAGCAACTCTTCAGTCAGCTGACTCTGAGTCACTGCAGACAGGAGACGGTGACGCAGAGTCACAAGACTAGATCCACTACCCACAAGGGTGTAGATTTGGTTTTGGCATTGGTGGGGACGGATGATTCAACCACTGAACCCTGCCCTGTTTCTTTTTTTTTTTCCTTTTTGTTTTTGCTTCTTAATAAAAAGCGGAGAAATATACTTGCCTACATATGCTATTCTACATGCTTTTAAACCATTTAAAATCACAATTTATAGTTTTATATGTGAATTATATGATGTTAAATTACTATTAAACAAATGACTAAGTATTTTAGGCTTTAGTTTACTTCAGCCATAATCCATATAAATCAGGTATCATACAAAAATAAAAATTGCTTCATGAATATGACTTTAAGGACTTAACATCATTACTTCAGTTATAATACACCAACATCTGTTATATTTTGGCACTAAGGGAACACTGAATGACCTGGTGGTTTAGGCACACAATTGCCCCTATCAAATCAGTGAGCTGAGATTTTCTATTCTAAACATGAACTAGTGTCACAGCAACAGACATGGACTACTGGTGTCCCACACAACAACTCAATGTCCTCTATGTGAAGGAGCCAAACACATGCCTGCTCCTCTCGTTAACTGAGATAAACTGCTGGCATATTTGTTTTACATCTATACTGTCCAGTCTCTCCTGGTGGACCTTAG